>NC_090449.1:486268338-486868338 GCF_031143425.1 Pleurodeles waltl
AATGTAGGAAGTTGGTCAGGTAATTTCATTGGCAGAATAGAGGCCATTTACTCCAAATGTGCCTCTAACACTATTAACACTAAGATTGATAGTTACACTAATATTATCCCGCACTTATTCTCCTTTTTCCACCAGTTGCATATTAATGAGCTACTTACTCTATGTAACAAAGTTAAATCAGGCTCACCTGCTGATCCTTTTAAACCAGACACATTTCTTAAACTCCAAGATAGTCTTTTCCCACCTTGCGCTGAACTGATGACTCTCTCCTTGTCATCTGCCGTCATACCGGGTCCCTGGAAGCATGCAAAGGCTATCTCCCTGTTGAAAAACAACTGCTTTGGATGCTTCCAAACCAAAGAATTTCTGCCCTATCTCTCTCCTGCCTTTCCTTGCTAAGGTCACAGAGACACATTTCAATGCTATTTTTTTTTTAATAAACTAATGTTTATTGTTTTTAAAGAGTAAATTAAAAAACAATTGGCACAGATAGCACAGTAAGATCCAACTCCAAACGGTGTTGACAATTGACAATAAAGCATTCCAGGGGACAAACTTCGCTTCATTTCTTGACACAATATTGAGGGTCATAACCCCTGCACTGGCCTATGGCAGCAACCCCAGCCACCTACCCCATACCCTCTCATGTTTCCGGGGGCAGCCCCTTGATTCGTACACCAGTTTTTCTTGGCATGCGCACCAATCCACTCCCCTTCTCTACTTTTGGAAGGACAGACCAGCAGAAGAGTTCCGGGCGGCAGCAATGTCTCTCTTTGCGACCAGCAGGGCCGTACCTGCAAGGGCACGGTTCGCTCGAGACCACCCCCATTTCCGCCATCACACCCAATAAGACTAGTTTGGCAGACATCTGCAGTTCCTGCTCCAGCACCATACTTAGTTCATGAACGACTTTACCCCAGTATGTCTGCAATACTGGACAGGACCACACCATATGGAAAAAATCTGCTGGTTCCCGTGAGCATCGTGGACATTGGGCAGTGGGGTGAAGACCAGCCCGGCTCAGCCTGGCAGGCGTTAGATATGCTCTGTGTAAATAGTAAAATTGCACTGTAAGGAAGTCTCACTGATACAGCCAGCACCCTAGGCGCCATCAGCTCCTCCGTCCATTCTGTTTCTTCAAAAGCCCCCACCCACGATTCCCACTTAGCCCTAGTTGAGTCTCAATCTCCCGGAGCATTATTAACTAACATTTTATAGACCTGAGATACACCCTTTCTTCCCAGGTTCCCCATGAGTAGCTTGGCCTCAAGTGGGCTGAACTCCAGCAGAGGGCCTGCGGCCGGCATCTGCGTTCCCAGAGCATGCTGAAGTTGGAGGTATCTAAAGAATTGTGTTCGGGATAACTGAAAGTCTGCCTGCATTTCCAGAAATTATTTCAATGCATCACCCTTCCACACATCTCCTACCAATGAAATACCCAACAGGGTCCACTCCGTGAACCCCTCTAATGCTGCCGTTGCACTCAGCCATTTCCCCCGCCATATTCCTGGCCCATGTCAACTCAGGCAGAAGGGTCACCTAAATACCAAGATATTTAAAACTGAGCTTGCATAAGGGTATCATGTCCTGCCAGTCAAAACAGTCCTGTGTGCTCGCCAGGGGGACCAACACTGACTTTGTAGGGTTAATTGTTAGTCCTGACACTTGTTCATAGCCTCGTAAAAGATGGAGACTTTGTGGGCCCGATTTACTGGGCTCTTCCATGTACAACAGGATGTCATCAGTGTACAGGGCTTCCCTGTCTTCCCGGGAGCACCCCCATCTTCAGTCACGATGTAGTGGGTCTGTCCTGACCATCTAGGCCAGTGGCTCAATAGCCAGGGTAAATAAAAGGGGGGATAACGGGCAGCCCTGTCTTGTGCCCCGAAGGACTTCAAAAATCGACGACAAGGCCCCATTGACCTGCACGCGGGCTGTGGGGTTGGCGTACAATGCTCGGACCAGGCGGCGAAACCTCGGTCCAAAACCTGCCCGCTGAAGCACTAAAAAGAGAAACCCCCAATCCATCAAATTGAAGGCCTTTTCAAAGTCTATAAATAGAAGAGCAAGGTCTCGGGGCAGTCAGTGGCGTTCGGCTAGGGCCACATGCAATTGGCAGATGCAATGCTGAGTGCTACAAGTTGACATAAACCGGCACTGGTCAGGATGTATTATTTGCGGTAGAACCCTCCTGAGACGAGTAGAGAGGATAGTGGCATAGATTTTTACCTCACTGTTAATCAAAGATATCGGCCTATAATCTGTACATTGTAATGATAGGGGTTGGGTTTTAGGAAGCACCACAATGGTGGCAGCGTCCAGTCCCTTCAGGAAGGACCCTTGTTGCTCCACTTCCGTAAAGAGTGCTAATAGGTGCAGTACTAAATCTTCCTTGAACGCCTTATAATACTCCAACGGGAAACCGTCAGGACCCGGAGTTTTCCCTGTTCCCAATGCAGAAATAGCTGCCTAACTTCCTACGCACTGAGAGGTTCGTCAAAGATCCGCACCTCCGCCAGGGGCAACCGCGGCAGGGGAACATCCTCCAGCAGCCGGCAGGCATGGTCTGAATTGATCGATGCCGAGGCCCGATACAGTGTCTGGTAGTATCGGGGGAAGGAATCAGCTATTTCTTGGTGCCCTGCGACGCAGGCTCCTTCCCCACCGTAAATTTTGGGAATGATCCTAGAGGACCAATGGTGGGATACCAGCCAGTATAACAACTTTCCAGTTTTGTCCCCCCAACCATAGATCCTTGCAGTGCTCGCGCACCACAGATACTTTGCAGCCTCTAGGGATTGATCTTGGATTTCCTCGCAAATTAATAGAAGCTGTCGCGTTACCCCTTCGCTGGGTATTGCTTTTTGTTCATTCTCTAAATGCATCGCCCTTATTTCCAGCTACTCAATACTTTGAGCTCGCGATCGCTCCTGATCCCGTATCAAGCCTCTGGCCGCACCTCACAGGACCGCCTTGCTTGCGGCCCACAGGGTTCCCGGAGAAGCCACAAACCCCTCATTAAGAGTAAAGTACTCATGCTGTGCCTGCCGCAGCTGCCCAAAGTAAGCCTCGTCCTGTAAATACCAAGCATTCAGTCGCCACAGAGGTCGAGTCAGTAATTCAGTGGGACCCACAGCAAATCGAAGGGGTGCGTGGTCAGAAATTCCTTGAGCTAAAATTTCAATATGGGAGAGGCAATTTCAATCCGTGCTTGGCAAAAGCACCAAGCCAATTCTAGATTGCGAGCCGTGGGCCACCGAGGTATGAGTAAATTGCCGACGTCTCAGATGCCACACCCGCCAGGCGTCACAGAGTCCCGCAGCAGAGAGCCATCCCATGAGTCCCGCCGCCATGGTATACCTGTAAGCCAAGTGCGGACCAGTCACATCCAAGGTAGGGGCTGCAGCTGCGTTAAAGTCCCCTCCCAGCATAATGAGTCCCGGTGGTAGGTTCAGGAGTAATTGGGATAGAACCTTAAGGGTCCCACGCACCATCACCGGTGGGACGTAGACACTGACCACATTAACTGTGACACCCTCGACCTTCCCAGTATTGGCCATGTAGAGGCCCTGCTGGTATTTCCATACCTGGGTTGTCGTTATGGGAAATGAACGGTGCAGTAGTATACCCACCCCCGCGACCCTCAGCAAACCCTGCATGATACACTCTATCAAAACCCATATGAGCTAAAAAGGGGCAGTGATCGCCCGAGAGGTGCGTCTCCTGCAGCAGGAGCACAATCAGGTCAGGATCGGTTTATGAAGGTAAATACTGCAGTGCGTTTAATTTTGTCTAAGAGACCATTAACGTTCCATGAGATAACCTCTGTCGGGCTCCTAGGAGTGGTTGTTATTAGGTGTCACAGAGCTGCTACTGGGTAGTGCCGCTTCTTGGCCTGCGGTCCGCTCCTCATTTTGCCCCCTTCGCAACAGAACGAATGCTCTTACTTTTGTAATCGGCTCCCTGAAACCCCTATCTTGTGCGCTGGCAAACAAAAACAAATGTACCGACATAATAATGAATGATAACAAATACCTTAAAACAAGGACTGAACTCCCATGCCCCCCAATTCCGACCCCACACCATACTTCCGCCCAGAAGCATCTGTCACCCCTATTTATAATCTCCCTCCCGAACCTAGTGAGATAGAACAATAACTGATTGAGCTGTGGTGGACCTTTCCATGAAATCAGATCAATTAAAGGAAAAACAGCAAATGGTAATTAGTCGTATGCAGCATTGTTCTTCATCAAGGCAAGTAGCACCCTCCCAAGAATCTTCTCTCCTCGCATAAAATCACAGTGCCGGGCTGCGGGATACGTCAGAGTTATCTAGTGACCCCGACCGAGCCTGCGATGATCTTTGTGGTTCTGGACTTCCCTTGTCGCCCTTGGGACCCAGCAGCGATTGTTGTCCCATGGATCCACATGTGGGGCTTCCAAGGGGGAGTTAGAGCGGGAGCTGCGGTGCGCCCTGCACTTCCTCGAGCGCGTGCAATGGCGTTGGGCAGATGGCCGCTTCTGCTGGTTGTTTGGCAGTGCTCCGTCCTGTGTCGGTCTTAGTCTCTCGCCGGGTGGACCAAGTGGCACCTCTTCTGTCAGCCATGTCCACGCCGCGGCTGGCTATTTAAAAAAGTGAGTTTTGTTTCCATGCACCACACGGAGTTTCGCAGGAAACAGAAGACAATATGTTACATGCATTGCCCTCAGTTTCTGTTTTACTTCAATAAATGAGTGACACTGTTGTTGCACATTCCTCGTGTAGTCAGGAAAAAGGAGGACCTTCACCCCATTGCAAAAGAGGACTCCTTTGGAGCGTGCCTCCTGTAGCACAGCGTCTCTGTCTTTGAAATTGAAGAGACGGAGTATCATCGGTCTGGGCGGGGAGCCCGTGGGGGCTTCGACTGTAGAGTCCTGTGAGCCCACTCGATCACAAACCATGGGGTAAGGCGGTCCGCCGGCAACCAAGAGCGGAATCACTCCTCCAGGAACGCGACCAAAGATGATGCTGCTGTGGTCTCCGGAAGGCCTACCGTACGAAGGTTGTTGCGCCTGGACCTATTCTCGGCGTCTTCAGCCCTTTGGTAGAGCTCCGACGTGCAAGATGTTAGTGCGGAGACTTGTGCCTTTAGAGCAGTCATGTCATCTTCCACTGTAGAGATCCTGGATTCCGCCTCCGTGATTTGAGCTGTGGCGTTGCGGAGGTCTTGCCAGACCAGGGCCACATCCAGTCTAACTTCCCCAATCTTAGACTCCATAACTGTTTGGGATGTTTGATTAGCTTGGAGGAACGTTGCCAGGTCGCCGGACACTGCCGGCAGATCACCACCTCCACCCGTAGCACGATTCTCCACTCGAGTCCCACCTGTGCCCATAGTGAATTGATCTATGCGCATTTGAGCCGCCGATTGCCGCGCTGACTTGTCCTTGCCCATAGTTACTTCTCCAGATTTAGTACAGTATAAGACCCCCTGGCAGAAATCCACTGGTGAAGTCCAGCAAAGTCGCCACATGTGGCTCCAGGGCCGCCATCGCCCTCCTCCACGGTTCAGGTCTGATGTACACTCTCTCACCCCACAGAGCTGCAGGCTTGGCTCCACGATCCAGGGGTCTATGGTCGCCTGATGATTGCTCTCCTTGCCGCTTGCAGCTGATCGCCTGCAGAGATCATCTATGGGCCCCACAGACTGTCCAGGTCATTTCCTTCCTTTGGCGCAGCGCTTCTGACCCCCAATGTTCACGCCTGTCCGGCCGCCGTCTTGCTGGGGGAAGAGGGGAGAGTCCGGGGGGGGGGTAGAAGGAGCACCCCTCACTTGTTGCCACTCACCGTCACGCAATTCCCTTCACGTCTACCCAGGAAGGACCACAGCTAGATGTTATTTTAACAAAATGTTTAGAAGATGACATATCTTAGAATGGTTTTAGACCATTACACAGCACAAGGTCATCTCTACTTGCAGTTACTGAGCAACTCCGCAGCACCTTAGATGAAGACGGGTCTTCCGCCCTGATCCTGCCTGACTAAAGTGCTGCTTTCCACACTGTCCCACAAAAATGAGCTTCACCGCCTTCAGGAGGGATTGGTATAGGCAGGCCTGCTTTAGACTGGTTTGCCTGCTATATTTCTGACCGCACCTTTCAGGTTATCTGTCCCCCACAAATCCCTAATTTGCACACTCTGCAGCACAGTGTTTCCCAGGGTTCCTCTCTGAGCATCACTTTGTTTAATTCTACCTCCAACCTTTGTCTCAGGTTGTGAAATCCCTGGGGCTCACGCTGGTATCCTACGCAGATGACATGTAGCTGGTGCTACCTTTTTCCAGTGACCGCCTGTGTCAGACATGGCTAATTTCCAAAGGGAACTGTTAGTCGCTGCTGAGTGGATGGGGCCTTACTCTCTGCAGTTAAACACAAGCAAAACTGATATTCTCCATCTAAGGACTTTTGGGTCTACCGTTGGTGGCCTCCCTTACTCGAAATTCCTCCTCGTCCCAAGTTGGTGGTCAAAAACCTACGTCTTTGGGTGGTCAACACTCTAACTCTTGAAGCACAGGTGAAATCAGTCACAGGTATGTGTTTTGTACTTATGCATGGCCTTAAACCCATTCTTGTTTGTTTGTTTTTTTACCCTTCTGTCCGTCAAGTAATCATTCAGGCAGCCATCCTTTTGTAGCTGGATTATTGTAGTATCCTCTACCTCGAAACCAACAAGGCTGTTACTCCAGCTGGCTCAAATTTCCAAAGCATTGTCCTGTCTCCCATTTTATTCCTAAATTGCACTGTGGAGAAGCGTGAGCACTTTTAGACCCTGTGCATCACTCATAAGATCTTCTTTTCCCAGGGGACCCACATCTTGTCCAATCTGGTGTCCCCATATCTACCCTTGCGGTGCTGCGTTCAGCAGATCAGAATCTGGCTTGTATTTCCTGTGTTAAAATACCCAGAGCTGGAGGACATTCCTTCCGTGCTAAGGCCCCTGGCCTTTGGAACGCACTGCCTCTGTCTACTAAGAGTGTCCAGAAACACTGGTCCTTGAGGAAAATTCTGAAGATATAGTTTCAAGAAATAGGTTACAAACTTACTAAATTACACAGTGGGAGCTTACATCTGTTGCTCCTGCCAGGAGGTAAACGTTTCCTCTCTACTTTACCGCGGCTCCTCCATAATGCACGTCAAGATAGGTACAATGCACTCCACATTACACCAACCACACCCCCTTACTCTCTGAACATCCTGATGTGTGGTCTACCGACCCCAAAAGGCATTCTTTTATCTGCCAGGCTAGGTCCCTGTAAGACTGCTGGTGTCTCTGTGCTTGGTGATCTTTTTGAAGATGAGGAGCTGATCCCACACCACAACTTTATCCAGATTTGCGACCTCACAGGTGCTTTATTCCTCACACATGCTTTCATCCTATGGTTCATATGGCAACATTAGTCCCTACAGGGAACGGAACCAAATACCCATGCACTGGTGCAAGCAGTTGATGAAATGGCCAAGAGGAGGCATTTGATTAAATGGTTATATGGAGGGTTGCTCTCCCATTTACAAGTGGGCCTGACAGCAGTGCATGACACCTGGGAAACTGGTTTAGGTCACCTTCTTCACAATGAGGAATGGCAATTTCTCTTATTGTATTCAAGCAAAATACACAGGAATAGTAGAACTAAATTCATCCAGTGCACACTTTTTCACAGAGCATATCAGACGCCATCCACACTAACCAAGATATTTTATTCAGCCATGTCCCACTGTCCGAGATGTCCTGTGGAAAATGACAATCTTTTGCATATGATATGGGCGTGTCTTAGGTTGTCCGGTTACTGGAAAGGTGTGTGAGAAGCGCTGATGGCTCTTACCAAGTGCTTGCACTGGGATACCATGGAACACTGAATACTGGGATTATACCCCAAGCCCAAATCTTTCTCGACACAATCCCGCTTTGTAGACTTAGCACTTTTACTTGCCAAGCGCCAGATAACCTGCTGGTGGAAGTGGCCTGCTTCGCCCTTGGAGCAGAGCTGGTTTGTCACTGGGGCTCGGTGGAGGCTATGGCCCTAAGAAGGGAGGAATACAGAGGACTGCGTAAAATGCCAATAGCTATGTTGTGGGATACCTTGTTGGAGCAGTTCAGTGTGAGAGTACAGGACACCTCCTAGCTCCTTACATGGTGTTCTGAGCTTTTTTCATATAGCTCTGTTACCCCTTCTCCTGTACTTCCTCTACATGTGATGGACAACACCATTACATTGCCTCCAAAATAGGCTGTAACTTGCTTCTAACTTTTCTCATATTTCTAATGATATGTGCAAAGTGGTAATGGCATCTGCAATGTTTGTTCAGGAGGGTTTGTGGGTGGGGGAGGGTGGGGTTTGGTTTTCCTTTTTCTTTATCTCTGGCTCATTGCTCAATGTTTTCCATAATGATAATACTCTCACTGATATGTGTGCTTACTTCTTCCGGACAGAATTTTTAGAACATGTGAGATAAATACAAGTTTTAGCTAGAAAATATTTGTTTTGTTTCTTTACCAACTGTTTCATTTGGCTCCTGCTGCATTGCCTGTAATGCTTTGAATATGTATAAGGTTGATAAAATGCAATAAAATATGTGTTAAAAAAATCTCACACTCACTAGTGCCACGGTGAGCTGCTTCAGCATCACTTCTTGCAAGGAGATATAGAAACTGACCACATGCGCTCCCGCAGCGTTGAACGTTTTGGAACTCTGCTGGGGGTCAAAAACTCATTGTTCCATACTTCCTAGCAGCAGGGGGAGTCCATCCAGTGTCAGATCGTGCCAGGAGATGCTTAAACTGGGCACCTGTGCTCCTGCAGGCGGGACGTTTTGGAACTTTGCCATAGGCCAAAAAACATATTACCCACATTCCCTAGGGGCAGGGGGAGCACCCCCAGCGCCATTTTGTGCCAGGAGGCACATAAACTGGGCACCTGCACTCCTGCAGCACGGGACGTGCGCGGGAAATGCCCGAACGCGGGCCCTTGCCAAGAGCTTTCCAAGAGCAGGCACGTCTGCGCCTGTCTGCGGCCAGAGGAGGCTGGGCCATGACTCTTGGGCCTTAATCTAGGCCAGACTGACCCCAGAGGTATATAGAGAGCTTGGGGAAGGGAAAAGCTCTAGGGGAAAAGGCTGGTATTACCAACAACCAGCCTAATGGTACAATACTGAACTCTTTACTAACCCAAGAGTTAAATGTTGTCTAGCTGAGAGGCGGTTGTCTTGGAACTTTGGTATTGCTCCTGGCCATCCATTAGTTTCTCCAGTATGCTCTCCTGAGGGCCCCATGTTTGCATCTGCCCAAGGTACTGCTGATCCGCCCTGTAGAATGACTGAGACACAGGCTGTGGCTATGCCGTTTAGCACTTCTCCTTGCAACTCTGATTCCACCATCCTTACAGACTCTGGCCGCTGTGCCAAATGGAAGCATAGAGCGAAACAATGGGTTTGTGCCATTTTGCAGGACAGGGGGATGAAACATAGTAGATCCAAAGATATGGTGGATACCCCGTTGCTGCAAGCTGATGTTGTAAGCCCTATTGATTGTGCTGTGTTTTAGTCCGTTTTGAATCATTAGTTTGGGCATGTTTGTCCCTCTTGGTGAAGAAATTACACTCTCTAGAGCACATTGTCAAGCAGCTAGCTACACCAGTAAATCTCATTAGTGGCCAATAAGCTCCTTTATCTCGACTAGTTGAAACAACCATCCCGGAGTCCAATTCTGCAACGAGGTGGCTCTTTCTAGGCCTACAATGAGCGATAGGTTGTGTTCGGCCCCTTCCATGCCAAGACGTTTGGCTTTTCTGCAGAAAGCCACAGATAGGGTGGGGATGGTGGGACAGGATATTAACAATAGTGCTGCAACTGGGGTGCACCACTACAAGCAGGCTAAATCTATTTATATGTGGTCCAAATCCCAATTGAGTCTTCCCCTGGACTGTTGCCTTATGTTGTGGTCCTCACCGGAGTTCCCCCTCCCAAAACCCCAGTGAAGAATATGCAGACCACAAAAACAAGGTCTGTTTTTGGTGGATACGAAATAAAGACTTTGATCTTGTCTGAGTATGACAATATTCTGCTTGCAAAGAGGGTCGACTGGGTTTGCCCAATGGTGAAAAGCATTGATGGGGATTGTGTAGTAATCAACTGTAGGAGCCCTGGGCTAGACCAGGGGTTGATCAAGAGTGGAATGGGAATTTGTATGAAGGAAAGCTAATAGCAGAACTGATGCTTTTCCTACAGCATAGGACCCACTACAACTCCCAAACAGCAGACCACTGGCCACAACCCACAACTCCGCTGCGCTCTACTCAACATTTGATTGCTCTGCAAACACTCCACAGAGATCTGGGACACCATCACCACCCTCTCACCCAACTTGATGTTCATCACAGAAACCTGGCTCACCCCAGCGTCCACCACTCTGGACATTGTGACCGCGACCCTCCCCACCTGGATACAAGAAGATTCACCGTAACCGCCCCAATCGACATGGATGAAGCATCACCATCATCCACAAGGACTCGCTCCTCTGCACCTCAGCAGACGACAACACCACTCCGATCATGGAACAACTCAATTTCCAGATCAAACTGGATGCCAACACCACCATAAGAGGAACCATCACCTATAGACCCTGCCCTATCTTCTGCAGTGCCGGACCAGACTTCATCACCCCCCTTGCAATCAACACTGACCACTACATCTTCCTTGGAGACCTAAACTTCCACCTAGAAGACCCTAACAATGCCAGCTCCACTGCACTCCTCGACAACCTGAGTATAATCAGCCTCACTCAACTGGTGTCCACCCCCACAGCGCAGGACACACATTGAACCCCATCTTCTCCACCAGCAGCATAGCCAAGTTCACCCATACCACCGAAGTAACATGGACGGACCACAACATTGTACACTTCACCATCGAACTACCAGATGATGCCTTAACAAGATACTCCTCCCTCCCCCGCCGCAACTGGGTAAAAGTCACAGACACCTCCTAGATGACAGCTCCCAAAAACAACAGACCCATCCCAGCAAACACCCATGAAACCCACATATAGAACCTCTCCAACTGGCTCACTGCTGTCGCCAACACACAAGACCCCTGAAAAGAACCACTAGCAACAAACCCACCAAGAGTGCCACATGGTTCACCCCTGCACTTAGGACTCTCAAACAATAATGCAGGATACTAGAGAGACACTGGTGCTCCAACAAGACCCCCACCAACCTCAACACTTTCAGGACTGCCCTAAAAACGTACCTCCTCCGACTCAGGGAAACCAAGAAACATGCTCTCTCCACCCGCATCGAAGCCAGCTCCAATCACCCAGGAGAACTCTTCAACATTGTCAGAGAGTTCTCCTGCCCCTCGGTCACAGTGAACACTATCCACCCCTCCCAAACCCTCTGCCACAGGCTAGCAGACTATTTCTACCAGAAAATCACTGACATGTACAGCAGCTTCAAGACTCAACCCATCAACTTCGATACCCCTTGCACCAGAACCCACACCACCAGCCCCCAGATCTCCGAATGGAAGCAACTATCCACGTAAGATACCATCACCATTATGGCCTCCATCCACTCAGGATCCCTCGGGGACCCCAGATCATGCAACCTCTACAACCTGGGAAAAGAAGTAATCGCAGCACCCCTCACGGAAATCTTTAACACCTCCATTGCCACAGCCACAGCCACCGTCCACAATGCGAGCCCACTCACCACCTCGAACACAACAACATATTCAACCCATCCCAATCCGTCTTCCGGCCCAACCACAGTACCGAGACAACCCTGATCACAGCAACTGATTATATCAGAAGCATCCTCAATCTCGGTGGCACAGCGGCCCTCATCCTCCTTGACTTTTACGCAGTATTCAGTACCGTCTCCCATCGCACTCTGATCACCAGACTTCACACCATCAGCATCCAAGACTAAGCACTCGACGGGGTCTCCTCCTCCCTCACTGGCCGAACACAAAAGATCATCCTCCCTCCCTTCATCCCTGTCCCCAAAGACATCATCTGCAGCATCCCCAGGGTTCCTCCCTCAGCCCCACCCTCTTCAATGTCTACATGACTTAGCTAGCTGGTGTAGCCTGCACCCACGGACTAAAGGCATCTCCTACACCGACAACACCCAGCTCGTCCTCTTCCACGCAGACAACGCCTCCTTTACCTGAACTAACTTCCAAGACACCATGACTGGCTGGATGGAGTCCAACTGCTGCAAACTAAACGTGTGCAAAATGGAGGTCCTCATCTTCAGACACAAGCCTTCCCCGGGGTACAACATATGGTGGCCCAACACCCTCGGCCCTCCACCCACACCCATGAGCTACCAACCTCAGAATTATCCTGGACACCCATCTCACGATGAAGCAACAAATCAATGCTGTCTCCTCGGCCTGTTTCAACACACTCCACATGCTCTGCAAGATCTTCCAATGGATATCTCTCTCGACCAGAAAAACAGTCACCCAAGCCCTCATCACCAATTGCCTCGACTACGGCAACACACTCTACATAGGGACCACCAAACAACTCATAGGATGCCTCCAAATCATCCAGAACACCACAGATAGACTCATCCTCGACCTCCCCAGAAGGACCATCCCCATCTCAGGGCCCTTCACTGACTCCCCGTACATGAAAGATGCTTCTTCAAACTCCTCACGCACACATACAAGGCCCTCCACAACACCGGACCCACCTACATCAATTGCTGCCTCAAGTTCCACCAACCCTCCAGAGAACTCCGTTCAGCCTCCCTCACTATGGCTCACATCCGCCGCATCCACTGCAAATGCCTTGGAGGATGCTCCTTCTCCCACCTGACTTCCAAGGCCTATAACAACCTCCCCCCTTCCTCTGCATACCCCACTCCCAGAAGGACTTCAGAAAGCAACTCGAGACCTGGCTCTTTGACCACCCCCACCGCCAGCCAGGCCACCACCACAGCACCAAACCAGCACCTGTGGACCCCGGGATGACATGTTTGCGATCTACAGGAGCCTCCTGATTGATTAATAAATCTCATCCTCCTAGCGTACTTTTATGAATTCTTCCAATCTGAGAGTAGAGCAGTCTATGGAGTTCTGCTGGTAAGGGTTGATGGAGTTAGCAGACCCCGAGTATTGACTATGAATAGATTCCTGCCTTTGGCCAACTTGGATGGTCTAGACTTACACAAAATAGCCGCAAACACCAACAGTATGCACCCTCCCTCTTGCTCGCTCAAGGCATTTAACCTGGTCATTCAAAATAGTCAATGCATCTCTCTGTCATTTCCAGGTGGTGATGTTTACCATCTGTATAATGTATATTGCAGGCCAGAGGAACTAGCGAAGAAATGCAAGTGATTGACATGGTCAGTGGACATCTGGCAGACTAAAACAGGGACTTCTTCAAGATAGTCGCAGGTGATTTCAGCTGTACATTAGAACCCCTGTCAGCCGTCCATGAGGATTTTGGCAGAGTCCTAGGCTTTTCACTCTCCAGTAAAAAGGTGGTCTGCTACTGTATTGCACCTAAATATGTACATGCTCAACAACGGCCTACGGGCATGTAACGGGAGAACTAAGGCCCTCATTGTAACCCTGGTGATAAATCCCACCTACCTCCGTGCTGACGGCCACCAACATACCGTGACCGCTGCGGTATTCCGCTTCAGGTATTATGACCCACACTGAGAAATCCACCTCTATACAGACACCCACTCAAGTCCGTCAGACCAAAGGTCAGTGATAAATTGGCGGTACCAAAACCCACACCGTTACGCCAAAAGAAATACGCCCACAATATCAGGACCCACGAATCACCGTGGCGGTCTTTTAAACGCGGTAAACCATTGGTGGTACACACTGCCGAGCTCATAATACACACACACTTACAAAACACCACTACATTGGACAATTCAAACTACACACACCTGACACACGTACAGACACCACACCCACACCAATATAAAACACACACCCACATTACCCACAACCCTTTCTACGAAAAAAAAGATAGCAAACAGAGAGAGACAAGCCAGGAGCACCCACTCAATCAGAGCCACAAAACACCATCAACCCATACACCACCCACGCACCTCACACCACACAACCCAACACATCACCCCACACACCCTCACACACACCACTCACACCACATTCATGGCACCCCAAAGGCACCCCAGGATTTCAGAGAAGGAGCTAAGGGCCATGGTGGAGGAAATCATCCAGGTAGAGCCACAGCTATTCGGATCACAGGTGCAGCAGACGTCCATTGCAAGGAAGATGGAGCTCTGGCGGAGAATCGTGGAGAGGGTCAATGCATTGGGACAGCACCCCAGAACAAGGAATGACATCAGAAAGAGGTGGAACGACCTACGGGGGAAGGTACGTTCCCTGGTTGCAAGACAACAGGTAGCTGTACAGAGGACTGGCGGTGGACCCCCACCTCCCCCCCACAACTAACAACATGGGAGGAGCAAGTCTTGGCGATCATGCATCCTGAGGGTCTCGCAGGAGTAGCAAGAGGACTGGACTATGATAAGTCAAATCTTTACTACTATCACCCCCCAACCTGCATGCCATCACATACCCCCACCCCCACCCTCACTCCCATCACTCCACCACCTCACACATACCCCACTATCACAACCCAACCATCCCAATACCAAGCCCTGCATGCCACAAAAATCCATTGACCCCCATCACAGACCTGCTTGGACACACATTTCCACAGCATGCCCATTAGGAAGAATCACCTAGCCCACAAAATCACCATGCACACAAGGCAAAGCTGACAGGGAAGTCACAACCATAGAGGGCAACACACCCATGCACAAGATGGCACACACAGATACAATACAATAACACTGCTTTTGCATCCCCACAGGCCACTCAACGTCACCGGAGAGGAGGTGCCACCAACATCCAGTCCCCCCCCAGAAGAGGTCCACAGTGACAACAGCAGCTCTGCACGCCTGGATCACGATGACCAACGTGGCCCATCAGGGACCTCTGGACAGTCAGCTACCCCGCCACGGGTCCCAAACCGCCACAAAGCCTCCCCCCTCAGGAAACACTAGCAAAGCACTCACCCAGCGGCCCATGCCACTATCTCAGGACACATCAATCAGCAGTGTGTCCAGCACTACAGAGACCCCAGGCAACCCCACAAACCCAGGACGATCAGAGACCTGGGGTCAGTGGCAGTGGGCACACGGTTTAGGGGACAGATGCACAGGACAACAGGGAAGCTGGGATGACTGCTCTGCGACAGGCGGAGGACAGGCCCAGGGAACCCACTCTCCAGGAGGCACTCACCAACATCCTGGGAGCATACCACCATTCCCAGGAGACCATGGGACATATACTGGCCAAGTTGCAGGAGACCCAGCGGCTGCAGGAGGGACAGTACCTGGGGATCAGGGAGGACCTCAAACACATCTACACCATGCTGGTCACCATTGCAGGGGTGCTGGCTGACATGGCCAACACCATGAGGGAGGCAGTGGCACACCAACGGGCCCCCTAACACTAGCCACACTGAAGAACAGCCCTCCGCCAGCGCTAGTGGACAGGAGGCCCTGCCACACGAACAACAGGTCACCAGCACCCCACCCCCTGCAGAAGGAGAACCACCCTGCGAACGGTCCCTGAGATCCAGGCAGAAGCCAGAGAACATTGCTAAGACCCCCACCAGGAAATAAGACTCTCCTGACTGTCACCCTGCTGTCCCATTCTGTCACCCTGTCCAACTTGAACTGCCATTGCTCCCCTTCCTGTGCCCCCTTGGACAATACACCTGTGATACTAAAAGACTGGACTCTAACTGGACATTCCTCCACCATCACCCCAGCCCATTGCACATACCCCTAAACTTATGAGCACTTAAATAAGCACCCTTGGAACAAATACAAATCTGGACTTTGCCAAATGATTCAAATATGTATTAGTACAACATTATCAAAGCATTGCAAGTCATATGTACAGTTACATTTACATTGAAATGACCTTTAGTGGGCAGCAGTAAACATACCAGGATCCAGAACGGGCCACAGAGATCTGAAAATAGAGATGCCAAGGGGTACAGTAAGAGGCAATAGACATAGGGAAATCAGGCTGCCATGTACAATGTCAAACACAAAACTGAAATGTAAAGTGAGGTTACAGTGTCTTACCTGTGTGTCACTGGAAGTACTGCTGTATAAAATTACTTCTGTTGTCCACATCTTCTTCCTCTGCCTCCTCTTCCTCAATGT
Source organism: Pleurodeles waltl (assembly GCF_031143425.1). Lineage (NCBI taxonomy): Eukaryota > Metazoa > Chordata > Amphibia > Caudata > Salamandridae > Pleurodeles > Pleurodeles waltl. The sequence goes on from NC_090449.1 coordinate 486,284,618, forward strand.
CCTCAGGCTCCACCACTGCCACAAGACCATCTCCAGGCTCATCCTCCTGCAGAAAAGGCACCTGGCATCTCAAGGCCAGGTTGTGCAACATGCAGCGTGCAACGATGATCTGGCACACCTTCTTGGGTGAGTAGTACAGGGATCCACCTGTCAGATGGAGGCACCGGAACCTGGCCTTCAGGAGGCCAAAGGTTCTTTCAATTATTCTCCTTGTTCGCCCATGTGCCTCATTGTAACGTTCCTCTGCCCTTGTCCTGGCATTCCTCACTGGGGTCAGTAGCCATGAGAGGTTGGGGTAACCAGAGCCACCTACAAATATCGAGGGATACCTCTTAGACACACACTAACCCCTAGGGACAACCCCAGACACCAACTTCTACTGGGTGGGGACCTTGGGCTCACCTATTAGCCACACCCGGTGCCTCTGGAGTTGGCCCATCACATATGGGATGCTGCTACTCCTCAAGATAAAGGCATCATGCACAAAGCCAGGATACTTGGCATTCACATGGGAGATGTACTGGTCCGCCAAACACACCATCTGCACATTCAGAGAGTGTAGGAGGCTGGCCTGGCTTGTAGTGGGTACCAAGCGGTATTTACACTCTGTACCAGGTCCAGTTATCCCTTATTAGTGTAGAAGAGGTGTTTCTAGCAGCTTAGGCTGATAGAAGGTAGCTATAGCAGAGCAGCTTAGGCTGAACTAGGAGACATGCAAAGCTCCTACTATACCACTGGTGTCATAAGCACAGTATCATAAGAAAACACAATACACATATATACTAAAAACAAAGGTACTTTATTTTTATGACAATATGCCAAAAGTATCTCAGTGAGTACCCTCAGTATGAGGATGCCAAATATACACAAGATATATGTACACAATACCAAAAATATGCAATAATAGCAAAAGGAAGTAATGCAAGCAATGTAAACTTACAGTAGATTGCAATAGGAGCACATAGGTATAGGGGCAACACAAACCATATACTCCAAAAGTGGAATGCGAACCACGAATGGACCCCAAACCTATGTGAGCTTGTAGAGGGCCGCTGGGACTGTAAGAAAACAGTGAGGGTTAGAAAAATAGCCCACCCCAAGACCCTGAAAGGTAGGTGTAAAGTGCACCTAAGACCCCCAGAGAGCACAGAAGTCGTGATAGAGGGTTTCTGCAAGGAAGACCAACACCAGCAAAGCAACCAAAGTGGATTTCCAGACCTGAGCACCTGTGGAACAAGGGGACCAAGTCCAAGAGTCGCGACAATGTCGAGAGTGGGCAGATGCCCAGGAAATGCCAGCTGAGGGTGCAAAGAAGCTGCCACTGGATGGTAGAAGCTGTGGATTCTGCAAGAACGAAGAGGGCTAGAAACTTCCCCTTTGGAGGATGGATGTCACACGTCGTGAAGAAGCTTGCAGAGGTGTTCCCATGCAGAAAGACCGCAATCAAGCCTTGCTAGCTGCAAGGGTCGCGGTTAGGGTTTTTGGGTGCTGCTGTGGCCCAGGAGGGATCAGGATGTCGCCACTTGGATGAAGAGACAGAGGGGGCGCCCAGCAAGTCAGGGAGCCCTCACAGAAGCAGGCAGCACCCGCAAAAGTACCGGAACAGGCACTTGGAAGAGGAGTGAGCTGGAGTCCACCCGAAGACACAAAAGGGAGTCCCACGACGCTGGAGGACAACTCAGAAGGTTGTGCACTGCAGGTTAGAGTGTCGGGACCCAGGCTTGGCTGTGCACGAAGGAAATCCTGGAAGAGTGCACAGGAGCCGGAGCAGCTGCAAATCACGCGGTACCCAGCAATGCAGTCTAGCGTGGGAAGGCAAGGACTTACCTCCACCAAACTTGGACTGAAGAGTCACTGGACTGTGGGAGTCACTTGGACAGAGTTGCTGAGTTCCAGGGACCACGCTCGTTGTGCTGAGAGGGGACCCAGAGGACCGGTGATGCAGCCTTTTGTTGCCTGCGGTTGCAGGGGGAAGATTCCGTCGTCCCACGGGAGATTTCTTCAGAGCTCCTGGTGCAGAAAGGAGGCAGGCTACCCCCAGAGCATGCACCACCAGGAAACAGGTGAGAAAGCGGCAGGATCAGCGATACAAGGTTGCAGTAGTTGTCTTTGCTACTTTGTTGCGGTTTTGCAGGCGTCCTGAGTAGACAGCGGTCAATGCTTTGGCAGAAGATGAAGAGAGAGATGAAGAGGAACTCTGATGAGCTCTTGCATTCGGTATCTGAAGAATTCCCCAAAGCAGAGACCCTAAATATCCAGAAAAGAAGGTTTGGCTACCTAGGAAGGAGGCTAGGCTAGTAACACAGGTAAGAGCCTATCAGAAGGAGTCTCTGACGTCACCTGCTGGCCCTGGCCACTCAGAGCAGTATGCCAGCAACACCTCGGTTTCCAAGATGGCAGAGGTCTGGAGCACACTGGAGGAGCTCTGGGCACCTCCCCTGGGAGGTGCAGGTCAGGGGAGTGGTCACTCCCCTTTCCTTTGTCCAGTTTCGTGCCAGAACAGGGCTGGGGGATCCCTGAACCGGTGTAGACTGGCTTATGCAGAGATGGGCACCATCTGTGCCCATCAAAGCATTTCCAGAGGCTGGGGGAGGCTACTCCTCCCCAGCCCTGACACCTTTTTCCAAAGGGAGAGGGTGTAACACCCTCTCTTCTGAGGAAGTCCTTTGTTCTGCCTTCCTGGGCCAGGCCTGGCTGGACCCCAGGAGGGCAGAAACCTGTCTGAGGGTTTGGCAGCAGCAGCTACAGTGAAACCCTGTGAAAGGTAGTTTGGCAGTACCCGGGTCTGTGCTAGAGACTCGGGGGATCATGGAATTGTAACAATTCCATGATCTTAGACATGTTACATGGCCATGTTCGGAGTTACCATTGTGACGCTATACATAGGTAGTGACCTATGTATAGTGCACATGTGAAATGGTGTCCCCGCACTCGCAAAGTCCGGGAAATTTGCCCTGAACGATGTGGGGGCACCTTGGCTAGTGCCAGGGTGCCCACACACTAAGTAACTTTGCACCCAACCTTCACCAGGTGAAGGTTAGACATATAGGTGACTTATAAGTTACTTATGTGCAGCGTAAAATGGCTGTGAAATAATGTGGGCATTATTTCACTCAGGCTGCAGTGGCAGGCCTGTGTAAGAATTGTCAGAGCTCCCTATGGGTGGCAAAAGAAATGCTGCAGCCCATAGGGATCTCCTGGAACCCCAATACCCTGGGTACCTCAGTACCATATACTAGGGAATTATAAGGGTATTCCAGTATGCCAATGTGAATTGGTAAAATTGGTCACTAGCCTGTTAGTGACAACTTGTAAAGCAGAGAGAGCATAACCACTGAGGTTCTGGTTAGCAGAGCCTCAGTGAGACAGTTAGGCATCACACAGGGAACACATACATATATGCCTCAAACTTATGAGCACTGGGGTCCTGGCTAGCAGGGTCCCAGTGACACATAACAAACATACTGAAAACATAGGGTTTTCACTATGAGCACTGGGCCCTGGCTAGCAGGATCCCAGTGAGACAGCGAAAACACCCTGACATATACTCACAAACAGGCCAAAAGTGGGGGTAACAAGGCTAGAAAGAGCTACTTTCTCACAGAGAGTGATAGCTTTTTCTATTCCTGAACACTTGTTCATTTCTCCGGGGGGGGGGGACAAATGCCACATGTGTACCATCAATGGCACCAACATTCTGGTCAACACGTTGGAGAACATTGGCTGAGACATCCCTGATGCCATGGCCACTGTTGTTTGGAAGGAACCACTTGCCAGGAAATGGAGCACTGACAGGACCTGCAATAGAGGGGGGATACCTGTGGGCTGGCAGATAGCTGACATCAGGTCTGGCTCCAACTGGGCACACAGTTCTTGGATTGTGGCCCGATCAAGTCTGTATGTTAGGATAATGTGTCTGTCCTCCATTGTCGCAAGGTCCACCAGGGGTCTGTTAGGTGCCATGCTCTGTGCCCCCCTGAAATGGTGGCTGCCTGACCTGTGAGGAGGGACAAGTGGAAATGAGGTCATTCTGCTGGCGTTGTGCGCCTTTGAGGTAGGCGGTTGACGACCGCCGTGCAACTTCGCATTGGTTATCATTGGGCCCTATGGGTTCCAGGAGCCAATGGCGATGTACGCCAGTGGTGACGGTACGCACCGCCGCGGACGTGACCGCCACTTTGTATCTATTCACTCACTTGCTGCCTAACCTTCAACAAGAGAGGACCTACACTGCAAGTGCTGCTGTGACCTGTGTCTGGAAGCGCCAATGGTTAATGTGTCTGGGAAAAGGGCCCCTGCCTTCACTGCGGAGGAGTTGGAGAAACTAGTGGATGGGGTCCTACCCCAGTACACGTTACTCTACAGTCCTCCAGACAAACAGGCGAATACACTGTGAGCATGATGTGTGGGCCATGAATGTATGGATTGCTGTGTGTGTAAGCCACATGTAGGGGGGGCTGAGGCGTCCTGGCCAGAGTGCTGCATGTATAGTGGCCAATGTATTTGCGTCAGGGGATGGGAGGGATCTGGTGGGCCATGAGTGTGACTGTCTGGACCGTTAACTAATTCCCTTTTCTGCTTTCTTTTCCATGCAGGTCAGTGCCCATCATAAAAAGGGTATTTGGCGTGCCATCGCCAAGGAGGTGCGGACCCTGGGTGTTTTTCACAGGCGGAGCACCCACTGTCGCAGACGGTGGGAGGACCTGCGCCACTGGGCAAGGAAGATGGCGGAGGCCCAGCTGGGGCTGGCCTCCCAACGAGAAAGGGGTGCGCGTTGTACCCTGACCACCCTGATGTTCTGTAACCTGGCGGTGGCCTATCCGGAGTTGTATGGCCGCTTGAGGGCATCACAGCAGCCACAAGGGGGTGAGTACAAATTCACATTCATTCTTTTGCACGTGTTAAGGGTTAACCTGGGTGGGGATGTGGACTGTGGATGCCCGTAGGCCCGGGCGAACATGGCAGGGTAGGTCCCTTGTTGGGAAGGCTCTGAAGCACTCCAACCCTAATAGTGTTAGTGGGCATCTACTACTGGTCAGGGCCCTGTTTGTTTTAGGTGTGCAGCTGATGGTGTTAGGCACACTACCCCATGGGCTGGTGACTAGCATTCTAGCATTCAAACTGGTAGTGCATGGCCTAGTGCATAGGGCTGTTGCCTGTGAGATGTGTAGGCCAACGGTAGTGTTGTTGCTGGCATTGACCAAGTGTATCCTCTGTCTCTCCCCCCCTTTTTGTTTTGTCACCCTGTCCTTGTGTGCATTAGCATAATCTGGCAGAGGAGCAGAGGTACCGGCATCGGAGGGACCTGCATCCCACATGGGCCTGGAGGCCGAATCCACCAACGGTGAGGGCACCAGTGGGATGGAGGGCGAGGGGAGCGCCACGACAGGGACATGAGGGGAAACCACAGACAGCGACTCCTCCTCCGATGGAAGCTCCCTGCCAGTGGCAGACACCTTTGTGCCCACCCCAACAACAGGTACAGCCGCCACCCCCCTACCAGCACCGCCCTCCCAGCAGCCCCTCAGCACGTTTCCTGTGCCCGCTCACCCAGGAGGGTGGGCATCTCCTTCGCCCAGCCACCTCAGGCCCTGCCCCAGTCAGCCCTGCTGCCGTCAGTGAGGAGGCTATTGACCTCCTGAGATCCCTCACTGTTAGGCAGTCAACCATTAGAAATGCCATCCAGGGTGTCGAGAGGCATTTGCAACAAACAAATGCATACCTGGATGGCATTCACTCTGGCGTGGTGGCCCAACAGAGAGCATTTCAGGCTCTGGCCTCCGCACTGATGGCAGCCATTGACCCTGTCTCTAGCCTCCCCCCTCCAACCTCCTCTATCCAGACCCAATCCCCTCAACCCCAGCCTATCCCAAGCACACCTTCAGACTAGCATTCACCCAAATCAACACACAAAAGTGGCTCAGGCAAACACAAGCACCACACTTCATCTCACATGCACTCACACAAGTACCATCCCCATGCAGACACATCAACATCCATTGCCTCCACTGTGTCCCCTGCCTCCTCGTCATCCACCTCCCTCCCAGTAGCATGTCCACTCACACCAGCATGCACTACATCCTCATCCACTACCTCTTTCACCAGCACGCTCATCACTACACACCCCTCACTGACAGTCACCACCCCTACATCCATGCACACGTTCCCTGTGTCCTCTCCCACTGTGTCTGTGACCCCACCTCCCAAAGTACACAAACGCAAGCACCCACCCAGCCAACAGCCATGCACCTCACAACAGCATCCATGCACCTGCACCCAAACTCAGCAGACACCCCCTATAACCAGCCCCTCTTCCTCCACTTCCAAACCCTCTCCCTCTTCCCGCCTGAGTGTCCCTAAGAAGCTTTTCCTTGCAAACATTGACCTCTTCCCTCCCCCCCACCCATCCTTCCCTTTGGGCCAGGGGGGCCAGAACCCAGCCCAGCACCTCAGCCACCAAGTCCACGTTCGCTGTGGTTCCTGCAGCTATCAGAGGCTCCAAGGGGGCACCCGTCAGCCCAGCCAGTGTGCCACCAACTCCTGCCAAGGCGAAAACCATTCCGCCACCTGGCAAGGTGAAGAGGGGGACAGCACCCAGCAAGGGGAAGGAGCCACAACCACCCAGCAAGGCCACCTCAAAGACTCCAGCTGCTAGACCCAAGGTCACACCAGCATCAGCCAAGCTGAGGAAGAGGCACAAAACACCAGGAAAGGCACTTCAGCCGTCCGAGGCTGCAGGTGAAGGCCTGGTGGCTACCAGCACCACCCACAGCACCGCCACCTGCATCGCGGCCAGCACCACCAGCAGCCCTTCTGCTAGCACCGCCGCAAGCACCGCCACCTGCACAGCCACAAGCACCACTACTGTCAGCAGCCCCAGTGGGCAGCGGTCCGAGCCAGCAGGAGAAGGGCTGGAGTCTCCCTCCACCACTGGCAGCACCAGGACCTGCACCGTGGTCAGCACCGCCACCTGCACTGCTGCTAGCACCGCCACAGACACTGCCGCAAGCACCGCCACCTGCACCGCTGGCAGTAGCACCACTACCAGCAGCAGCAGCCCCAGTGGGCTGCCGTCCGAGGCTGCCGGACAAGGGCTGGGGCCTCCCTCCACCACTGGCAGCACCCCCACCAGCACCGGCACTACCACCAGTTTGCAGCCGTGGCCGCCGGTGGATAGAGTCTAGCCCTGCCTCCATGGACTGTCATGCAACCTGGTCCCTGCAAAACTCATGCCTCAGAACAGCCAGGTGAGGGACTGTGAACTGCCACACCCCAAGTGTTGCATCACTGGGAACAAAGCCGCCTCCAGAACCAGTGGAAGAGGGCATCCACTCACCCTATCCTTGGCAGGATGAAGCACACTGGGCACAAAGCCCCCTCCAGAACCAGTGGAGATATGTATCCACTCACCCTATCCTTGGCAGGATGAAGCACACTGTGCACAAAGCCCCCTCCAGAATCAGTGGAAGAAGGCATCCACTCACCCTATCCTTGGCAGGATGAAGCACACTGGGCACAAAGCCCTCTCCAGAACCAGTGGAGATATGCATCCACTCACCCTATCCTTGGCAGGAAGACGCACACTGGGCACAAAGCCCTCTCCATAACCAGTGGAAGAAGGCATCCACTCACCCTACCCTTGGCAGGATGAAGCACACTGGGCACAAAGCCACCTCCAGAACCACTGGAAGAAGGCATCCACTCACCCTATCCTTGGCAGGATAAAGCACACTGGGCACAAAGCCCCTCCAGAACCAGTGGAGATTTGCATCCACTCACCCTGTCCTTGGCAGGATGAAGCACACTGGGCACAAAGCCCCCTCCAGAAACAGTGGAAGAAGGCATCCAGTCACCCTATCCTTGCAGGATGAAGCACACTGAGCACAAAGCCCCCTCCAGAACCAGTGGAAGAAGGCATTCACTCACCCTATCCTTGGCAGGATGAAGCACACTGGGCAGAAAGCCGTCTAAAGAACCAGTGGAAGAAGACATCCAATCACCCTATCCTTGGCAGGATGAAGCACACTGGGCACAAAGCCCCCTCCAGAACCAGTGGAGATATGCATCCACTCACCCTATCCTTGGCAGGATGAAGCACACTGGGCACGAAGACCCCTCAAGAACGAGTGGAAGAAGGCATCCACTCACCCTACCCTTGGCAGGATGAGGCGCACCTGGCACAAAGCCCCCTCCAGAACCAGTGGAAGAAGGCATCCACTCACCCTATCCTTGGCAGGATGAAGCACACTGGGCACAAAGCCCCCTCAAGAATGAGTGGAAGAAGGCATCCACTCACCCTATCCTTGGCAGGATAAAGCACACTGGTCACAAAGCCCCCTCCAGAACCAGTAAAGATTTGCATCCACTCACCCTATCCTTGGCAGGATGAAGCACACTGGGCACAAAGCCCCCTCCAGAAAGAGTGGAAGAAGGCATCCACTCACCCTATCCTTGGCAGGATGAAGCACACTGGGCACAATGCCCCCTCCAGAACCAGTGGAAGAAGGCATCCACTCACCCTATCCTTGGCAGGATGAAGCACACTGGGCACAAAGCCCTCTAAAGAACCAGTGGAAGATTACATCCAATCACCCTATCCTTGGCAGGATGAAGCACACTGGGCACAAAGCCCCCTCCAGAATCAGTGGAAGAAGGCATCCACTCGCCCTATCCTTGGCAGGATGAAGCACACTGAGCACAAAGCACCCTCCAGAACCAGTGGAGATATGCATCCACTCAACCTATCCTTGGCAGGATGTGCACACTGGGCACAACGCCCCCACAAAAACCAGTGGAAGAAGGCATCCACTCACCCTAACCTTGGCAGGATGAAGCGCACTGGGCACAAAGCCCCCTCCAGAACGAGTGGAAGAAGGTATCCACTCACCCTATCCTTGGCAGGATAAAGCACACGGGTCACAAAGCCCCCTCCAGAACTAGTGGAGATTTGCATCCACTCACCCTATCCTTGGCAGGATGAAGCACACTGGGCACAAAGCTCCCTCCAGAAACAGTGGAAGAAGGCATCCACTCACCCTATCCTTGGTAGGATGAAGCACACTGGGCACAAAGCCCCCTCCAGAACCAGTGGAAGAAGGCATCCACTCACCCTATCCTTGGCAGGATGAAGCACACTGGGCACAAAGCCCCCTCCAGAACCAGTGGAAGAAGGCATCCACTTAAGAGACTGTGGCCTTGCACTCCCCAGGACCAAGCAGTGGGCAAAGCACCTACTTGAGAGACTGTGGCGTTGCACTCCCCTGGCCCCAAGCAGTGGGCAAACCACCCACGTGAGAGACTGTGGCTTTGCATTCCCCAGGACCCAAGCAGTTGGCAAACCACCCACTGGCACTCCCCAGGAACCAAGCAGTGGTCAAACCACCCACTTGAGAGACTGTGGCTTTGCACTCCCCAGGACCAGTAGTGGGCAAACCACCCACTTGAGAGACTGTGGCTTTGCACTCCCCAGGACCCAAGCAGTGGGCAAACCACCCCCAGAGGCCTTGCACTCCCCAGGACATCAATGTGGGCATGGAACCCCTTCCAGGAGCAGTGATGTTATTTCATCTTCCGGCTGAAGTGCCCCCCCTTCTCTGTCCCCCTGAGGGGCCTGTGTGTTTTCAACCTGATGCCCCTACAGTGTTCTCTCCGTATTGAGGCAGGTGTCAAGTGTGGGGTTGGCCTATGAGTTTTGGCCCAGTGGCCGATGGACATTCTGAGTGGACAATGTACCGCCTTCTGTACATATTGTATATTTTTGTAAATACTGTTTTTCAAATTATTACGTATATCACTGATTTTACTCTATTCCTCTTGTCCTTGCATTCTTTCAGGGGGTTATGCGGTGTAAATGTAATGTCGATGAATGTGTTTGTGTGTATGGTGTTGTGGGTGAGGGTGGGGATGTTGCGTGTTGCGTGTGTCACTCTCTTTTTCCTCCCCCCATGTACTAGGTGCAGTACTCAACGCGGTCCTTGGCGCCGCCGTTCATACTCCTGGTAGGTGAGGAGGTAGACCAGCATGGCCAGGACCTGCAGCTCAGGCTCCATGGCTTCCTGGTTCTTGGCTGAGTGTCGAGAGGTGAGTCGTTTCCCTTCCAAGTACTGTTTCCGCTGTGCTTTTGATGGTGTTGGTACCGCCCCAGAAAAGCTGGTGAATGGGCGGGTTGTGATGTGGTGGGCGGTACATTGACTTCCGCCTATCTGTTGGCGGTTACCGCCGCAGTGTTTGTTGCTACCGCCGTGGCTGTCAGAGTGTTAAAGTGGCTGTATGTGTTGGCGGATTCCGCCGTGGTCGTAATCCCATTTTTTTTACCGCCGGCCTGTTGGCGGTATTACCGCCACTTTAACACCGACCGCCAGGCTTGTAATGAGGGCCTAAATCTGATAAGAAAGAGGACATACACTTCATTGCCTGAATTGCGCTAATCTTATCAATTATATCCTTTTGAATTTAAGTATGTGGCCAGTTCTGGTTGACATGGAAGTAATATCAAGGTAGGATAGTGATCTTAATGCTCTGGGTTTAATGCTAGCAGCCCTGGGAGATTCTCTTAAAAAAAACAATGAGGCCCTGGATCAAAGACTGATTCACACCAACAATTGGTGCAGGCTCAAGTGGAGTGTGGTGGTTAAGTCAGAAGAAAGTTTAGCAAAATTGTTAGAGGCTGTGATAACTGGTTTGGATGCTGTGGCTGAAAAGGTGACCAAGGAATATATGAATTATTTGATGAAATTCTGTGTACTTCATAATTCTGTGTTTGATTCCCTTCGGGACCTGCTTACGAAGGGGACTAAGGGTATTCTTAAAACAAACACAGAGGCCCCATGACATTCCAAGCCCTGCAAGGATGCTTGCCGCTCCTTAATTGGGGTCCATTAAAACAGAGTCTTGAGAGGCCATTCGGGCAGCCATGTTGCTTTATAAAGCCACCATCTTGAAGGGAAAAAGAGAATGGGAGTGGGCAAAATTGGCATCAATGCTGGTTGCAATCAGAAGTAAAGATCTTCATGCCTTTTGGCAAACAGTTGTGGTTGGCAGCCCAGGAATTTACGATCCACTTAATAATAACATTGCTGCAGATGCTTGGGTTGAACACTTTTCTCAGTTGTAACCCGGGAGCCACCTGTGGTAATCATGGTAGGTGGAGTTCAAGAACTGACTTGGGCTCTGACCCCCATCCAAAGTCCTGGGATAGAGTTCAGCATCCCTCCTCTTGTAGCCTTTGCTGAGCCCTTTGGCAAGTGTCATAATCAGGATATGCCTGGTGGTGATAGACACCTTTTGAAAAGCAGCAAACTCTTTAATATGATGTTTTTGGGGTCCCACACTGAATTAGTATCGCAACAGGCACCTTATATTTCAAGCCTAGAGGTTACTAGAGCCCTGGATTTAATTACTACTAATAAAGCACCGAGGCTGGATAGAGTGCCTAGCGGTCTATTCAAGAAGTTTAAGGATATATGGTGCCCTTATTTCATTCTGTTTTTTTAAATGCTTTTCTGGCTGGTGCATCCATTCCTTCTTCCTGGGCGGGGACAGAGATCATCCCAATCTTCAAGAAGGGCTGTTGGTCTTTACCTGCCAACTACAGGCCAATTAGCCCCGTTGATAGTGCACAAACATTGTTTTGTCGCATGATACTTAACAGGTTGAGTAAGTGGACGGCTGAATCGGATGTTCTGACACCACTGCAAGCTGCTTTAGAGGGGGTGTAGGAACGAGTGACAAGGGGGAGGCAGATTTTATGTAGTTTTTGTGGACCTTCAATCCACTTTTGACCTCTTTCCCAGATAGTCTCTATAGAGGGTGCTGCTGGAGATGGGAGCTGCAGCTATCAATCTATGGCCTAAAATGAATTAATGATGTAGTGTCTTGAAACCATTGTTATACTGGTGGAGAGTTTGGACAGCCCCAGAGCTCACATCTTTTCATAGAGCTCTAGAAGAGGTACTGGGGCAGGCCGGGGCAAGTAAGAGCCTGTGGTTTAGGACGGTTAAAGATCGATTAAGGGAGATTGTCTGTGAGAATCTTTAGCAGGAGCTAAAAGCTGCTTTTTGGCAATATACTGGCAACCAAATCTTAGGATCTTTTAGGCTGGGCTGTCTTACTGTCTCCTTTTTAGAGTTCAAAGATGACTACCATTTGGGACCTTTTTTGGACAAGGTTGAAACAACTTCTGTGAAAACTCTTTATATTATATTTCGTATAGATACTCTTCCCATCCGATCATTTACAGCTGCATGGAACCATGGAAATTCTGACCCTACCAGATCTTGCCCCTTTGGCCCACAGGAGGCTGAGTCTGCAGAGCATGTCATTCTTTTCTGCCAAACTTACCAGAGTTATAGAAAGAAGCCCTTCCAGTTTGTTGCAATCTGGGGCATAGGAGCCTTGGGTCAGCTTTTAGAATTTTAAGAAGCGACACTAGGCAATGAGTCATCTTTGCTGTTTTTAGGTTCCTGATGTATATGTGGAGGCTCAGACACAAGATGTCCACTTGAAGAACTAGGGTGGATCCCTCTGCTGCTTGATTCTAATCTTTTACACCTGTATTTTAACTTGTTTTTAGTGGTAATATATTTATAAATGGTCCAATCAATTTTAATTATATGTATTTAGGAATCCATATGAATTGTAATTAGAATTGTGGGCTCTTGTCCATTTGTTTTTTCGCCTTCTATTCTATTATGTATTTTTAAGTGAGACAAAATAAAGATTTTGAACTGTTAATACCCTAAAAATGATGGTGCTCCTCAGCCGGACTGATTAACAAATTTCAATGCAAATTACAATGTAAATAGTAAAGCACATTAGGCTTTAGAATGAAAGCAAGACATACATTATAATAAAACCATTGTGTTTAAGGTTTAAATATTACAGAAGGCAAAGGGTTGGAACCAGTCAATTAATCATTTAAATCAAATGCATAAACCTCAGTATTAAATGCAAATAATAACATAGCAGAACAAAATATAGCGCAATTGAAAAAACAATGTCCTAAATCAGAGGTTAGATTGACATAGTGCCACCTCCTAAAGATCCGGGGAGAGTATGTCCACATTGCTCATAAAAGGGCCTCTTTTATAATGCAAAATACAATGAAAGACGTACAGAAATAACATTGTACAAGAATCACACAGTTTGAACCAATCAAGTCAATGAAAGAATAATACAGTTTCTGAAATAACATTATTCAGGACTATCACAAAGATACACATAATGCAGTTCTCAACTCTTAGTGAAACAGTGTGCTGCAGAACCCTAAAGAAAGGAAACATTATTGTTTATCTGGGAAAGTGACACTGCATCTCAAAGCAGTTTTTACAAAGCTGCTTGTGAGTGCATAATCTGTGTGTAGGGTGACACTGGACAAATGATGATTAAATTCCCAAAAGATTGCTGCAGGCAGCACCAACCACTTTAAATCAAGGCCTAGATTAGCAGATGTTAGCATAAACACATTTCCCTCAACATGTCTTTTTTAAAATGCATGTTCATTTTATTACAAGACAGTATTAATATGCTTTAAATAGCAGTCAAGATAAACTAGAGTCCCCATCATGCAAAAAGAAAATAACTACAATATTACATCATAAAGGTAGTAAACACTCACAGATAAACAGGCCTGTAAACCACTTCAATGTGAACAACAAGTCCTCTTTTCTTGCTGTTCACAGTCAAAATAAGTATTGTAGGAAAGTACCATCTTTCTGGGCATATTATCCCCAATTTCTGCCAGTTCGTCAGTGTGTTTTTACTGTCTCGCTGGCATCTTGCTAGTTAGGACCCTAGTGCTCATAGTTTGTGGCCTATATGTGTTGTCAGTATGCTTGACTGTGTCACTTGAGTTCTGCTAACCAGAACTCCAGTGCTTATGCTCTCTTTGTTTACCAAATTTGCCACTATAGTTTAGTGACTTCATATACCAATTCCAATTGGCACACTGGTCCCCCCCTTGTAAGTCCCTAGTATATGGTACCTAAGTACCCAGGGCATTGGGGTGCCAGGAGATCCTTATGGGCTGCAGCATTTCTTTTGTCACCCATAAGGAGCTCATACAAACACTCCGTCAGGACTGCCATTGCAGCCTGAGTGAAATAGTGCACACAATATTTCACAGCCATTTTTCACTGCACCAGGTACTTATAAGTCACCTATATGTCTAACCTTCATTTACTGAAGGCTAGTGGCAAGGTTACTGTGTGTGATGACACCTTTGCACTAGCAAAAGGGCCCCCACGTTGTCCAGGATCAATTTCCCGGACTTCATCAGTGCAGGGAGACCATTATAAGCATGCACTACATATATGTCAATGCATATATGCAGCTTCACAATGGTAACCCCGAATATGGCAATGTGAGGTGTCTAAGATTGTCAAATTGAACCCCCAATCCAAATCTGGTATTGGGGGGGGGGCAATTCCATGCATCTTGTGGGCTCCACCCTGGACCCCCAGTACTGCCAAACCAGCTCTCTGAGGTTTCCACTGCAGCCCCAGCTGCTACCACCTCACAGACAGGTTTCTGCCATCCTGGGGATTCAGCAGCTCAATCCCAGGAAGGCAGAACAATGCATTTCCTTTAGGAGAGGGGTGTTACACGCTCTCCCATTGGAAATAGGTGTTACAGGCACGGGAGGGGTATCCTCCCAGAGCCTCTGGAAATGCTTTAAAGGGCACAAATAGTGCCCTCCTTACATAATCCAGTCTACACTGGTTCAGGGACCCCCAGTCCCTGCTCTGGAGCGAAAGTGGACAAAGGACAGGGGAGTGGCCACACTCCTGTCCATCACCACCACAGGGGTGGTGCCCAGAGCTCCTCCAGAGTGTCCCTGGCATTAGCCATCTTGGATTCCAAGGTGTGCGGACCCTCTGGGAGCATCTGAGTGGCCAGTGCCAGCAGGTGACATCATAGACCCCTCCTGATAGGTGCATACCTGGGTAGGCAGCCAATCCCCCTCTCGGGGCTATTTAGGGTCTCTCATCTGGGTGTTTCCTCTAATTCAGTTTGCAAGACTCCACCAGGACTCTTCTGCATCCTCTGCTTCAGCTTCTGACCACCGGATCAACCGCAGACTGCTCCAGGAACCGCTGTAACTGCAACAAAGTATCCAGGAAGGCTACTGTGACCTGCAACTTCAGCTCCAGCCAGCAGCTGCAACAGTTTCCAAGGTGTGCAGGCTCTGTGGACTGCCTGTCTTCACCCTGCAACAGAAGAACCAAAGGAATCTCCTGTGGTGTGACGGAGTAACTTCCCTGCTTCAGCGGGCACCTCTCTGCGACAACGACCGATACTCTGGGACTCCTCTCCTGTCAACGAGTGTGATCCCTGGAACACAGGTGGTGGACCGAAGTGACCCTGACTGTCCAAAGGTCCAGCTGTCCAAATTTGGTGAAGGTAAGAGCTTGCACCCCCGTGCCAGATAGTAGCCCTGTGCATTGCGTCTTCTGCAGCTACTTGGGCTTCTCTGCACTTCTTCCAAACATTCTTTGTGCACAGCGTAGCCCAGGTCACCAGCACTCCATCCTGTGATGCACAGCTCTCTGAGTTGTTCGCTGACAGAGTGGGATCCTTCTGTGTAGTGCTGTGATGACCGCACTTTGCAACTCCTTTGTTCCCGCGTCCTGGGACTCCTGTGGGTGCTGCCTGGTCTTCTGAGGGCTCTCTGAAGTGCTGAGAGCCCCCTCTGTCTCCTCAGTATTTGCTGAGACCCCCAGGTCCCTCCTGGGTCCAGGCAGCTCCTCTTTGATGCAAAACGCGCACTTGCGTGAACTAAGACTTGTTGGCGGAATACAGTGACGCAAACAGCTTGCATCCAACAACTCGATGTGGGACATCTCTTGCACCAAGCAGGAATCCGCAGCTATCTTCTTTGGTGCATTTCTGTACTTTTCTTCTGACCGGAGAATCCACTTTTGCATCTTCTTCCAGGTGGGCAGGGGCTCCTGTTCTTCCTGGACTCCTCATCAACTTCTGGACTTGGTCTCCTCTCTCCACAGGTCTTCAGGTTCAGGAATCCATCGTTGGTTGCTTGCAGTCTTGTTTGGTTCTTGCATAATTCTTCCTCACAACTTGTAGTGTGTTCTGAGGAAACTTGCTGTACTTTACTTCTGCTTTCCTTGGCTGTGGGGTGGAGTACTTTACTTACCTTTGGCGTTCGCATTTTACTATTTTAGTATATGGTTTGTATTGCTCCTAGACCCATTGCAATCTATTGTGTTTTTCACTATTTGCACTATTCTAAGACTGTTTACTTACCTGATTTTGGTTACTAGTGTATATATTGTGTATAATACTTACATCCAGTAAGAGTATTGCCTCTAAGATATTTTTGGCCTTGTGTCACTAAAATAAAGTACCTTTATTTTTGGTAATACTGAGTATTGTCTTTTATTGTGTATAAGTACTGTGTGACTATAGTGGTATTGCAAGAGCTTTGCATGTCTCCTAGTTCAGCCTTGGCTGCTCTGCTACAGCTACCCCTAGACAGCCTACGCTGCTAGACACTGCCTACATTTCACTAATAATGGATAACTGGACCTGGTATAAGGTGTAGGTACCTTAGGTATCCACTACAAACCAGGCCAGCCTCATACAAGTATTTCTTCTCCTTTCTTTAAAATACTTGAATTCATATTGTTATACTTGTGTGATTTAACATGATATTAAGAGTGTTATAATTCTGGCTAACCTTTGCTGATTGCTCCATTCCCTTCAGCTCTGCGCATGCCTTTCAAATCCACTTTTCTCCTTGTGGAACATGTTAACTGTCTCCTTCGCACTTATCTCCCCTCAGCGCAGTCTGCTGCACAACACAGTGAAGAGAAGCTTCCTCATTCTCATGTTATGTCACTGCATCTCCGAAGGAGTGAAATCTTCAGTTTCTCCTACAACTAACGTGCCATCGGCTGCCTTTTACCCACCCTCAGCTTGCTCTTTGAACTTTCAGGCAGTCTTCTACACGGTTTACGTGCATATTTGGTCCAACTCCGGCCTACCTCAGGCTTGTCTCCAACTCACTTAATTTCCGCCTCCGGATCACCTCCAGCACCACTTGCTGCCTCCAGCCTGCCATCTCGCACTCAAACACCAGTATTAATACTACTAAATCTCTTCTGGTTTTTCCGGGTCAAACGATGTTTGATCCCTCATAAGACATCCTAATTCAACCGAATGGTTCCTATTTGAACATGTGGCCCGAGATTTGTCACACAAACTGAGACAGCCCTTGGATAAACTGATAAGGAATAGACTCTGTTCAGAAAGTTCAAGACCTTCATTGCCTACTAATGTTCAGGCAGCCCCTACAAGTGATCCTACTAGGTTTTTATTCTTCACAAAGTTTGGCAAGGATCCCAAAAAAAGGTGCTGATAGAGCTTAGACAAATTGTCAAGATAGACTTCTGGATCTTTCTGGTCCTCTGATTAGAATTGATTAGAACTCAGAAATCAGCTTAGAAGGCTTGAATTGATGGCAAGCAAGCTGAGCCTTTGATCCTAACAAACTAGACACAGAGAACAATCTATCTTTTAGGAAAAGCCAATCCCTCAATGGCTCAAGAAAGTAGGAAAAGTTTATTTTTAAAATTTTACCCCAAGCTAGAAAATGTGGCCAACATGGAAGATGGAGAGGAAGCTAATGGTTTACTCGCTGGAGATGTCATTATAAAATACCTAAATAAGTATGTGGCAACCTTTTCTTCAATTGATAAGACATGTTAGAAATTGGGTCTCTAGTTGGCAGTGGAATGCACCCTGTCCAAGTAGAGACCGGGGCAGTCCTAGTCAGGTTAAATCACAACACAACCTAAAATATTCTATGCTCACCATCAGCTAGCTTGGCACAGAGCAAGCAGGCTTAATTTAGAAGGCAATGTGTAAAGTACTTGTGCAATAACTCATACAGTAACACAGTGAAACCACCACAAATATAATCCACACCAGGTTAGAAAAATAGATTAAGATTTTATAAATAAAATAAGAACAGAACGACTTCACTGAGTAGAAATTGAGATATGATTTTTCAAAGAATAAATGCAAAATAGCGCTTAAAATCATATCGCACTCTTAGGGGTTTCTTAAGTTCACACTGGACTGGGGCAAAGTCACAGTTTGAGCCAACCATGATGGAGCGCATGCAGGCTACAGGAGTCACGAAGGCCCCTGAGAACAAAGTAACGTTCCTGGTCGCAACAAAGGGATGTGCAGTAAGAGGCATCAATCGGATCCTTGCAGGGATGCCGATGTGTTGATCTGTCCCACGCAGTGATGATGATGCATTGGTTCCAAATATAATTGCTGGAGCCAAGATGTGTTGATTCAGAAGTGTAATACACCGGGTTTCTCTACTCAGTCGAGAGATGTGTTGATCTCTGTAAACTGCTGCGGTGGTGAAGCACAGTTCCGATGTGTTGGGCTGTCAAGGAAATGCTTTGGTTCTCAGAGCAATGCGCCAATTCTGCTCCTGCAACTAGTTCGATGCACCAGTTCTGCTGCATGCAGACAGGAGATGAGTTGATTTCCATGATGCAAGTATCTGGTTCTGCTTCCAGTAAACCAGGAGCAGGGGTACAGTCTTTGATATTCCTGTGTCTCAAGCAACAGGAGGCAAGCTAGCAAGCCCTTGGAGATCACTTGTAGTGTAAGACAGAGTCCAACTCTCCCTCAGCAAGGTCAGAGAGCAGCAGGCAGCAAGGCAGTACAGCACAAAAGCAGTCCTTACAGGGCAGCAGTCCAACAGAGTAACAGTCTTTGTTAGAGCACAGCAGTTATTCTGACAGGTCCAGAAGTGTCTGATTTGGTAGGGTCAGAGGACCAGTACTTACACCCAGTTGTGACTTTGAAGTGGGGGAAACTTCAAAGAAGAGTCTTTGAAGTGCACATAAGCCATTTCTTTCCAGCCCTGGCTCCTGAAAATCAGTAAGGGGTAGTCACCCCTCTGTGTGGGGACAGGCACTGCCTAGTCAGGTGTTTGTGTCATCCCCTACCACCCTTACTGTCCAGGAAGAGCCATCAGAATGCAGATGAGTAAACGAATTTAGCAATATTTCACTATCAGAACATGTAAAACACAGTAGTACATGTCCTACCATTCAAATACATAGTACACTGCCCATGGGGCTGCCTTGAGCCTACCTTAGGGGTGACTTACATGTAGTAAAAGGGAAGGTTTGGGCCTGGGAAGTGGGTGCACT
This sequence comes from Pleurodeles waltl, assembly GCF_031143425.1. Taxonomy (NCBI): domain Eukaryota; kingdom Metazoa; phylum Chordata; class Amphibia; order Caudata; family Salamandridae; genus Pleurodeles; species Pleurodeles waltl. The sequence continues at coordinate 486,303,814 of NC_090449.1, forward strand.
TGCCAGGTCAAACTGGCAGTTCCAGATTGCACATACAGACACTGCAGGGGCAAGGTCTGAGACATGTTTAAAGGGCTACTCGTGTGGGTGTCACAATCTGTGCTGCAGGCCCACTAGTAGCATTTGATTTACAGGCCCTGCACACCTCTGGTGCACTTAACTAGAGACCTATTAGTAAATCAAATAAGCCAATCATGGATAAACCAATCACCAATACCATTTTGATAGAGAGCACTTGCACTTTAGCACTGATCAGCAGTGGTAAAGTGCCCAGAGTTCTAGAGCCAACAAAACAGGTCAGAAAAGGCAGGAGGAAGAAGGCAAAAAGGTTTCAGGATGACCCATGAAAAAGGGCCAGGTCCAACACTGGGGTTTAGTGAAATAGGACTTTATGTCTGTGCTTGTTTTTAGACATCACTGTTTTATTCCCTTTTGAAATTCTTGTTCAGTATAGCTTCCACTTCCTCAATTAAAACCTCAGTTTCACCTAAGGTGCATTTCTTGACAGTATATTTAGCTTGTGTTTTAGTTTTGCTTATCTCAGCAGAATTAGCTACAGCTTTTTGTTTCCCCATTTATAATTGTATACAGAAACTCCCCAAAATGTTATAATAGTGGCAGCAGGTGGAATAATTAGTAACCAAGTTCTGTCAGGGAATACAGACCCTGCCAGATCTGGTGCTGCTGGATCGAAAATGCTGGTGCATTGCCTCTGAAGTCCTGTGACATCTTGAGTTCCAAGAGACGTGCCACCGACGTCCATGACACCCAACTCTGCTGCGGCGCCTGTGGCCAGACCGCAACCCTATGAGGTCGCTCCATTGCGTCTTGACCCACTGGATTCATTGACCCGGCCGGATTGTAATGAACTGACGCCTCGCCACTGACGCCTCGCCACTGACGCCTCATCACCTCCCCTGCAACTGTAAGGAACCAACGCCTCACCTCCCCTGTCTCGCAGTAAGTAACCAACGCCTCACCTCCTCTGCAACAGTAAGCAACCAATGCCGCACTGGCTCCAGTGACGCTTCGCCTCCCCGAATCCGTGCCACGTCTGTGTTTCCCTCACGAGTGGCGTCGGACTGTTGGGAATGACTCCGTCAGCTATGTCGTGATAGCCCCAGTTGGAGCTATGGTGTTTCTAAGCACTTTATTGGGATTTAATCTTTAAAAATTAATATCTTTGCTTGTGTGTGTTGGATTTTTGTTATTTTTGTCTTCTTTTACTCAGATAAATATTGGCAATTTTTCTTAACTGGTGTGGAGTACGTTTGTGGTGTTTTACTGTGTGTGTACAAATACTTAACACATCGAGGGCCATATTTATACCTTTTGATGCAAAACTGCGCTAGCGCAGTTTTGTGTCAAAAAGTTTAGCTCTGCCTAGAGCCAGTTTTTAACGCCACCCGTGCGTCATATTTATACTATGACACTGGATGCCGCTAAGAATAGGTTAGAGTCATTTTTCCTGACAATAACTATTGCACCTTGCCATAAGTCAAAATGACGTTAACACAGGAAAAATTACTCTAATCCAGTTTACGACATGTAAACACGTTGCAGAACAGAAATTCAATTTTTGTCTGCAATAGCTTCAAAAAGCACGCAAACAGAGCAAACAGTGGAAAGGAGGGACAACATGGATCCACAAAGCCAGGGGAGACCCTAGGGAGACCCCAGAGAACCAGGAACCAGCCAGGAGGACACAGACAAGACCCAGGGGAGAGACAAGATGAAAAGGAAGTGTTGATTCAACGCAGAGGAGCATGAAATACTAGTGAAAGAGGTGGCAGAGCACCAGGATCAACTCTTCATCACCCCTAAATTGCCAATTGGAAGGAGAGAGGCAATTTGGCAGCAGATTATGGACAAGATTAACAGTGTGGCAGAGGTCAGGAGAACTGTCACTAAGTGCAAGAAACGCTGGCATGACTGCAAGCGGAGGACAACAGAGAAAATGGCAAGGAACAGGAAGGCAGCACTGCAGACCGGAGGTGGGAGTCCAGCACCACAAGAGGACCTGGACGAGATAGAGGAGATGGTTGCAGCCGTTATCCCGGAGGAAATCGTCAGTGGTATCGCAGGACAGCACAGACTACCAGGAAACAACACATATGCAGGGTAAGTTGCATGGGGGACCAAAATGCCAAAATGTCAAGTGCAAGAAGGTGGAGGCACATACCTACTACACAATGCATGTCAGCCCTGCAAATCAGGCAGTGAAAAGGGCAAAGAGGCAAGGCATGGGACTCCCTGCACTGCCCATGCCAGGTGCATGGGCAGTGCAGGGGCATCCAGCGGCACAGCACAACACAATACCAACAACCTTTGCATGGGGATACACCTCCAAGGCTGGTGGAAATGCTGAAACAGACCAGGAGGGTAGGGTAGAACGTAAAACTGGTCTGGTGTCACAAGACAGCTGGTATTGTTAGAATGTAAACTAGAGGACAATGCCCAGTCTCAGGCCATTGGCTCAAGCGGCATTCCCCATTGACAACATTTGCCACAACTACCTGTGCTGTTTGCACTGGTCAATTAGGAAATGGCAGTTAGGTGCCCATGAAACAAACACACTCGAAATGAGGGTTCAGTATGACTACGTGATCAATCCCCATCAATCCCTATCCAAATGCAACTCCTGTCAACTGGTCATGTCCATAGATTCAATAAACAGAAGGCACTGTCCAATACATAATGATGTACACAGTAGTAATCTCATACCCATGTTAGCCATCCTCAAGTTTACCCCTGTGCCTGTGCCACAATAGCTGCAATGCCACCATGCAACATCTCAGATATCATAGTGCAAAGACAACTGCATTGAGGGGGAGGACATATGTGTGTAGGAAGGCAAACACACCTCCACAGTCACAAGAGGGTACGGAACTCTGCCAGGTCCATCAGTGCAATGTAGCACACATACGCAAACATCAACATGAGAAACTACCAGTGGTAACACGGGCATTGTCTCATGGAAATGCCATGCATGGTGTGGTGCTAGGTCTCAGCACCGCATTGGTGTATGTGAAAAATGAAAGACTGGACAGGGCCATATTATCATGTGTGGTGCTGTGGTATCAGCACACCAACATTCATTGCAAGGCCTCACCATGCAAATGGAAGCAGAGGGAGGGTTGATGAGGACAAGAAGGTGGCAATCCACAATTTGGACAGAACCCACACCTAGAAGATGTGACGCAGACAATTGCCCAAACTGCCCTTCACTACATGTGACATGCAGGTGGGGCATAGGGCTGAGAGATTGCAAACATTAATGACAGGAACAATGCATGGGAACCAAGATGACAATGTACCACCAATAGGAAGTCAGTGACGTCACATTACAACTGGCACAACACAGACACACCAATTGTACAATATCTCATTGCAGAGGACAATGGCTGTCCTGTGGATCTGCCTGTCCTGGACTACCCTGATGACCTGGATGATCAGCTAACAACTATCAGCCAGGAAACCCTCCAAGATGTCCTGAGAACCCTCCAGACACCACCTCCAGTTGCAAGGAGGAGCATTCATGTAGCAGCCATTTCAGAGGCCCCACCCACCATCCAAATAGTACGACCTGCCAGCTCAAACACAGCTGAGGACTCTGATGACACAGGGACCACATTTGAGAGGACAGTGGTGGGAATACAGCAGGAGCTGGCTAAGGAGGTGCGGTGGGGATGCAAACTATGGCAGCCAGCCTTGAGGGGATGCGCTTGTACATGATAATGTCCGTTGAACAGACAGCAGCCAAACAAGGCACACAATCCCCACTGCATGGAGTCCAACAGTGTGTGAGGAACCTAACCACTGCCGTGAGGGAGTTGCCACAACACCTGCCATCCCAATCTTGCTGCTACATGCATGACAACAAGCAGGACTTCATGCCCTGGGAAATGGCCTCCCTCAGGGCAGACATGGCTGCCTACCACAGGGATGTTGCTGCCATGCTCAATAAGCAGCAGCTCCTCCTTGCTGCAGTGATGCCATATGTAGTTCCACAGATAGCAGCTTCTGGAAATTTGGTGTCCGTGGCCCCCTCAAACCCACCACCACCATCAACGGCAGAGGAGATGACACACACATCAGAGGATGAAGATGTGGAACAGATCATCTTTACCTGTAGGAGTACCCTGTAGCACCAGCCTATGCCACATGGGCAGTGATTTCCCTTTGTTCTGTGCTTCACAACCTGCCAGTGTTGTTACAGTTGGTAACATGCACTCTTCACCAACACACTGTTAACCTTTCCACTATGGACTGCAATTGTCTTTTACTACTCCATTGGCAGTTCATGTTCCTCTGCACTGAACGACACTTCACCTCAGCATGTCAAAAGACATGTCCCTCAACCTTGCACTTGTGTTGTGTCACAATAGAATGGTTTACACTAAAGGGGTCACAGACCTGGACTATCAAAATATTGCACTAAAGTACTTTAAAATAAACAGCACCTACACAACCCTCTTGTCTCGGTGTAATGTGACTCAACTACTTTGCTGGAGATTTGTGATGCGTGTAACATGTCTATGGTCACAGAGTGCAGAAATAATATGGACAGATATCTACACACAAGGTTGCTACATGATGAACGTCAATGCTGGCCACAACCCCTACAAGCAAGTCACTGTTTATGTGACATTTGCTTTAAATCATACATACCACACCCACTACATACAGCAGGAATGGCTGTGTAAGAGTGCTCGGCCAATAACGTCAGCTGGGAGTACAAGTAAAACACATTGGTGTGAAGGTTTTTATACTTGACCTCATCTGAAATTGGCACCACTCAGTTTAGCAGTGTTGACCTGAACTTCAGACTGCAGGCAGATGTCCCACAGTGCCCAACATCACAACACAAGATCCAAACAACTTAAAAAGCACACCTACCTGTCCAATACATGGGAACCATAGTCACTTTGAGTGGTGGGTACAATGGATGGCAGATGCATTGAGATTTAGATTTGTTGTAGCTGCCAATGTGACAGCTCAGTTAGAAGTGGGAATTAACATGTCAAGAGAGGGATATAGATGCAGGATGGAATCCACAGGCCAACAGACAATTGGCACGGTGCACTCTTGCAAAGACCCTGAGCCCCAAGCATATGACACATGCAGTAAGGGAGTACCTATATTTTTCTTATCTAGGTATATGTCTTATCCAGCTGAGTGATTGACACCTGTTCGGTATAAGTCAATAAGGACGCTCAATGAAGGACCACACGCCAATTATGAATACAATTTAGCTTTACTAGAATTTCAGGTTAATGCAGGCATTTAGCACATCAACAATAGTGGAATAAGAATAGCAATGAAAGCTTCTATTCATATATAAGTACACTACAAAGAGCATCTATGTATACGTATGAGGAAAGAGTTCATTGACAGAATAAGAATAGTAATGAAAAAGCATCTATTTATATATAAGTACACTACATAGAGCATCTATGTATACATCTGAGCAAAGAGTTCATTGACAGATATAATCTTGGAATAACTGTATACCAAAATGTGATGCACTACGATGTTCAGGAAGCAGAATATAAACAAGTTGAATACTTCCGATAAGCTTTGATTTACTGCACACTAAAATTCATATTTCAATTACTGCAGCAGGCTCACACTATGATGTTCAGTAAGAAAAAACTATAAACGAGCTGAATTCTTCAGATTATAAACACAGTGCAAGCAATCTCCTTCACAGCCTTTCTCTCACACATGCAGCTGCGAATAAGTTTATCTACGGAATGTCAAAAGAAAACAAGCTTGAAAGCGAACATCGTGAATTTCTTCCACATTGCTCTGGCTTCGGCAGGCATCACGCTCATCTACACTGTTCAAGCTAATTAACCCTTCGCGTCACAATGTCTTCCGCACCTTTCCCTATACTGATCAGTATGAAACTGAACTTAAAACTATGTAACACACCTATACTAACCTAATCTATCCTAACTATATATTACCCACAACTGACCTTAACTACCCTATGCTATGCTTACTTACCACATTTAACAACACACTCTAAACATTTGCCCCCCACCCCCTTATATGATAAGACACATGCAGGGCAACATATACTAACCTTAACAAATACTACCTAATCCTAAACAAATATTTATTTATTTTTTATTTTATTTTAAAAATGTTTTATTTTTTATATACACAAAAGCCCCACCATAAACCACCACCCACAAACTAACATGTAATAATATGAAAAAACACCCCCCAAACCTACTTATCCTATCTAAACAACTACCATGCTCTAACCTATCACTAAACCCCTTAAACCCACTGCAAAACATGATGAGGAAGGAGGAAGTAGGGGACTGAACTATGGTTGATGGGAGGCAAGAGTTCAGAGGTTGGCCCTCCTGAGTGCCTTCTTGATGGACTTCAGTCTGTTTATGTTCCTGTCAACATCCTTCTGTATGCTATCCAGCTTTTTGAGGACCTTTTTCATGTCCCTCTGGAGCTCCCTTATTGCCGACAAGTCCATTGCAGCAGGTGTGGTGGGCTGTGGTGCTGATGTTGATGGTGTAGCAGGTGAGGCAGATGTGACGGTGGCAGCCGTGGTCCCCTGTGTCGGTGTGGTGTTGGCTACACTCTTTGTGGCCAATGCGGGTCCCTCTTGGCTGAATGCCAGCCATTCCCCTGTGACTCGCTCTCTTTGATAGCATCGTACCATCTTGCGGTACCCAGACTCAACATCCAAGATGTGGCGATATCACACTGCCCGCTTTTGGAACGCAGTGAGTTCCGCAACATCCATGTTGGCAGCTGTAAAAATGAGACAGGTAACCATCAGTGTCATCATTGTGTGATACATGTACAGATGATAATCTAACACTCTGCCTCAATTTGCACATGCAGTCCGAATCAAAGTCCAGATAATACAATGTCCCTGATGAATGTAATGGCAACACTGCCTACCCATCATGTCATTTACACCAAACCAAAGTACAACAATAGTTGGACCAAATAAAGTGATCTGTGCATTGATTTAGTGCAATGTGTCACAATGCAAAGGCAGCAACTACTTCACATGGAACAGGCCCACTAATCTTTATAATCTAATTCAACTTCAAAGCACAGAAGACCAGTGACTGGTAGATGTAATTGGCAGGATGGTATGCTGTTGGTAATCTTAAGTGGTCAGTGTTGTTTGGAACATGTGCACGCTTGAATGAGATGACTGTCATCTACACTATGACCATCACATCTACCAACATATATGTTGTTCCCCTACCCCTTACCCCTGTGCCTCAGGGGTGATGGGCATACAATACATCATCACAACTGATGAGGACAACCATGCAGGCATGTCCACTTATACATGGATTTAGTGAGTGGAACACATGTGAGGAGGGCTGCCACCTAGGAATAAGGTATCCATAGGTAATTCACATCTACATTCATGTGTCCAGTTGTGACACCCATCAACACTTGATCTGCCAACACAATTCCCAAAACACCCACATTGATGCCAGCACACATCTGGCTTTGACCTTCATGCACGCCTATTACACACCACATAAGCGTCACGTAAATGGAGTACAACTTATGGGGCTACATGCTGGGGACCATTACCCATACAGTCTTACATCTACATTACAATACAGGGATGCACCAATTTGTGTGGAAAACTGATGCATCACTGTGTTGTGAGAATGAGGGTATGACCCAGTGCCAATATACTGACAGTGGTGCACTTCCAAGTCACATGTGGGCCTACATGTGGCTACTAATTACCTTGTTCACACGCTGCTGCCTACTGCACAGTATAAGTCCCCCAAGATATGACTCTCTGCTTGTGAATGGGTAACCCTTGCACTGAACACTATGTTCAGTAAGTAAGATATCAGATGACGTGCCAGCTCATCATATCTTGTAATAAGTGCAACACACAAGAGTCATTCACACAACAGCCGCAATCACTACACGGGACAGACATTATCACACTTACTGGATACCCCTGGGTCCTGAAATCTTGCCTCTTCCAGGATGGTATAGGCGGCAGGTCCACCTGTAAGACATGGAAAGGAAATATATGCTCAATGTCATATCACTGTACATATGTGTGGACAACATATCACAGTGTGTAACATTTTACATGAGTGAGCTTGTGCACCTGCATGAAGACAGTACAACAGACATACCACTGCAAACTCACATTGACACAGACACTCCGGTGAGTGTTAGCCACAGATCTGCACACCTGCACTGGGCCTTACAATCATGTGGTGCTAAACCCTACTACAACCATATGTGGCTAATCCATTTCAGATGGTACTCCACGGCATGATTTGTATTTGGGTGAAAATGTCAATGGCACTTCCCTGGTGCACTGTAATACAAGTGACTCTGGTATTGTGACTTGTGCATCAAGGGACACTGAGTTACTGTGTGATGGACATGTGGCTCAATTTTCAGTCTGCAATTATCATGCGTTCAGTGGTCCATGACAGATGTTGCACATTTGTATATAGGTAACAAATGCCCCATTGGCAGGTTCCCCTAAGCCGGTATGCCCCCTTTGCCAACATAATGGCAGGGATCATGTATGTAATGATGGCAAACATTAGCGCTAAACATGGATTGCCCACTTTGCTATCCAGATCCAGTGAAATGTGGTATGCTGACTGTGTCTTACCTGATCACCATTAACAGAATGTATGGGCACAGAGGTTGCCATAGCATCTGAAAAGTGTGACTAAGGGCCACATGTACGAAGATCAGGATTTGTGAGTCGCAAATGGTGAGTCTTAGCAACTCGCATATTGCGAGTAGAATAATCTGATGTACAACACTGTCAATGACACTGTTTGCAATTCACAAATGGGGTAGCAAATGACCTACCTCATGAATATTCTAAGGTAGGTCTCATTTTGCAACCTCACTGGGAATGGCGGCACTCACAGGGATGGTGGGATGCTGGGCTCAGCAGACCATCATGTTTGTGACTGGTTTTAAATAAAGCTGTATTTTCTTTTTTGAAATACAGCCTTATTTCATTAAGGGTAAACGGAATGCACGTCAAAAACAAATATTATAACTTTTATTTTCATTTTTTTAAAGCAGACAGTGGTCCGTGGGACAACTGCCTGCTCTGAAACAATGTTTTTGCATGCATTCACAAAGGGGAAGGGATCCCCTGGCGACGCCTTCCCTTTTACAAATGGGTTAGCACCAGCTTGAAACTGGTGATAACTGCAATTGTTTAGTGATGGCATTTGTGGTCACAAAACAATCATACATTGGAATGCGACTCACAAATAGGAAGGGAACACCCCTTCCTAAATGCCATTAGCAAACCCTGTTTTGTGATTCGGCAATGTGATTGCAGAATGTCAAAATTGGGTATGTGCATTGGAAAAAACATTATTTCTTGACGCAAATGCAGCAATTCAGAAAACTAGGCCGTTTGCGACAGTAAAAAAGAGCTTTGTACATGTGGCCCTACATTATAGTCATACATGACTCAACAAACCTCAGGCCTGCATTGTTAACATGTATAGACATGTGGACTCCATCTCAATACTGGGACACTAACACTTTGTTCTGCTTGCATTCAACCTGGCCGCAAACATTGCATGCAGCATGTCAACACATCTGCTACTGTCACTCAGGAGCGTTCTACTGTACACATTTGTCAATGTGATACTCACCAACAGGGCCACCAATCACCATACCCAGGTGGTCCAGCAGATCCTGCTCTCTGGCCACCAGGTCAGCCAAGCGATGCTTTAGCCGGTGCTCATTCCAGCTGGTATGGTACACCCTCTTGAGGTGGTAGAGCACCTTGCCCCACCGCAGCCGCCTTGCCTCTGTGTGATACCCCTGTATCACCCGCCCACCCATCTCCAGCATCATGGGTAGGAAGTGGCACATTAGCCACACAAAGCCCCCAAGCTCCTCCTCCTCCATGCGTGTCATCCTCACCCTTCCTGACATGTCCCTCAACAACAAATCCAAACAGTAAATGTAGAAAAAAAAGGAAAAGAAATGAAAATAAAGGAAACTTACAGCCCAAACCCAAGAACCCCAACTAACCCAACTAATCTAACCCTCAGACAGACACCTGACAGTACAAATACAATATTAAAGACACTAAACTATACAAAATCACATACACTGGTACAAGAAACAAACAGATTTCCCAAGAGAGACACCACAAGATACAATAAACACAATTGACAAACCAGCAACACCGAGACACAGCCACACAGTCAACAAATTGCACAGACTGTAAAGTGAAAGTACACCCACAGTACCATGCCTGTCAACAGGATTTCCTATCACATCACTTCCTGTCCCCTTGTGGCACGTGTTTCATCATGCGTGTATTTTTTGGACGCATACGATGTTTGCGTGAATATTTGCGACGCATCACCTACATGTGCAGCAAAATACAACGCATTACCTGTATACTTCAATTTCAATGGATAGCCGCATGAGTGTGGTGTGCAGGTGGAATTTGCGGGAGTTTGCGATGCATTTGCGTCAACATTTTTTTTGTCTATCTGTGATTGCCTGATTTCTAATATTTTACATGGATGCACCCTATTTCAACATGAAGATAAGATGGTATGTCCTGCAGTGTGTCATATAGTGTTTGGCCACATGTGGTAGAGCATGCAACTTTGTTTTTTGGGTGTAAATGATCTGCAACAACAATGTGTGTGTTTCTGAAGGAACTGCATGCAATACTTTGGATGTCATGCAAATGTATGGATGTGTGCCAAATGTGTATCTACATCTGATGGCAATCAGTGATCTACAACAGTCATGGCATGTGTTTATAACATGTGTTGACTCATGTGATGTGTGCAGTTGTGTGACTTAGGGGACATTACGTTTCACACAACAAACAAAACTCAGGTATTCTTGAGGATGGCTGATGAGTGCTATGTATGATATGTCACCCCTCATATGTCATTAATTCTTGGTTACGACTTCATGGTGACGTGTGTGGACTACACAAATGTCTGACATGTGTTCATGTGTGGTACATACTGTGTTTGAGACACTATGCCTTAATTCCACCCATAAAATGTTTGGTACACGTCCGTTTGACTCATTACAATTACCTATGTTACTTGTATTGCTGTGGTGGACCTGCTGCCCTAGCTACATGTGTTCACATATGTTCAGATGTGCATTCCACAGAAGTGTCCAGTTCAAGTGTGTGGGCATGTGTACCCTGTGTCAGGATTGGGCTCCATGGTGTCACGTTTTCGGGCGGGTCTAGTCAGGACTCTGTTAGGGCCACCCCTTGAGCTCACAGAGTATCTCGCAAGGAGGTAGTGTACCAAAGCAGAAGAGCGGCTAAAGGCATACAAGGGGAAAGGACAGCTGTGGTAAGGTAGAGAAAACAGGAAAATGAAAGCAGAGCAACCTTAGTGGGAACAAACATGGAAAGGATCAGTAATGGATAAACAAGCTGGGTTATCACTAAGGTTGTACATAGGGTAGGGTTCAGAAATTCCCACAGCAACAGGGAACGTCAATGCCTCTGTGCACATTACTCTTACAGTTAGTCACCATGCAAGCCCCATAGAAAGGAAGCAGCAGAAGTGATTCTGTCCCTGGACCCTAAGGGCAAAAACAAGGATTGTACTTACATACACAAGGCTAGCCCTTGTGGGTCCAGCTGGAGACACAGTGTCAATTCCTGAAAAACAGCCATAGCACACTGTCACTGTTAGGCACTAAAGACTACATGCAACACTAGACAAAGGATGGGGGATGGATCTGCTCCCTTGAAACCAGGTGCCAACCCAAGTACAAAGGAAACACTTCTCCACAATTGAGGACTGATAGCACACTTACCAGACATGATAACCCAAATGGAAACAGAAGGAACAAACTAGGAGGCAAAGCCAGTAATGGGAAATAGGCTCAGGCTGACGCAAGGGCAGTAACAGGACTGGGAAACAGAGAGCTGGAACAAGCAGGAACAGGGCTGGGAAACAGAAAGCAGGCACTGGCTGAAACAAACAGGAACAAGGCTAAGAAACAGGCTGGAACAAGCAGGAACAAGGCTGGGAAAACAGAGAGTAGGTTCAGGCTGAATCAGGACTGAAATACAATCCAACAAGGGGTCTGGAACACAAAGGAATCATACTTCAATGCATGACTAGGAGTTTCAGGGAATGGCAGCTTATAAGCAGTTCCAGGCAGCAGCAAGCCCAGGGCAGAGTCACATGGCTGGGCTGCACAGGAGAGGTCACAGGTGTGTGCAGCTTCTGTCTCTCACAAGTCCTGGAGGAGAGAATTCATTATAAAGGGACAACTGGACTTTTCCCGTAGGAAGCAATGGACAGAAGATTAAAGGTCTTATCGACTACCAGGCAGTGCATTATGGGAAGTGAAGTCCATGGGAGCTAATGTAGTTCTTCTATAGCATGCCATGTCGAAAAGGGAAGCAAACAGGAGTCAGAAAGGGACTCATGGTGAGTGTTAATGATGATTCCCAGGCTACAGATAGTCCATTTACGGCGCCCCCTAGGGATGGGACGGCAGAGACTTAACACACGGCAGTGGCAGGACTGATTTCCAGGGATGGACTGCACAGGGCATGTGTTGTGAACATTGCTTGTTATACCTTGGAAACTCATGCTATCCATTCTCACAAATGATGTTCCCCTTGTCACACACACTCCGTGCAGAGATTGCAAGAGTCACAATTAGTAATGTCAGGGGTCTGTTCATACATTCATGTACTTCTGAAATTTCACATCCACTGTCTCATGTATGGGGCACTTATTTACCTTATGATTGGAGATGTCATAGTTGTGTGTCATGTGCTAAAGAAGACCATGTTGGCAATGTGGATGTGAGACATATGTTGTGGTCCATTGATTTTGTCATATGTGACATACAAGAGATGAGTATTTTTATATGTGTGTGTGATGTTTGCTCTACAATCATACGCATCACATGTGATGTTGCATCAGGAGTAGTCAGATTTGTCTTTGTAAAATGCTCCCTGAGGTACTACTCACATTCCTAAAGTACATGTGATGGAGAATGAAGAAACCAGAGCAGGATTGTGTGATCAAGTAAGGTGTTTATTTACATATCTTAACAAGGTGTGTAGAGTGACTATTAAGTGAAAAGGTGTGTACAATTTGCTGTCTGCAGCTCATTCCTGCAACTGTGTTCTGCTGTTCCCCCTCATTTTCCCTGCCACCATCCTCCTCCTCCTCCTCAGGCAGTTCTTGGTCCGGCTCATATTTTGGGATGTTCCTCTTCACACAAATGCTCTGTAGGATAGCACAGGTCAGTATAATTTTACACACAATGTGTGGGGCATATAGGAGGCTGACTCCTGTGATGTCCAGGCACCTGAATCTGGACTTCAGGATGCCAAAGGTCCTTTCCACAATGGTACTTGTCCCCCAATGTGATTCATTATAGGCACACTCTGCTGCTGTGCTTGGGTTGGGGAATGGGGTCATGATCCATGGCTGCATCCAGTAACCCTGATCCGCTGCAAAAGATAATAGGAGTGAGTATTTTGTTAGTGCTTGCAACAGGAATGTCATGTAGCATGGCAGTTGATATCTTGTGTCATCTGTGACTCATAGAGGTTTGTAGTATTGTATGAAATCCTGAGCTTCTGTGAGGTTTTATCTGCACTGAGTTGTTTGACATGACAACTTGTGTTTGGCTCATTGACCTGGAATCTATGATTTGTTTTCCGAACTGTTTGTCAGTATGTATATCCCATGCATTGTGTAGTGTCCAACATGCTTTAGTGTGCTTTCACTGGAGGGGACATGATACATCCACATACACAATGGATTCAGATGTGGTGGTAACATGGTTGCACTACATGGCCTGGACATCCCATCCATTTAGACATATGTCATTGCAGTTGAAATGCAACACTGAGGCACTTTGATTTGGGTAGGTGACAATGCACAACACATCTCCATCAGTTGGCAGCACTGAGCTGTTCAGTATTGACAATGCACAATTGGCCCATGTGTGACTTGTTTCTAGGCAAGCCTTTGTTGTTCTCTCTGCCAGTAGCTCATGTGCAACCGTGCACCTACACTACTTAACTTGCTCCAGGGAGCCTGGCTAACTGCCTTGTGGAGGTGGATGTATCTGTTCAGGAAGGACCATCTGCCCGTAGATATGCTATTTTGATGGTCAATTGGCTCTTTCAGTGTGTGCAGCAGGGTGCAGTTTGCATTAGTGCCACTTCAATATATGTCCATAGCACAGTCCACTTCCTTATTGCAACCTGGGAACGGCACAGAAGGAGTGTTGCATGATGTTGGGACTGCCTCAGTATTTGTGTGTCACCTACATCTAAGTCAGCATCATCATGCAGTGTGTCTCATGGTGTCAGACCTGCTGCAACACACATTGCACACCCCTTCCACGCTAAATACTGTTTGAGAGGGTGGCCGATTGACTATGCGGCCTGATGTGATTGTAAATGGCTCATCTTCCAAGTTGTACTTACAGTGCAGGTCAGGTCATTGTCACTATGGGCTTTGACATTGGTCCCTTGGTGCTCTAGAGTGTCAGCTAATGTTTGTGGCAGCCGTCATTCGTCCAGAGGTGTGTATCCCATTGTGTCAGGGTGTACAACATAACTACCCGTCATACCTCAGTGTCTCCCTGCCCACGTGTCAATGTACTGGTGTATATTTTATGTGTCCTACAGGGTTGTTGTGTTGTGTGTATATTGCTAGGTTTATTGACTTATCGAGAAGAAGGCCATTGCCTTATTGTCCATCCTGGAAGTGCTGATTGATCCTGCTGTGGCAGAATATGAATGAATCATGGACACTCCCAGGCTACTTGGCCAAGATGTTTGTGAACAATATCTGGTGGTCAACTATGGCCTGCACATTGATAGAATGCGTGTGCTTTTTGTTCCTGAATAGGTGCTCTGTTGCTGCAGGTGGGACGATCCGGACATGGGTGCAGTCAATTGCATCAAGCACATGCGGGAAGCCATGGATTTGATAAAAGCCCTGTTTAATCTCCTGCTGCTTATGCTGGGTGTTGGGGAAGCTGATATGGCGGTGTGTGAGGGAGATTATGGCATTTACCACCTTGGGCAGAAAGTCTGAGAATTAGGGCTATGATACCCCAGCAACCAGAGCACCCACTGTCTGGAAGGAGCCAGTTGCCAACATATGCAGGACAGCTAGCAGCTTGGTCACCAGTGGTATGTTGTGTGGTGTCTGCAGAGTAGCTGTTAGTTGTGGTTCAATATTGGGCAGCAGCTGCTGTATGGCTTGCCAGTTGAGTCGATACCTCAGAATGATGTCCTGTTCCCTGAGGCCATGGAGAGTGGTCCTGTTTCTGAAAATTCTCTCCTGCCTTCTGCGTTGGGGTGGTGGTGGCTGCCGACGTTGGTCCTGTGCTCGGCGTTGTGTTGCAAGCTGCATCAGTAGCACCTCCATGTTGTCCTGTTGGTCTGTAATGTTGCTTGTGTGTGTTTTCCTTAAGTAGTGGTGTGTTTACCTCATTTTAACGCCTGCCCTGACCCAGGTGTTAAATTTTGACACAAATCGGGTTTAGCGTCATTTTTTGGGTCCGCCTCCCACCTGTGTGTCATTTTTGCCTTGTTGGATAAATATGGCGCTAGGGTGTTTGAGTCATTTTTTGGACGGGAACCCCTACCTTGCATCTCATTGATGCATGGCAGTTTTATGCATCCTTAAAATTACGTTAACTCCATATTTTTGACGCTAGACAGGTCTAGCGTCAAAATATAAATATGGAGTTAAGTTTGCGCTGGATTTGCGTAAAAAAAAAAATGACGCAAATCCAGCGCAAACAGAGTATAAATATGGGCCTGAGTCTGAGATAAGCCTGACTGCTCGTTTGAAGCTACTAAAGGGGTGAGTAGTGGTTATCTTAGGTTTGTGACTCCCTTACCCTGACTAGAGTGAGGATCCCTACTTGAACAGGGTGCAAACCACTGCCAACTAGAGACCTCATTTCTAACACCCACACAAATATGAAAAATTATTTGTTGCCATAATCATCTACCCATAAGGATGGTACTGAGTCCGTACCGGTTGGGTTGTCGACCTTGGAACCTGGTGGCAGGGAGAAGGGTGAAAAACAGCCATTTTCTTATTTGGTCAATATAAAGTATAAGAACAGATTCTCTGCCTTGGGAACAAGCGAAGATCCCCAGGCCCTAGGTGATTCAGCATATAGGGGCATGGAAACTATCCCAAATTGAGATCCAGCAAGTCGTACAGCTGTCCCTCTTGAAGGCCGAGATAGGAGACCTAATTAAGGCCATTACGAACTTAACACCTTGTCTGTGAATGCAGATAAATTAACTGATATATTGACTACCATTAGCAAGGAAGGGTGGAACAGAGCATCCAGCAACAGGAACACAGTAGAATCTGGCTTTCAGGAGGATTATACTTTAAATAGTTTAACTAGTCAAAGGACGGTCACCTACTGCCCAACCCAGTCTCACAGGGCCCTAGGGATACTACGTCTATATATAGGAGCAACCTCACACATGCGAGCAGTGATTACGGGGGGTTACTCGTAGTTCATTCACCCGAGAACCTAGGTACCTTATGAGTATGGAACCAACAGCAGATATGCTCCCAGGGCCTAAAAGATAGACTAATAGATCTGTGCCCACCAAGAGAATGGATGCAGTCCTGCGACATCATGCACATGGTGAGACGGGCGACAGTGACCACTTGTGCAAAGATTTTTTATGATAAATGTACCAAAACTGATGCAAGGCTCTTTTGAAAACAGAGAATTTCTTGCAGATAAAATTACCCACTAGGTTTGCAAAGTTTGTAACTGCAAAGCGATAATTAGGGAAGATATTGTGAAGGCAAAACTTTACACAAATAAGTATAGCCATATGGACAATATTGAAGCGAGGTTTTTGGCTAGTAAAATATATGAAGGGCTAATTCCCGTGGAACACAGAGTAGAACTAAACAACAGCTAAAGCATATGCATAAAAATGAATCCACCCCTGAATGCATCTCCTGAGACTAGCAGTAGGATTGCACTGTCACACAATGAGGCACTGGGACTGTGAGGTGATAGCTTACACCCTCGAGTAACATAAGACATACATAGACACAACCAACATACATGCCAGGCTACCTTTCATTTTTCATTAATGCTACACTTGCTAGCTAGGGAGAGCTTTGGAGAGCCTACTAATTAGGATAAAAAACTCAAACCATTTTAAGGTGAAAGTCTTAGATTCTGGCTCTAAGGATATTCTTGGGGTTATTTTGACATTCATTACTAAAACGTATTAGCTTATAACTTTATTGTTATGTCATCAGGTTCCATTTCTGAACATATGTATGTCATTTGTTGGAACCTGATGAGGTCACCCGAGGTTCAACCGTTGGTGGGAGCAAGAAGACAGGGAGAGCAGGTCGGATTTGGGAGTGGCCTGTGCTGTTGTTTACATTAAATGCACATTGAAAGTCCAGGACTTCTCCATTTTGCACTTTATAACATGTCTTTGAGAAGAGGGGCAAACGCAAATCCTTCTTTCTGACAGCACCTGTATGACTGTTTCAGTCTCACCTAGGAAGCTCAGACTTTGACTACTTGTCTTCAGGTGAGAAACGCGTAATGCTTTATACAATCGGCCCGGTGCAATACTTGATAACTTTGCAGCGTATTTCAGATTTCACTTTTGTAGGAAGTTGACTTTGTATATACTATCTCAAAGTGAGAGATAGTGTGCACAGAATCCAGGGGTTCCCCTTAGAAGTCGATAATGACAAAATTAGATAATACTAATGCTTTATTTTGTGGTAGTGTGGTCGAGCAGTAGGCTTATCAGAGGGTAGTGTTCAGCATTTGTTGTGCACACACAGGCAATAAATGAGAACACCCACTCAAAGACTTAACTCCAGGCAAATAGGTTTTTATATAGAAACATATTATTTTCTTCACACAGGTAAGTATGGAACTTTGAATTAAAACAATAGTATACACAGTTTTGGAAAAAATGGCAATAAGCTATTTTAAAAGTGGACACAGTGCAAAAATCAACAGTTCCAGGGGGATGTAAGTAATAGTTAGTTTCTCAGGTAAGTAAAGCACTTACAAGTTCAGTCTCCTAGGCATAGGCAGCCCCTCATTGGGGGTTCAAGGCAACCCCAGACCCACAGCACCAGCAACACAGGGCTGGTCAGGTGCAGAGGTCAAAGGAGGGCCCAAATAACATCGGCCCTATGGAGAACAGGGGTGCTCCGGTTCCAGTCTGCTTGCAGGTAAGTACCTGCGTCCTCGGGGAGCAGACCAGGGGGGTTTCGTAGAGCACTGGGGGGGCACACACACACAGGCACACAAAACACACCCTCAGCGGCACGGGGCGGCCGGTTGCAGTGTGAAAAGTAGGTGTTGGGTTTTGCGTTGAAAGCAATGGAGGGACCCGGGGGTCATTCTGGCGATGAAGGCAGGGCACAGGGGGTGCTTCTCGGGCCAGCCACTGACTGGGCTAGGATGAGGGCCGCCTGCTGGTCATTACTGCACTGGTAGGTGGTTCCTATCGGTCCTGAGGACTGCGGGTACAGTGCTTGGTCCAGGCGTCGGGTTCCTTTGTTACCGGGCAGTCGCGGTCAGGGAGAGCCTCTGGATCCTCTCTGTAGGTGTCGCTGTGGGGGTGCAGGGAGGTCGACTCATGGTGTCTACGTCGTTGGAGTTGCCTGGGAGTCCTCTCTGTAGTGTTGGTTCTCCTGAACTCGAGTCGGGGGCGTTGGGTGCAGAGTGTGTAGACTCACGCTTCCGGAGTGAGGTGAGAATCTCCTTAAAGTTGGTTTCTTGGTTGCTGTTTTTGAACAGAGCCGCTGTTCTCTCGAGGTTCTGGGTCCTTTAGGTGCAGGTCAGTCCTCTGAGTCCTCAGAGGTTGCTGGTCCCGCCGGATGCGTCACTGTGCAGGTTCTTTGAGTCGGGAGGCAGGCCGAGAGGGCTGGGTCCAAGTCAGTTGTCGTCTCCATTGTCTCTTCGGGGCTTTCAGGTCAGCAGACCTTCTTCTTTCTTCAGGTTGCAGGAATCTGGTTTCCTGGGTTCAGGGTCGCCTCTAAATACTCAATTTAGGGGTGTGTTTAGGGCTTGTGGCAGTAGCCAATGGCTACTGTCCTTGAAAGTGGCTACACCCTCTTTGTGCCTCTTCCCTGTGGGGAGGGGGCACATCCCTAATCCTATTGATGGAGGATTTCCTAAGGCAGGGGTCACCTCAGCTCAGGACACCTTCGGGGCTGTCCTGACTGGAGGGTGACTCCTCCTTGTTTTTCTCATTATCTCCTCTGGGCTTGCCGTCAAAAGTGGGGACTGTGTCCGGGGGACGGGCATCTACACTAGCTGGAGTGCCTGGAGCATTGTAACACGAAGCATGAGCCTTTGAAGCTCACTGCTAGGTGTTAAAGTTCCTGTAGGGGGGAGATGCAGGCTTTGTTTCTGGCCTCAGAGAGCACAAAGGCTCTTACCCCCATGGGGTCAGAAACTCGTATCAGTGGCAGGCTGGCACAGACCAGTCAGTCCTGCACTGAAGGACTGGGTAAAATACAGGGGGCATCTCTAAGATTCCCTTTGTGTGCATTTTGTAATACATCCAGCACTGGCATCAGTGTGGGTTTTATTCTGAGAAGTTTGATACCAAACTTCCCAGTATTCAGTGTAGCCATAATAGAACTGTGGAGTTTGTTTTGACAAACTCCCAGACCATATACTTAATATGGGTACCCTGCACTTACAATGTCTAAGGATGGACTTAGACACTGTAGGGCCATATTGCTCATGCAGCTATGCCCCCACCTGTGGTATAGTGTACCCTGCCTTAGGGCTTTAAGGCCTGCTAGAGGGATGACTTACCTATGCCACAGGCAGTATTTTGGGTGCATGGCATCCTGAGGGGAATGCCAGGTCGACTTTGCCTTTTTCTTCCCACCAACACACACAATCTGCAATGGCAGTGTGCGTGTGTTAGTTGAGGGGTCCCTTAGGGTGGCATAACACATCTTGCAGCCCTCAGGGACCTTCCCTGTTCACAGGGCCCTTGGTACCACTGGTACCACTTACAAGGGACTTATCTGCATGCCAGGGGTATGCCAATTGTGGAAGCAATGGTACATTTTTTAGTGAAAGAACACTGGTGCTGGGGCCTGGTTAGCAGGGTCCCAGCACACCTCTTAGTCAAGCCAGCATCAATATCAGGCAAAAAGTGGGGGGTAACTGAAACAGGGGGCCATTTTCCTACACAAGCCCCTCCCAGCCCACAGGCCAGGAGACTCAGTCAAACCTGGGACAGTCTTCATAGTCTGTCAGGCAAGGAAGATTAGGGAAAACAGGCTGGTTTCAGGGCCTACTCTGCCTTACATCCTCCTGTTCAGGTCATTCCCTCTGGGGAACTGACCTACTCCCACAGTGATAGGACCCAGTCTGAATTGCTTATTGTCTGTGTTTCTAATGTTTTTACACATCCTCTCTATTTTGGAGTTAGAGGTATCCACCTCTGCTAATCTTATTTTAGCCAGGGTCGCCCCTAGCTTACCCAAAGAGGTTACCCATAGCTGGAGTAACCCCACCATGACCAACAGGGTCATGGAACCTAACTTGCTCTTTGGCATGAGGTTAAACCACCATGCCAAGGACAGTGCAGCCATAAAGGCTAACACCCAGTAGAGGCCACTGACAGCTGTCAGTGCCCAGGCCCACACCTTTAGCTCTTCATCACCAAAGGAAGGGGCTACGTTACAGGCTTCTTTGGGTTAAGGGTGCCTGTCTGCTGTGGTAGAGTGGGGGGTTACCCCATCTTGATGGTAAATTTTTAGTTAAAGAACACTGGTGCTGGGGCCTGGTAAGCAGGGTCCCAGCACACTTCTTAGCCAAGTCAGCATCAATATCAGGCAAAAAGTGGGGGGTAACTGCACAGGGAGCCATTTTCTTACAACTTTCAAGAAGATTATGCTTTAAATTTAATTCCCAACTATCAGCGCTCCCTCAAGACCCCGCGTGAGAAGACTCACCGCTCATCCATTGTGAAGCTCGCGCCTGCCTTTCCTGTGCTGAAGCTCATGCCGACCACTTCTCTGCCACAAGCGCACTACACAAAAAAAGGCAATTTGCTGCAGAATTCACGTAGACGCTATACAGCAGCCATAGTATGGGATAAGGCAATAAGGAAGCAATAGATTTCAGTGATCGGCACGCCTTTGCTCATAAGGTGTTGTTTCCTTTAGCAACGCCTGGACACAATCTGCAATTCTAATTTTCCACCGACAGGCACACTTCTTCTGCAAAAACAACCCATTTAGTATCACAACAACAGATACAATGTGCATTTGCACCTGTAATTGGTGTTTGCATCATACTAATATCTAGTCACACAAAATACTAAATGCTAACATCCCTACCCTATTTATGGCAGAACCATGAGTCCAAAAGTCTATATGGAAACATTTGTGCCAATGTTTTGACAGTTATTTGATAGCCATTGATGGTGACAAGTTCAATGCAAGAAGAAAATTTGCTTTACTTTTTAAATGTGTGGGGCAGAGGGCAACACATTTTTGATCACATGCCTACAGCTGTCCCACCTCTTGAGACAGAATGGTTATTAATATGGAAGCTGTCAACACTTAAGAGTCATTTGAAAGATGATACCAGCATTATAGTAGAACAACACAATTCTTTACTAGAAAACAATCTCAGTTTGAGTCCATTGATGACTTTCTTGCAGAATTGAGAGTTCTGGAACCTTCTTGTAAATTTGATGGAAATTTAGACAAACATTTCAGGGATCAAACTGTAGTAAATTGCCTCAACAAGTGCATTCAAGAAAACCTATTGCGCTGTTGCAATCCCAGCTTGAACAAGATGTTAGAAATAGCCAGGGGTATTGAAAGCTCCATTCAGGCATCTAAAGAACTAAATAAGGGGAAGGGTCATGTCATAGCAAAGCAAGTTAATACTGTGATACCTAAGTCTAAACCCACTTCCAGGACCACAAACGTTATTAAGAAAGGAGGGAAGTCACCTATCAACTCCAAAATCTGTTTCAAATGTGATTTGAGCTCACATTTTGCGAATTCCTAAAAGCTACCTGCCATTAATAAAACCTGTTTAAAATGTAGGAAATTGGAGCATTTTGCGAGGGTGTATAAAAGCTCACAGAAAATGGCACTTATTAAGGATGGGGAAAATTTAGAGAGTCAGTGGGGCGAAGAACTAGATAGCAGAGTCGTACTCTAAATCAAAATGGTTGAGACAAGTTAAAAATCGTCTAAAGGGGGTGATTCTGTTTGTGACATAGACATTGGGAGGATAAAGTTAAAAGTGACTGTGGACTCAGGGTCACTGATCACTAGCACTACAAATTATATCTGTTAGAATGGACTACAGTTCCTTTACTTCCTCCGGGCATGCCTACTGTAGCATTTGGTGGACATAGCATTGACTTGTTGGGCTACTTTATAGACACTTTCACATTTTAAAATAGAGTAATTTCTACTAAAAATATATGTTGCTAAAAAAGGCTACAAAATATTGGGTTGGAGATCCCAGGGTGCATTTGGTATGGTTCTGAGGCCAGGTACTGAATGTCCTATCTCATTGGTTGAACCAGTCACACCAGTCACAAGACAATCTCATGTCATTAAGTTGTTAAATAAGTATAAGTCTCCATTGGATGACGGACGTGGATTAGATAAGGGTTTCATGCATTAAATCTTGCTCAAATAAAATGTTGTATCAGTCATACATAAGGATAGGAGTGTCCCTTTAAGTGTTAGGAGCCAGCTAAAAGTTCACTTAGCGAATCTTTGTGCAGAAAAGGTTATAGAACCTGTAGATCTGTCCGAATAGATACCCCCCATTGTGATAGCCAAAAAAAAGGAATGGAGACATGAGGCTTTGTGTTTATTTAAGATCAATTAATAAAAACATTTTAGTGAATTGCTTATCCTTGCCCACAATACACAAGATGTTGGTGCAACTGGGCGACACCAAGATTTTTCTCCTACAGATCTGAGGGCAGCTTACCACCAAATAGAATTGAGTGATGGTTCAAAGTCATTGACTGCTTTCAATACACATTTTGGGGCATATAGATTCTTCTGTTTACCATTTGGTTTGGCTTCTGCCACATCTGTTTTTCAGAAAGTCATAGTTCAGCTGTTTCGGGAGAATAAACAAGTGTTGGCATGTCAAGACGACATCCTAGTCTTTACCAAAGATGAAGAAGAACATTTAAGAGTATTGGATGAGATATTGGGCACTTTAAAAGTACATGGGTTCACGTCAAAGAGGACAAGTGCTGTTTCATGACAACTAAGGTGGAGTACTTAGAACATATTCTAGCTGTGAAAGGCATCAAGTCAAATGCTAATTTGGTTGATGCGATCAAATGCAGATCTGAACCTGTAGATAAAGACCAGATAAGGGAATTTTTGGGTCTATTCCAGGTTCATAGAAAACTTAGGGGGTCATTACAACCCTGGCGGATGGTGTTAAAGTGGCGGCAAGACCGAAAACAGGCCGGCAGAAAAAAAAGGGAATTATGACCGTGGCGGAAACCGCCAACAAAGACAGCCACTTTAACACTCCGACCGCCACGGCGGTACAGACAAGCAGCGCAGCGGTCACCGCCAACAGACAGGTGGGAGACAAAGTACCGCCCACAGTATCACAACCTACTAATCCGCCACCTTTTCCGGGGCGGATTCACCGTGGATAAAAACACGGCGGAAACAGCCATTTCAAAGGGAAAACGCTCACCTCAAACACTCCACGAGGAAGGAGGGCACCATGGAGCCAGAACTCCAAATACTCCCTGCGATAGTCTTCCTGCTCCTGTACGATGACCATCAATGCCCGCGCCGAAGACAACGGTGAGTAGTGCACCTACGACATAGGGGAGGGGGGAGGCAAAAGTCAGGGACACACACACGCAACACCCCCACCCTCACCCACTACAACACACACACCAATGCATATCCAAACATTACAGTAACAACCCCCAACCCCCCCGGAAGAATGCAAAGACAAAAGGAAATGAGTGCAACCATTGTAATGTATAAAAATACAGTAAGCTAATATATACAGATATATATACACATTCAACAATATATACATCACGATTAGTAGTGCAGGTATGCACCATTCAATGTCCGTGGACCACTGGCCCCAAAATGCAGGGGCGAGGCCCACACTAGATACCTGAGCAAAACGGAGAGAACACTGCTGGGGCATCAGATCGAAATACAACAGGCACCTCAGGGGGAAGGGTAGGGGGGGCACCTCAGCCGGATGACAGCACCACGCCAGATCCACGAGGGGGCTCCATGCCCATTGATGTATCCTGGGGAGTGCAAAGCCACAGTCTCACAAGTCTTTTCAGTGGGTGGTTTGCCCACTGTACCATCCTGGGGAGTGCAAAGCCACAGTCTCTCAAGTCTCTCCAGTGGGTGGTTTGCCCACTGCTTTATCCTGGGGAGTGCAAAGCCACAGTCTCTCAAGTCGATAACAGGCTTCACTGGTTCTGGAGGGGGACTGGTGCCCAGAGTGCTTCATCCTGTTAAGGACAGAAGGAGTGGATGCATGTCTCCACTGGTTCTGGAGGGGGACTGGTGCCCAGAGTGCATCACTGTCCCCGTGACGGTCCCAGTTCCATCACTGCCCCTGCCGCACATGGGCTAGTGGTGCTAGAGCTGGCAGTGCTCCCTGTTCAGCGGTGCTTGCCCTGTTCAGCGGTGCTTGACTTTGCAGTTTCTGACCTGTTGAGCATTGCTTGCCATGGCGGTCTTTGCCCTGTTCAGCAGTGCTTGCCATGGCGGTCTTTGCCCTGTTCAGCGGTGTTTGCCATGGCGGTCTTTGCCCTGTTCAGCGGTGCTTGCCCTGTTCAGCGGTGCTTGACTTTGCAGTTTCTGACCTATTCAGTGGTACTTGCCATGGCGGTCTTTGCCCTGTTCAGCAGTGCTTGCCATGGCGGTGTCCAGCGGTGCTTGCCATGGCGGTCCTTGCCCTGTTCAGCGGTGCTTGCCCTGTTCAGCGGTGCTTGACTTTGCAGTTTCTGACCTGTTCAGCGGCGCTTGCCATGGCGGTCTTTGCCCTGTTCAGCGGTGCTTGACTTTGCAGTTTCTGACCTGTTCAGCGGGGCTTGCCATGGCGGTCTTTGCCTTGTTCAGTGGTGCTTGCCCTGTTCAGCGGTGCTTGACTTTGCAGTTTCTGACCTGTTCAGCGGCGCTTGCCATGGCGGTCTTTGCCCTGTTCAGCGGTGCTTGCCCTGTTCAGCGGTGCTTGACTTTGCAGTTTCTGACCTGTTCAGCGGCGCTTGCCATGGCGGTCTTTGCCCTGTTCAGCGGTGCTTGCCCTGTTCCGCGGTGCTTGACTTTGCTGTCTCTGACCTGTGCAGCGGTGTTTGCCATGGCGGTCCCTCATTGCCCAGCGGGGCAGTGGCTGCCGGGGCCCTCCTGGGCACTGACTCTGGCAGTGGTCTCCTGACCAGTGACGATGGGACTGCCCTCCTGGGCACTGACTCTGGCGGTGGTCTCCTGACCACTGACGATGGGACTGCCCTCCTGGGCACTGACTCTGGCGGTGGCGTCCTGGCCAGTGACGATCGGGCTGGCGGAGGCCTCCTGGGCAGCGGGGATGATGGCGGCCTTCTCCGTCGTGCTGCTCTTCACAGACTTTGGCACTTTCTTCTGCCCCTTCCCCACCTTGGGAGGAGTCACAGCTGAGTTGACACTCCCTCCGGGACCCTTGTGAGCGGCTTTTCCGGCTGGAATCTTCCCCCTATCTTGTCGGGCACTGTCCGACTTATGGTGCTTCACAGGGGGGGGGGACTGGCTGTGCTTTGGCTCTGTGTCACACTGGCTGCCCTGGTGCCCGGTGCACTCCACATACCTCTAACAGGCACCAGTGGTACCGGAGATTTTTTGGCTGAGGTGCTAGTACGGGACCTATGAATTGGAGGGGGGTGGTGGGAAAGAGGTTAACGTTGCTCAGGAAAAGTTTCTGACGAACACTGGGACGGGTAGCTGGAGGGGGTCTGGGAGTGGAGGAAGAGGAGGTGGTTGTAGGAGGTGTAACTTTGGATGGTTTGGGTGCAGGTGCATGTTCCGGAGGCTGTCGTGAGGTGGATGGATGTTGGGTGTGTGTATACCCGCGTTTGTGTACTTTGGGAGGAGGCGTCACAGACACACTGGGAGAGGACACAGGGGACGTGTAAATGGTAGTGGGGGTGGTGAGTGCAGGTAAGCGGGGAGTGGTGGTGGGTGTGCTGGTGCGAGTCCTAGTGGCTGTAGTGGTAGTGCATGCAGGTGAGAGTTTTGACGACACTGGGAGGGAGGAGGGAGACGACGAGGAGGGGGACACAGTGGAGGCAGTGGATGTTGCTGTGTCTGTATGAGGGTGATGCTTGTGTGAGTGCCTGTGGGATGTGTGGTGCCTATGTTTGCCTGAGCTTCCCTTGTGTGTTGACGTGTGTGCAGGCTGGTCTGATGGTGTGCTTGGAATAGGCAGAGGTACAGGGGATTGGGTCTGGGTGGAGGAAGTTGGAGGGGGGAGGCTAGACACAGGGACAATGGCTGCCATCAGTCCAGAGAGTGCAGGGTTCGATGATGGGCAGCCTGACTAGAATGAATGCCCTCCAGGAATGCATTAGTGTGTTGCAACTCCCTTTCTACACCCTGGATGGCACTCACAATGGTAGACTGCCCAACAGTGAGTGACCTGAGAAGGTCAATGGCCTCCTTATTGAGGGCAGCAGAGGTGACAGGGGCAGGGGCTGAGGTGCCTGGGGCGAAGGTGATGCCCACCCTCCTGGGTGAGTGGGCACGGGGCGAAGGCTGAGGGGCTGCTGGGAGGGCGGTGCTGGTAGGGGGGGTGGTGGCTGTACCTGTAGAAGTGGGGGACACAAATGTTGACGCCACCACAAGGGAGCTCCCATCGGAGGACGAGACTGTGTCGCTGGTTGCTGATCCGGTGACCTCTGTGAAGCTCCCCTCGCCCTCCGTCCCACTAGTGTATTCGGAGTCCGTGGTGTGTCCCTCCATGGCCATGTGGGATGCAGCCCCCTCGTGCTCCGGTGCCACTGTACCTCCGCCTGATGATGCTGATGTACAAAAGAACAGGGAGAGCACAAAAATGGGGGGGAGACGACAGAAGAAAGACAGGTTGAGTGCATGGCTTACCGCTACCGTTGGCGGACAATACAGACACAGCAGCCCCCTGCACTACGCCGTGCTGTTGGGCTCTACAGATGCAGTTCCTGGGATATGGCCTACATGGCTATGGTGGACATCTGCACACATAGATGACACAGGGGCATGTATAGCTGTACTTGGCACGCTACAGAGGTAGGGTTGAGTGGCACATGGCCTGCATTACGGAGGGGCCTAGCCTACGGAACTCGCCCTGGCCTACGGAAACCCACAGCCCTCCTCCCCCACCCAGACCCCTCCACTGCGTGCAAAGTCAGCTGAATGAGAGTGTACTCATCCCCTTGTGTCTGCTGTGATGCCCTCAAGCGCCCATCCAACTGAGGGTAGGCCACCGCCAGGATCCGGAACATCAGGGGGGTCATGGGGCGACGGGCACCCCTCCCACGTTGGGAGGCCATCCCCAGATGAGCCTCAGCCGTCTTCTTGCTCCAGCGGCGAATGTCCTCCCATCTTTTACAGCAGTGGGTGCTCCATCTCTGGTGGACCCCCAGGGTCCGGACGTCCTTGGCGATGGCACGCCAAATATCCTTCTTCTGGTGGGCGCTGACCTACATGACATGGACAGGGGAAGAAGAGAAGTCATTACCAACTGCACCGTCGAAATGAGTGGCCCACATACCTGCCCTTGCCATGTGGCACATGCATTCACAGTCCTTCATGCTCACAGAACTCTGCCCCCTTCCTTCTTACGACCAGCCCTCTCCACCCAGGCATAGCCCATACAACTTGCACCCTATGTACTCACCTGTTGGTCTGGAGGACCGTAGAGTAGCGTGTACTGGGGGAGGACCCCGTCCACGAGCTTCTCCAACTCCTGTGCAGTGAAGGCAGGGGCCCTTTCCCCAGACACACGTGCCATTGTCTCTACCAGACCGAGGTCACAGCAGCACTTGCAGTATAGGTCCTCTCCTGTCGAAGATCAGGTATCGAGTGATTGAACAGATAGAAAATGGCAGTCACGTCCGCGGCGGTCACGTCCGCGGCAGTGAGTATCATCACCGTTGGCGCACTTTGTCATTGGCTCCTGGGACCCATAGGGTCCAATGTTAACCAATGCAGCATTGCGCCGCGTCTTCGACCGCCTACCGCGACGGTGTACAACGCCAGCGCAGTTACCTCACATCCCATTGTCCCAGTTTAGAGGTCAGGCAGCCGCCATTTCAGGGGGCCCACATGGCTTCATTTTCAACTGCGTCACACATACCTAGGCCTGGACTCAACACTCTTACAGACAACTTTTTGGATTATGTTTCGTGTTCTGTGTAGCTATGGGTACATACCTCTGAGTTGCTTGACTGTGTGGTCGCATTTGTCCTTCCTAGGCACCGTCAGCTGGGACATGTGAGGAGATGGCGGAATCCTCCGGTGTACCGACCGCTGGTGGACCTGTTGACAATGGAGGAGCGACATTTAATCATCACCTACAGGTTTGACCGTGCCACAATCCAGGAACTGTGTACCCAGTTTGAGCCAGACCTGATGTCAGCAATCCGCCATCCCACAGGAATTCCCCCTCAAGTGTAGGTGCTATCAGTGCTCCATTTCCTTGCAAGTGGGTCATTTCAAACAACAGTGGCCATGGCATCATAGATGTCCCAGCCTATGTTTTCCAACGTGTTGTCCAGGGTGTTGTCTGCCCTGCTGAAACACATGAGGAGCTACATCATTTTCCCTCAGGTGGAGGATTTGGTTACTGTTAAAGGTGACTTCTATGCCCTTGGACATATCCCTAACATCATAGGTGCCACTGATGGGACCATGTAGCTCTGGTCCCCCCCCACAGGAGTGAACAGGTGTACAGGAACCGGAAGAGTTATCATTCGATGAATGTACAGATGGTATGTTTGGCAGAACAGTACATCTCCCAGGTAAATGCTATGTTCCCTGGCTCTGTGCATGACGCCTACATCCTGCGGAATAGCAGCATCCCTTATGTGATGGGTCAACTCCAGAGGCACCGGGTGTGGCTATTAGGGGACTCTGGTTACCCCAACCTGTCATGGATATTGACCCCAGTGAGGAATCCCAGGACAAGGGCAGAGGAACGCTACAATGAGGCCCATGGTCAGACTAGGAGGGTGATCGAACACACCTTCGGCCTCCTGAAGGCCAGGTTCAGGTGCCTCCATATGACAGGTGGTTCCCTATTATACTCACCAAGGAAGGTGTGCCAGATCATCATCGCCTGCTGTATGCTTCACAATCTTGCTTTGCGACGCCAGGTGCCTTTTCTGCAGGAGGATGGTCCAGATGACGGTGTTGTGGCAGCTGTGGAGCCTGTGGACAGTGATGAGGAGGAAGCAGAGGAAGAAGACATTGACAACAGGGACTCAGTCATATAGCAATATTTCCAGTGACATACAGGTGAGAACACTTTCTTGACTCCTACAAGTATTTTCACACTTCTACCTCTATCCTGTCTGTCAATTTCAACCAGTATTTGGTAACTGAGTTGTACATTTCCATTACGGTTTCACAGGTGTGGTTACCAACGTGTGTCATCTGCTCGCATCCTTCATGGACTTGTGATGTGTGACATTGGTATGTTGACATTACTATTGAGAACGGATTTTGTCACTGTCATAGCTAATACACATTTTCTCAATCACAGACTGACTCCAGATTATTTTGTGGTTCAAGGGTGTTTATTGAAGTGCTAAATATTGGAGGGGGTTGTTAAACGGTGAGGGGTGATGGTGGAGGAATGTCCATGGCAGAGTCCAGTCTATTAGTCTCACAGGTGCACTGCCCATATGGGCATATGAAGTGGAGCTGGGGCAGTTCCAATATGGACAGGGTTACAAAGTGGGACAGTGGGATGACAATCAGGGTGGTCTCATTTCTTGGTGGGGGTCTTGCCATCGTGCTCTGTCCTGTTCCTGGATCTCAGGGACCACTTGCGGGGTGGTTCTCCGTCTGCAGGGGGTGGGGTGCTGGTGTGGTGGTCCTGTGGCAGGGCGTCCTGTCCACCAGCACCGGCGGAGGTGGTGGGCAGTTCATCGTCCATGCTAGTGTCAGGGGCCCCTTGGAGTGCCACGGTGTCCCTCATGGTGTTCTGTATGTCCTTCAGCACCCCTACGATGGAGCCCAGGGCGGAGCTGATGGTTCTGAGTTCCTCCCTGAACCCCAAATACTGGTCCTCCTGCAGGCGCTGGGTCTCCTGAAACTTGGCCAGGACCGTAGCCATCGTCTTCTGGGAGTGGTGGTATGCTCCCATGATGGAGGAGAGGGCCTCGTGGAGAGTGGGTTCCCTTGGCCTGTCCGCCCCCTGTCGCACGGCAGCCCTCCCAGTTCCCCTGTGTTCCTGGGCCTCCGTCTGGGAGTGGTGGTATGCTCCCATGATGGAGGAGAGGGCCTTGTGGAGAGTGGGTTCCCTTGGCCTGTCCGCCCCCTGTCGCACGGCAGCCCTCCCAGTTCCCCTGTGTTCCTGGGCCTCCGTCCCCTGGACCGTGTGCCCACTACCACTGTCCCCAGGTCCCTGTTATTGTTGGGGTGGTGGGTTATCCAGGGTTCCCTGTAGTGGTGGACACACAGCGGATTGACGTGTCCTGGGTACGGAGGTATGGGCCCGCTAGGTGGTTGCTGTGCTGGTGTTTCCAGAGGGTGGAAGGTCTGTGTTGGGCTGTGCCTGTGCGAGGGGAACCGACTGTCCCGAGGCCCACGATGGTCCGGGCTGGTCATCTGGATCCAGTTGGCCAGAGCTGCTGTCATCACTGTGGGCCTCTTCTGTGGGTGGGGTAGAGATGTCTGGACCCTCCTGTCTGGTGACGTTAGGTAGTGGTCCTGCAGGGTTGTAAAAGTATGATTATTGCATGTGTGTGTGTCATGGTGTGCAATGGGTGGATGAGCGTGTACCCCAGTGCTAGCATTCCTGTGTGTGGGCTTGTGTGATGATGGTTGGGGGGGTGTTATGGGTATGTGCAGTGGGCATGCTTTAGTGATGGGTGTCCATGCTTTGTTGTGTCATGCAGGGCTTGGCGTTGGGATGGGTGGTTTGTGTTATTAGTACATTAGTGAGGAGTTGGAGTGATAGGGGAGGGGGTGAGGGTGGGGGTGTGTGATAGCATGCAGGTAGGGTGGGGGATATGATAGTTAAGATTTGACTTACAAGTGTCCATTCCTCCACCGACTCCTCCGATGCCCTCAGGATGCATAATGGTCAAGACCTGCTCCTCCCATGTTGTTAGTTGTGGGGGAGGAGGTGGGGGTCCGCCGCCAGTCCGCTGTACCGCGATGTTGTGCCTGGAGACCACGGAACGCACCTTCCCCCGTAGGTCGTTCCACCTCTTCCTGATGTCGTCCAAATTTCTTGGGTGCTCTCCGACAGCATTGAGCCTATCGACTATTCTTCACCATAGCTCCATCTTCCTAGCTATGGAGGTGTGCTGCACCTGTGCCCCAAATAGCTGTGGCTCTACCCATACGATTTCCTCCACCATGACCATGAGCTCCTCCTCGGAGAACCTGGGGTGTCTTTGTCGTGCCATGGGGTGGTGTAGGTGATGTGTGGGGTGGTGTATGTGGTGATGAGTGTGGTGATATGTAGTGGTGTGTGGTGTTTTGTGCGTGGATGTTGTTTGGGTGATGGTGTTGTGTGCCTCTGTGTGGTGGGGTTGTCTATTCTGTGCTCTCTCTCAGGCCTTCGTCAATAATTTTGGGTCGTAGGGGTTTGTGTGTGATGTGGGTGTGTGTTTTATATTGTAATGGGTGTGTGGGAGTGGTGTTTGTATGTGTATCAGGTGTGTGTCTTTCGAATTGTCCAATGTGGCGGTGTTTTGGAGATGTGTGTGTATTTTGAGCGCGGCGGTGTGTACCGCCAATGGAATACCGTGTATGAAAGACCGCCGCGTGGATTCGTGGGTCGTGATAGCATTGGCACGTTTCTGTTGGCGTGACGGTGGAGGTTTTGTTTTCGTCAGTTTATCACTGACCTTTGGTGTGGCGGACTTGTGTGGTTGTCTGAATTTCGGCGGATTCCGAGTTGTGGGTCATAATAGCTGTGGCGGATTTCCGCGGCGGTGTATTGGCGGTCTTCTGCACGGCGGTAAGCGGCTTTTACCGCCAATGTTGTAATGACCCCCTTGGTGTTCCAAACCAAACCACAAAGGAAACCTTTAAGCATAGGAGAATATATGAGTTGGGAACAGTGAAACATAAAGCATTTTGAAGGACTGAAGAACCCCATTATTGAGGCTCTCTCACTTAGTCCATTCAAGGATGATATAATATCCATTGTAACTGTAGACACTAGTGGTGTAGGGTTGGCTGCATTTCTTTCCCAAAAGGTAGAAGGAAAACAGTGTACAGTGTCTTTCGCGTCAAGGAGTTTAACCCCAGCGGAACGGAATTACAGTACCATAGAAAGAGAGGCATTTTCATGTGGGGTAAAAAATTCTTCCTCATCACACATCACAAACCAATAGTATACCTACTGGCAGAAAAAGATTAGAAAAAAGCTAGCCCCAGATTGGTAAGACTGTTTGAAGATGTATGAATTCAATTTCAAAGTCAAACACATTCCTGGGGTGAAAAACTCAAAGGCACACTTTTTATCTAGTTGACCTATCAATTGTACTGAAGGAGTGTCAATGGATGAAGAGGTGGAGTGTGTGGTTGCTAAAGTGAACAGGGTTTTAGCTACTAGTGGAGTAGTGTTATTTCAGGAATGGGAGGGATGTGTCAAGCGTGAAAACTGCCAAATCATGTTAAGGAAATTCATTATTTATTTTTTATTTTATTATAAAGATGTTTATTGATTTTAGAAGAACACGGAAATGAATACAAAAACGAAAAGGAAACAATACACGTAACAAAACACCAATTGGTGATTGCGTACGGTCAGACTTTGGACCACATCTGGGCAACATAGGACAGATTTATACAACCAACAAGGAAAGTCAAAAGCCTTACAGTTTAGCCTCAGGAGGATAACATCTTTTCCAGTCACACCACTCCCCCCCCCTAGGAGCCTGCTGTGTCATCCCATTTTCCCCAGACTTTGGTGTACTTGTTGGGGCATCCCCTGGCTTCATACACCAGTTTTTCACGCTGTGCGCACCAATCCACTCCTCGCCTCCATTTACGCAAAGCCGGCGCCACTCTGGCCTTCCACTCTGCCATTATGTCTCTCTTGACCACCAACCATACCACTCCCAAGACAATCTTGTCTGCTCTCCTCAAGCC
Organism: Pleurodeles waltl; assembly: GCF_031143425.1. Classification (NCBI taxonomy): domain Eukaryota; kingdom Metazoa; phylum Chordata; class Amphibia; order Caudata; family Salamandridae; genus Pleurodeles; species Pleurodeles waltl. Next base: position 486,337,221 of record NC_090449.1, read on the forward strand.
CAGTTCTCCCATGACCCCCAACAGAAGTGGTAATGGTGCTACTTCAAAATCTTCCCGCAGGATCACAGAGACCTCCCCCAAGACCGCCCCCGGTAAATCGCTATCACTGGGCAAGCCCAGACCATGTGGAAAAAGTTGGCGTCTGTTCCGGAGCATCTGGGACAGTCAGCCGTGGCTCGAAGGCCTGCTTTATACAATCTAGCGGGAGTGAGGTATGCCATATGTAGGTATAGGGTATGAAGTAACTGGAATCGCGTGGCCATTGTTAATGCCCGGGGGGCCATCAGTGCTTCCGACCAGTCCTCCTCCTCCATTGGTCCCACCCAGGCCTCCCATTTCCGGCGGAGCCCCTCTAGGGGACTGGTAGTGTTGGCCAGCAAGGAACGGTATAACTGAGAGATTCCACCCCTGCCCAGGTTACCCATCAAGACCTTCGCTTCCATGGGGCTACATTCAGGGACACAGTCTCCCTCCCGCATGTGTACGGACAAAGCATGGCGAAGCTGAAGGTATTTGTGGAATTGTGTCCTGTGTAACAAGAAGAGTTCCTGGACCTGCACGAAAGGCCTCAGGTGTGTCCCCTCCCAGACATCCCCCAGTGTGGAGATCCCTATGTTGTCCCACCTTTGGAATCCCTCCAGTCCTGCGACGTATGCGAGACGTTTCCCGTGCCAGAGCGGAGTCTGCTGGGTGAGGCATCCCCACCAACCCGACATCTTTTGGGCCTCGCGCCACCCCAGTATGACAACTCTTGTCACTTCCGGGACGGTCTTAGAGACCGGGCCACCATAGAGGGCCTCAAAAACTCCAAGGTAGCTCAGTGTGTGAATCTCCAATCGGTAAGTGGGGTCGGTCCAGCCACCCCCCACCCAGTCATTGATTACGAGCAGATGCATTGCAGTATAGTAGAGGTGGATGTTGGACATCCCCAAACCCCCATCATAGACGTCCCGTTGGCAGGTGGAGTGAGAGGGAGAGTCTAGGACGGGTGCCGTTCCAGAGAAACTGGCGTGCCGTCGAGTCCATTTCTCTTAACCACGTTTTAGGGACCTGGTATGGGGAATTTGGTAATAGATAATGGAGCCTGGGAAGGATCTTCATCTTGTAAAGCAATATTCTCCCTAATAGGGTAAGTGGTAGGGACCGCCATCGTTGTAAGTCGTCCTTGATTTTCTTAGTGAGTGGTGTGACATTAAGTTCCCAAGCTAATTACGGGATACGTGCAATAAATACGACCACGTATTTAAAACTGTTCCTATGGATAGGGATGTTGTGTTGCCACTCAATACAGTCTCTAGAAGTGTGCAGAGGGACCAATAAGGATTTATGAGGGTTCAGCGTAAGGCCTGAGGCCTTCAAGAAGAGGTCAAGGATCTGCAGGACACGCGGGCCGCTAGTAGCTGGGTCGGCGATATAGAGGAGAACATCGTCTGCATAGAGTGCCACACGATCCTCCAGTCCCACAGGCCATGTCCACCCCCGATCAGAGGGTCCTCATGCAGCAAATTCACCAATGGCTTAATTACAAGTGCAAAGAGCAGTGGAGACAGCGGGCATCCCTCGATTGATCGGGAAGGAATCTGAAACCACACCGTTTACCTGTACCCCAGCGGTTGGGTTAGAGTAGAGCAGTTTCACGAGGCACAGAATTTGGGGCCAAGTCCATAGCCTTGTAATACGCGGATGAGGTAAGACCAGTCCACTGTATCGAAGGCTTTTTCGAAGTCGAGTAAAACAGTGCCGGGGGAACTGGGTCAGTGCACCCCGGTGTGCTAGGGCTGGATGCAGGCTTCTAATACAGTGCCTAGTACTTCAGGAGGACATGAAGCCGCATTTGTCAGGGTGTACCAGTGACGGGAGCGCTTTTTTCAGCCTCGCGGCAAGGATCAAGGACATCACCTTGATTTCAGAATTCAGGAGGGAGATAGGTCTATACGCTGAGCAGTTTTGTGATGGGGGCTGAGTCTTAGGGATCACCACAATTGTGGCTTGGTCAATCCCTGTGGGGAAGCGTCCATTTCTTTCTGCTTCTTCATACATGTCTAGTAGGTGGGGGCTAAGAATATCTCCGCATTTACTGTAGAGTTCTGCTGGGAACCCGTCTGGGCCCGGAGTCTTACCGGAGGATAGGTTAGCTACCGACTCAGTGATTTCTGCCAGGCTGATAGCCTCGTCAAGGTGTTCCCTTACCGACTGGGAAACTCTAGGCAGGGTAATTTCATCTAAGAGGGGGGAATCCCTCTCCGCCTGTGGCCTAGGGCACTCCGCGTAAAGTCGTGCGTAGTAGGGGCGTTTTGGAAAGGGTTCCCGAGTCGTCTACTATTTCGGGGATCACCCTGTCAGCTAGGGGTCTAGTAGCCAGCCAATGTTAGAGCTTCCCGTTTTTATCCCCCCAGCCATACACCCGGGCGGCCGATGCCCTCCAGATGTGCTTTGCGGACTCCAGCACCAAGTGTTTAATCTCCACTCGCACCCCAATTAGCTGCCTCAGGCAAGAAGCCAAAGCAGAGTTTGAGTGTGAGCGTTCCAAGCGCAGTGCGCGGGCTTCCAGCTCTGACACTTTGAGGTTGCAGACCGAGCCCATGTTATGTTCAAAGTATTGTGTAAGGTGATCTCTGATCGCTAGGGTATAGTCACCGTCCTGCAAATACCAAGCATTCAGGCACCACAGCGGGCGCCTGGAAGGATCGGCACCGCCCATCCGGATCTGAACTGGTGCATGATCAGAGACCCCATGGGGCAGGATTTCTGCCACTGTCACACCGATTATGTCCAGCGACGGCATGAACATTAGGTCGATACGTGCGTGGGTTCTGTGAGCCGCTGAGGTGTGAGTATACTGTTGCGTCCTAGGATGCCAGGATCTCCACACCTCACACAGGCCCAGACTTTCGGCCCAACTCCTCAGGGTCGAGGCCCGATCAGATCTGATAGTAGTGACATTACCGGATATATCCAATCTGGGGTCTAGGACGGCGTTGAAGTCTCCCCCTATTAACGTAGCTCCGTTAGGGAGTCCGGTCAGAACCTGGCAGAGCAAGTGCAGAAAGGCTTCAAACCCTATCGGGACGTATGCACATACGAGGCTGATCGGCAGCCCGTGAAGCGACTTGGGCACTGTAATATATCTACCTTGTGCATCGGATCGTGAGGTTGTAATTACCATGGGCAACGATCGGTGCAGAAGAATGGCCACACCCCTGGAGCCTTTGGAGAAACCTGCGTGGTAAACTCTATTTTAACCCCCCATTGCGAGCATGGGACATTTAGTCCCAAGGAGATGTGTTTCTTGTAGTAGGACCACCGGGGGGGCATATCTGCGAAGAGTACTAAACATCTATCTAGGAGGCCATTCGCGTTCCATGATAAGACTTGTGTCAGTGTGGGCCACGTGTGAGGGGAAGAGGTGTGCAGATTCGCTGAGTACCCGTCAGTGGGCACCAAGTTGACCGTCCTAAGCAATAAAAACAAAAAAAAAAACAGAAAAAGAAACTTACAAATACCATCCCAACTGAATCACTAAGGAAATTTACACCCCTCAACCGCCCCCCCACCCAATAATTCTACCCAGGAAACATCTGTCACCCAACTACCCAACAAAAGCAAAAACAAAACAGCCAGGTGAGCTGTTGTTGAAGTGGAGTGGTGGTCCCCTCCATGCAAATCGGATCATGTACAATTGATGAACAGAAGTCAAAGTAGGAAAGAATAATAACTTTTAGCTGTGTTCGGGGGCACCAAGCTGTCCAGTGGACCTCGCTCCGAACCACGCCTGCTGGTTCTGTATGGGTCTCTCCGGACCAGTCTGTCATGAGTAAGGTTAAGTAACCTGTATCAGCCAAGTACCGGGGACTGGCTCAAGCGATCGCCGTCTGTTGCCTGTACCGGGTCTCGGGCTCCCGGAGCCCCTCTGGGGACCCCTTCTATCTCTGGATCAGAGCCTTGTCCCTCACCCTTTCCTTTAGGGTCACCAGGGCCCCTCGGCCCCACGCGTCGAGAGCGGGTATGCCTCCGGCCTCTCTGCTGCCCAGCCCCGGCGGGCGGTCCATTCCCGGGGGGAGCCCTCAACCGGCCCGGTGGGGCCTCTTCGTGGCCCAACACCCTCCTCAGTCAGCCAGTCCCACGCCTCCTCTGGGGTTTCGAAATAGTAGGACTTTCCGGCCATCAAGACATTTAAACGTGCCGGGAAGAGGAGTGTAACGGGACGTTTGCCGACAACGGGTCCAGAGTGCTTGCTGCAGCTGCAGTAACATACCCCCGGGGCACCCGAGAGAGCCTCGGGGGTATGACGTCAGACGCAGAAGGCATTGGGACGATAAAAGAAAAAGAAGATGGACCAAAGAGGCAGGAGAGTGAAGAGACGGAGGAAGACGCTCAACGAACGCGACCCAAGGAAAAGAAAGACGGGGAGACGGAGACCGGGCGAGAGGAACCCGACGAAAAGGAGGAAAAGCCCAGGGCGCCTCCCGCCCCTGTTGAAGAAAAGCCGGGAGATCGCCAAACATCCGGCCGCGTCCCCGGAGGGGCGTGGCCTCCTCGGGTACGTTCGTACCGTAACTGGGGGTTTCTGACAGAGTGGCTGCCACGAATCAGGGGAGAATGGGGGAATAAAGGGAGGAAAATGGGGAGGTCCTACAGAGAAGGGGAGATCCTCTAACTAAATGGGAAGCCCTGAACTCGATATCCCTAACTACACGTGTACGGACACAGCAACAAGAAACTCTCAGGAGAAAGGGAATTCCTGGGATTACACAAAAGGGTGAAGCTCACAAACAATTAAAAGTTATCCAGTCACAACCCCCACTTCTGCCTATCCCCTCACTACCCTACTAACCCTATATAGACTTTACCTTACGCCCCACTTACCTGTTTTTGTTCTTCTTTTATTCTGGGGAACCTGGGCTGCTGGGGAAGACCGGACCCCTTCTGAGGTTGGACCAGACCACACCGGGACCACAGCAAGAGCCCTGAAAGAGAAACGGGGTTTTGAGTGAATGTAACAGGACAAACCTTGTGAAAAGAAATAAGAGATTAGAAAAAGTCCGCCTTAACAGAACTCAAATAAATCAGTTATCCCCCTCAAATCTTGCGCCTGTCGCATTATTCCAATATCTCTCTCACTTGGGATAAAGAACCCGTCACAGTGGTGTCAGAAGTGGGATATTGGAACCGGCGACAGGATAACTTGAGACCATGGAGAGTACTCCCACAATAGCGGACATGATGCAGCAGTTAGCTGAGGGACAGAGACATCTGCAAATTGTGTGGGAGGAGCAACAGAAAGAAGCCAAAGTGGAAAGGGAGGCACTACAAAGCGCTCTTAAAAGTAAGGCCACTATCATGGCCAACAACCAGTTGGTACACGAAAACGCGATAAAGACCCTGACTGATACCATTGCAGCCACCCGGGTACATCCTAATGTACCCAGTTCAGTTTTACAGAGATATCAGGAAGGCGAAGATCCGGACGCCTTTTTTACCAACTTTGAGCGCAGTATATCGCTCCTTTGTTAACAGGGACCCTCCAAGCAGCATATCAAGCGGTCAACTCGGGAGGGAAAACGCCCTATCAGGACATCAAAAAGATTATCCTGGAGCGGGTGGGCTTTGACACGGAACATTACCGGGTTAGGTTCAGGAAAGCCAAGTGGGGGCCCTCCGAGAACCCTCGAGCATTATACTTTCGGATCAAAGATTTGGGTCTCAAGTGGTTAGGACCCATAGGGTCTAATAGGGAGGATATTATTGAGGTCGTCCTCTTGGAACAATATCTAGACGCCCTACCTACCAATACGCGCAACTGGATCAAACAACACACAAGCCCGGATATGAACACTACCATTGAGTTAGCCTGTGCCTTCCATCGCTCCCTCGAGTTTAAGACACCCCTCCCCCGCACTTTACCTAACCCCCCTAGACAGAACCTGGGACAATCCTCGGCCATGGGGAAAAGACCGGTGGAAGAACCAGGAAGACCACGAGGGACAGAGAAGCCCTATGTACAGCAACCCCAATGCTTTAGTTGTGGGGAATGGGGTCACATTGCCCGGTTTTGTCCTCTGAAATCCGAGAAACCTGAACCTACGGAAATAGGGGTTACTAGGGGCAGGGTATTCTACACCGGGGGAAAAGAAACCCAATACAAAAAGTAACTTTTCATCAATGGGAAATTAACGGTGGCACTCATCGACTCAGGGTGCAGTCAATTCGTAATTAGGGCAGATTTAATGGCCGGCCATACCTTCACTCCGGGACTCACAGTATCCATTTGTTGTATACACGGGGAAACAAGAGAATATCCCCTAATATGGGCTACCCTTTCATGGGAAGGAAAAGAGACCCCCATAAGGATGGGGGTGGTTGAACGTTTGGTTGAAGAGGCCATAATAGGAACGGACTTTAAAGACTTTCCGATACTGTTAGATAGTACACGGAATAAGGAGGACCTGAATGCCTGGTGGGGAAGTGGTCCTTTTTCTAAGCTACCCATACAAACCCCTGTTGTTCGATATAAGCCTACTAAAGGAGTGTTAGAAATGGGGTTTCTGGTTGGCTAGGGTATGTACCTCAGCCAGGCAGAACTTACCAACTCTAGTCAGGGCAAGGGAGTTACACGTCCAAGATAACCCCTGCTCACCCCCTTGGTAGCTTGGCACGAGCAGTCAGGCTTAACCCGGAGGCAATGTGTAAAGCGTTTGCACAACACACACACACATGTGATGCAATATCCCCACCACAAAGGAAACACAACACCAGATTATATGAAAATATACTGTATTGTACAACAACGTAATTATCAGACCAACATCACATAACAGTACTATCCTGCTACCTTAGCAGTTGTCAGAACGTTACACATTAGTTACTCTGCAAACTAGCAGTAGTCACACATAACACACAGGTTACTCAGTATTCTGCAACATAAGCAGTAGTCAGGAAACACGTTATCACATTAGCACACTTGTCATAAGAATATCATAAAACGCCCATAGTAGGAACATTAGAAAACCTATGGCAAGTTAGGGAAACATATTAGCAAGTCATGCCCATAAAAGGAACATGTGCACACATATGTAAAAGCATCATAGAACAGGTAGGCAATATATCATAATTAGTAAAGTCTGTAGAAAGAACTTCAATTATAACTCTATTGGTCCATTTAAAAGTACCTGGTCGATGAGGAGGCACTTCCAGTGCCTAAAACGAGTGATGGGGCCCCCGGCGCTCCTCTGCGCAAAAACGGGGGCCTCCCTAGTCTCCTGGAGTTAGGGGAGGGCGGCACGCACCTCCTCCGTAACAAAAATGGGCCCCTCCGGGGACCGTGAACACTGGGGGCCCCCCTAGGCCTCCACCGGCCCTCTCGAGGGGGGCCCAGGTCCGGGAAACCTTTAAAGGGGAGGGGGGCGCCTCGCACCCCCTCCTTGTTGAAACATGGGCCCCTCTGGGGGACCCGCTAACTTCTGGGGTCTCCCTGGGCCTCCGTGGCCCTTCCTCGAAGGGAGACCCCTAAATAAAATACTCCTGGCCCGCAAGGGGGCCAACAAGAGAGCCGGGGGCCAGGGCGAGCCTCCGGCGAGGCTGCCGCCCGGCCCGGAATAGCAGTAGAGTCCTCCGGGACTCCTGCACGCGAGGGAGAGGCGTCCTCCTCTCCCTCGACATCCGGATGACGTCGCGGCTCAAGGTGGGGCCTGCTGGTGCCCCGGGGGCGCTCTGAAAAGCACGCATCCCCCGGGAGCACGATAGGAGCGTGCTAGCTCCTTCCTTTGTTTTCAGCAGTGCCCCGGGGGCACTACAGACAGCGCGAACCTCGCGCTCGGGTGAATGCTCTGCCCGGGCTGCGGCGGTGATTCCTTCTAGCAGAGACGCGCTCCAGGAAGCGCGAGGGTAAAATTTAAAGCCCGGGCTGCGGCGGTGATTTCTTTTGGGCACAAAGACAATCAAACCCTTCAAGTGCAATGCGCCAGCAAGGGGAAGCGCTTTCAAGTGCTTATGGAAATCCCCTAAGGAGCGCTTTCCAAAGCGCTTAGTTTTCCCAGCCAGGTAAAGAACCCCACGTGCTTCAGGGTAAGAATGCAGGGGTCAGGGGCCACAGCACCCTGCCCCTGGGGAGCAGAGCTCACGGAAAAGGCCCACAGGGGGACAGGGTCCAACATCAGGCCAGCGCAAGGAAGATGCCAGCAAATGGTAGTCCTTTATGGTGACCAGGCAGGTCACAGGTCAGCACAGCAGCAACAGTCCATGGCGGTTCCTGTGGAGTCCTTCCAGCAGTCTGTGTCCAGTTTCAGGTAAGTTCAAAGAGTCTCCAAATTGTGGGGGAAATTCCCCTGTACTTATAGTCCTGTTTTTACAGTGTTTTACAATGATAGGGAGAGGAGGTTCCAGCCAGTTACAACTGGTTCTGGGAGTGCCCCCTCTCTCCTTTCAGCACAGGCTCCAAACATCAGTGGGGGGTTAACGACCCTATTGTGTGAGGCCAGGGCACAGCCTTTACAAATGTAGGTGTGCCTCGCCTCTCCCTTCTCTCAGCCCAGGAAGACTATTCAATATGCAGATGCACCACGGTGACACCTCCACCCTCCCTGTGTACAGGCTGTCTGAAAAGTATGCACAAAGCCCCAACTGTCACTCTGCCCAGACGTGGATTGGAGTCAAGCTGCAAAACCCCAGAGTCATACGCACAGATAAATGTGCACTTTCTAGAAGTGGCATTTCTGTGATAGTAATAAAAAATACACCCACACCAGTAAGCAGTATTTATTATCACCATCACAACCATACCAAACAAGCCTACGCTACCCCTCATAAATCAGACAATACCCTTTACACATAAGGCAGGGCATTTCTAATGCAATCCTATGAGAAGGCAGCACTCACAGCAGTGAGACACCAAGTTAGGCTGTTTGTCACTACCAGGACAGGCCATGCAATATGGCACATGTCCTGCCTTTCTACATACATGGCACCCTGCCCATAGGGCTAGCTAGGGCGTACTTTAGGGGTGACTTACATGTAGTAAAAGGGGAGTTCTGGGCCTGGCAAGTAAATTTAGATGCCAGGTCCCTGTGGCAGAAAACTGCGCACACAGGCCCTGCACTAGCAGGCCTGAGACAGGTTTGAAAGTCTACTTCAGTGGGTGGCGCAAGCAGCGCTGCAGGCCCACTAGTAGTATTTAATTTACAGGCCCTGGGTATAGAGATACCACTGTACAGGGGACTTATAGGTAAATTAAATATGCAGATTAGGTATAAGCCAATCATTCCAACTTTAGATGGGAGAGCACCTGCACTTTAGCACTGGTCAGCAGTGATAAAGTGCTCAGAGTCCTAGAGCCAACAGCGAGAGGTCAGAAAAACCAGGAGGACTGAGGCAAAAAGACTAGGGATGACCATGCATATGGCCAAAAGTCCAACACAACCCCCTACCAGCCAAAAGCCAGGGGAGAACAATCAATACCTTGATGTACTTCCCTGATTGGGGCGATAGAACAAGGACCCAGGCCCACAGCAGAAGGGGCATGTTCCAGTTCTACGCCTTCCTGACTCCACTGGGATCTCTCTGTCAATGCGTCCCAGGCAGCCTAGACCAACCCACGGGGATTCTCTAGCTGCCAAAGGCCAGAACCAGGCCCCAGGCCATCTAGGAGCCTCTGGTCTCTGAAGCCATAATGAGTGGGGGGCGGTAGCCCCAGGTGCAGAGCAACCTGTCTCCACTCCATTTCCGATCAGTTCAGGGGCTCTACCCTGCCACTGATCCACCAACCTAGGGTCCGCACCCATAGGTTCTACAGGGGCTAGAGGCGAGGCTCTCCTCCCTCTACCTCTCCTTCCAGGATCCCACCCTCCTCTCCTAGGAGGGGTATCACCAGAATCCACACTTGCCAGGGTGCTGGGTACAGCAGCCCTGCACAACTTTCTCGCCAGCCCAGGATCACTACCTGGCGACTAACCACCCAACCTAGGGACGACACCCTTGGGTTGCACCGGGGTCCGGGGCAGGCTTCCCCCTCCCTGAAACCCACTTCCAGAGTCCTGCGTCTCCCCACCTTGGGAGAAGCCACCAGAAGTTTCACACGGGGGGGTGAGCACACTAACCGCCCCCCCAACCAGATCAGAGTTTACCCCCTGAACCTGTCTATCTAGTCCAGGGACGACACCCTTAGACTGGACCAGTGCCCAGCGAACCAGGACTTCCTTGGGAGCACACCTACCCCCTACCAGATCAGAGCTTACCCCCTGAATCTGGCAATCCAACCCAGAGTCACTACACTGCGGTTGAACCACTGCCTGGCGCACCAGGACTTCCTTGGGAGCACATGTACTCCCCATCAGGTCAGAGTTTACCCCTGAACCTGATCATCCAACCCAGAGTCACCACCCTGCGGTTGAATCATTGCCTGGCGCACCAGGACTTCCTGGGGGGCACACCTACCCCCCACCAGGGAAACACTTTCCCCAAGGGCCACACAAGAGCCTGGCTGGCGCAGGTCTCCTGACCTCTGCGCATCAGACAGAGTCTGGATTCCCCCCAGCCCAGAAATGGTCTCACCAAGGTCATTCCTGGGGGGCTCTGCTCTCAGAGCTGACCCCTGACCCTCCCGGTTCTCCACTGGGGCCCGCAGCCCCCTCTCAACCCTATGCCTGGATTTCCGCCTCCTCTGCTGTAGAGCGAGACTACCAGACACCAGGACCGGCGGAACGCTATCACCAGTCACCCGCCTAAGTCCTAATGACAAAATGGGATACTTCTGAACAGCTGGCCCTACGGCACAGGTTAGGCTCACCTCCTGGCGTTCACTCATGGAACCTTCAGGGACCTGGGACGGGATCTCGGGCACCTTGGGCCTCAGCCCAGCCCCATTCCCTCTCATCTGAGACGGGACATGGGGTCCCTCACCCACCCCAGTCCACTGGGACCTAACTGGGACACTCCATTCCTTTCCCACCACACCTTGTTGGGAAACACCTAGACCACTCTCACAAGGAACACCCCCTAATGCCACACCAGACCCTCTGGTACGCAACCAGAAGTCTGCCTCCTTTGCGAGCTCCCTGGGGTCAGAGAGCTCACACACTGACAAGTGTTGGCGTAACTGAAAAACAACAACGAAACAGGTGCTCTCTGAGAATCAGATTAAACAGCCCTTCAAAATTGTTTACTGTGCTACTCTTCACCCATCCATCTAGTGCAATGCAGCAATCCTCCACAAACTCCTCCCAAGACTGGTGGGACAGTTTCTTACCACCCCTAAACCTTTTTCTGTATTCCTCAGGGGAAAAACCATACTTCACAATCAGTGCGTTCTTCACAGCGGAGTACCCCTCCCTGTCACTCTCTTCTAGAGTCAGTAGGGCATCCCTCCCCTCCTCAGGAATAAATCTCCCTAGGCCAGTTCCCCAATCCTTCTCAGGGATCCTGCGCTCTACCAGAGCCTTCTCATATTCCTTTAACCACTGACGTATGTCACCCCCCTCTTGGAACCTAGGTACCAGATCTATGGGTATGTGAGGAACATCTTTGCTACAGCACTGTACATTGCTGCCACCACTGGACTCCACCTGCAGCGCTGGTGAGTCCAGAACCTTCAGACTGCGCTCTAGAGCGAGTCTTTCTCTGGCAAAGGCCCTCTCTGCCTCTGCCATTCTCTCCTGTACTAAGCCCTTCTCTACCTCAGCCCTTCTCTCCTCAACAGCTAGGCGCGCTAACTGCAACTTCAGGTCCCTCTCTTCCCGCCTATCTCTTAGCTCATCAGGCGTCAAGGAATGAGAGGTAGCCCTGCTTCTTACACTGGACCCAGCAAGGGACTCTCTATCACTGGGGCCTTCCCTGTCAACTGGCGTCCCCAACCGGTCATTCTCACCCTCCTGATCAGTCTCTCTACCACTCTCTAGGGATGAGGTCTGGGAGCCCTCCCATTGGGAACCCTCGGTACACTCAGGATCCTCTGGGTACCCCCTAAGCAAACTCCCTCCCTGGGTAAATGTCACAAACCTTTCAAAGAAATTCAGAGATCTCCTGAGGTCCCCTTCTACAGGCAGCCCTCTCTCTCTACAGAACCCCTCTAATTCCCCCTGCGTGTAAAACAGCAGGTCCTCTAAATAAAAGGTAAGCCCCATCTTGAAAAGGTACAAATAACTCAACTGTGACAACCACAATACCCAAGCGTGAGAACTGAAAACAGGAAAAATGACCAAAGAGAGAAAGTTAAGAGAAGCCAAACATGTGATGGTCTAAACGCAATCCTTGTAGTGAAATAATGAGTCACAATGGTATTGTGCAAGCGCAAGTCCTATCCTCACCGCTGACAACCAATGTTAGAAATGGGGTTTCTGGTTGGCTAGGGTATGTACCTCAGCCAGGCAGAACTTACCCACTCTAGTCAGGGCAAGGGAGTTACACGTCCAAGATAACCCCTGCTCACCCCCTTGGTAGCTTGGCACGAGCAGTCAGGCTTAACCCGGAGGCAATGTGTAAAGCATTTGCACAACACACACACACATGTGATGCAATATCCCCACCACAAAGGAAACACAACACCAGATTATATGAAAATATACTGTATTGTACACAACGTAATTATCAGACCAACATCACATAACAGTACTATCCTGCTACCTTAGCAGTTGTCAGAACGTTACACATTAGTTACTCTGCAAACTAGCAGTAGTCACACATAACACACAGGTTACTCAGTATTCTGCAACATAAGCAGTAGTCAGGAAACACGTTATCACATTAGCACACTTGTCATAAGAATATCATAAAACGCCCATAGTAGGAACATTAGAAAACCTATGGCAAGTTAGGGAAACATATTAGCAAGTCATGCCCATAAAAGGAACATGTGCACACATATGTAAAAGCATCATAGAACAGGTAGGCAATATATCATAATTAGTAAAGTCTGTAGAAAGAACTTCAATTATAACTCTATTGGTCCATTTAAAAGTACCTGGTCGATGAGGAGGCACTTCCAGTGCCTAAAACGAGTGATGGGGCCCCCGGCGCTCCTCTGCGCAAAAACGGGGGCCTCCCTAGTCTCCTGGAGTTAGGGGAGGGCGGCACGCACCTCCTCCGTAACAAAAATGGGCCCCTCTGGGGACCGTGAACACTGGGGGCCCCCCTAGGCCTCCACCGGCCCTCTCGAGGGGGGCCCAGGTCCGGGAAACCTTTAAAGGGGGAGGGGGGGCGCCTCGCACCCCTCCTTGTTGAAACACGGGCCCCTCCGGGGGACCTGCTAACTTCTGGGGTCTCTCTGGGCCTCCGTGGCCCTTCCTCGAAGGGAGACCCCTAAATAAAATACTCCTGGCCCGCGAGGGGGCCAACAAGAGAGCCGGGGGCCAGGGCGAGCCTCAGGCGAGGCTGCCGCCCGGCCCGGCATAACAGTAGAGTCCTCCGGGACTCCTGCACGCGAGGGAGAGGCGTCCTCCTCTCCCTCGACATCCGGATGACGTCGCGGCTCAAGGTGGGGCCTGCTGGTGCCCCGGGGGCGCTCTGAAAAGCGCACGTCCCCCGGGAGCACGATAGGAGCGTGCTAGCTCCTTCCTTTGTTTCCAGCAGTGCCCCGGGGGCACTACAGACAGCGCGAACCTCGCGCTCGGGTGAATGCTCTGCCCGGGCTGCGGCGGTGATTCCTTCTAGCAGAGACGTGCTCCAGGAAGCGCGAGGGCACAATTTAAAGCCCGGGCTGCGGCGGTGATTTCTTTTGGGGACAAAGACAATCAAACCCTTCAAGTGCAATGCACCAGCAAGGGGAAGCGCTTTCAAGCGCTTATGGAAATCCCCTAAGGAGCGCTTTCCAAAGCGATTAGTTTTCCCAGCCACGTAAAGAACCCCACGTGCTTCAGGGTAAGAATGCAGGGGTCAGGGGCCACAGCACCCTGCCCCTGGGGAGCAGAGCTCACGGAAAAGGCCCACAGGGGGACAGGGTCCAACATCAGTCCAGCGCAAGGAAGATGCCAGCAAATGGTAGTCCTTTATGGTGACCAGGCAGGTCACAGGTCAGCACAGCAGCAACAGTCCATGGCGGTTCCTATGGAGTCCTTCCAGCAGTCTGTGTCCAGTTCCAGGTAAGTTCAAAGAGTCTCCAAATTGTGGGGAAAATTCCCCTGTACTTATAGTCCTGTTTTTACAGTGTTTTACAATGATAGGGAGAGGAGGTTACAGCCAGTTACAACTGGTTCTGGGAGTGCCCCCTCTCTTCTTTCAGCACAGGCTCCAAACATCAGTGGGGGGTTAACAACCCTATTGTGTGAGGCCAGGGCACAGCCTTAACAAATGTAGGTGTGCCCCGCCTCTCCCTTCTCTCAGGCCAGGAAGACTATTCAATATGCAGATGCACCACGGTGACACCTCCACCCTCCCTGTGTACAGGCTGTCTGAAAAGTATGCACAAAGCCCCAACTGTCACTCTGCCCAGACGTGGATTGGAGTCAAGCTGCAAAACCCCAGAGTCATAAGCACAGATAAATGGCCACTTTCTAGAAGTGGCATTTCTGTGATAGTAATAAAAAATACACCCACACCAGTAAGCAGTATTTATTATCACCATCACAACCATACCAAACACGCCTACGCTACCCCTCATAAATCAGACAATACCCTTTACACATAAGGCAGGGCATTTCTAATGCAATCCTATGAGAAGGCAGCACTCACAGCAGTGAGACACCAAGTTAGGCTGTTTGTCACTACCAGGACAGGCCATGCAATATGGCACATGTCCTGCCTTTCTACACACATGGCACCCTGCCCATAGGGCTAGCTAGGGCGTACTTTAGGGGTGACTTACATGTAGTAAAAGGGGAGTTCTGGGCCTGGCAAGTAAATTTAGATGCCAGGTCCCTGTGGCAGAAAACTGCACACACAGGCACTGCGCTAGCAGGCCTGAGACAGGTTTGAAAGTCTACTTCAGTGGGTGGCGCAAGCAGCGCTGCAGGCCCACTAATAGTATTTAATATACAGGCCCTGGGTATAGAGATACCACTGTACAAGGGACTTATAGGTAAATTAAATATGCCGATTAGGTATAAGCCAATCATACCAACTTTAGATGGGAGAGAACCTGCACTTTAGCACTGGTCAACAGTGATAAAGTGCTCAGAGTCCTAGAGCCAACAGCGAGAGTTCAGAAAAACCAGGAGGAAGGAGGCAAAAAGACTAGGGATGACCATGCGTATGGCCAAAAGTCCAACAAAGAGAAAGACGAGAAGCAAGAAAATCCTATGTGAAAGGAAACGCGAGACAGGATAGGGTAATTACACAGGTCCATACCCTCACTGGTCTTCCCCCCTTCCGAAATAGTCAAAGAGAAGACCCGAGCTTGATCAATGCTTGGAAAACTGCCAGACCCCAAAACCTAGATGATAAAGTCCCCTCCTTTACGATAGTTAAAAACCTGTTATACCGAATCACAAGTAGTGGCAGAGAAGAAAAGAAACAACTACTGGTTCCTGAACCCTATAGGCAGCAGGTACTGCACCTGGCCCACAATCAACCGGGGGGTGGTCATTATGGGAGGGAGAAGACAGAAGAGTACCTGTTAAGGAGATTCTACTGGCCTGGGGTCTTTTCTCAGATCAGAAAATTCTGTCAGCAATGCCCTAAATGTCAGTTGATCGATCCTGGACCAAAGAAAAGAGCCCCATTGCAGCCCCTTCCCATTATTGATGTACCTTTCGCAAGGATAGGAATGGACATTGTAGGTCCTCTTCTACCTTCTTCTAAAGGTTACCGTTATATTTTAGTATTGGTCGATTACGCCACTAGATACCCTGAGGCCATACCCATCACCAGTATTAACACTAAAAGTGTTGCCAATGCCATGATAGGGTTCTTTTCCCGAATAGGTTTTCCCCGAGAAATATTAACGGACCAAGGTACCCAGTTCATGTCCAATTTGATGGCTCAGATTTGTCAATTGCTAGGGATCAAGCAGTTGAGGACGGCGGTCTATCACCCCCAAACGGATGGGTTAGTGGAGAGATACAACCGCACCCTCAAAACACTCTTAAGGAAGTCAATCTCCGAGTCAGGCAAGGACTGGGACAGGAAGCTACCCTTAGTATTATATGCCATCAGGACCCATGAACAAGCTTCTACGGGGCATAGTCCATTTGAATTGCTGTTCGGGCGGCAGCCTAGGACATTACTAGACATGGCAGCAGAGTTATGGGAGGAGGAAGAGGATGGAGAAAAATCTCTTCTGGAATACACCAGTGATTTAAAATCCCGGTTACAAATGGTATGGGAAGATGTAAGGGGACATATGGAAAGAGCTCAGGAGAAGCAAAAGCGATATTACGACAGGAACACGCAAATGCAAACTTTTGTAGAGGGAGACAGGGTGTTGGTGCTTCTACCCAGTTCCGACAACAAACTTTTGGCTAAATGGCAGGGGCCGTATAAGGTGATAGGAGTGGTAACTCCTGTTACATATAACATACAACTCGCGGTTAATCCCAAACGATCTCAGATCTTTCATGTTAACCTGCTAAAAAGATGGGAAGAACCAATGGTAGACCAGCCACGGGCTGTTTAGTTAATACGGTTAAGGAACTGGAAATAGGATGGTGTCCCACAGAACTCCCCTCCCGAGACGAGGTACCCCATCGGAATATAGAAATTACGGTTCAACAGAACAGACAATTAACCCAACTACTCAACATTCATAACCATGTATTTTCTCTGATACCGGGTAAAACCAAATTAGTACAACATCATATTATAACTCAACCTGGTAAGGTAGTCAGGCTACGGCCCTACCGTATCCCCGAAGCTAGGAAGGTCCTAGTAGAAAATGAAATCGAGAAGATGTTAGACCTGGGTATTATAGAGCCTTCCCAAAGCCCCTGGTGTTCCCCGGTGGTGTTAGTGCCAAAACCGGACGGGTCTATACGTTTTTGTATTGATTTTAGACAAGTCAATGCCTTATCCCAATTCGATACTTATCCCCTTCCAAGGGTAGACGAACTCCTAGAAAGATTAGGTAAAGCTAAATACATGTCTACCCTAGACTTAACAAAAGGGTACTGGCAGATTCCTTTAACCAAAGAAGATAAAGAAAAAACGGCGTTCTCCACCTCCTCCGGCCTATATCATTTTAATGTTCTCCCTTATGGATTACATGGGGCCCCCACCACTTTCCAACGACTCATCGACACCATCCTACGACCTCATACCAGATATGCTGCCGCCTTTCTGGATGATATCGTTATTTATAGCGAGACCTGGGAAGACCATTTAGCACACTTAGACAAAATCCTTACAGCACTACGTATGGCTGGGCTGACAGCCAACCCCTCAAAAAGCCGACTAGCATTTAATGAAATCTCCTACCTGGGATATCAAATAGGAAAAGGTATCATTAGACCACAAATGAATAAAGTAGAGGCCATCCTACGCATAAATACACCCACAACGAAAAAATTAATCCGTTCATTTTTGGGCCTGGTGGGGTACTATCGGAGATTTATACCGCATTATTCCACCTTGGCCGCTCCTCTGACAGACCTCCTGAGGAAAGGCCAGCCCAAAAATATCACGAGTCTAAACCCGGCACAATCCCATAGTTACCATACCTTACAAAGGTGTCTTACCACACAACCGGTTTTAAAATGCCCTGAGTTTGATCTTCCATTTCACCTTCAAACAGATGCCTCAGACGTAGGTCTGGGGGCCGTGCTTTTTCAGAAGGATAGAAACAATGTGAGCCATCCGGTGGTCTTTATTAGTCGCAAGCTTTTTCCCAGGGAACAGAAATATCCCATAATAGAACGTGAGTGTCTCGCCATTAAGTGGGCGATTGAAAGTCTTCAATATTACCTCCTAGGGAGACCCTTCCTGTTATACACGGATCACGCTCCTCTTACCTGGCTCTCGAGATATCAAAATACCAACGATCGCATTCTGAGATGGTTTATGGAGCTTCAACCTTTCTCCTTCCAGGTTTGTCATCTCCCTGGTGATCTTATGGGGCAGGCTGACTATTTGTCTCGATTCCCGGGCCCTTTGGGGCTCGAACAGCCCCATTCAAGGGAGGGGATGTGTAACGGGACGTCTGCCGACAACGGGTCCAGAGTGCTTGCCGCGGCTGTAGTAACATACCCCCGGGGCACCCGAGAGAGCTTCGGGGGTATGACGTCAGACGCAGAAGGCGTCGGGACGATAAAAGAAAAAGAAGACGGACCAAAGAGGCAGGAGAGTGAAGAGACGGAGGAAGACGCTCAACGAACGCGACCCAAGGAAAAGAAAGACGGGGAGACGGAGACCGGCCGAGAGGAACCCGACAAAAGGAGGAAAAGCCCAGGGCGCCTCCCGCCCCTGTTGAAGAAAAGCCGGGACATCGCCAAACAGCCGGCCGCGTCCCCGGAGGGGCGTGGCCTCCTCAGGTACGTTCGTATCGTAACTGGGGGTTTCTGACAGAGTGGCTGCCACGAATCAGGGGAGAATAGGGGAATAAAGGGAGGAAAACAGGGAGGTACTACAGAGAAGGGGAGACCCTCTAACTAAATGGGAAGCCCTGAACTCGATATCCCTAACTACACATGTAGGGACACAGCAACAAGAAACTCTCAGGAGAAAGGGAATTCCTGGGATTACACGAATGGGTGAAGCTCACAAACAATTAAAAGTTATCCTGTCACAACCCCCACTTCTGCCTATCCCCTCACTATCCTACTAACCCAATATAGACTTTACCTTACGCCCCACTTACCTGTTTTTGTTCTTCTTTCATTCTGGGGAACCTGGGCTGCTGGCACAAGGGGAAGACCGGACCCCTTCCGAGGTTGGACCAGACCACACCGGGACCACAGCAAGAGCCCTGAAAGAGAAACGGGGTTTTGAGTGAATGTAACAGGACAAACCTTGTGAAAAGAAACAAGAGATTAGAAAAAGCCTGCCTTAACAAAACTCAAATAAATCAGTTATCCCCCTCAAATCTTGCGCCTGTCGCATTATTCCAATATCTCTCTCACTTGGGATAAAGAACCCGTCACAAGGAGCATGTAGGAAAGTTGCATGGCCCTGAGTTTTTGTTTTACGAGCTCATATGATCGGCGCCGGGTCTGGACCTCTTGAGTGTAGTCTGGGAATACTAGGATTTTATTATTTTCCCAGTGAAGGTCTGGCGTGTTCCTGGCCTCTCTCAGAATGTTATCCCGGTCCTTAAAAGTTAGGAAACGCGCTATCATTGATCTCCTGGGACCACCTGGGGGGGGGGCTGCGGTGCCAGAGCCCTGTGGGCACGCTCAACCACAAACACAGGCGAGAGGGCCTGTGCCGGCATCCAGGACTTAAACCAATGCTCCAGAAGTTCGGTGGCCTTATTCTCCTCCGCACCCTCAGGGAATCCTATGATGCGCAGGTTGTTGCGCCTGGAGCGATTCTCGGCATCTTCGCCGCGTCAGTGAAGTTCTCCTGTTCGGGACTGCAGCTGGACCACCTTGGATCTTAGGTCAGTCAAATCATCTTCAGCCTGTGAGACTCTGCCCTCTACCTCCGTGATTTGACCCAACCCATTTCTAAGATCTTGTCTAATAAGGCCCATATCTTCTCTGACCTCCCCTATTTTGGTGTCCACGGGCAGTTGAGAAGATTGGATCGCTTGGAGGATAGTGTTTACTCTGTCTGGCACGGGCCCCCTGGCGATTGCGTCCCCATCGCTCCGGGGAGCAGCTGCTGTAGTAAATTGGTCGATCTTTTGTTTTGAGGGAGGTGGCTGCTTGTTCGCTCTGTCTTTCCCCATGATTGTTTCCGGGTATGGTGCCTTCTCTCCTCACCCCATGGACTGCAGGTCCGATCTCCTGTGTCTTTGCTATCACCCACGCCCCCAGGTCTCACTTGTGCACTTCCCAGGAGGGGGGGGTTCCTCCAGTCCAGCGGGGGCACACCCTCAGGCATTTACAGACGGCTGACACTGGCGTACTCCAGCAACCAGATGGTTCTGCCGACACCCAGGTGCTGCCGTTCGGACCCAGCGGTGATGGAGCCTCCAGCCCACCAGGCACAGCACCAAGAGTCCAGGGAAGGGACGCCCGGCCAAGCCCAATCAGGATCTAGTCCCAAAAATCTTTGGGGCACCAGCCTCTGCCCGCCAGAGCTGGGGCCATCCGCCGGCCGGGGCCCCGCATCGCGACCTCTGGTTGTCCCCTGAGCCGCGCCCCAGCAACCAGGCCACTTCCGGAAAGCCGCGCGCCCGGGGCGCTCCGAGAATGCGGCCAGGCAGGGTGCCTTCGCACCTCCGGCCGCCCCAGCAGCCACTCGCACAGGGCCCAGTCCTGGGCCCAAAGCCGTCCGCTCTTCATCTGGGCCGCCCGCCCGATCAGCCCCTCAGAGGCAGGGGGGAGGCACACCACTGGAGCAAGGGGCCACCTTTCTTCCGGCTTTGCTGCTGCTCCCCAGCGGCTGCCTGGAGACTTCAGCGCTCGGGCCCAGGACAAACCGCAGGTAGGATCAGCGGTGACTCCTGGTGTCCCTTCACACAGCCGGGAGCGCCGCATCACGTCGCCATCTTGGCTGCAGGGACGGGTGCCTCCATGAGTCCCCCGTTTTGCCTCATCGTTTTCTTTTTCGGGCTCGGGGCTGGTCCGAAGGGGTCAGGGAACCCGTCAGGTATATCAGATGGGTATTTCAGGCAGGATGTTGCTGGCTTCTTCTGGCGGATGACGGATGGGTCCAGAGCACTCTCGGAGTGCGACCGCCATCTTGACCCCCGAAGCCACGCCCCCTGAAATTAATTCTTAATGGTTGTCCTCAAGAAAGGAATGTAAGTGACATTTTGACCCCTCATTCCATGATCAGGGAGGAGTTGTCCATTGAAGGTGAAATTGTGCTGAGCCGTGGTCTATTGATTCCTCCAAGTATCCTTACAGTAAGATTGGAAAAAATTGGCACATCAGGGCCATGTAGATATGACTGCCACTAGGAAAAAGGTATACAGTTTTTATTGGTGGCCCAGTATAGATAAGGAAATAGAAATGACAGTCAGAAAGCGTAGTGGTTGTAGTCAGGCTGACAAATCCTTACGGGTGTACAAAACTCCATTATGCCCAGTTCAATTTCCTGGTAGCCCATGGGAGAAGCTGAGCATGGACTTCATGGAATCAATGTACGACCTACCTGTCAGTTTGATGTATGCATTGATAGTCGTGGACTACTTTTCTAAGTGGGTAGAATGCAAGATCATGAGGGAACCCAATATCACTGCTGATATTACGTTACTCTCCACTCTTTTCAGGAAAGAAGGTTTTCCCCAAACGTTGGTTACTGACAATAGGGTACAATTCAAGTTGGAAAAAATTCGATTTTTTTGTCAACTGTCATGGTATTAAACATATTTCTGTTGCTCTTTATATTGAAAAAGTAGAGTTAACGTAATGTTGAAAGAAACTATTTAAGTAGCTTTGGCTGCTAGAGGAGATGTGTTGAAGTCTGTACAAGAGATAATGGAGCAACTGTAAAATACCTCATTCTACCACTGGAGTCAACCTTTTGGTTGAGAGGTGGACATTCTTCCTGTGATGTATCTCCTACCTGGGTGCTCAATAAGACCAAGACTGGTGAAAGAATTCCAGGCATAGAAGTAGT
Source organism: Pleurodeles waltl (assembly GCF_031143425.1). Lineage (NCBI taxonomy): Eukaryota > Metazoa > Chordata > Amphibia > Caudata > Salamandridae > Pleurodeles > Pleurodeles waltl. The sequence goes on from NC_090449.1 coordinate 486,358,806, forward strand.
GCGTTTAAAAGTCAAAGAAGGTCAAAAGAAGAGAAAAATGAGACATGATGTGCTAAACAAAGTCAAGCACATAGTGTTTCAGGTGGGAAATGTGAAAATTAAGAGATCTCATGAGCAGAAAAAGAATGGTTCTGAGTTCTTCCCAGCCACATGTGTGGTAAAAGTTTCCAATCATGCTATTTTGGTAGAAAATGGGAAATGGTGGAGCAAAAGGAATGCTGCTCTGGTCGAGAAGAGGGAATTGATAACAGAGCCCCATACAGGGTCCCCGAATATGTGTTCTGAAGTGCGCGAGGAGACCTCTAATGAGTTTGGCGAGTGGTGGGGTGTTCGTGAGTGTGGTAGAACTGAACCAAATGGGAGGCAGGGAACCAATTCAGATTTAGAAATCACAAGTAGGGGAGACTCCAATGATATACATGATGAACTATTGAATCCTTTGGGTTTTTACCGGACCATCTGGAGAATCTTCCAATGCCTGCCAAGGCACAGCATCTGAGTCTATAGAATCTTCAGTTTGCACCAGTAAAGAAGGCAGAAAGAACATTAAATATTTCCAAGATTACATTTTAGAGTGATGTATATTATACATTTTTCACTGCATCTATTACGGTCATGTTCAGTTTTTAGTTTATCGTTGACTGTACTTTAGTCACTCCTGTTAGTACTCATGTGGTAGGTTAAGTTCTCAGATTTTAATCCCTGATATTTCACTGTTTTCTTTGTTCTATTCCTTGCTCCTTTGTTCTCTATTGTCCTGATTGCTCTTTCTTTCTCTGTTTTCTGTCTTGTTCTTAAGAGGAAAGATGGAGTTATGTCATCAGGTTCCATTCCTGAACATATGTACGTCATCTGTTGAAACCTGATGAGGTCACTAGAGGTTCGACCATTGGTAGAAGCGAGGAGACGAAGAGTGCAGGTCGGATGTTGGGAGTGGTCATGTGCTGTCGTTACATTAACCGCTCATTGAAAATCCAAGACTTCTTAGTGTTGCTCTTTACAACATTGGTTTTTTTTGGGGGGCGGGGGGCTTTAAGGGATCTACGTAAACGACCCCTACCTGAATTTAGAATTACTCCATTTTTTAGAAACGCATAGCTTTTCCAAGCTCATCCATTGGTTTTGCACTTGTTTCCATCACAAACTGGTAGTAGGTAGAAACAACAAATGTTAGGAACACCTGAGTACCTTCTAGCAATATACAAAAACTGTGGTTAAAAATGTTTTATAATACAACTCTACTTGTTCATGAAAGCTGAGAAAATGCTGATCGTTGCAGAGCAACATTCGTCGATGTCACCTTTAGAAAGAAAGAAAATACACTTTTGCTCATCATATTCTTCTTCACATTATCCCCCTCCCCCTCCTCAAAAAAAAACATATTTGTTTTTTTTCTCGATTCTCTCAGAGAATTAGTAGCAAAATGGATAAGGCCACCCTGCTTAAGTGGACTTTCTCAACAACTGGTAGCTTTAGCCGTGGGGCAGGAGCCGCTACATTCAAAAGTTGTGTTACAATAAACAAATTTCTAGCTATCGCATCAAGAATTTTCAATTCTATTAAGGACACAGAGGCGAGGATTATGCTTTCTCTCTCTTTACTGCAAAAACTCAGCAGGCAATGAACTGTTACAAAACAAAAGAACTACATTTCCCATGAAACCCAGTAGTTCCTGACTACCAATCATAGTGAACCTGTCCATATATATATCTCTCTCAGCATAGTCCTTCCTCTTTCTTTGCAATGAAACATAAGAGTACTTGAAACCAAACTGGATACTCCGGAATCTTCTTCAAACGCACAGCTTAAAACTGAACTGCATCTCGACGATTGTCCACGGATATATCGGGAATCCGACATTTTCAACAGAACCGAACCTGGAAGATCCAACACGATCAGACTCCTTTGTTTTCCGAACCTAGGAACACAAAGAATTAGCCATAGCAATATTCTCAGAAGTCAAAAGAACCATATATTTCACAAGGGAGGGTATGAAAAATTGTAAACAATGTGTTAATATATAATAAATCCAACAAAACATATATTGCATTCCTTGCAATGGGAGGGATAATCCTCGCCTCCATGTCCTTAATAGAATTGAAAATTCTTGACACAATAGCTAGAAAATGTTTTATTCTGTCAGGACCGGAGGCTCCAGTTTATGCTAGTTCAAAGCTGATTTACACCAGTCGATACTACATCAACAATAGGCTTGTGATAGAAAACTTTAAATGTAGAATCCGATGACCAATCAGCCGCCCTCATAATGCCCTCCAAACGAGAACCAATAGAGAACGACTTAGACACCATCGCTCCTCTAACTGAATGTGCTCCAAACCTAGAAACATCTATACCTGCTTCTTGAAGGATCCAGCGAACCCAGCTCACTAGAGTAGCTGACGAAACAGGACCAAAAGGTTTTTGTAAGGAAATGAACAACTGACCCTGAAAATTCTTGCGTACTTCTCTAGTACATTCCTCATAAGTTTTTTTAACATTTTACAATACATAATTTTTGATGACGAGGAAACGCTGGATAAGAAACACATCTGGAAAACGTTTTTGTACGGTTGGAAATAGTAAATGAGACTCCCGAAGGAGTAAATACTCTACCTGCCAAATCCAGAGCCCTTACGTCTGACACTCTGCGACAGGACAGCAGACACATTAAAATGGTCAACTTCGCTGAAAGCTGTTTGCGAGAAAGATCCTCATTGCATGGCCAAGATATCAGAAACTTTAAAACAATATCTACATCCCAGAGGGAAGAATGTTTAGGTTGAGGAGGTGAGACCATGCGAATTTCACGGAGTAGCTTACAAACTAACAGATGTTCCCCAGTTGGCTTCCCTTCTATATGGGGATGACCTGCCGAAATTGCTGATCTAAAGTTGTTGATGGTTCTATACGCTAGAACCCTGAGATGCTAGCTCAGACAGAAAATTGACAATCATAGTAATGGAAGACCCCAAGGGATCAACACCCCATTCATCGCACCAACATACCCATCTTTTCCAGGAAGATTGATAACGTTTGTGAGTGGAAGGAGCCAAGGATTGAGACAAGAAAAACATTGCTTTGTCCGAAACTCCAGGCACTTGCCAACGTCCCTGGAAATTCTCCACGCCATGAGGGATAACTGTCGCCTCCATATCAGTGGATGAGGGGATCCCACCGGATCTGACAAGAGACGAGGTTCATGAGGAATCGCCACAGGGGGAGCACATGACATCAACATCACCAATGGAAACCAAGGTTGAGCTTTCCATCTGGGTGTCACTAAAATTAATTCCGTCTTCTGTCTCCTCACCTGAGAGAGTACTCTCTGAATCATGATGAAAGGGGGAAACACATAAAGCATTCCCGACTCCCAAGAATGAAGGAACGCATCCGTCCCGGATGCTAAAGGGTACGGTCTCCAGCTGAAGAAACGTGCCAGTTGAGTGTTGAGTCTTGAGGCAAAAGGATCTATCCCACAAGGACCCCATAGGGTATTCAACCTGCTGAAAATCTGAGGACTCAGCCTCCAGTCGCTGCCATCCCTGAGGAATCGTAAATTCCAGTCTGCAATCAGATTGGCTCGGCCCGGAATATATTCCGCTGTCACCGATATGTGATGGAGAAGACAAAATTGCCAAAACTCCTTTGAAATCTCTGCTAACACTCAGGACCTGGTCCCCCCAAGAAGGTTGATATACTGAACAGCTGAAATGTTGTCCATCCGAAGTAGAATACAACATTTCGCTTGTCGAGGGGACAGGGATCGAATGGCGAAAGCCCCTGCTAATAGTTCCAGGCAGTTGATGTGGAGAGACAGTTCGTCTTGGGACCACCAACCACCCGTCTGAATCGTGCCGCAACGGGCTCCCCAGCCCCACCGGCTGGCATCTGATTCTATAATCATCTCTGGACTCGAGACGAAAATGGCTCTGCCGTTCCAGGCATCCATGTGAGCTAACCACTAATTGATCTCTGACCTGGCTTCTTCCGACAGAACAATCTGTTCCGCGTACGACAAGCCCCTGCGAAGATGAAGAATCCTGAGGCGTTGTAAGGCCCGATAGTGAAGAGGCCCTGGAAAAATTGCTTGAATTGAAGATGCTAACAGACCCACCAGACGGGCAAGGGTCTTCAATGATATAGTCTGAGAGGCAAGGGCTCTCCTCAACTCCTTCTTGATAGAGCTCCTCTTCGCAAGAGGTAGTAATAATTGCACCTTGACAGAGTCTACCTGGAAACCTAAGAATTCTATAGCCCTGGTTGGAGATATCACTGACTTGTCTGGGTTGATCAGAAATCCTAGATCCTGCAGGAGTTGAATCGTCCAAGATAGGTGAAGGAGGACTGACTCCTCTGATTGAGCCATAATCAGGATGTTGTCTAAATAAATAATGAGACGAACGCCTATCTCTCTGAGAAGTTGGACTACTGGTCTTAAAAGTTTGGTAAAAAACCAAGGAGCGGATGACAGACCGAAAGGAAGGACGGAGAGTTCATACCAATTCTCCTGCCAACAGAATTGGAGGAACCGACGATGTGGCTCGAAGATGGGCACCGTAAGATAAGCATCCTTTAGGTCTAACCGCACTAAAAAAATCTCCTTCTAACAGGAGGTCTCTTAATAGATGGATGCCTTCCATCTTAAAATGACGGTAAATCACCCAGGTTGATCCTTCAGGTTGAGAACTAACCGAGACCCGCCTCCTTTTTTCTGCACCAGAAAAATCAAGCTTACAAAGCCATTTAGGTGCGGTTCGGAACGGCAAATGGTGTGTTTCTGAAGCAAGCGAGTTACTTCGTCGTCTATGAAAGACCCTTTTGTCTGGGAAAAACTGTGAGGACAAGGGAAATTTGTTTGACAAGGGGAGGGGCATAAAATGTTATCCTGTACCCCCGAACTGTCTGGAGGATCCACGGGTCTTGAGACACCTGCTCCCAAGCTACCACATGATCCCTCAATCTCCCTCCTAGGAAAACCTCTGAAAACTGAATAATTCTCACCTGTGGAGGGCCCTTCGGCGGAGTTGGAGCCACCTCTGTTGCGGTATCCACGGCCTCTACCTCTGCGGGGTCAGGAGGGATAGAATCCAGATCTGGAGTAATATCCTTGTCCTTGTTGGTAGTAGCTACCAGAGGCCTGATTGAAACCCCGGCCCGGCGCTCGGCCTCTAAAGCGTCCGGCCCTGGCAAAAAGGCCTCTATTAAACATCTTTCTCATAGAGGACTGAGCCTTATCCAAGGCAGAAAAGGTGGCCACATACTTTCCCAGATCCTTAACTAATTTGTCACCAAAAAGTAGACCGTTAGCTGCTGGACCCCGTCATCGGGAGCGAGTTCTGCTAACTTGGGGTCAATTCTCATGAGGAAGGAACGTCTACGTTCAGTAGACATGGTGCAGTTTGCATTGCCCAGAAGGCATATTGCTCCTTGAGCCCACTCTAGAACTGTCTGAGGATCCAAAGAAGACTCAGATTCTTTTGCTTGGATGGCTAATTCCAGAATCTTCGTGATAGGGCCATAAATATCAAGCAGTCTGTCTTGACAGCTTTTCCAAGCACAATCCAGTCCTTTTTTAGGGTCCTTGGAAAACTTTTGCATGAAAGTAGCCATATTCGGTCTAAGACAGGAGTTTCTGCCACTTTCCCTATCAGGGAGGGGCGAGGACATTCTGAACGCAGGGTGTTCCGAACCTCGCGGTCAAACCCTTTGCGAATATGATCTTGAACATACTGGGTAACCTCCTCACACGGGAGCCACTCTGAGGACCTGGGGTGGATTATACTTTCAGGGTCAAAGGACAGGTTGCAATAGGAAGAGCTACGTTCCTGCGTATTATGGGATTCGCGTTTACGTTTCCCCACTAGTTTGGGATCCTCATGGTCCTGGTCTGAGTCGGAGGAATGAGAAGAAGAAGAAAGACCCTCTGGTCTGGAAGAGGCTTCTCTGCTTACGTCAGAAGTGTCCGACGATGAGTAAACTTCATAGCCATGATCCTGCATCACTGATGCGTCCATATTTACTAAAACATCAGCAGAGGACAAGGGTCTTTATAAGTCTCTCTGGGGTATACCCAGACCAGGCAGCTGGTCGGGTTGCGAACCAGCATCAAGGGAGGGACAATCCCTCAATTCACGCTGCCCAAAACGTCTCAAGGGCTGAGCAAAAGGTTTTAATGCATTGGACCTGGCTCAAAACAAACAACAGTCAAGACAAACTGCAGCTACACAAACTTAACAGGATATACAAATCATCAATCAAAAAAGCTAAAAAAAGGTACTACTCAGACAGAATTCAAAATGCTCAATCTACAACCAAGGAATTTTATAAAATTCTTAATGAATTTCGAAAACCTACATGCATGGAAGGAAGTCATCCCACTACTCAAGATTTCACAAACAAATTGACAACTCGCTACACAACCAAGGCAGACACATTGGACTCCTATTTAAAACAGAAGAAAACTATCAGCACCAACCCCTTTCCTAAAATACCCTCTAAGAATAAACCAACCCAACCTCTACTGTCCTTCAAACAAATATCCCAGGATGAATTTATGGATTTGGTCAAAGCAAGCAGACCTGCTGGATGCCTTTCTGACCCTTGCCCACCACAAATCTTCAAGAACATTCTTCTATCTACTTCTGCTGCCACACCTGTAAGAAGAATCATCAACAACTCTTTAACTTCACGAACTTTTCCTGTAGACCTGAAAAAGGCATACATATGACCTTTATTAAAGAAAACAAACCTAGACCCGTAAGACCCCAACAACTACAGACCAATCACAAATGGACCTTTCCTGGGTAAATTGATAGAAAGAGCAGCATTCGCCCAGATGTCACAATTCATTGAAGACAATTCTATACTTTCATACTTCCAAACTGGATTCCGCCCAGGAAGAAGCACTGAATCGGCACTCATAGCAATCTGGGATGATCTTAAAAACACAGTCGACCGAAATGGAGTTGCTGCACTGCTTCTCTTGGACCTCTCAGCTGCCTTTGATACGGTTGACCATGACACCCTAACTCAAAGACTCCACAAAGCCGGCATACAAGGGATTGTTCTCAACTGGATTACTTCCTATCTTCAAAAAAGATCTAATATCATCCACTCGCCCCCCTCCTCGTCCGAACCCTACCTCACAAAAGCAGGGGCCCTCAAGGGTCAATCATCTCACCTTTGCTTTTCAACATCTACATGATATCTTTACCAGAACTGATCAATGATTTCCATTTCATGTGCTACAACTGTGCAGATGACACACAAATACTACTTAAATTAGAATGCCCCAAAAACATTGAAAATCTTCAGTTGCCTCAGAGCCGTTGATCAGTGGATGACCTGGAGCCATCTCAAACTAAATACCTCCAAAACAGAAATACTCATATGTGGTGACTGGAACAATTATGACCCTCTGTGCGTCTGGCCTGACGATCTCGGACCACCCCCTCAATTATCCAAGGAAGTTAAAAACCTAGGAATCACCATGGATTCCAAGTTAACTATGAATGCCCAAGTGGACAAATTAGCACGAACAAGCTTCATCATCTTGAAGACTTTACGACGCATCTTCCCCCACCTCGGATTTCCACACAAGGTGCAAGCTACTATCTCGCTTGTACTATCCAAACTGGATTATGCCAATGGCCTCTACCATGGATCATCTCTATCTGTTATGAAAAAACTACAACATATCCAGAATTCCGCAGCCAGGCTACTATTACATGTAAAGCTGCAAGCCCACATCTGCCCTGCCTTGAGAGCACTACACTGGTTACCCTTTGCCAGAAGATGCACTTTCAAGCTGCTTTGTATCACCCACAAAGCTATACATGGAACAGGACCGCTTTTTATCAGAAACAAAATTACCAAATACATACAACAAAGAAACCTCCGCTCAAGATTGGCACCCCGCCTTAGAACACCACCATACAAGAAAAAGACTATAGGTGGCACATCCTTCTCCGTTCAAGCAGCCAAACTATGGAATTCATTCCCCCAACTATAAGAGCCACAGATAACTTTCTTGTCTTCGGAAAACTACTCAAGAGTTGGCTCTTTCCTTCATAACCAGCATATTCAAACAACTATGAACTGCATATGCCTATGTTGCTAAATATTTTTTCAGATTATGTGTATATTTCTAGTTATTTATAGTTTCTTTAGAAAATATGTATCGCTACTATGTCATAGCAATAAAATACACACAAACTCTTTAAACCTGTTTGACTAAGTATATTTTACCCATGGTTCTAATTATGTATTGTATGTGCATATGTGTGTGTATTCATGTGTGTGTGTATGTATATATATATATATATATATATATATATATATATATATATATATATATGTATATGTTGTTTCTGTGCTTGGCATGTTCGTGGGTCATTGCATGGCTCCTGGGTGGGTTGTTATACTAGATATCTGTGAATTCCTGCCCTCTTCTTACCACACATCACACTTATCTACCCATCATCATATGTCATGTCTCTATCAAACTATCCTCCATTCTCACTCTGACTCATCCCAAATCCTTTCTACTACTTTCATCTCCTAAATAACTCTGCCTAAGCCCTTCCCTCCGCTTCCACATCTAACTCACCAAACCTCACTCTACTACCATGACCTCCCACACAACCCTACTAAATTCTCCCGCATTTATTTCACTCTGCTCTCCCTAACCCTTCCACATACTCTTCCCTCCTCCATTCCCCTTTACTCATCCCAAGCCTTTGGGTTGAGTAAATTAAGGATATACTCCCAATTAACACTTCTGGATTTCTTTCCTCCTCCACCCCTCCATTACTCCAGTCAATCTAACTAACAAACTCTCATATCCGCGGCTCAAATTAACTCATAATAATACTAAAACTGTACTGATTATTTCCCGATACTAATCCATCACTAATTCTTGTTGGGTTCCAGAGTATTGTGCTACTCACCGAAAAACGCTTCGACGCCTCGTCAGGGGTAGTAAGCGCTATATAAATACAATTGCAATACAATACAATACAATAAGAGCCTGATTCACGGATCCTAGACATGGTAGCCCAGAGCTTCCACTAGTCTTTCCTCCATATTGTCATTTATATTGTCAGGGTGTCCCTGATAAAATTCATCCTCTCCAGCGTAGTACGCCATAAGGACAGAGGATTTTTGGAGGAGATCACAGGGGGAGAATACTATTTCCCGGCAGGGAATATCAAAATAGATATATTTATATGATGTTGACACAGTCTAAATTCAAATGTGGAGGGAGCACAACCCCCTCGGCAAAGACTTTAACGTGAAAATTGCCCCGACTGGCGTTCTAGGGCTCAATTAACGCGGAGAGGAGACAAGCTAAAAATAGCCTCCTCTCCAAGCTCCGTTCGCGCTGTGAACACCTCGTTCTCTCGAGTAAAGGAGAAAAGAGGAAAGTGCATGCGCAAGGCTAAAAATAGAAAGAGGACTAGTCCTCTATCACGCTATGCGGTGTAGGAGTCGGAAGGATTCCCAAGCTGAAACGCGGCCACGCCCACCAGCCAAAGACCGGGCCCTTTCGGAGAACGAGAAGGGCAATAAAAACGCTCTAAGCAAAGGCGTGCCGTGCATAACCTGCACCGCAAAGCGTGTAGAGCCCGCTCCACGCTGTGTACATTAGATAACCACAAAACAATCAAAGTACAGATAGTGTATTCAAGAAAAAAACAATGGACTTATATTATCTCTGGCTGTAGCAGCAAAGAAAGAGGAAGGACTATGCTGAGAAAGATATATATATATATATATATATATATATATATATATATATATAGGTTCACTATGATTGGTAGTCAGGAACTACTGGGTTTCATGGAAAATTTAGTTCTTTTGTTTTGTAAAAGTTCATTGCTGCTGAGTTTTTACAGTAGAGAGAAAGCATAATCCGAAGCCTCGACCAGGACTCCTATGCCGGAGGTTCAGCCAAATAACGCCGCCCCGCCTCCGCTCCCGTTGGGGTGTTGTTTGTCCCGCACACTAGTGAGGTACAGTTGAAGGGACGGATACTTAGATTAAGCGAACAATGCGGCCATCTTGGAGTGGAGTAATATTCCCTTATACTCAGATTGGCGAATTTCTCAATGTACGTGATTTCTCCTAAAAATATTAGTAAACAGTTGCCTCTATAAAATAATTTGAGTTATGAGTTGCCTTTTCTGCAGTATTTACTTTGTTTTTGAAGGAGGGTAGTTCTAAAACGTTTCAAGATGGTCACCGATCAGCCTCATGGATGGGTGCACATCAGACGGTTGCATGATAGCATATAGACCGTAAACTGACGCTTGAAAGCTTCGCAAAGTCAATAGTATATTTTTTTGCAAATTGCTATTTGTGTACACATCTAGAACGTCTTAGAGACTCACCATATCCCATCTTTTTAAGAAGCTAAGCATTTGTAGAACGTCTCCTGCATTATACTATTTGTTTAAACATAGATTACAATAACAACATCGGTTACATGCTGTTGCGTTCTAGCTATGCACTGTTCTGACTATTCAAATGTTTCAAGCGATTCCACGCAATGTATAAACTATCAATAGGATTTGTTTTCCTTTTCCATCTTATTTTGTTATGAAAGAGAGTAGGAGGGCATTCCAACATGGCCGTCACGCTGTTCTCCAAACTGGTGTTGGGGGCCGGTCTTGGTCACTCTAGTCCTTTTTTGGTGTCTATTGGCTGTAAGCACCCCCCCCTCTTCTGCTCTTGGGATGGAGCACAGGAGGCCTGGTGATTCCCCTGCTGCTGCCACCCACCTATCCACCCTCTTTTGTCTCCTGCTGGGCAGCCCGTGTGCTGCTTCCTATTGCTGCAGTAGTGCTGTATAGGCTTGTGGAGAACTAGGTCGGTAGCGATAGGGTCCTGCTAACAATCAAACAAGATGAGCAGCATCCCTGCTGGGGCCTACTACCTGAGGCAGGAGCACCTAACCCCCCCGAAACTCCCTGCCGCACTAGATCGTACCTTTTAGACCAGGCCGTCGGGGAGTAGCAGCATTAATCTAATCTCTACAGGGTCATGAATCAGCCAGCATTAGGTCGCCCCAATCTCTTAGTTCACTTTGGACGATGACCCAGAGATCAGTTCTGGAACAGCATCCAACCAGCTTCCCTTACAGAACTCCTATGTTTAGGGACCTGCAAGAACATCAGACCACCTTAGCCTGTCCGGGCAGTATTGTCCAGCTCCGAACCTAGTCTGCAAGAGCCACTGGCTACATCAAACCATTGTAATCCACATTTGGTGGAGTTCGTCGCAGATTTCAGGCGCAAGCCTGTCTCCTCGAGAACCTCGGGCCCCCGAAACTACATCTATTAAAGAGTGCGACGGCAGCAGCCCCAGTGAGTCCATATTTGCGAGAACCTGCAAAAGCATTAAACCCCACGCTGCCGGTGCGTACAGGCGCACTTAGAGCATCCATCTCTGCAGAGACCAGCCCTCTACAGGGACCTGCAGCAACTGCCAGCCCTTGTGCCCTATCCCTGAGCAAGTATTCACATGTTTAACGCCATATTTATTTTACCCACCCCTCGCTGCCGGGCTACCGGGCGACGTCCGCGCCCCCTTGATCCCATGCGTGCAGAAAAACACATCCCCATTGAACTTCGCCGGGCAATAGCCCCATGTTTGCTTGATCCATTGATTGCAGGGACACTAAACTATCCTTTACCCATGAGTGCCGAAGCACCCAGGTTCACACAGTCCTTCCTTGCAAGAAGTTGCAGCCCTTTATGTTTATCTTGAGTCACCAGAAGCTCCAGCCATGGGGTCCCAGCAGGTATGTACTCTTTCCCCCTTCTTATTAGTCGAGGGGCATGGGGGTGACTGTACATATTCTTTACATTTAAAATGTTAACTAAGTGCATTGCCGTAATATTTTCGTTCTGCTGTACAATATAAACGGTGGCTAAACTGTATTTCTGTTCACCTGGGTATAATTAGTAAACACTTGTGGAGTATAAGTATATTTATCATAAATAGAAACGCATTGAAGCTAATGGAGCGTCTGTCCTTGAAGCTACTTTAACGAAACAGGAAGGGTTTACACAGATTTTTTTTTATATATGTGGCTACATACTTTTGTGGAACAACGATTGACCTGCGAGAACACAAACCTATATTATTGGTCCTTTACGAGACATTTATTCACAGCGGTGACTCGATCTAAAAGGGTTTTCTCCACCCCACATAGGCAGTACCCATGTTTCTGCCATGCGAGACACTTGATGATACGGTTCTGCCTTGCATCGTTAAAAACGCGTTTTTGGTGGAATAAAAAAATACTTGTTGTGAAGCTAAAGTTCACTTTGATGGCATCTCAGTTCCATGCTGACGCACTATTAATAGTATAACAACTCAGCGTAATAGTAAATTATATATTTCTAGTTGACAAGATGCATGTTTTATGGTATGTTGTGCACACAATGTATGTTACAAAATAAAGTGTGTGATAAGCAATTCAGCTTAATCGAATCCATTCATAAAGCAGCTAGTTATAGTTAATGCAGCAGAAGGCCACCTTCAGACTGCAGAAGAGTTGGTATTTATTTTGTAATGAATGTCCTTACATTTTTTTTTTCAAATTTGTCATTTTCCTTGTTCATTTTCTTGTTTGGCGCAGGTGATAGAGGACACCCCCTTCCTAACCGGGACAGATCAGGAAACACAAAATATTCGATATTTGTAGTAAACTGGAAAGGCAGGTAAAGACTGAAACTTGTACTGTGTCTCTGAGGAGATAACAAATGTTACCAAATCCACAGTAGATATTTTCATAAAAACAGCAGTAATGTGGTACAATTGGTCAAAAGTAGTCTGTCAGAAGGATTCTCTCCCAAAAGTTGAAAGTTTTTCCCATTAATTTCTTGTTAATTATTTTATTATGGTTTACATGTTTGTGAGATTTCATTTGTGTGTTTTTAACTTATTGATAGTGAAAGTTCTTCCAGAGAAGTGATTAGCAAAAACAATATTTTAAGCCAGATCTGTTTTACTTGAAGAGAATCCATATATTTTTTCCCATTTCTCTACTCACATATACGGTACTTTGAATTGTTTATTATTAGGCCTTGTTTCAACAAAAATGTTACTTCACACCCCCAAACGAAGCATTTTTAGCCACAGCAGTCAACCATCAACGGAAAACAATTTTATAGTTAGAGGGATTAAACTTTAACTAAGCTTTTGAAAGTTGACAGTCATGCTAAGAGCGTGGCAGGATGGGGCTTTACGCTCAGAGAGAGACCCAAGCAGGTTTTCGGAGAATTTGTTGTGCAGTGGATTATGGAAAGGTTTTCTCTAATATACAACCCAGGCATGTAACTGGGATTCACACTTTTTCGCATGAAAAAAATATTGTTTACTTTATTAACCAGTTCAAAATCTACCCATTTTATTTACGTTCCTCGATTGTCATTTGGACAAGAAAAAACATTAGCTTAACTTTTGAATGGCCTGTAACTTCATTACGCATGTTTTGCCAATAAGAATGCACATCATGGCATGGTTGGGGCAGTTTCATAGTGCATCCAATCTGTTTTAAGCTCTTGTTGTTATTTTAGTTATACTGTACTTAATGAATGACTGCTTATTATACATCTCAGATCCCAGCCGAGGTAATAAGTTGTCCTTCACAAAGAAACTGAAATCACATCATGGTCTTTGATCATGTCCAGCCCTCTGTTGCCTTTTGGCTGGGTATACGCTATAGAAATACCATACACAGGCATACACCTTCTTGCAGTTGTAGCACCCCCACAGTGAATTAGAACACAGCTAGGGGTGATTTAGTTTATGGCACAGCACCACACAAGTCTGTTTCTTTCTATACACTGAGTTTGTCCCAATGCTAACCATGTCCGTCACTTATGTGCTATAGCGCACAACGAAATGATAGCTTTCCCATTTAGCACTGTAGCCGGACAGCCTGTGAAACCTGCAGGTTTTAGTGGGTTCAGGGGACCACGGCTGCACCTGGCTCCGATTTTGTGTTTCCTGTGTCAGCTCATCTCGACGGTCCTCTGTTGGCAATGCAGTTAACGAAGAGCTAATTTTTAAATTCAATTTAGATTTTGCTCACATTTCATCTGGCAAAAACGGACATGCTAAATTGGTAAAGCTTGTTTCAGACTTGCAAGACCCTAAAACTGCAAGTCATGTAAGTTGCTCATCCTGGTAGGATCAATTGTATACAGTATTTTTGTTAAAGCGTTTTTACTATAGTAGACGGTGTTGCAGGGACAAACCCACTGGTTAAGATTTGTGAATGTGATTCATAAAACATACTCCATAAATTCAGCACTGTGAATAATTTTCAGACTCGCAAAAGCCAATATCTGCATTAAACTGTGGGTTTGAAAAACACCTCAGTGGCTTTGTCCATTTTTAGTTACATGAGAGAGCGATGGCTTAGGACTTCACCTTATACATTATAGAAAGAAAGCCAACTAACCCTCTTTAAAGTTGCTTTGCCACAAAACATACATACACAGGGTAGTAAATGCATAGAAAAGGCCTCATTCAAAAGTAGAGTATACAAATGAAATTTGAAATAGTGAAAAAACTCAACTTTTGATCCATGATATTCCCATACAAGACTGACAATAGCTATCTAAATATAAACAAGTAAAATAGTGCTAGTAGCCTCTAGAAAAATAAGAATTCCATTGACTTTGGTGTTGAAAGCTTTGTGGCTTCCACTTTCAGCAATCTGCATCGCCATCTTAGCTGTGTTCTCGACAGCCTGTGATATTTAAGAAGTAGTTTCCAGGAGATAATCAAGTAAACTGGCATGAAAAATAGACGCAGTAAGAGAATAGTGAAGTCTGTGCAAGCAGGTTCCTATGTTCTTGTTCCAACGTAATAGGTTGTCAAAGGACAGTAAAGATGGAAATTACAATCTTTGGCCTCCATAGTTGCCTGTGGTGCAAAGGGGAGAGCTCTATCAAATATCACTTCCAGCTTAAGAACTCACTCAGTGGGAGCAGGCGTGAGACCCCAGCACATATTAGGGGCAGGACCTTTGTTTTAACGGCATTAAGGCAGAGTCAATAATCTTGCTTTCAGCATCCCACCGCTCCTAAGAACTCTATTGCTATTGTTCAGCATCTTCAGATGCCTAATGGGGACCTCTTTAGTTCAGGGTGCTGTCGACATTTAGCTGATGTGACAAACCGAAATCCCAAATTCCATTTACTGTTAAAAATAAATTCATAAAATACATCTGGAAATCTCTTACCCACAGGTTCCAAACATATGCTTTTTAACGTAGATACCTGAGAGAATTAGGTACTAAAGGATATCGTTAAATTAAATGCAGTTAGTTACTTGCATGTATATATGCAAAGGAGGAATTCCTTGAGATAAGAAAAAAATCATGAAACTAGGTGTACTGCACATTAAATATACAAAGTTATTCTACTTTAAAATGTCACATTAATATGTACAACTATATGTATAACTGCAATTAATAATAGAAACAACACACTTGTATGTATGCAGAAGCCTGGAGCGTTGCTCTCATTCCACTCAAATAATATTTCTTCCAACGTTTCTGCAGGTTAAAGTATAAATGTACTTCTTGGCCATTAATTGCATGGAATATAGTGTCTCAGTTCTTCTGTTTGGTGGTCTCATCTTACCATAGGCAAGGTAGTCTTGCTGGGGGCGTACCCTTTGGAAATGAAGGAAATCTAATCACCCCTTATGCCCCCTCCTGTATGGCTGCAGTCTACTATGGGTAAGGTCCGTCTGCTTTCTTAAAGCACTAGCCTTGAAGCTCGGCTCAAACACCCGTTGATCTGTGCACTTCTATGTAAGTGCAAGCTGCTTCTCCTAAAAACCTTATTACTATCTGAAAAATTATGGCAAATACCAGTCTGTTACAGTGGGAAGAAATAGTTCATGAAATTAATACCTGGGCTGCTTGCAGATTGCACTGTACGGTGACACTTGAATTGTATTCCTTAACAATAAGCCATGTTTAACCAGGGTGATGTAGTTCTGATGTACACGTTTTGAAGAATCTTCAGTATCTTTTTTGGGTGAAATGAAACCATGGGGCAGTCGGCCAGCCCACATCAGCCTTTGACTCTTGCACAGTGAGTGACAGCATTTTGCATGATCACTTACACTTCCTGTAAAAATAAATGCACTTCTGTGCCAGATTTGGTGGGCAGATATTTTACTTTGCCATTGTAAGTGTTTGCATTCTGTCTCCTTTTTAGGGTTGAGCGCAAAGCGCTCTGTCCCTGCTGTAATCTCTCTGTGGGCTTTTATCTACGCCCATGTCAAGCCCATCAGTTTTGTTGGTTCGTGGGCTTCCTTTTGAAAATTAGCTTGATTTAATTAGTGAAAGGCATGCATACGTCATGCCTTTTCCGGTGTTTAGCCCGCCTTGAGCGCAGCGGGCAACTACTGAAAACATACGTGGCTCCATGTTTTCCGTATGGTTTCTGCACCATTTTTTCACTTTATTTCATAGGCAGCGTGATCTCGCTGGGCAGTAGTAGAGCGCTTTGCATGACATCGACCCTGTTACATGGATATTTGCACTTTTGCCGATTGCATGGATAATTGCACTTTTTCCGGTTAAGTGGATAATTGCATTTTACCTGATAGGTTTCACTGCAAGCGAACTTCAGTATTTTTTTTTTTTTTTTGTGTTTGCTTATTGCTCATGGCAGTCGTCTGGTCGCTTATGTGAAACTGTTTTACTTTTCAGTTTATGTGGCAAGAAAAGTCCGGTTAGGGGATTACAGAGCTTTAACTCGAGTAAACGCGAGACCCATTGCATTGCAAATTCTTGTTTATATTGTAGTTATCAATGTGTTTAAAGACTTTACACTAAATCAAAGCCAGTAGGACCTTTTCATTGCACCAATAAAATCATATTTTTCTGTGATGTGCAATAAAACTTTGTTGTTTGTCCTATTCTAGTTACACATGCCTCCTAGGAAGCACCCTTACCGTTATATTAAAATTATATGCAATGGTTAATTTATTTTTTACTTAAAATTTTTAGTGCAAGCATATTGCTGTCACATTTAGGCTAAAGTTTGTTTTCTTTTTTCATCTGTATGGCATGCGTTTGCAATGCAACAGACGACAACCATTGCACCAGCTTGCAAATGCCCGACCTATTTGCTTTGCCAGTGGTTGTTTAAAAGTAATGTCAGCTACATTCGTCAAAATACACTGCAATATTTCTGTGTTCCCATTCTCGCATGTGCCGGGAAGGTGTGGGTCCTGAAAAAAAGGCTCACATTGAGTACCCTAAATGAAACCCTTTCAGTGACCTGACCAAGGCCCTCAGACCTCAGTGTCTCTGACAGACGCCTTCAAATCTAAGGGCCTTGATCGGAATCCTTGCATCAGAAGGGACCTGACAGTTACCCTTCACTTAGAAGGACTCGGGCTATCTCAGCTGAGACACTAGATTTCAATAGCAGCCTTGGAAGTCGGGCGAGGTGCACTTTGGTTTGTTTTTGTCTGCATTACTTAGGAACACTTTACAGTCTGACCAGCTGGAACTCTGTGAGAAGCATGACACTGTATACTCACGTTACCAGGTTTCTCACCTCGGAGTAGGTTGAAGGTAGAAACGTCTTTACGAGAGCGAGATGGCAGTGTGATAGCATTCCTGAAACAGATAGCATCGTGGTCACTTGTTACAGTGCCTGAACATTTGAAACATTGTGCCTTAACTGGTTTGCACAGACCAGGTTTGCTTTCTCCTTTTTTTTTAATGTATTTTTAAATAACTACTGTAGTGAAGACACTACCAACCACACAAAGGCACACAGCCTGTTTCACATTAATAGCATAACCTACTTGCCCCAAGCTGTTAATGACCAACATTAGTAGCACATTCAATTGCAACATGTTTTCACATCTTCAGTTTATAATTTTGAGTTCACTTGTCAGAGAAATAAGGAACTCTGGTGAAAATTTGATGGATTAGGGACGGGCAATCGAGACTGTACTGAGCAGCAAGCCATATTCTCTTGCTCCCAGATCAGTAGTGATCTCTTTACTGCACAGACACAGAGCCCCTGTGAGTAGCCCTGTTCAGGCATGTGGCTGGTACAGATCATGTGTAGCAGCCAAGTTGTGCAGTGCTCCAAATGCATCAGGGATGATCGGAACTCTTGTCCACCAAAGCGTTTTGGGTATTATTATGACGGAATGTGCAGTTTTACGGTCTTCTATCAGCCTCAGTTTAGCAGGGATCCACAGTCTAGATTGAACATCCAAAACCATAAATGCTTTGCACACATTCAACATAAGCCTCCTCCTAGTTTTTGTTTTCAAAACTAAAGTCTGGGAAAAAGTATAGGTGTCTCCTGGGACCGTAGTTATTTTTACAAACAGCCGCCTTCTTTAACAGTGAGTAAATGTCTGTAATGAGAAAGTGGGGCTAGACTTTTTTGAGCGCAAATTGCATTTGTTGGAAAAGTGTTAAGCCATTGTGATAAGGAGATGCTAAGTTGTCAGCGAAAACGCAGTGTATGGGGAAATGAAATCCTCATGTGGAGACTCTGGAGGAAAGCACAGAACCGTAACATTTTCAGCCTGCCTCAAGTTTCGAAAATATCTGTTCTGGGCTCCAGTTACACAAGGTAGCAAAAACATTTCTGTCTGTGCTTTGACTCTTGGTCTTAAGGTTCGTTGCTGGAGCTTCGATTTTTTTTTTCTCCAAACATATCCACACACCCATTGTTACTTTTCTGCTCTGTCCATCTTTTTCCCAATCACACCCATACCAGGCAGCACCTTCCTTTTCCCCATGTCAGTTTCTCCAGCGCAGAGTCTCCGCGTTTGTCCTTTGTTTCAAGCCACTCAACATCTAGTCTACGGCTGAAAATGAAATTTCTTTTATCTTCCCTCAGTTTCTTTTCAGATGTACTGCTGACAGTTACTGCTTCTTCTCTTTCAGGGTGCAATTCAGTCCAGACCCAAAGGTGTGAAAAGTTACTACATTGCCTCAGGTTTCTCTCTGCCATTTCCTTACCTCCACCAGGGTATGTTGGGTACTGAAAAGAGAGGTGTTGCTAGTTTACTGCCACTCACTTCTTCCTCGGACGCGGAGAGTCTGCGGCCTTGGCCAACCCCCTATATGCTGGGTATTAGGCGAGGTTCTGAGGCTCATAATTAACAATATTAAGCTTCAGATCTCCTTCTCGAGAATTTTTGTAAGGTTTTATGCGATTTTGTCTTTTTGCAGTCTGATTTCTTTCCCCAAAATAGGTTCATACTGTATCTGCAATCAACAGTACAGAACAAATAATTTGTCTGAACCTGCAGGGGCATTTCATATGTGTCAAAGGTGAAAACAATAATAGAATTTAACTATATGAAAGTCTGCCCACAGCTTCACCAATGAAAAGACACGTTCATTTGGGCTTCTTGGATTGTAGTTAATTTGTAGACAGCACTGAAAATAGTCTTCATAGCAAAATCTTTGCAAAGAAAGTGTATATATTGCATCGACAGAGCTGATGATGGTAGTACATGTATTGTGCTGACATAAGTAGGATAGCCACTTTTTTCCTAAATAATGAAAATATCTGACCAGAATTACTCCTTAACTGTAGATGCTTGCTATACTCTGTTGCTGCCATTGTGACCTACCTTACTGTATGCCTGTGTTTGTATAGCACATCTGCCCTTTTCGTCTAATTATCGGAGACAATGGAGAGAACTGACAATGTCCCTCACCATTGGTAGGTTCTGATTGACTGTTCCACTACCCTGTGGTCCAGGTTGAGAGGACATTTAGCACTTCATTACAATTTGTATGGTGTTTTCTGACCCCTGCGCAGACTCCAGTTTGCGCAGGAGTCGCAGTTACGAGCTGAGTGCTATTAAATGCACCCAGTAATCACTGGGTGTGTTAAATACCTCATCGTTTGTTGAATGTCGGCAGGTCAAACTTGCCAGTATTTAACAGGGGAAAATTACATGGTTTATACTGCACCATGCTGATTTCGGTGCGGTAAGCACCAAAATTTGTACGTTATTCGCTGAAAACTCATGATAAATGTTATTTATAACATTCAATAAATTACAGATCTCACTGCATCATTATTTTTGAGGTGCGATTAATAGACCTTGAATCAGGGCCTTATATTTTGGCTGACCAATACCATGTCATCAATTCCTTCCCTGGTAATTTCATAGGATTGACTTTCCATTGTGGATGATGGGTTTTGGTTACCCAGTGTCCAGGCTTACGTGGATGCTGTTTTGAAACCAGAGGTAATCGCGTTTCAGTTGTGTATTGAACTGGGACCTTTTAGAAATCGGTCTGAGTTTATGTACACACCCTTGTTGGTGCACTCCTGATTTTGACCGGTTGTACCGTTCTAGTTTAGAAATGAATGAGTGTTTTTTTGTTTTTTTAACCATAATGGATTGGGATTAACAATTTAACTGATCCACTGTTTGGCACTTTGTTCCTCAGATGTGAAACTCTGGCATTGATTAAAAGCATACACTGATTGGGATTACTGATACCAGTGCCAATTAGAAGCTGAACTGTGGCAGACGTCCCATGTACTTGTTTTTGTAGAGTTGTTTCCTTTCCCTCTGGATTTCGTTTGTTAGCATTTCTTTATCCCTGTGAAATTCTTGACCTGATGATGACCGTAAGTGATTTTGGTTGAAACGCCGTTGACATCTAAAACAGTGTCATTTTGGTTCATGATTTATTACATGATATTATAATGACTGTTAATCATCATTTCTTCTAAAACCTTGTAATCATTGCCCACGTGCTGTTTTTTCACATGTGCCAGTCACAGGAGATTGTTCACAAGCACTATGTGTTCACCTTCCATTCATCACACATGATACAGACAATTGTTGATGCTACCCAATATTGTCTTTCTGATCTTGTAAATATTACCACAGTAACGAGATAGGTGCTTTTTCCCTTGCTTTTCTTATTACTTTTGAAAATTTTTGATTGATACCTGTTGAGACATTGTTGTATGTTACTACAAATTAACGAGGTCTCAACTGGGTTTATGGGGTCTGCTGTGGTTTGTTTATTATAATAGTAATGTACTGCATGGCACCAATGCTTTGACTTTGAGATGCCCGTTATAAAGTAGTGAGTGAATAGATTACGAGATGAGTAACTGTGTACATTTGTGCTGTTTTAGGTTGAGCGTAGCAGCGCGCAAGTGCTGCTTTCCGACATGTTATCTCTCTGTGGGGTTTAACAACGGTCTTCGCTTTGATTTGTTTATAGGCTTGCCTTTGGAAAATCCCTGGATGTTGTTGGTAAATGCTTTACGTTTGTCCCGCCTTGGGGCGCTTTGGTTACTGTCTTTGCGACTGACTCTGTTACATGGATTAATTACTCGATTGCAGATACAGGGAGTGCAGAATTATTAGGCAAATGAGTATTTTGACCACATCATCCTCTTTATGCATGCTGTCTTACTCCAAGCTGTATAGGCTCGAAAGCCTACTACCAATTAAGCATATTAGGTGATGTGCATCTCTGTAATGAGAAGGGGTGTGGTCTAATGACATCAACACCCTATATCAGGTGTGCATAATTATTAGGCAACTTCCTTTCCTTTGGCAAAATGGGTCAAAAGAAGGACTTGACAGGCTCAGAAAAGTCAAAAATAGTGCGATATCTTGCAGAGGGATGCAGCACTCTTAAAATTGCAAAGCTTCTGAAGCGTGATCATCGAACAATCAAGCGTTTCATTCAAAATAGTCAACAGGGTCGCAAAAAGCGTGTGGAAAAACCAAGGCGCAAAATAACTGCCCATGAACTGAGAAAAGTCAAGCGTGCAGCTGCCACGATGCCACTTGCCACCAGTTTGGCCATATTTCAGAGCTGCAACATCACTGGAGTGCCCAAAAGCACAAGGTGTGCAATACTCAGAGACATGGCCAAGGTAAGAAAGGCTGAAAGACGACCACCACTGAACAAGACACACAAGCTGAAACGTCAAGACTGGGCCAAGAAATATCTCAAGACTGATTTTTCTAAGGTTTTATGGACTGATGAAATGAGAGTGAGTCTTGATGGGCCAGATGGATGGGCCCGTGGCTGGATTGGTAAAGGGCAGAGAGCTCCAGTCCGACTCAGACGCCAGCAAGGTGGAGGTGGAGTACTGGTTTGGGCTGGTATCATCAAAGATGAGCTTGTGGGGCCTTTTCGGGTTGAGGATGGAGTCAAGCTCAACTCCCAGTCCTACTGCCAGTTCCTGGAAGACACCTTCTTCAAGCAGTGGTACAGGAAGAAGTCTGCATCCTTCAAGAAAAACCTGATTTTCATGCAGGACAATGCTCCATCACACGCGTCCAAGTACTCCACAGCGTGGCTGGCAAGAAAGGGTATAAAAGAAGGAAATCTAATGACATGGCCTCCTTGTTCACCTGATCTGAACCCCATTGAGAACCTGTGGTCCATCATCAAATGTGAGATTTACAAGGAGGGAAAACAGTACACCTCTCTGAACAGTGTCTGGGAGGCTGTGGTTGCTGCTGCACGCAATGTTGATGGTGAACAGATCAAAACACTGACAGAATCCATGGATGGTAGGCTTTTGAGTGTCCTTGCAAAGAAAGGTGGCTATATTGGTCACTGATTTGTTTTTGTTTTGTTTTTGAATGTCAGAAATTTATATTTGTGAATGTTGAGATGTTATATTGGTTTCACTGGTAATGATAAATAATTGAAATGGGTATATATTTTTTTTTTGTTAAGTTGCCTAATAATTATGCACAGTGATAGTCACCTGCACACACAGATATCCCCCTAACATAGCTAAAACTAAAAACAAACTAAAAACTACTTCCAAAAATATTCAGCTTTGATATTAATGAGTTTTTTGGGTTCATTGAGAACATGGTTGTTGTTCAATAATAAAATTAATCCTCAAAAATACAACTTGCCTAATAATTCTGCACTCCCTGTATGTTTGAGAGCGAGCGAACTACTTTTAAAATTGATTTTGTCCTGCTTGTTCACGCTGATGCTTATGGAGGACATGGTGCTTATAAGTTTAATGCAGTGCAAACTTGATCAGTGGTATTTGAGTGCTTTGCATGACTACCAGGTAGTCATATTGTTTATTTTGTATCTCCGTCCTCTGTATCGGACATGCTGCATTGATTTTTATAAAGTGCAAACTTGTTTTGTTGTTGGGTTACATTCCACTTTATGGTTTGCCCGTCACCCCCACCACCTACCTCCCCCCCTGCATTCCTCTTCCCTGTTTGTTGATTCTTATGCAAAGCTTACTGTGTTTTGTGCGTTAAATATGTTTTTTGCATATTATAAACTAAACGCATTTGATTGGAAGCTGTTAATCCGACAGTATTTGTAGTGTTATTATTTTGAAATGCGTTCTTTCAGAAATTCATTATAACTAATAAACGGTGTCAGAAAAATAGCAACATGATACACAAACCTAAGGAAACCAGGTAGCTGAATTGAATGAGGGGTATCCTATTTTTGTGTGCCATCTGTGGGTCTTGGGCATAATTGCAACTGCTTCCTTCCTTCGATGGCTATATGTAATGAGTGCATGTATATTTTTGTCTAACTAGCACACAGTAGAAATTGGAGACATCCCCCCCCTTCTTTAATTGAAAGTGTTCAACGCAGGCTTTGGCTCCATGTTGAAGATGCTTCTTTGGTATATGTTAGAGACAAGTAGCAGTGCTGTGCCATAACTGAACACAGTGGCACACTTGAGAGCTTGCTGGATGTGTTTATTCCTATTATGGTAGCTAGTAAACTGAATAAAAAGTTTGCTTAGAATGTCAGCCTAGCAACTCTTTTACCAGATTTTATTAGGCTTTAGCACTGTTATTCTCTGACAACATTCTTTTTCCTCTGGAATACTTTCTAAAAGAAGAAAACATAGCAAACCCATTCCAGCAGGTCTGAGCGGTGGTGGTGAAGATCACTTATTGTATCCAGGTGTAAGGCTTTGCATGCCTGTTAAGGCCATTCTAGGCATTTTGAACTAACCAACTGTAATCCCTCATAGGCAACCATTGAAGTAACCTGTTAGTTGCTGACACATGATCTTATTTTTGTTTTGGGTAATAAGGTCTAACCCAACATTTTGTTCCTGCTGGAAGTGTAGCAGAGGACGAGCAATGAGAATGAGATAAAGGCTGCAACATTCACCTGCAATCTTTGTAAGTAAATGATGATCCAACCACAGCACCATCTACAAGAGAAACTGTACAGCATCTTTAATGACGAAAATTGTAGAAAGCAATTCTTAACCATGCATACGGAAAGAAAGACTTGTCAAGATTGTAATTGGGCGACAGTTGGCGTTAGATTCTTTACTCAAAGCTGAAATTGGGCCCATGATCTAAATGATCAATTAATTACATAAGTGAAAACCTAGACAATTAACAATATTGCTTGACCAGTCCTACAGAAACTAGGTCGACTTGAAAGATAGCCTCTTTAAAAAAAAAAAAACACTAGGTAAGATTTTACATTCCCTCAGGATCGGTCAGGTGAAGTCAGATTCTGCATAGCAATCTTATTGCATCTGAGTGGAGGCAACCATTAAAGATAGAAGAGTCTGCAGGTGCAGAGTGAAGGGTTAAGAACTTTGGGTGAGGGCTGTGATTGTGACATGGTATTCTACCGGCTTAGTGCTTAGACGTAATGATTGATCCTCTCCCTCCCTTTGTGCTGTTTTTTTTTTCTTTAGTCTAAGTGGAGGTCAAGGTATGCCTGCCTGGCCTGAGAGTTGGCTCTATATGAGCAGTGATATTGGATTTATAGTGTATCTGTGGAAGTAACTCACACAACTAAATGAATGTTTTCGTTTTTTGAGTATGGTTACCCATTGCTCCAGTATAAACATTTATTTTAAACCGTATTCATCTAAAGCATGAAATCTTCATGACCGGTGGATACAAGTGCGTCACAGTTTTGACAGTTCTGGTGTTGTCTTGAGATCTTACAGGCCATCAATCAAGGCACTCTGTCTGTAAAGGTTGTATTAAAGATTGGCACAAATGCACAGCAGGTGGAGCGGGATGGGTTGTGTTCTTTTCAGGCAAACATACTAGATATTCTGGCACTTAATATATATCCAGACTTTTACATTTAATGGTGCACAACTTTTGTCCAACGGACACTGAAGCAAAAACCTGAACAATAGCTATGTGACAGAATTACTTAGCCAAAAATTACTACTTGGGCAAACTCAGAGTATAAATTCTGTAAAAGCCTTAATCGGATAAATCAAAAATATTGAACAAGCTACTTGTGAAATTTATTCTATTTCTTTTCAAATCTTTGTAAGTTTTAAACGTTAAATGTTGCCTTCTTTAAGAAGTGCTGTTCTAGAAATACCCCTAATTTTCCAGGAATTAATGTAATATTTTTGACTGAACTGAGTTTGAGCCTATGTAACAGCAAACATTGCCAAGTTTGTGTGATAATTTGTATGAGAGAGCAGTTGTTCACATCTGCAGTTATGTTGATTTCATATTTTGAACTTGATGCCTGTCTTAAGCTACTTTAAAGTGCTTAAGGGAGACCATAAGATTGAAAAGCAGGGAAAAATAATCAAATAGGAAGGAGCTGGGTAAATTGAATTATCTTTTTCAAGAGGCGGAATGACATTGAAGAATCTGTTAGTCTCAGAGTTGGATATCTCAGTCAATTGTAGAAGACAATGTGTAACAAGCCACAGGTGACTCCGGAAAGCAGGAGATCATCATCTCCTTCGGTAGTTTGCAGCAAAGCCTTTCAAGATGCCAGACCTTAACCACTGTTTTTGTTGATCAGTTTTTTCAGCTTCACAAGGGAAATTCTTTCAATGTAGTAACTTCTTGTATATTAACATAGCAAATCCAGTTATTATGATAAAATTACACAGCTCCGAATTATTTAAACTCTGTCTAAAAATAATGTAAAAGAAGTTACAGAATTATGTGTATCAGTAGGTATACCGTCACTCTCCAGTGAGCATATGAGTTCAGTCATGCTTATTTATGCACAGAGATATTTTATCTGTGATTGCTCCATCACTGCTTTTGTGCAGTGTAAGCCCTCAAGTCACGATATACTGGACATTCTAACATTGAAATTATCTAATTGGTCTACTGCATGCTTTGGACATGCAATATCATTGTTTATCCAATTTACCCAGTATTCCTCATTCCATTACACCGGGTTCAGTGAAGTTTGATATAAACAAATCTTGAGATATTGCTAAACGAATCCCTCTGAAAGCTTTGGGGTGGAACACCACATAGTTACTTTAGCAGGTTTAAGAGATTAATAATGAAAAGATTTTAAAGATGCTTTTGTCTGCATGATACCCTTACCAGTGGTTCCTAACCTTTTGACTTCTGCGGACCCCAACTTTATCATTACTGGAACCCGGGGACCCCCACTGAATCATGATTCCAATCACCCCCAGTGAGACATTACTGAAAGCTGGGGACATAATCTGTTAATATTACTTAATTTCTTAATTTTTAAGCAGTCGTGGACCCCCATAGGTCCCCGGACCACAGGTTGCGAACCACTGCCCTAAGCCATTAAGTGGAGACTTACCTTCTGGGTATGGGAGACATTGACTTATGCACCTCACTACAGTGTTCCCTTTTTCCGGGGTCAAGGCTGCTGCATCACTTTTTTTTTCTGGGCTGGTCTATTGTCAGTGGGGAAAAGCATAGGCAGCATATTAGCATGTACCTTGTTTGAGTGCTGGCAAGCAGGATGTTTCGGTGATAGTGATGTGTGTGATTTGATAGCGTCTAAGAGCAGGGCATTATTGAGAGGGATGGAAGAGAAATGGGAAGAAAGGAGATGAAAGATGGAGACAGCAGTTGTTGAAGCTGGAATATGAGAGGAGACAAATGAGTGAGTACGGTAAACTGTGTAGATGTAGATATTTATATTTAGTGTGAAAAGTTTGTTGAGTGGGGCATGGTGTGCTTGGATGCAGTGAGTGTTGTGCTGCATTTTCAGTGTGCTGAGTGGGACGTAGTCTGTTGAATGTCTCAGTGTGTTTGTACTGAGAAGTATGTTTGGGTGTCCTGGTTTGGGTGTATCTGAAAGTGCAGTGTTGGGGCATTTTATTTTTGGTGTGACGAAGGTGGGTTCTGTTGGTAAATTATCTTATTGTGTTATTTGCCATGTGCAAGTGTAGTCTGCAGGCCACAAGTTGAAAATGGAAGGGTCGACTAAGTCTTTTATATTTCAGAAACTGTGAAAATAAGTGTCATTAAGCGATATGAACCCTTGGTAGGACATGATTATAAATGCCGTATACATCAACTTTCTAACGAACAGGGAAAAATCTATGATACTAAAGAATACAAATATGAGGAAATGCCAATGCAAACAAGTGAAATGTTTATTCTTGCGTGTTCCTTGTAATTATTATTTATTAAATTGACAGTGGTAAGGAAACTGGTATAATGAATACCTGTACGAGGAACATTCCTAACTTAATCCACCCAAAGTACAATTGTGAATTTAACCCTCGCCATTAACTTGATGAAAGCCATAATCTGATCACATCACTCTAACACTTAAAGCACCCAATTTGGTGGCTTATCCGATGAAAACATGAAAGAAAAATCGTTTCCAATGTTTGATGGATTTTATCCATCGTTATTTAAAACAGAAACTGGTTATAATTGCTTTTCTCCTCATTCTAGTTTTTTTTTTGCTAAGAAAACTTTTTCTTGTTATGCTCGAGGATCAGGATAGTTCATATTTCTTTTAAGCTGTAAGTTGGAATCCTGGAAGAGGCAGACTCATTATTTTAACATCAGGAGGATGAAAGACAGAATAATTG
The DNA here is from genome assembly GCF_031143425.1 of Pleurodeles waltl. Lineage (NCBI taxonomy): Eukaryota > Metazoa > Chordata > Amphibia > Caudata > Salamandridae > Pleurodeles > Pleurodeles waltl. The sequence continues at coordinate 486,386,657 of NC_090449.1, forward strand.
GGTAATAATATCAGCTCTGTGTTACGATACTTAAAAGGGGTTTGATTTCTGTGTTGTGCATGGTGCAAAAAACAAAAAAGTTATTATAATTTTTATTTAGTTTTAGGTTTTCCAGAAGACACCAAAATGCAGAGCATTCACAAAGCTGGTTCAGTTCATGATTCCACAGAACTCAAACTGGTTCTGTAGGAAGAATATGTTTTTTCTAACTTTGGACAGTTCTTGGATAGAGAGCTATGCAGGCTGAGGTATTGCCACCAGCAATACACTCCTCAGATTAAGAAGGTGAACTTGACAAATGTGCATCAGCTCATGTGCGTCAGTCATTAAGCTGATCAATATAAGATTCAAATCCCACTGAGAAACAATGATCGGAATGGCAGAAAAAAATGAAACCTTTTAGAAAAAGTGAAACTGATGGCAGTTTAAACAAGGATGGCTGGTTAGTGGTAGATCAAAAAGGGCACAGCAGCATAATAGTGCTTAAGTGTAGCAACTGCAAGACCCTGCTGTTCAAGAGAGTACGAGTCAGAGAATGTCAGGGTGGGATTTAAAAGGATCTAGGCCTTTAAATCGGCACCACTGAATACATTTATTTTAGCATGCCGCTTAGAGGGATTTAGGAAAGACTTTCCTGGTAGCCAAGAAGATATCTTCAACATCATTAGGAAGGCAAAACACTATAGATGGCACTGCTTAATCTTCATGCATGCAGCAACTGATTTTGAAGTGCAGTACCTGATCATCCTACCATGAAAGAAATTCCTCTGCTGGAGAGGAAGAGGTGACCAAACCCAGAGTGCCAACAGCTAGTCATACCAGATCTTTCTCGCCAAATCTGTGGCAGCCAGAATCTGCTATGTTCAATCCTCCAGCACCTTCCATAGGACCTTCAGCGGGCGCAGTTTGTGCAAACATGTACAGCACCCCTCCGGCCAGATGAAACTGAAGGTATTCTCAAGGGAACTATTCAGACTGAAGTGTATGGCATAAGACCAAGGATAATTCCTGTTTTGGGCCATGTGAAGACCTCCACTTATGAAACCCCAATCAGAAGATCACTTCAGAATGTAGTTGTCACTCATGGTCCTCCAGCAAGATGAGACCAAGAGTGTTCATTCTCACTTTACGAGAGACTGTAAGATGACTCACTTCTGTGAAAACTCCTCATTGTTGCACCCACTGCCCTAGGCAAATCGCCTCCCAACACAGGATCCATGACATCTCTGTTGATTTTAGTGGACAGTGAATATGTTGTCTTACACAATCTCAAACATTAAGAGTGAAACGTCTTCATGGCAAGACAGACAGCACACAGCTCCAGTATGTTTATCTGCAGATGCGGCTCCACTGTGCACAAAAGTACACATGCTGACATGTCACACAGAAAGGTACTCCATCTCAGCAGGAAGGTGGCTGTGACCACAGTAGTCTGTGCTTGTGGAAGGCTGAAGGACGACCCACCTGAAATTGGAGGGGTCCATCTATCAGTGCAGATCCTAATGAACTGACTAGAAGACCTGTACCTGAGTTGAGGCTCCATTGATGTTGGAGCCTCCCTTTCTTCAGATGCCAATGTGGGCCCTCAACTGCCATTTGAAACTATCAGGATACACCGGGTTATAAAACCAAATAGAATTATGACGTGCACAACCAAGATCCACATCATAGTAATAAAGCTTGGAGTTGTTTCTGTAATATTCATGATCACAAGGAGGGGAAGGAAAGGCCTTCATGTGTGTTGGGTTTTGAACCACCTCATTGAAAGTCAGTCCCTGCGCGTAGGTAAGATCATTTCTGGCTATTGAGGGTAAAACCTGAGTCGTGGAGAAAGGTTATTGTTTGCCGAAAATGTTCTTTGACTAACACTAGATGTACTGCGTTCACCAGACAGTCTTCCTGATATGGAAATATGTGCACTCCTGACTTTTGCAATGAAGATGCCACAATCGCCAGCACTTTCCTTAAAATGCAAGGTGCGGTCATCTGTCCAAACGGTATGACCCTGAATTGAAAGTGTTGGGACTGCACTTTGAAACTCAGATCTGTGGGCAGGAAGAATCTGGAAGTATACATGGATGTTCTGGAGGTCCTGGGAGGCCAACTGATTGTCTGCCACCTGGTGCAAAAGTAGATGAAGCTCCCCCAAACCTACACCTCGTTACATTGAAAATGGTGATGTAGGGGTAGGAATCAGAGATGTATTGAGGCAGGCGAGCTAGTAGATCTTCTACTCCAGGTGATGGTGTCCCCTGTATCCACTCCTGACTCAAAAAGAGGAGTCCATTTGTTGGAGTGTCTAGATCAGTTGAGAACGTTGTCTCTGCCAGACTGCTGTGCCTTGAAATAGCCCCTAAATTTCCTTCACTGTTGGTGGACCTACCTTGCTGAGTAGACCAGGCCAAGCTAGTAAGCGATAGCTCTGATGTTCTTGTAGTGAGGAATAGGCCTTCTCTCTGAACAATTGAATTTTGCATAGATATCTCCTGAGAACCCAGTCTAACCAATCCAAGCATGGCAGCAAAGTGTGACAGCTGTGCCCATGTGTCGACAGACCCTATGCCACACTTCAGGATGCGCTTGAAGGCACCCAATCAATAATCATCTCAGAAAAAGTCTTTTTTAATGTGGCCTGGTAAGCTAATGACTACGTTGTGCCAGTTCCGTCATTGCATGGACATAGCAACCCAGAATGCATGGACAGAGCAACCCAGAATACGTGGCATTTGTCATTCAAAGACAGGGCTTTGACAGCCCAGAGGGTACCAAAAATGCACAGAACAAGTTGAGCGTTGCCAGGCACAAAGCTTCGACTGAGAAGGGTAGTCTCACAGAGCTGGGAACTACAACTTTCTCTGTTTTAACATTGAATCGTCTCAGGTGAAGTGTTTGGCATTGAAGAACGCCATCCAAGAACAGGACAGTTTACTTGAGGAAGAGAACTTCAATTTCCTCTTGTGCTTTTTTGTGTTTTATGTGTGGAAGATGTTCTGGAGATTGTTCCCTTAAAAACTTTCCTGCAGTTAAAGGGAAATGGTTCAACAGGCCTTGTCTAAAAATACCTGGGCCTCCTGCTCCTTGCTGGCTTTAGGGTGTCACAGCTTAATGTTCGAGCCAAAACATCACGTGAAGATGTCATATATGTGTTTGACAAAGGCATTTTCTTGCGGCATTTGCTTTAAGGTTTAAACACTGAAATTTTAGGAGGCATATGCCCTGGTTGCCATCAAAATGCTAAGTAAGCTCTGTATCCACATCAGTGAGGTGCGCTGAAAAACAGAAACTGGTGCCAGCATTCTGGTTGCTGCTTAATATGATCACATTTATCAGACAGTTTTGTTCTCATCCCGCATGACAAAGCCTCCTGCTGGAGAGATAGTGATGGGAAAGGTTCTCCAGACCAGTCATTAGGTATATTCCTAAGGGGAGGAAAGGTGTATCTGTCAGAACTGTATTTTTCTATATCTTGGTTCAAGGGACTCTTGGTGGTTTGGAAGCAACAGCAGTTCTTTTCGTAGTAGATACGGAGTCCCTCTTGTACAAAACAGACTACTTGGCAGCTAGGAAGTTGAACACTAGGGTTGTCAGTTTTCCTAAAGTTGCTCTAAACATGCAGTTGATTGGGAAGCAGAGCAAGTTGGGGTAAGAAGTCAACAACCCACAATGTGTCTAGCAAAGCAATTGACTAAGTCATGAATCTTGGTAAATGGGCACTGATTAGGCTGCCAGGCTGAAACTAGGTTGGCGGCGATGTGCTGGGGGCAGCTGATTACATTAATGGTGATAAGTAGTTGTGAAGAGATGAAAAGATTAAGGGGAAATGAGGAAACAGACCCCTCAGAGACAAAAACTATTATGACCGCCAATATAACGTACGTAGTTGGCACATCAGTTGTAAAATAAGTTTGAAGACTGTCAGACAAGGTGTGGAGAGGAAAAGACTACAAGTGGAGAGATGGAGTTGGGCTACAACTGGAAATAGAAGCCATGAGTGGTACCATGACTTGTCACAAGAATAATTAAACAAGCATTTGCACTGCAGTAGGTCTTTCATTTGCTTGAGTTAGAGCTACTGGCTTTGTAAATTCATGACTGGACTTTTCTTGCCACATAAATTGGTCAACCCTGCCTCATCCTTTCATCTATTCCTGCCATATAATTCTACTGGCCCTGCATATAACCAAAGCACTTCTATTTACCTTCTTCCTCTGTCTGCAGCAAAAAATGGAAATGTTGCCATTTTGAATCGTAACATAAATCTGGCATGCTAGTTCCAATAGAATACCACTTTCAGCACCCCACCATCAGAGTTGCTGGCTAGTTAACACACTTTCCCAAAAAACACACAACATTCACAAAGGAGAAATAAACTAGAGGGTCACCCAAACATATCAAGAGTGTTCAGTCATAGTGTAATAAGGATATTAATTTGGCCTGAATCATGGTCATAATTGTAATAAGGCGAGATTATTAAAACATATACAGTTCTCATATAAAACCTTATCAGAAGTACATTTTTGGCATTCAACTTTAATGCTCAAAATGGCCCTTAACCCCTTGGGTGCCGGGGGACGAGGTGTTTACGAGAACCACGGACGTAACAAACTTCATCCTGCACCCAGCCCAGGGGGGTGTGTTGGGTGTTGGCATAGCGCTCCCCCCTTGGGCCTCCCACCCCCTCTCCCAAGGACAGGGATGAAAGGGGAATCACTTCCCCTTCCTCCCTGCCCCCGCTCAGTGACTTCTGATGACTTGAGCGTGCGATCGGGGCAGAAACCACTAGACATCAGTGATTTTTTTTTTTGTATGTCAGTTACATGCAAGGGGAGCGACACCATAGGCAAGGGCCGCTCCCCTGGGGTGGGGGGGCAAATTCATTTTGGGCCATTTTAGATTGACCTATTTTAATTAGGCCGATAGGCACCAGGTATTTTTTTTATTTTTTTAGAGCTGGTGAGCGACCCCTTAGGCAAGGGTCGCTCCCCTTGAGGGCGATTTTTATTTTAGGCCATTTCTGTCCACCTTCGGGGCAGATCGGCATATTTTTCTTAGGCCAATCTGTCCCCAAGGGTGGCAGAAACCACTAGACACCAAGGATTTTAATTTTTATTTATTTATTCATTCATTCATTTATTTATTTTTTTGCACCAATTTCATGCTAGGGGAGCGACCCTTTAGGCATGGGTTGCTCTCCTGGGGCAAATTCGGCCTATTTTAATTAGGCCGATCTGCCCCCAAGGGGAAGGGGGGGGGGGGGACAGAAATCACTAGGCACCAGGGATTTTCTTTATTGTTTTATTTTTTACAGATGTGGTGCAACCTCTTAGACAAGGGTCGCTCCCCTGTGGGTCAAATACATTTTAGGCCATTTCTCCCCCCCTTGGGGGCAGATCGGCCTGTTTCTGTTAGGCTGATCTGCACCCGGGGGGGCAGAAATCACTTAGGCACCAGGGATTCATGTGTGTGTTTTGTTTGGGGAGGGGTAGCCCCTTGGGCAAGGGACGCTCCCCATGGGGGCACATTACTGTTGCCCATTTCTGCTCCCTTGGGTGGCAGATCGGCCTACTTTTGTAAGGCCCATCTGCCCCCAAGGAGGTCAGAAAGCCCAACAGAGACCAGGGAAGATTTTTTTATTTTTTTTGTTCAAAAAAAGAGGGTAGGGGTATGGCCATACTCCCACCCCAAATAAATGGTTGTTCTGCCCACCTGTGGGAAGATGGGGCAATTACCCCGGATCCACTCCCTGGGGGGAGGGGCAGAAAGGCTACTAGATGCCAGGGAATTAAAAAAAATAGTTGGGTGGTGGCTTCCAACCAATATAGGGATGGTTATGCCCCCAAATGAACGGTGTAACAGTTTTTCAGCTCTTCCCCCCCGCACACTAAAGCATCTTATCCCACGGCAAGTAAGAGGACATTTAATTATTTGGGGTTTTGGTTTTACATTTGGGTCATGAGAGCTTGTCTAACTCTCAAAATCGTCCCACATGGAATGGTGAGGGCTCCACACTTTGGACTCTGAGAGACTACAATGTGGAAGAATCTACGAGACCTAGACACCTCTGAAAACTAAACATCTGGGTGAGTCCAGGGTGGTGTGCTTCACATGCACCCTGTGCCATTTTCCTACCCACATTGCCCTGCAAACCTCCAACTTTGCTTGAAATCGCACATTTGCCCCACATTTTTGTGATGAAACCTTCTGGAATCTGATCCACAAAATTCCTACCACCCAGCATTGTTGCATGTATACTGATAAAAATGTTGTCCCACATGTCAGCCTAAAAACGTATTTTTTTTCAAACTGCTCTTTTGGACCCGCTTTGGTTCTCCTCAATTTCAACATGTTTTTGTCTCTTTCCTGTCGCAGGCACGTAGCCCACCTACACAAGTGAGGTTCATTTTCATCAGAACTGAGGGGAACATTGGGTTGTAGGAAATGTGTGCTGGTACGGTGATCCCACACAGAAACGTGGGGAAAAATGTTTTTTACAAAAAAAAAAAATATTTTTTATTTTTTAGCTAAATTTGAGGTTTGCTGAGGATTCTGGGTAAGGGAACACTGGGGCTTCCACGCAGGTCACACCTCCCGAACTCCATCGTGTGTCTAGTTTTCAGAAATGTCTGGGTTTGGTAGGTTTCCCTAGGTGGCTGCTTAGCCCAGGACCTAAAACGCAGGTGCTGTCCCCCCTCCTCCCGCAAAAACAGGTAGTTTTATTTTTGATAATTTTGATGTGTCCGTGTAGTGTTTTGGGGCATTTCCTGTCTCTAGCACCAGGCCTACCGCACAAGTGAGGTACCAGAACCTGGCGAGAGCGCCACAAGTTCCCCAATCCTGGGTTTCCCTAGGTGTCTAGTTTTAAAAAATGCACAGGTTTGGTAGGGTTTCCTAGGTTTTGGCTGAGCTACAGACCAAAATCCACAGCTATGCACTTTCCAAAAAACACGTCAGTTGTCAATGTAAAAATGTGATGTGTCCATGTTGTGTTTTGGGGCATTTCCTGTTGCGGGCGCTAGGCCTACCAACACAAGGGAGGTACCTTTTTTTTATCTGGAGACTTAGGGGGAATGCTGGGTGGAAAGAAATGTGTGGCTCCTCTCAGATTCTTGTACTCTGTCACCGAAATGTGAGGAAAATATATATATTTTTTTTTTTTTTTTTTTTTGCCAAATGTTGAGGTTTGCAAAGGATTCTGGGTAACAGAACCCGATGACAGCCCTACATGTCACCCCATCCTGGATTCCCCTCGGTGGTGTCTAGTTTTGAAAAATGCACAGGTTTGATAGGTTTCCCTAGGTGCCGGCTGAGCTAGAGGCCAAAATCCACAGCTAGGCACTTTCCAAAAAACACGTCAGATTTCAATGTAAAAATGTGATCTGTCCATGTGTTTTGGGGCCTACCCACACAAGTGAGGTTCAGTTTTTATCGGGAGACTTGGGGGAACACAGAATAGAAGAATAAGTGTTAATAAGGCCCCTTGTCGTTCCTTACATTTTTTCCTTCCAAATGTAAGAGTGTGTAAAAAAGACATCTATTTGAGAAATGCCCTGTAATTCACATAGTATATGGACCCCGGAATTCAGAGATGTGCGAATAACCGCTGCTTCTCAACACCTTGTCTTGTGCCCATTTTGGAAATGTAAAGTGTTCCTTGATACCTATTTCTCACTCTTTATATTTCACCCAATTAATTGCTGTATACCTGGTATACAATGAAAACCCATTGCAAGGTGCAGCTCCTTTATTGGCTCTGGGTACCTAGGGTTCTTGATGAACCTACAAGCCCTATGTGTCCCTGCAACCAGAATAGTCCATCAGACGTAACAGTATATTGCTTTAAAAAATCTGCCCTAGCTGGAAAAAGTTATAGAAGAAAATGTGGACAGAAATGGCTCTTTTTTTCACCTCAATTTCAATATTTTTTATTTTTATTTTAGCAGTTACTGTCTGTAGGAAAACCTTGAAGGATCTACACAAATGACTCCTTGCTAAATTCAGAATTTTGTCTACTTTTCGGAAATGTTTAGCTGTCCGGGATCCAGAATTAGTTTCACACCCATTTGAGTCACTAACTGGAAGGGGACTGAAAGCGCAAAAAATAGTAAAAATGAGGTATGTCCAAGTAAAATGCCAAAATTGTGTTGAAAAATTTGTTTTTCTGATCCAAGTTTTCCTGTTACTGAAAGCTGGGAAGATGGTGATCTTAGCACCGCAACCCTTTTTTTTGTTTTTTGTTTTTTTAAAGTTGTTTTTATTAACATTTTATAGTTGTACATAATCAGATCTGTTCATTGTATTAACATACACTTATTCATGCAATTATACAGACCTCAACAATTTCCAAGAGTAATCTCTAACATGTCATTCTTTGAGTTCCTACTCAAAGCTGATGCCCAGCTTCCGTATGGTCCCAGCTCTGTGCTTGATCTGCGTATTGATTGCGCATGTTCCTGTGTTGTGCATCTTGCCCACATATCGTTCCTATGCTTAAAGCTAAACCATCTATATATATGATGGTGTATCACAGAGAGGGTGAGTACTGACTACTGGTTATATGGGTGCGAGCCAGGGGTACTCAACCAGGCGGAGCGTCAAGTCTAATTTCTGCCTCTACAATTTCCATATTGAACGGCGACGTCATCAGCGGGACTGGGGTGCTCCCTTCGTCTATCGTCCCTTACAGTATTTGTATCTGCTGGCATCCTCCAGGTCTGCTTGCCTTCCCCTCTATTCCTTTCACTCATAGCCCACTCGAAGGGGGTAGTCCGGGGCGTCCCTTTTTATGTTAAGGTTCAGTGTGTCACTCCTGTTTCTGTTTCTTTCTCTTCCTGTTCTGTGTCTGACCCCAACCCTCCTGCCGGAGTTCCTGCTTCCCAGTCCCTACTCTCCAATTTGGCCAGTGCCTCTTCCCAGATCGGTGCAATGGGCGTTTGGGGCACTCCCCGAGCCCCCTCGCACTGCAACACCTGCAGTTCGGCCCTTGCCCACTTCGATAGGGCCCGTCGTCAGTCCTCTATGGTGGGGACCCTTGGCGATTTCCAACCTAGTGTAATCCGTCTCCTAAACAACACCAAAGCCAGGTCTAGAAATCAGTTGCCTATTTTCCCAGGTGCCGGTCCCGGGTACAAGCCCAACTGGCACACAGAAGGGGTCAGCCCCAGTGTAGCGACCAAGAGGCCCTCCAGGTCAGTCAGTGCTGCCCTCCAGCTCCGCAGGAGCTTGGGGCAGTGTCATATCATGTGGTCCAGATCCGCGTCCACTTCTCCACATCTGGGGCACCCCCTGGGTTCACCCTCATATATGAGGTTCAGCCGGTGCGGGTGAGGTATGTCCTGTGGGTGTAGTTACACTGTATGTATCAAAGTTGTGTATTTCGTGAGACCGCCCGCGGGTATGCCAGAACCCTCCTCCACTCCGCCTCCGACATATCTCTGCCTAGTGTCTTTTCCCATCTCTCCCTCAGTGTCTTCAGTGGGTCAAGTGTGTCGCCATTTTGGGCCTTATACAGCCCAGACACCAGATGGCTATCAGCTCCGGAAGTTAGCAGTAGGAGCAGGACCCGGTGTGTGGTAGGTTCTGCATTAACCGTGCCCCAGTGTTCCTTTATGTGATGTAACAGGTATTGGTGTAATAGAAATTGTCCAGCTGGTATTCCCTTTTGATCAGTCATGTCTGTGAAGGACCTCAGTACCCTGCCCCAGAAGAGGTTCCCTATAGTCTCTACCCCAGCTTTGGACCAAACTCCCAGCCCCGAACCCAATAAGGCGCCCTCCTTGGTACCCTGTGTTATGACCGACAGAGGCAGTGCTGCAGAGTAAAATCGTCCCACTCCCATGCGGTGTGAGCATCTCTTCCAGCACAATAGGGCTACCTTCGTCATGACACTCCCTTCCTGCGCTTCCACTCGTCGACCTATCATTTGTTCTATGATCCCCGTTAGGGGTGCACCTTTCTAGGCGACTCTCCCCAGCACACCATCTGGAGATCCACTGCAGCTGACATGCCAGATAGTAAAATTAAAAATCCGGGGCTCTCAATCCCCCTGCATTAGTCGGTCTACACATGATCGCGAGCGCAGTCCGTCTGCGGCCATCATCCCAAATAAGGTCTCTGAGAAGGCTGTTCAGCTCCCTAAACCACGTCAGGGGGATTAACACCAGTAAGTTGGCGAAGTAATAAAGGAGGCGGGGCAGCATAATCATCTTGGATAATGATACTCTGGCCATTATGGATAGTTTAAGAGATCGCCAGAATCCCACAGATGCCCGAAGCGAACGGAGTGCCCTCTCTACGTTACCCTCACGTAGGTCTCTGAGGTCATGGAACACCTGTATGCCCAAATACTTGAAGGTGTGTGGTGCCCATACCATGTCCTCCAGGCATGATGAGGGGCGCAGACATCCTGCTATCAGGGGGAATACAAAGGTCTTGCCTCTATCAAGACGCAGGCCAGACAGGCCTCCAAAGTGGTCCAGATTAGCCAGGGCCCACGGTAGCCCCGATTCACCCTCCCTTAGGTAGATTAGGATGTCATTGGTGTAGAGTGAGATAATATGTTCATCCTGTCCCCATTCCACTCCTCTGCCCTTGCCCTCCGTCCGTAGTCGGGCCGCCAGAGTCTCAATAGTTAAAGCAAATATCAATGGGGATAACGGGCACCCCTGCCTGGTGCCCATGTATATGGGGTAAGTCTCTGACACCGTCCTGCCCATCCTTACTCTTGCCAGGGGAGCTGAGTATAGCAGGCCCACCCATCTCACCCATCCCTCCCCAAATCCCATCCGAAGCATGACGTTCCTCACATAGTCCCATTGAATCGAGTCAAAGGCATTCTCAAAGTCGATCGCGAGGAGCATCCCTGTAGGAGGTTTCTCCTCATGCGGCATGTGTAAGATGGCAAAAAGGCGTCTAAGGTTTAGCAGTGTATTGCGTGCTGGTACAAACCCGTTTTGATCCTCGTGGATCAAATTGGATATATGTAGAAGTAATCGGTTGGCCATAAGTTTGCTAAGAATCTTGAAGTCATTGTTCAGCATTGATAATGGGTGGAATTCAGTCACAGACACGTCACCCGAATCCAGCTTGGGGAGAGGGACCACCAGGGCCTCTCTCATTGAGTCCGGTAGGAGACCTTGTTGGAATGCCTCTGTGTACATTTCCACCAGCTGGGGTGCCAGCAAGGCCGAGTACCTCTTATAGAGATCCATCGGGAGCCCATCCGTGCCTGAATTCTTCCCTGACGCTAGTTGGCCTCCTGAACTTCCCCTAACGTCACTGGCCCCCTGTAAGGAAATGCCTCCTTGGCATGGTTACCCCCTGACTTTTTGCCTTTGCTGATGCTAAGTTTTGATTTGAAAGTGTGCTGAGGCCTGCTAACTAGGCCCCAGCACCAGTGATCTTTCCCTAACCTGTACTTTTGTTTCCACAATTGGCACACCCTGGCATCCAGGTAAGTCCCTTGTAACTGGTACCCCTGGTACCAAGGGCCCTGATGCCAGGGAAGGTCTCTAAGGGATGCAGCATATCTTATGCCACCCTGGGGACCCCTCACTCAGCACAGACACACTGCTGGCCAGCTTGTGAGTGCTGGTGAGGACAAAACGAGTAAGTCGACATGGCACTCCCCTCAGGGTGCCATGCCAACCTCACACTGCCTATGCAGTATAGATAAGTCACCCCTCTAGCAGGCCTTACAGCCCTAAGGCAGGGTGCACTATACCATAGTTGAGGGCACCAGTGCATGAGCACTGTACCCCTACAGTGTCTAAGCAAAACCTTAGACATTGTAAGTGCAGGGTAGCCATAAGAGTATATGGTCTGGGAGTCTGTCATGCACGAACTCCACAGCACCATAATGGCTACACTGAAAAACTGGGAAGTTTGGTATCAAACTTCTCAGCACAATAAATGCACACTGATGCCAGTGTACATTTTATTGTAACATACATCCCAGAGGGCACCTTAGAGGTTCCCCCTGAAACCTTAACCGACTACCCGTGTAGGCTGACTAGTTCTAGCAGCCTGCCACACACCAGACATGTTGCTGGCCACATGGGGAGAGTGCCTTTGTCACTCTGTGGCTAGTAACAAAGCCTGTACTGGGTGGAGATGCTTATCACCTCCCCCTGCAGGAACTGTAACACCTGGCGGTGCGCCTCGAAGGCTCTCCCCCTTTGTTACAGCACCCCAGGGCATTCCAGCTAGTGGAGTTGCCCGCCCCCTCTAGCCACGGCCCCACTTTTGGCGGCAAGGCCAGAGGAAATAATGAGAAAAACAAGGAGGAGTCAATGGCCAGTCAGGACAGCCCCTAAGGTGTCCTGAGCTGAGGTGACTCTGACTTTTAGAAATCCTCCATCTTGCAGATGGAGGATTCCCCCAATAGGGATAGGAATGTGACCCCCTCCCCTTGGGAGGAGGCACAAAGAGGGTGTACCCACCCTCAGGGCTAGTAGCCATTGGCTACTAACCCCCCAGACCTAAACACGCCCTTAAATCTAGTATTTAAGGGCTCCCCAGAACCTAGGAACTCAGATTCCTGCAACCTAAGAAGAAGAGGACTGCTAAGCTGAAAAACCCTGCAGAGAAGACGGAGACACCAACTGCTTTGGCCCCAGCTCTACCAGCCTGTCTCGCCACTTCTAAAGACACTGCTCCAGCGACGCTCTCTCCAGGGACCAGTGACCTCTGAAGCCTCAGAGGACTGCCCTGCATCTAGAAGGACCAAGAACTCCAGAGGACAGCGGCTCTGTTCACCTTTAGACTGCAACTTTGTAACAAAGGAGCAACTTTAAAACAACTTGCGTTTCCCGCCGGAAGCTGGAGACTTGACACTCTGCACCCGACGCCCCCAGCTCGACTTGTGGAGAACAATCACTTCAGGGAGGACTCCCCGGTGACTGCGAGACCGTGAGTAGCCAGAGTTGCCCCCCCTTTAGCCCCCACAGCGACGCCTGCAGAGGGAATCCCGAGGCTCCCCCTGACCGCGACTGCCTGCTTCTCAGAACCCGACGCCTGGTAGGGACACTGCACCCGCAGCCCCCAGGATCCGAACTCCAGTGCAGGAGTGACCCCCAGGAGGCCCTCTCCCTTGCCCTGGTGGTGGCTACCCTGAGGAGCCCCTCCCCTTGCCTGCCTGCATCGCTAAAGAGACCCCTTGGTCTCCCATTGATTTCAATTATAAACCAGACGCATGTTTGCACACTGCACCCGGCCGCCCCCGTGCTGCTGAGGGTGTACTTTCTGTGTGGACTTGTGTCCCCCCCGGTGCCCTACAAAACCCCCCCGGTCTGCTCTCTGAAGACGCGGGTACTTACCTGCTGGCAGACTGGAACCGGGGCACCCCCTTCTCCATTGAAGCCTATGCGTTTTGGGCACCACTTTGACCTCTGCACCTGACCGGCCCTGAGCTGCTGGTGTGGTAACTTTGGGGTTGCTCTGAACCCCCAACGGTGGGCTACCTTGGACCCAAACTTAAACCCCGTAGGTGGTTTACTTACCTGCAAAAACTAACAAACTCTTACTCCCCCCAGGAACTGTTGAAAATTGCACTGTCTAGTTTTAAAATAGCTATATGTCATATTATGTGAAAACTGTGTATGCTATTTTGCTAACTCAAAGTTCCTAAAGTACCTACCTGCAATACCTTTCATTTGAAGTATTACATGTAAATCTTGAACCTGTGGTTCTTAAAATAAACTAAGAAAATATATGTTCGGTGGCATGTGTAGCTGCAGATACACATGTTGTGCATAGTCCGCCGTCTGGTGTTGGGTCGGAGTGTTACAAGTTGTTTTTCTTCGAAGAAGTCTTTTCGAGTCCCGAGACCGAGGGACTCGTCCTCCTTTGTTCCATTGCGCATGGGCGTCGACTCCATGTTAGATTGTTTTTTTTTCCGCCATCGGGTTCGGACGTGTTCCTTTTCGCTCCGGGTTTCGGGACGGAAAGATAGTCTTAACTTTGGAAAACTACGTCGGTATTGTTTCGCTCGGTATCGGGTAAGAATAGAATCGACACCGAATCGTGAAGAGCTCCGGTAGCCCTTCGGGGTAATTTCGATCCCCCGTCGGGGCCTGGTCGCCCGACCGCGTGTAACATCGACACTGATGGAACGGACCCCGTTCCGATTCTGTCCTAAATGCCACAATAAATATCCATATACAGACCAACATTTGGTCTGTAACTTGTGCCTGTCGCCCGAGCACAAGGAAGAAACGTGTGAGGCCTATCGTGCGTTTCGGTCCCGAAAAACGCTCCGTGACCGGCGAGCCAGAAGATTGCAGATGGCGTCCACGCCGACAGGACACCGAGAGTTCGAGGGACAAGGAGAAGAAGAGGAAGCCTTCTCCATCCATGAATCGGACTCGGAGGAATTCGACGTCGAAGAAACCGTGAGTAAGACGTCGAAGCAAGCACCACACAAGAAAACAGACAAGGCCCAGGGGACGCCACTGCCAACAGGCCATGGCTCAACCCATAAAGTAGGTGACCGTACATCGGCACCGAAAAAGGCCGAACTGGTGCCGAGATCGTCCGACTCGGGTCGAGACACAGGCACGCAGCAATCTCGGGACCGAGAAAGTGCTGCCGAAAAAGATAGACGCCGAGACAGCGGAACCGAAGCTGCTCGACGCAGAGACAGCGGCACCGAGGAAGATCGACGCCGAGAAAGCTCGACGCCGAAAAAGAAAAAATTCTCCTCTGAGCCGAAAACAAGCAGAGACACAGTTTCGGTGCCAAAACGACCAGCAACCGAACCAACTGCCAGCTCATATACAGAGGAACAATCACTGTCCTCTCAAATGCGCAAACACAGATTTGAAGAAGAGTTACAGACCACTGATGTAGACCACACACAAAAGCGGATCTTCATACAAAGTGGGACAGGGAAGATCAGCACTCTTCCCCCAATCAGGAGAAAAAGGAGACTCGAGTTCCAAACACAAGAACAAACACCACAAAAAATGGTGAAGAAGGTAACTCCGCCACCCTCTCCTCCACCTGTAACTCACACATCACCGGCACAGACTCCGTCACATTCACCGGCTCATACCACCATGAGCCAAGACGACCAGGACGCTTGGGACCTCTACGACGCCCCAGTATCAGACAATAGTCCTGAGTCGTACCCTACCAAGCCCTCACCACCTGAGGACAGCACAGCGTATGCACAGGTGGTAGCTAGGGCAGCAGAATTCCATAACGTGTCGTTACACGCAGAACCTGTCGAGGATGACTTCCTTTTCAACACCCTCTCCTCCACCCATAGCTCCTACCAAAGCCTACCTATGCTTCCAGGAATGCTAAGGCACGCAAAGCAGATCTTCAAAGAACCTGTCAAAAGTAGAGCGATTACTCCAAGGGTGGAGAAAAAATCTAAAGCACCGCCCACGGACCCTGCTTTTATCACCTCACAACTGCCACCAGATTCAGTCGTGGTAGGGGCAGCTCGCAAGAGAGCCAACTCGCACACATCAGGCGATGCACCACCTCCAGATAAAGAGAGCCGCAAGTTCGACGCAGCTGGGAAAAGGGTCGCAGTACAAGCTGAAACCAGTGGCGCATCGCGAACTCTCAGGCGCTCCTAGCGCGATATGATAGCGCCCATTGGGACGAGATGCAGCATCTCATCGAGCATCTACCCAAAGAATTTCAAAAACGGGCAAAACAAGTGGTTGAGGAGGGACAAAACATCTCCAATAACCAAATACGCTCCTCTATGGACGCAGCGGACACAGCGGCAAGAACAATAAATACCGCAGTAACCATAAGAAGGCACGCATGGTTGCGCACATCTGGCTTTAAACCGGAAATACAGCAAGCGGTACTCAATATGCCGTTCAATGAACAACAATTGTTTGGACCCGAAGTGGACACGGCAATTGAGAAATTGAAAAAGGACACTAACACAGCCAAGGCCATGGGCGCACTCTATTCCCCGCAGGGCAGAGGCACTTTCGGCACCTTCCGCAAAACAACCTTCAGAGGGGGGTTTCGGGGCCAAGCCACACAAGCCAGCACCTCACAATCTACGCCGTCTACCTACCAGGGACAGTACCAAAGGGGAGGCTTTCGGGGCCAGTATAGAGGAGGACAATTCCCTAGAAACCGGGGAAAATTTCAAAGTACAAAAACCCCTGCAACCAAACAGCGACTCACAAGTCACTCAACCCCTTCACACAACATCAGTGGGGGGAAGACTAAGTCAGTTTTACAAATCTTGGGAGGAGATAACAACAGACACTTGGGTCTTAGCAATTATCCGACATGGTTATTGCATAGAATTTCTCCAACTCCCTCCAAATGTCCCACCAAAAACACAGAATATGTCAAAACAGCATTTAGACCTTCTAGAACTAGAAGTTCAAGCATTACTGCTAAAGGACGCAATAGAATTGGTACCATGTACACAAATAAACACAGGAGTTTACTCACTGTACTTTCTAATACCAAAAAAGGACAAAACACTGAGACCAATCCTAGATCTCAGAACACTAAACACCTACATCAAATCAGAACACTTTCACATGGTCACGCTACAAGACGTGTTACCACTGCTAAAGCAACAAGACTACATGACAACCTTAGATCTAAAGGACGCATATTTCCATATACCGATACATCCCTCGCACAGGAAATAACTAAGGTTCATATTCAAGGGAATACATTACCAATTCAAAGTGTTGCCGTTCGGTATCACAACCGCACCAAGAGTATTTACAAAATGCCTAGCAGTAGTAGCTGCACACATCAGAAGGCAGCATATACACGTATTCCCGTACCTAGACGATTGGCTAATCAAGACCAACTCCCTCACAAAGTGTTCACACCACACAGATTATGTCATACAAACCCTCTACAAACTCGGTTTCTCCATCAACTATACAAAATCCCACATTCTGCCGTGCAAAACGCAGCAATACTTAGGAGCGACAATCAACACAACAAAGGGAATAGCCACTCCAAGTCCACAAAGGGTTAAAAATTTTCACAAGGTTATACAAGCCATGTATCCAACACAAAAGATACAGGCAAAGACTGTATTAAAACTCCTAGGCATGATGTCCTCATGCATAGCCATTGTCCCAAACGCAAGACTGCACATGAAGCCCTTACAACAGTGCCTAGCATCACAGTGGTCACATGCACAGGGTCACCTTCTAGATCTGGTGTTGATAGACTGCCAAACATACATCTCGCTTCTATGGTGGAACAGTATAAATTTAAACAAAGGGCGGCCTTTCCAAGACCCAGTGCCACAATACGTGATAACAACAGATGCTTCCATGACAGGGTGGGGAGCACACCTCAATCAACACAGCATCCAAGGACAATGGGACGTACATCAAACAAAGCTGCATATAAATCACCTCGAATTGTTAGCAGTATTCCTAGCGTTGAAAGCATTTCAACCCATCATAACCCACAAATACATTCTTGTCAAAACAGACAACATGACAACAATGTATTATCTAAACAAACAGGGGGGAACACACTCGACACAGCTGTGCCTCCTGGCACAAAAGATATGGCAATGGGCAATTCACAACCACATTCGCCTAATAGCACAATTTATTCCAGGGATCCAAAATCAACTAGGAGACAATCTCTCTCGAGATCACCAACAGGTCCACGAATGGGAGATTCACCCCCAAATTCTAAACACTTACTTCAAAATTTGGGGGACACCTCAAATAGACCTATTTGCAACAAAGGAGAACGCAAAATGCCAAAACTTCGCATCCAGGTACCCACACAGGCAGTCTCAAGGCAATGCTCTATGGATGAACTGGTCAGGGATATTTGCGTACGCTTTTCCCCCTCTCCCTCTCCTTCCATATCTAGTAAACAAATTGAGTCAAAACAAACTCAAACTCATACTAATAGCACCAACATGGGCAAGACAACCTTGGTACACAACACTACTAGACCTGTCAGTAGTACCCCATGTCAGGTTGCCCAACAGACCAGATCTGTTAACACAACACAAACAACAGATCAGGCATCCAAACCCAGCATCGCTGAATCTAGCAATCTGGCTCCTGAGATCCTAGAATTCGGACATTTAAACCTCACCCAAGAATGTATGGAAGTCATAAAACAAGCTAGAAG
The DNA here is from genome assembly GCF_031143425.1 of Pleurodeles waltl. Classification (NCBI taxonomy): domain Eukaryota; kingdom Metazoa; phylum Chordata; class Amphibia; order Caudata; family Salamandridae; genus Pleurodeles; species Pleurodeles waltl. The sequence continues at coordinate 486,404,765 of NC_090449.1, forward strand.
ACCATCCACTAGACACTGCTATGCAAGCAAATGGAAAAGATTTGTTTGCTACTGCCATGATAATCAAGTTAAACCATTACATGCATCTCCAAAGGATGTAGTGGGATTCTTGCTACATTTACAAAAATCAAATCTAGCCTTCTCTTCCATAAAGATATACCTCGCAGCAATATCTGCATACCTGCAAATTACCCATTCAACTTCACTATTTAGGATACCTGTCATTAAAGCGTTTATGGAAGGCCTGAAAAGAATTATACCACCAAGAACACCACCTGTTCCTTCATGGAACCTCAACATCGTCTTAACAAGACTCATGGGCCCACCTTTTGAACCCATGCACTCTTGCGAAATGCAATTCTTAACGTGGAAGGTTGCATTTCTCATTGCCATCACATCTCTAAGAAGAGTAAGTGAAATTCAGGCGTTTACTATACAAGAACCTTTTATTCAAATACACAAAAATAAGGTAGTCCTAAGAACCAATCCAAAATTTTTACCAAAAGTTATTTCACCGTTCCCCTTAAATCAAACGGTAGAACTACCAGTGTTCTTCCCACAGCCAGACTCAGTAGCTGAAAGGGCACTACATACATTAGACATCAGAAGAGCACTAATGTACTACATTGACAGAACAAAAGAAATTAGGAAAACAAAACAACTGTTTATTGCATTTCAAAAACCTCATACAGGAAACCCAATATCAAAACAGGGTATAGCCAGATGGATAGTTAAGTGCATCCAAACATGCTACCTTTAAAGCAAAGAGAGAACTGCCCATTACACCAAGGGCACATTCAACCAGAAAGAAAGGCGCTACCATGGCCTTCCTAGGAAACATTCCAATGAACGAGATATGTAAGGCAGCCACATGGTCTACGCCTCACACATTTACTAAGCACTACTGTGTAGACGTGCTATCCGCACAACAAGCCACAGTAGGTCAAGCCGTACTAAGAACTTTATTTCAGACTACTTCCACTCCTACAGGCTGAGCCACCGCTCTTGGGGAGATAACTGCTTACTAGTCTATGCACAACATGTGTATCTTCAGCTACACATGCCACCGAACGGAAAATGTCACTTACCCAGTGTACATCTGTTCGTGGCATTAGTCGCTGCAGATTCACATGTGCCCACCCGCCTCCCCGGGAGCCTGTAGCCGTTTGGAAGTTATCTTCAACATTTGTACATTTGTAAATATATTACTTAAACCTTAGTTGGTACATACTTATTCATTCCATTGCATGGGCACTATTACTAACATACACAACTCCTACCTCACCCTCTGCGGGGGAAAACAATCTAACATGGAGTCGACGCCCATGCGCAATGGAACAAAGGAGGAGGAGTCCCTCGGTCTCGGGACTCAAAGACTTCTTTGAAGAAAAACAACTTGTAACACTCTGACCCAACACCAGACGGCGGACTATGCACAACATGTGAATCTGCAGCGACTAATGCCACGAACAGATGTACACTGGGTAAGTGACATTTTCCTTTTCTATACAAAAACCTATTGGCCTGGAATTGTCTTTGAGTGTGTGTTCCTCATTTATTGCCTCTGTGTGTACAACAAATGCTTAACACTACTCCTTTCATAAGCCTACTGCTCGACCACACTACCACAAAATAGAGCATTAGTATTATCTCTTTTTGCCACTATCTTACCTCTAAGGGGAACCCTTGGACTCTGTGCATACTATTCCTTACTTTGAAATAGTGCATACAGAGACAAATTCCTACCCCCCCAACCTGTCCCTCTCTCCATACTCGAGTCTATTCAAGGGTAGTGGGCGCAAATAAGCATCCAATGGCTCGGTCTTGGGTACTTCTGGGCTCCTGTAGAGGATGGTATAATAATCTCTAAAGACATCATTTACGGCCCCCGGTGTGTTCCTACTCTCCCCTTTCATGTCACGCACTCTCATGATAGGTGTCGTCCCCCCCTAGCCCCCCCCCCCCCCCCCGGTCTCACCAGCCAAGCTAACATCTTTCCCGATCTGCCCACCTCCGCCTGCACAGAGGCTAAGTGTCTCTGCATGCTATGGCATCTCAACTGCTCCTCGACCTGTGAGTGGGTCCTCTTTGCTTCCTCGTACCTGTTGTGTTCAGTTGCCTCTCTAATCCCCCTCTTTCTCCTTCATGTATGATCTTCTCTACTCATTTAATTCCCACTCCAATGTGCATCTGATTCCAACTGTCTGTCCCAGGCAGTAACCCCTGGTCGCCACCTTAAGTGCCTCCCACTCCACATGTCTAGCCGACGCGGATCCCTTATTAATAGCGATGTGGCTCACCAGGTAAGAGCGGAGCACCTCTCTGTACGTCTGGTCTTCTAGCGCTGCCGTGTTCAATATCCACATTGGTATGGGGGGGGGGGGCCTATCGTTGATCGCCCTCCATGTTAGTATTGGGGGCTATGGTCAGAGAGGGTGCGTCCTAAATATTCCGAGTGTGTCATTTCCTGCGATACAGAGGCTGAGCATACTATTCTATCTATCCTGGTATGGACCCGGTGTAGGTATGAGTAGTAGGAGTAATCCCTCTCCTCTAGGTGTTGGTTGCGCCAGACATCTACCAGCTCCCAGGCCCTCATCCAATCCCTCAGGTTTTTAGCTATTTTGTGTGTTACTGCGACTGCCAGCAGAGGAGTGGAACAATCAAGGTCTATGTCCATTATGCTGTTTAAGTCCCCCCCCCCCCCCCCCCCAAAAATCATTAGCTCTTCACCTTGGTGGCGGGTGATGTGACTCGAGAGGCGCTGCATGAAGGGGATCTGATCTTGGTTAGGGGCATATACACTAGTCAGGGCAATCGGGGCTCCTTGTAGCTTCCCCTTCACTGTTACAAATCTGCCCTCTTGGTCTATATCAGTCGAGGTAGCTTCAAAGGGGACTCCCGCTCTAACCCACACCAATGCTCCCCTGGTGTAAGCCGAGTATTTGGTGGCAAATACCTGCTCTGTCCGTCTACGTCTCAGTTTTTCAATTTCACTCGCAACAAGATGCGTTTCCTGTAGTAGGGCCACATGGATACCCCGCCTTTTCAAGTAGGCCAACACTCTGTAGTTTAGTGGGTGACCCCATCCCCCTTAAATTCCATGTTAGTATATTATAGTCTGTCATATAGATGTGTCTGCAGCAGACCATGCCCTGCCCCTCGCGTGCATTTCCTGTTTATATGTGACCCTCATCTTCGACATCACCATCAAAACATAAAACTGTGATTCCCAACTCCCCGTCCCCAGGGCGCCTCTCCAACTGTAGTTAGCCCACAAAGAGTGCAACAGTGCAACTTAGTCAACAAGTTAGGTGTGGGTCTCGCCATCTTAAGCTGAGTGGCCGAGATACCTATAGGGGGTGGTGACTCCATGCCTGTCCGGGCCTGCTGTTTGTGCTGTGCTCCTCACCTCAGGTCCCGACTGTGGATTCGCTCAGCCCAGTTCGTCTGCCATTTGTAGGGTCACCCTCGGAGCAGACGCGGAGCAGCCAGAGTCTCCCGCCGAGGACACAGAGGCCCGGTCCGATTCTCCTCCACTACCGTCCTGTGAGGACACCTCCTTACTTATGGATGCTGCTACCTCTAGAGCTGCTCTTTTAGCAATGTCTTTCTGGGCCCTGGTCGGTTCAACCCGTGGGCGGCGTCTGTTCCGCTGTCTCCCATGGTGGTTCTGCCCAGCCTGGTCGCTCCCGCCTCGGTGCCCTCCTTCTATTCCGCGTGTCTCTAGCCATTCCCATGCCTCCTTGGGTCTCTGGAAAAAAAATAGTTTTGTCATTGACAATCACCCTCAGCTTGGCAGGGAAAAGGAGTGAGTATTGGATCCCTTCTTCCCTAAGTGCCCTCTTCACAGTCAGGAAGGAGACCCGTCTAGTTTGTACTTTGAATGTGAAATCCGGGAACAGCGTCACCTCACCGTTTGCTACTCTGAAGGGTCCGGCTTCTCTGGCACATTGGAGCAGGGCGTCTCTGTCTTTGTAGTGTAGTAGTTTGGCCACTACTACCCGGGGCGGTCTTCCCGGCTCAAAGGGTCTCAACGGCACCCAGTGCGCACGCTCCAGGGAGAAAAACTGAATCCGTCTCTCTGGCGCTACCACCATGCACCTCCACTCCTCTAGGAACTCTACCATGCTTGTTCCTTCCGCTCTTTCCAGTAGGCCCACTACCTGCACGTTATTCCTGTGGCTTCTCCCTTCCGCATCTTCTGCCCATCGCTCTACGCACAGGACTCGGTCGGTTAGATTGATTACAGTGGCTGCCAGGTCTTCGTGTTTCGGGGGAAAGTTCTTTCAGTGTAGTTTCTGCTTCCCGCACTCTGTCCGCCAGTTTTTGGTGGTCCGCCCTCAGAAGGCCCACCTCTACTGCCACCTGGTTGATATCGCGTTGCAGGGTTGCTTTGGTATCCTCAATAGCTCCTAGTATCTTATCAAGTGTGTCTTGCACTGTTTGGTGGGTAGGGTCTCGGGTGTGCTCCCCGCCGCGGTCGGCTGGGGTTCTGCGGCTCGTCATGTTGCTTTTGTTCCGGCTCCTGGATGACATCTGTGGTGTGCTACTCTGTGATTTAAGTGCCCCGCTGGTATGGGGCCTCTCTCTTTGCTGGTTCTGGCTCTCGCCAGGTACGTTTGTGACTCATTCCGGTAGGTCCTGCTATGTCATAACAACCGTTCCCTTGTCCGATGGGTGCTCCCCCCACCGGTGCCAACTGGGTGTGATGCTCTCTGCCCCTTCAGTATGCCACCTCAAATAGTTTGGGGATCAGCCGCTAGCACCCCCTCCAGTTCGTGACTGCAGTGTCGCTGTGGTGCGCCAGAGGTCCACGTGGGAGGACCGATGTCCCGAGGTGTCTCCTCAGTGCCCAGATTGAATCTGCCCGCTTCTCATTGTTCCTTTTAGTTCCTCATCTGCTCCTGAGGCCGTCGTTGTTCTCTCCAGCGCCGGCCGCATCCACCATCGGGTCACAGCAGACCCGCTTCATCAGATGATAGGTAGGGTCCAGCAGCGACTCCCTTCACCCTATGGGGTGCTTCCCGGTCCCGTGCAGGGTCCGCGCAGCCTCTGCCGCTCCCGCCTGGAGAATCTCTTGCCCAGTACTGGGCACCGCCTGGGTCCCAAGTCCTGGGCCCTGTTCCCCGACCGCCGCTCCCCGATCTTCAAGTGGGCAGTCAGTTCCACCGCCGGAGTTAAGAGGGCCCCCCGGGTGTCTCCCCAGTGCAGCTCTGGGCCCCCCCCAGTGCCGCCCCGAAGTCCGCTGCCGCCCGCGACCTCTCACCGCCTCTTTAGGCGACGCCGCTCAACTCGAGCTCCCGGCTTCAGGGCCGAGCTCCGGCGCACGCCGAGGCCGATCCCTCTCCGTCACGCAGGAGTGCTCCAGGGGACCAAATTCTGGTTACGTCGCTTCCCGCCAGGTCAGGCCATCCCGGTCTGCGTAGATTGTCCTGCTGGACCCCGGGAAGAGCTGTATGTCAGGATCTTGTGGCAGGCCCCATCAGAGCCGTTCGATTATGCGCCCGACATCTTGGCTGGGTTAGTCACGCTCCCCGCAAACCCTTTGTTAATGCCATTTTCAGGGAAAAAAACTCAAGCTTTCTTCTGCAGCCTTTTTTCCAATTTTTCTTTTTTTTAAAACATTTTAGCTGTATTTTGGCTAATTTCTTGGTTTCCTCCAGGGTAACCCACAAACTCTGGGTACCTCTAGAATCCCTAGGATGTTGGAAAAAGATGCTAATTTGGCATGGGTAGCTTATGTGAACAAAAAGTTACGAAGGCCTAAGCAGAGACTGCCCCAAATAGCAAAAAAGGCCTGGCACAGGAGGGGGAAAAGACCTGGCAGCGAAGGGGGTTAAAGGGCACCATAAGAAAAATATAATTTGTAAAAAAAACATAGTCATGTAATCATAATGTTAGCCACTAGAGGGCATAACCCCCATGGAAAATAAAACGGGAGAAAGTAATGCAGTGTACGCATATTGTTAGCCCCTAGAGGGCAATTTTTAGGGCTAGCAGGGCGACTACAATGATATTACAAATAAGGCCTTTAAAACAAAACTGCTGTAAAACAAATGTTATAGCCATGAGAAAGCTTAAAAAGACACTGAATGGTGGGAGGGGTTGTTATTTTGGCTTCTCCACTAATCTAGTGTGGGGACCCAGAGATGATGTAGACATAGCGTTTTGAAGGTGTCCCATTGTCCTAGGACCACCACAGGGACAGTTATGAGCAAAGATGTTCGGTAAAGGGAATGCCTTGCAAAGCATTATGGGGTGAGTTTTGGGGCTGCAAATACTATAGTATGTTGACTACAGAGGTCAGAACAGCCCCCAGAGAACCATACAGTCAGTCCTCAGACTGCATAACCACATGAACAAAGAATGGAAAAAAGTAATGCAGCGTACAAAATACATTACACATTTTCAAGGGTATCAAGCCCATTACAATGATATTACAAACAACGTCCATAAAACTTAACTTTTCCCAGCTGTAAAACAATAGTTTCAGCCATGAGAGACCTTAAAGAGATAATGAATGGTGGTAGGGGTTATTATTTTTGAGTCTCCACTAACATAGTGTGGGGCCCCAGAGATGATGTAGAAAGAAAGCACATGGTCAATGTGTTGAAGGTGGTCCCATTGTCTTAGGACCACTACAGGCTGAGTTTTGAGCAAAAATATTTTGTAAAAGTAATGCCCTGCAAAGCATTGTGGAGCAATTTTCTGTGGCACGAATATTTTAGTATGTTGATATGACTGTATTGCTTAGACTAGCCCCTAGAGGACAGCACAATGAAAATGCATTTGTAAGAAACATGGCCATGTAACTATATAATTAACCCCTAGAGAGCCTAACCACACAAAAAGAAAATGGCAATAAATAATACTTTGCCCCTAGAGGACATAGCATATTACACATTTTCACGGGTAACAGGCCTATAGCAATGATATTACAAACAAGGCCAAGCTATTCTCAGTTGTAAAACAAAAGTTCCAACCATGAAAGCGCTTAAAATTACACTGAATGGTGGGCGGGGTTTTTATTTTAAGGCCCCCACTAACCTAGTGTGGGGACCCAAAAATGATGTTGACAGAAAGAGCACGATGTTGTGAACGTTTTTGGTGGTGGTCCCAATGTCCCAGGACCACCGCAGGCTGAGTTTTGAGCAAACATGTTTTGTAAAAGTAATAATCTGCAAAGCATTAAGGAACAGATTTCCAGAGTGCAGTGAATATTGTAGTATTGGCTCTCCCGCTCTGCCGGGAGAGCTGCTTTCACTTTGAGGATTTCTGTTTTATGTAAAGCATTTACTAATTCCAAGTGTTTTAAGGGGAGAGCCACAAGTAATGACTGATTGTTCAGAGTTACCTAATGTGACCAGAGTTCCAGTACTGCCGATCGGGTTTAGGCTGTTGTGCCTGTTCGCACTGTGAGCGCCATTACCGCCATGTAGCAGGAAGGGGAGAGACAAAAGAAAACAAGCATTTGCAATGCAATGGGTCTCTCATTTGCTCGACTTAGAGCTATTAGCGTTGTAAAGTCCTAACCAGACTTTTATTGCCACATAAAATGAAAGTGAATAGTAATACAGTTTTACATAAGTGAGCTGATTAAAAGCGCCACGCCATGAGCGCCCAAAATGAAACAGCAGTCTGCTCTCAGTCAAACGTATTGGCAAATGTGCAGCGATATCGGGCTGTGTAGGAAATAAAAAGAGAAGCTAATCAGGACTCGAAAAATCTACTTACTTGCACTCGCTATGGCAAATTTAATTTTATGATGTCAAGCTATTTTTAGATTCCACTGGACCCTTCTGGCAGGTGGACAAAGAAACAGGTGTTCTTTTCAGTCAGAAACTGATTTAGCAATTAAGATGCCTTTAAATCTTATTCTTGTCACATTTGCTCTGTGTTCAGAGACAGAGGTCAGAAGTAAGTTTGTCATCTTGCAATGCAAATCATTTTCCTTGTGACTGCAGAGTTCCAGGATTTTCTAAGGTGAACTGTCTGACCTATGTGAAATGAAAGGCCTTTGGTATCAGGGTTCTCCTAACACACAACATTTATATAACTAAGTCTACTTTACAAGCATTTCAAAATATATTTCAGTAGCTGTGGAGGACCATTTTTTCTACTTGTGTGATGAAAAATTATTTCAATAGAATGAAAAAAGTCAGAACACTTTACTTGGTGATGTGCAAGTAATAAATGTTTTCTGAAACCCAATTTTCAAAGATTATTGTTAATACACTATATAATTTTTCCAGAAAAGTTGCAAGTTAGTTGGAAGGTTTTTGGACATTTCTTGGAAATTTACTGTCTGTAAATGACAATGCACTACCACATCATGCTTTAGTACTATATTTAATAAAAGTTAAACATAAACCGAGAAACAATTCTGCCCTGATGGCAAAGCTATTAGTAAACTAAGTGGAATGTTATGCATGGATCATGTGTACCCTATATGTAGGCTAGATTTATTATACATGGAGCAAACGCTTAGTGTATTTAAACAAAAGAGCATTTTTTTTTACAGTAGAAATGCTGAACCCACATATTTGAAGGTGCACTCATGTGAGAACAAAGAAAAAGGTGACTGTAAAATGCTTTATTTGCCTAGGATCACACAATTTGAGACCCGTTTCTGGGTCAAGTACATTACAGTTAGGTCGAGTAGATTTTTCAAGCTACTTGGCCTGCAGGTCTAGTAACATTTTCATGATTTTTAGAGGCCTAGTAGTCCAGAAACCATGCTGAAAACATGGACCCTTGGATGTTTTCGGTAGTTGGCAGGTGCACCCGAGGAGGGCTAAACACGGGAAAAGGTATGACGTGTGGATGCCTTTCACAAATAAAATCAAGCAATTTTTAAAAGGCAAGCCCACGAACCAACGAAACTGATGGGCGTGCATTGGGCATGGTTAAAAACCCACAGAGAGATTACTGCAGACTAGAGCACTTGTGCGCTCGACCCTAAAAAATGGTTCGGCCACGCTGAAGTATATCGGCAATTGTGCAATAATCCAAGTAACAGGGGCAGTTAGAAAGGCTTGACAAAAACAGCTTCAAGGCAGAACAAACATAAATCATTTACTAACGATAACTGGTTTTTGAAAGGCAAGCCCACAAACTAATGAAAGTGATGGGCATGAGGTGGGTGTGGTTAAAAGCCCACAATACAACAGGTCAAAGCACTTGTGCGCTCAACCTAAAAAGGGCTGGTATTGCAGTGAGTTCTATAGGAGCTGCAATTTAAAAATCTTTCATTGTTACCAAATGCACTAATAGCATATGATATGAATAGTTTTTTAAGACACCTCCTATAAAACAGTCCTAACATGGTTAAGAAGAACACAAATGCATCTCTCTGCATCAGCAGTTTTACGTCTCGCCTGCGACAGTCCATGCGATGAATATGCTCTCGCTTGTAAGATATATTGTAGACAAAAAGGGGCTTGAAGCCCACCTATTGCTTACCTTTGGTTGGCTTCATTGTCACTTTTTTCTGGTGCCTTCTAATTGGCAAGCTCGCGCAGGCTTCACTTCCTCTTCTTTTGGCTGGAGCATGAACCAGTTACTTATTGCTTCAGTATGATTGCTTTCCTGTCCCTGATCAGAGTGTGATTGAGGTTCTACTTTTATCTGTTCTTCTTCCTTGTCGTCCTTCTTGAGCCTCTTGCCATTTTTAGATAGGTTTTAAAATGCCACACACACATCAAACAAGCCCTTTTCTCTTTTGAAATGGATGTTTATTGTGACAACATTATCTGCTCTTATTGTGACAGCAGATGTTATCTGCTTCAAAATGTATTTTCACTAAGAGATGAGCATGGACGCAGTTGCTTTCTTTATATGATAGGATGTTTGCTCAGAAATACCAATAGGTCTCGCCTTTGAACAAAAGCCAATGACAGATCCATTACCCTCAATCTGTACAGCATGGGCATTGCTGACTTTGGCAATGAATTGTTGCCATGCTGTAGAGCAGTGTGGCTGCTGTACAGCATGACTAAAAATAATCATAATAAAAATTGACTGTGAATGATGCATCCAGCGCTAATGCACTTTAAAGAAAAAAATTGTTTTAGCCCTGGATGCGTCATAACACTTCATTAAACTAGTTTTAGCTACATTGCAAAGCAGCCACATACTGTACGGCATGACTACAAAATATTACCAAAACTCATAGCTATCATAGGTTAGAACTATTGGCTTTGCCAATCTGTCTTTTATCTGACTTCCACCTCAATCTTCCCTAAAGGTTGGAAATGTACTCCTGACAAGAGCAGAAGTAGAACTTTTGCCGAGGTGGGATACAAAAGGGGGAGTGTGATCGCTCAGCGGGCTTCCACATTAGCAGGTATAACAAAGTGTATTTGTAAAGCGCATTTTCAACCTAGGGTCTCTTAGTGCTAAAATAACAATGTTTATTTTTGCCCAAATATTTATTGTTGCGCAACTCGATGTTCCTCATTATATCAACCTCGAAGATATGAGGGGACTTGGCGGGATTTGAACCTGTGATAATGTTTATTTTCTCATGTGAAGATAGAAGTCACAAAAAGTTTGCTAGAAGTATTGTTTCCAGGAATGCTTCGGAAACGTTTGTGAATTCCTGTAAAATGTATGTCTGCACCAATGCAGGGGCATATAGCTGCGGATTCACTTTTGTGTCACTCTTTAGGAAATCTTTTGGAAATCTTTCAGATCTTTAAGGAGCTCACTATACCCCCTATGCCGCCCTCCCCGGTTGAAGCTTCTGTTATGCATAGTAATGTATTAGCGGCTCACTTTCAAGACAAGATTAACAAGATATACTCTGGTTTTCATCCATCTCCCTCTCAGAATAATCTCATGGGGCAGGAGATGAATTCTCCTACGGGTATGACCCAGTTAACCAATTTTCCCCCCTCACAGGTACTCTGATTGGGAATTTTCTTGCTAATATCAAATAGGGTTCTCCCTTGGACCCGGCCCCTCCTTCTATTCTTTTGAAGGCAGCAGATATTGTTGTTGGTCCTTTGACAGAAATACTTAATAATTCCTTGTCCGCTGGTATTCTTCCCAGTTCCCTCAAACATGCAATCATAAAGCCTCTCTTAAAAAAACCTAAGCTGGAGCCCTCTGTCTTGGATAATTATCGACCCATTGCCCTTCTTCCTATATTGGCAAAAATTCTGGAGAAGCACGTGAACCTGCAATTGACCAGCCATCTTGAGAGCCACGATCATTTACATCCTTCTCAAATGGGTTTCAGAACCCATCACAGTACAGAATCAGCACTCCTTACTGTAACTGAATCTGCTCGGCAACTTCTAGATCAAGGTGGTCATGCTGCTATTATCCTCCTTGATCTTAGTGCAGCATTTGACACTGTCGATCATACTCTTCTCCTTGATAGACTTTCCAAGATAAGGTTAGGAGGTCCAGCCCTTGCCTGGCTCTCCTCCTTCCTCACGGGAAGATCCTTTCAAGTTTTGCATCGCTCTTTTTTGTCTGACGTCAGGTCTCTATCTTGTGGAGTCCCGCAGGGTTCATCTTTAAGCCCCACCTTGTTTAACATCTATCTGTCATCCTTGGCCACAGTAGTCGCTCCTTATAACCTCTCTATGGTCACTTATGCTGATGACACACAATTAGTGGTTTCTCTCTCTAGCAGTAGGGACTCCCCCTCTGCCAACCTGGCCGAGGGGGAGTCCCTTGTTTAACATCTATCTGTCATCCTTGGCCACAGTAGTCGCTCCTTGTAACCTCTCTATAGTCACTTATGCTGATGACACGCAATTGGTGGTTTCCCTCTCTAGCAGTAGGGACTCCCCCTCTGCCAACCTGGCCGACTGCATGAAAGGTATTGGAGACTGGATGACCATGTCGAAACTGAAATTTAATGACAGCAAATCAGGGGTAATGATTATATGTAATGGCGCCTCTACCGCCCCTCTGGCTATGTACTCTGAGGCTTTTAACAGCCTGCCTCCTCCAATAACACAAGTAAAAAGCCTCGGCTTTCTGCTTGACCCACGCTTAACTATGGAGCCACAAGCTAAAAGAATCTCCTCGATCTGCTTCGGCTTAATTAAAAGTGTCAGGAAGATTCTTGGACTTCTGCCATTCGCTGCCAGAAGACTTCTTGTACAAGCCCTAGTTCTCTCCCGCCTGGACTACGGGAACTCTCTATATCTTAGTTCTCCAGATTATGTAATAAAGAGGCTGCAGGTTACGCAGAACGCAGCAGCTAGACTTCTCATGAATACCCCAAGGCATCTTTCCGCTAAACCAGCAATTGCAGCTCTTCATTGGCTCCCGATTAAGCAGCGAATTCAGTTTAAAGCTCTGTGTCTTGTTCACAGAGCCTTACACAATAAGGGTCCCCTTTCCCTTAGAAAACGGATCTTTTTTTACTCTCCCTTAGACCTCTTAGATCTCGTTCTTCTCAACAGGTTTACATCCCTTCGGTCAAGAGATCATGGGGAGGTAATTCGTTCTCCATCAGGGCTGCTCGGCTCTGGAATGCCCTGCCCTTTGAATGCCATCAGGAATCCTCTGAACTTCTCTTTAGGAGGAAGTTGAAAACCATTCTCTTTCCCTGTTAATCTGCTTCCCCTGGCTCTTCCGACATTCATGGTGTACTTTAGCGCTGGGATGCCCCCGGGTAGCCATGCGCTCTACAAATCTATAAACTAAATCTTTAAGAATGTGGCCCCTTAACTTATTTTTATGTTGCCTGTTATGGTTTCACACTGATGACCGTCATTTCTTTTTTAAATAACTGCATGCTTTAAACATTCTACTAAAACAAAGAAATGGAATATATAAAGTTGTGCAACAAATTAGCAAAACACTTTTTTCAAATAAAAAATAACCTATCTTGCATTCAGGCTTTTGTGTGTAATAAGGGAGAATTCTGTGAGCATTAGGAGTAGACACTAATTGTTACGTTTTCGCAAACAATTGTACATTTTTGTACTAGAACCACTGCCAGTAAGTAATGTTTGTTAACCCCACAGCTCACTGCATTTCCTTACAGTGCTGGGCCTAATAAAGGCTTCGCAATAAGGAATCATCTGAAAGCCTGACCCATTTGAAGAGGATTGGACCTATTTGCCTATCTGACTAAGTAGGCATGAACACTTGATAGTTTTCCACTGACTCAGGTGCCCTCTATCTGCTTGAAAAAAATGTGGTTCTTTCTCAAATATATATATCTTCATACCCAAGTACTCTTCCAACAAATGCTTAATTTTATTGCACACCCTTTGCCTCATCACTGTCCTCATCCTCGTGAATTATTCTGTATTCTTTCAACTATTGTACTTTCAAACACTGCATTACACGTTTTCTGCAACGTTTTCCCCCACAAGCTACAGTATAAGCTTTAAAGGTCTCCTTTACTGTCTCACACATAATCACTCTGTCCAGCATCGTACTCAAAGTGGGTGGAGAAGCAAAGAACTACCTTTTGCTTACTTACCTCTGCATACATTGGTATCCCCAACTACCCCTGTAGTTTTGAAACAGTTGTTTGATACAGTATTTTTGTTCTTTAGACACTTTGATCACTCAACTTTGTGACTTGCAAGATTAAAAAAATTAACGTACAGTAGTGTGTACTTTGTCAGTTTGCAACTCTGCTCGATCATGCTCGTTCCTGTCTTCCTTGGCTATCCGCATTTGCTTTTTCCTGGAAACCCTTGCCTTTTGCAGGATACACATGTAGAAAATTCGTTGGGTTCAAAACATCAATAACTACCCCACCCCCATCAAAAGGCCTTTCTGTATTGTGACCAGCAGCTCCTGGGTCTTCTTAACGCAAGTATCTTATTCTCCGTAGTCTGCAGTATGAACCTAGTGACTAAAATTGAACTTGCAGCAGTAAGTTATTGGGCCACTTTTATTTTTTTGCATAGAAAAATACAAAAACCGTGGTACAAAAATTGCCTTTTTTTATTTATTGTTATTTTGTCTTTTTACAACTCTGATAGTTCCTGCAAGATGGGAAATGGCGGTTTTAGCACAGCAAACCTTTTGTTGATGCTATTTTTTGAAAAAATAAGCTTTCTTGGATGACATCTCCCATTTTTTAAATATATTTTGCCTGGTTTCTCAGTTCCTTCCAGGGGGAACCCATAAACTCCAAATGCCTTAAAGGCCATAAATTGGGAAAAAATAAAGATGCGAATTTGGCCTGGATACCTTTCCTGGAGAAAAGGTTACAAATGGTTCAGTGCAAAGTGCGCCAAACTCAATAAAAGGGCTCATTTCTGGGAATTGAAATCCATCAGGAGTTTAGTGGGTAAATTCAAAAGAAAGTCACATTGTTTAAGGATTTGTCCAAAATCATACTAAATGTACCCTCCTTAGCCCTTCTTTTAGATGGATTCATTAAACCACGCATGGCTATCTTCCATCTAATTGTTTTGCTGCACCATTTAGTAGTCGTTGTGGACCTTTCGATTTCATCGGAATGATTTATCTGGGCTGAAACAAATTTAAGGAAATTATTTTTCTTAAAAGCCTCCCACCATTGACCAGTCAGTTTTCAACACAGTGTCAAGGGAAACCTGTTCTTTAGTCCTCCCTTAAGATGAAGAGATATATCCCCTAACTTCCGAGTGTATGCAACAGGTTTATTGCTAACAGCTGTGTGGCACAATCCGTGACAAAAACGTAGGTGGTTCTTAAAACAAAGTGAACTGGACCACGCGTTGTGTGTAATTGTACACAACAGGAGCCTGGTATGATGGCTCAGTGTTATTTTTTGTTTTTTTTGTTTTTTCTGTTTTTCTTTGAACGTTAGTTTATTTTTGCATGAACGGGTTTGCTTTAGCAGAGTTTGCTCTTCCTTCATGGCTTAATTATAGCGGAATCGTTCATTTAGCACATGTGCTTATTATTTCTTGTTTTCATTCCTGATAACTGAATTTTAAATATTGATGTCTAAATTTCTGTATCATATGGCTTTTATTTTCTGTTCATCACTGTGCATCGGCGACGTTGGGGAATGGCAGCCTATTCATTTGCATAATGTACTTTATTTCTATAAATAACACTAATTTCACTAGTGACTTATCTGCTTCCGCTGTTTTAGTTCCTTCCTTATTTTGTTTGTTGACTTCTCGTCTCCTGCTCAGTATCCTTTGGTCTAGCGCTTCATCTCTCTCTCTCTCTCTCTCTCTCTCCGGTATTTTCTTTGTTTTCAGTTTTCCCAAAGCGATCGCCGCCAGATTTTTCCTTGCCTGCTCGTACCAGCTCCGAGATGTCGTCGTGTTTAATGTTTTACATTTAGGTTTGAAGTGCCATAACACGGGAATCACACAACGTAAGTTTGCGGACTAAATCAGCAAGTTCAGGGGTGGGGGTTACTGGATAATGATCTGAAAACTGTTACCAGGTTTTCTCAGCATAAGCTTTCAAATTCTAGAACTACTTTTCTCATTTATTTATTTATGGTTTTCCGTTGTGCAATCCATATCAGAAGGACGCCAGAGCGATTTGCATAAAAGATTTTACAGTAATTAAAACGTGAAATTTTACACATAAAAAGGAACCCATCGAAAATGTAAATATACAAGTGCAAAATGTAGTTGAAGAATGTTAAAGTTTTATACAGATGGTTTCAAGAGCTCGGTATTCAATGCCTCTGTTTTGTGAATGAAGTGATTATGTAGTAGTGGTGTGTGAAGTGGGTTGGACAAAACAAATGACTGTACTACAAGTTTGAGATCTTCTTTGATATTTATACCTTACCCACTTAAAATAATTTCAACCAGAATTAGGAATTTTTGGCCATGTTGTTACTATGGTAATGCAAGATTAATTGTTTGTCTGGAATCAAGCCTAGAAATACTCTCTGGTCAAATATGTTAAGTTTGCTATCTAAGATAGAAAACGATTCATGCCAGAAATTGGCAAGCAGGTTTGCACAGAGTGGAGATATTAGCAAGAATTCATTTTTGTGGGCTTGATATTAGGTGATGGTAGCTTAGAGAGGCTCCCATCTTCTGAAATGTTAATACCATATTTTTGATGTACTCTGCAGAAGTGGCCTTTAGAAGGCACAGAGTATTGTTTATGTATTGATGCAATGATTTGTTTAATTGTTAAAGAAGCTTTGTGTATGGTTTCCTGTAGAGGTTGAAAAGTCTCATAGCACGAATGGAAACTTATGGATACACCATATTTTAGAGAGATTGCGGTTGAAAGGGTGAAAAGCTGAAGTCTGATAAAGGAACATTAAAATGCCGGTTTTGTCCATGGTCAATGATAAAGAATGGTTGGTTTCTACCAGAACTATCACAATTCTACAGCCTGGTCAAACATGGTAGGCCCATCGGAAATGTATATTCTGAAAGTGCTGGTTGAATTATGAAGCCACACAATGCCCAACAACTTTCAATATGAGTGGCAGGCAGGTTGATAATAGTGAAGTTACTCTGTGTCCACATGGGCTTTTTTCAGTAAAAAGTCTCCTGTAAGTTTTTTCGGAGTTGGCATTGTATATATAGAGAAAAGGTGATCGTTTGTCCAGAAGGAAGTTAGTTGAAATCTGATAACCTTTGCTGGAGATGCAGGGTTAGAGCCTAATAGTTTGGTTACAAGTTTAATATTGGCAATTTATTTGATTAGTTTGTTGTGGAAATCTCTTTGATAGAATGTAGTGAAGAGTTAGTTCTCTGGAATATGCTGGAACTTCATGTTTGCAGAGGAAACTATACAGAGGTAAATATTTTGTTTTTTAGGAATAAAAAATATTGCAAACTCCTTATTTCGCAGAACAGTTTGCAAATAAGATTCCAGTTTTAGGGAACAAATGTGTGTTTGAGAACCGTGAAGAGTGTTTTTTGTGACTTGTGAGTGAGTTTGCTATGTGATGTCAGTGGGCTAGCATTGAAGATATGTTTTTTTCAAACCTTTTCTGTGTGTGACGCCTGGAGTGGAGACATTGAAGGTTTTTGTTATTGAATGCGCTTGATTTGTCAACATTTGATTGTCAGTTTGTTTCCATTTCTTGATAGATCCACAGATAGCTTTTTTTATGTGCCTTTTTTGTTAAGTAAGTCAGACGTTATTAGTGTCTTCCATAGGCTGGGTATGAGTACTTTTGTGACGGGTTATAGAGAGAGAGAGGAAGGTGCTGGTGTAGATTATAATTATATATTTTAAATGAATGAATATGTTCATAATATATATTCTTCAGAACAGCATCTCCTTGATGTCTAAGCACAACCATGCTGAAACTTGTAAAAGTGGTAGCTCCTTCCAGTGCCATCTTTTGTTATAAGGAATGTCTTCATAAGTTTTAGCCATTAAACCAGCATTTTGGGGGCTTTTTTCTTGTAATTCGATTGCGCTTGGAAGGCTGTTTCAGAAAATGAGCAAAGCTACTCCCCTCGGCATGGTATAGGGAGCGTATTATTGAAAACCAGTACCTTTTTGTGACTTTTTGACAGACTGGTACTAAGGAAAACTCTCCAGAAATGGCTAAAGAGAAGGCAGCAGGATGGACATATCCTTGTTTGCCATTGGAATGATGGCACAGCCACATGCTCATTGAGTTCATGTGTCTATGTATGAGAGGCTCTTTCTAGGGTAGTCATGATGGACAAGCTCTTATTTCATAACGCTCTTATAGCTGTCATTTAGACTAATCATTGTGCTGGTTCTGTTCCCATACTCATTGCCAGTGTCACTCTTCACACATAGAAGGGCACATTTCAGAATGTTCATTAACTAATTACAGCGACAAGTACCAGCTTGAGTAAGCCCTTTAAAAAGTCCCACCAAACAATTAGTTAAATCATTGTTTCTTCATTGGGGGATCCTCGCAAATTGGACATTGATACTTGATGCAGAGTTTGTATGTCCCAAACCAAACCATCGTGGCAGGACCAAAAATATGCAGGATACCAAAGCTAAAACACTTGCCTTAAGAATGAACTGTGGATCTCACCATGTATGCACTATGTTCCTTCAAGTGTCTTCAGATATTTTGAAGGGAAATTGATCACAAATACTTTTGTTAAGAAGTTGTAAGCCAGGTGAACTTTTTTCAGGCTCTGTTCCCAGCTCTACGGATCTCTTACATGTTTATATCTGAAAAACAAATCAATTGGTCTTTAGTAAAAGAATGAACACTTGGCAGCGGTGTAGCAGAGGTTGGTGCTTATTGTTGCTTTGGAGAGACCAACACCAAGAAGCCATAGCATTGAAAGGTTGTGTCCTAAAATGACTAGGAGCCCAGTGATTTTTTTTTGTTTTCTATTTTTTTTTTCTTTTTAAATCTCTTCATGTTAATTGTAGGAAGTTGGCTCTGTATGCACTATTTCAAAGTAAGGAATAGTATGCACAGAGTCCAAGGGTTCCCCTTAGAGGGAAGATAGTGGCAAAAAGAGATAATACTAATGCTCTATTTAGGAACTTTGAATAATCACAATAGCATATATACTGTTCAAATAAATCACATATAGCTATTTTAAAACTAGACACAGTGCAATTTTCAACAGTTCCTGGGGGAGGTAAGTATTTGTTAGTTTTTGTAGGTAAGTAAACAACCTACGGGGTTCAAGTTTGGGTCCAAGGTAGCCCACCGTTGGGGGTTGAGAGCAACCCCAAAGTTACCACACCAGCAGCTCAGGGCCGGTCAGGTGCAAAGGTCAAAGAGGTGCCCAAAACGTATAGGCTTCAATGGAGAAGGGGGTGCCCTGGTTTCCCGTCTGCCAGCAGGTAAGTACCCGCGTCTTCGGAGGGCAGACCAGGGGGGTTTTGTAGGGCACCGGGGGGGACAGAAGTTAGCACAGAAAGTACACCCTCAGCAGCACGGGGGCGGCCGGGTGCAGTGTGGAAACACACGTCGGGTTTCCAATGTAAATCAATGGGAGACCAAGGGGTCTCTTCAGCGATGCAGGCAGGAAAGGGGGGGGATCCTCGGGGTAGCCACCACCTGGGCAAGGGAGAGGGCCTCCTGGGGGTCACTCCTGCACTGGAGTTCCGATCTTTCAGGTCCTGGGGGCTGCGGGTGCAGAGTCTTTTCCAGGCGTCGGGATCTGGGAGTCAGGCAGTTGCTGTCAGGGGGAGCCTTGGGATTCCCTCTGCAGGCGTCGCTGTGGGGGCTTAAGGGGGGCAACTCTGGCTACTCACAGTCTAGTAGTCGCCGGGGAGTCCTCCCTGAAGTGTTGTTTCTCCACAAGTCGAGCCGGGGGCGTCGGGTGCAGAGTACCAAGTCTCACGCTTCCGGCGGGAAACGCAGTTGTCTTGAAGTTGCTTCTTTGGAAACAAAGTTGCAGTCTTGGATGAACAGAGCCGCTGTCCTCGGGAGTTTCTTGGTCCTTCTAGAGCAGGGCAGTCCTCTGAGGATTCAGAGGTCGCTGGTCCTGGGGAAAGCGTCGCTGGAGTAGTGTCTTTTAGAAGTGGGGAGACAGGCCGGTAGAGCTGGGGCCAAAGCAGTTGGTGTCTCCGTCTTCTCTGCATGGTTTTTCAGCTTAGCAGTCCTCTTCTTCTTAGGTTGCAGGAATCTGAGTTCCTAGGTTCTGGGGAGCCCCTAAATACAGAATGTAGGGGTGTGTTTAGGTCTGGGAGGGCAGTAGCCAATGGCTACTAGCCCTGAGGGTGGCTACACCCTCTTTGTGCCTCCTCCCAAGGGGAGGGGGTCACATTCCTATCCCTATTGGGGGAATCCTCCATCTGCAAGATGGAGGATTTCTAAAAGTCAGAGTCACTTCAGCTCAGGTTGCCTTAGGGGCTGTCCTGACTGACCAGTGACTCCTCCTGGTTTTTCTCATTATCTCTCCTGGACTTGCCGCCAAAAGTGGGGGTTGTGTCCAGGGGCGGGCATCTCCACTAGCTGGAATGCCCTGGGGCATTGTAACACGAAGCCTGAGCCTTTGAGGCTCACTGCTAGGTGTTACAGTTCCTGCAGGGGGGAGGTGTGAAGCACCTCCACCCAGAGCAGGCTTTTGTTTCTGTCCCCAGAGAGCACAAAGGCCCTCCCCAAACTAGTCTCTCAGCAGCAGGCTGGCACAGACCAGTCAGTCCTGCACTGAACAATTGGGTAAAATACAAGGGGCATCTCTAAGATGCACTCTGTGTGCCTTTTTTTAAAAAATAAATCCAACACTGGCATCAGTGTGGGTTTATTATTCTTAGAAGTTTGATACTAAACTTCCCAATATTCAGTGTAGCCATTATGGAGCTGTGGAGTTCGTTTTTGACAGACTTCCAGACCATATACTCTTATGGCTACCCTGCACTTACAATGTCTAAGGTTTTGCTTAGACACTGTAGGGGCATAGTGCTCATGCACCTATGCCCTCACCTGTGGTATAGTGCACCCTGCCTTAGGGCTGTGAGGCCTGCTAGAGGGGTGACTTACCTATGCCACAGGCAGTGTGAGGTTGGCATGGCACCCTGAGGGGAGTGCCATGTCGACTTAGTCATTTTCTCCCCACCAGCACACACAAGCTGGCAGGCAGTGGGTCTGTGCTGAGTGAGGGGTCCCTAGGGTGGCATAAGACATGCTGCAGCCCTTAGAGACCTTCCCTGGCATCAGGGCCCTTGGTACGAAGGGTACCAGTTACAAGGGACTTACCTAGGTGTCAGAGTTGTGCCAATTGTGGAAACAATGGTACATTTTAGGTGAAAGAACACTGGTGCTGGGGCCTGGTTAGCAGGGTCCCAGCACACTTCTCAGTCAAGTCAGCATCAGTATCAGGCAAAAAGTGGGGGGTAACTGCAACAGGGAGCTGTTTTTTTACATTCATCATGCTGCATTTTGACTTGGTGTTGTTCTTACCCTTATACTACAAGTATGTTTAAGGGATGTTTCCCTAAAGTGGTATGCATTTTATGAAAAAATCACATTTTTGATTGTGTGCCACACAATGTTTTGCCAGATAGAATTCAAAACGGGGAAGGAGCTCCGCCACTCCAAACGTAGCCTGAACCATTCTACATAAACCTTTGCACTGGTAGCATGGCTAAATATGATCTAGCACAATTTTTGATGCACTACATAATATCAAACAGAGTAAATGTGTTTTGCTCTTCTTGTCAAATTTGACCCATATCTTGAAATGTGAGTCTATCAATGTCCTCTATTTTCATGCAAACAGCAAAATTATTGAAGCTAGTTTCCCTCTTGACGTGTTATTTGCGGAGAAGGTTCTTTTACTTTAACCTGTTAGTTTAGTGAAGTAATAGGAAATATATGTCCAAATATTTTTGCAGCTGTATCACGATTCGTTAGCTTCATTATTGCACCAGTTTAAGTCGCTTTATGAAATCTTGCTGCCTGTTAAAAATGTATGAAGGATAACTATAAAATCTTTGCAATTGAATGACAAAAGAGTGCCCTGCCCTCTGTTTTTGTTATGAAAAGGTTACAAATGCTGCCCTGGCACTACCCCACGCAAAATAGGACCAAATGCCAGAGAAAAGATTAACATTGAAAAGTCTTTGAGGCAAAAAATAGGCCTAATGAGATGAAGTGCAACAGGAACTTCTGTCTGACATCGAAACTCATGGAGGAAACACAATTGCAAAACAACAGGAGTGCCTAGGAAAAGGCCTGGAAGAGACCAGTAGAAGACGGAAGGAGAAAAGCTAGGCAAAAGCAATTGAGGTTTGCAGGAAGTAGATTACCTGGGAGGTGGAGACGAAATCTAGTCCACTAGAAGCGGGCTAGGCTACAGCACAGCAACAGTCATGTTTCCTCAGGTATCAATAGGTTATGTTAGCAGATGAGGGGTAGATATTGGACATCCTCAAATTCTACAGGTGATCTGCTCCCCCTCCCTTGGTTATATCCTTAGAAGAGGTGGGACTCAGCACCTTTATTGCTATGAATCACCAGGAAAGTGAAATAATTAAGTGTGGGGAGCTCCCCCTTCACCCAAAATTAAGTATCTTTCATGTGTTCTGCAGCAAACTCCTAATCTCTTGTCTACATAGACCTTCTGCCTAGCAGCTAGTTGAGCATATCAAAGAACTGTGGGCTTCAAACCCTATTTATGTAGCAGTTCCTTAACGTATGCTTGTAAAACATTGAATCCTGTTAAATCTTATTATGGAGGAAAGGCTTGGGAGCAATGTCGGCGTCCAGAGAGCGTCCAGTGTACGTAACTAAGGTACCCCAATAAGCAGCCATCATCACTTCTTTGGGTTGCTGCTTAAGGGGCTAATGGATGTTACCATGGTATGGATGTGATTATGGTATGTGTGTAGGGTGCACGTTCGGTGCCAGTTGCACATGGAAGTATTCAACTGGTTGTACAAACAGCCTGAAATCCGGTTGAATGTTAAATTTTATTGCTAAAATGTCATGTAATGGTGTTGGTGACCTGTAAGCATGGGTTATGAAGGGAACAGGGGACTGAGTCGCAAGGCCGCATGGAAGGACATTGTGTGCTTCGGTGGCCTCATGAATACTTAACTTTCATACATTGTCATTCTCTTACACTATCTGATGCCCCTTGGAACTAGGTACTACAACAGATGTGTAATTTATTGTTTTTAAATTTCTGACTGTTATTAGCATTTTAGGTGCTCTTTTGAAGGGACTTTGTTGTAGGTTCTTGGCTCTTTATATATTAGTCCGTCTTGTACTTTTTAAATCACATTATTACACCAGGTTTTTAAAGCCTAGCAGTCCTTTCTTACTCCTTTTGCTTTTCAGAGACAGGATACTGAATGCCGTTTCTTGTAACTGGATTTTTTTTTTTTTTAAACAAATTCCGGAAGCTTTTAAATTCTCTCTCTTTACTGTAGAATTGTTTTTTTTGTTGGTACATTACTGGGGAAATGCCCTCTGATTGCATGCTTGTAAGGAAATACTCGTGTTTTGGCTTTGACTAAATAGCTTTCCAGCAAAGCTGCTGTTGTTGAACAATTTGAGGGGGGGATTAAATTAATGATGAGGGCTTGATCTGTGAAATTCTATATTTTTAAATTAATGTAGTGTAGCTTTAGGTTTTATCTAAAGCAATGCAGTTACCTTTTATGTAAATTGGACTGATGAAGAAGATATAACTACTGCAGGGTCATAAAGCAGGTTGATTGGATACTACTAATGGGATGCCGGTAGGGTTGCATTAATGGTAGAGGAGTCAGAGAAGAAAGTGTTATCTTTAGGGGAACAATGCTTTGATGCTGCATAGAAGACCTGGAGCTGAGCTAAGAAAGTCAGCTTCTAAACGAAGCAGTTTAATGTGTTGGTAGCAGTGATACTGAGGGCATACCAATGTAAGGATGCATTAGGGGCAGAGGTTTTTGAATCGTATTCACACTGCCACATTACACATCACCTGAGAATTAGAATTCCCAGGTTCACACCTATAGGCAAGGTCAGATCAAGTTCTCAGCTGGATGTGAGGCAGACCCGAAGCTTCAATACTTTAAGAGAGCTCCAGGATTCCTTGAGATTTGATGGCAAGTATAGATTCTTATTTAGGTGGGGATGGGATCTTTTTAGGTTCTGTCTGTGTGTTTGGTTCTGTTAATTGGAGTCCTAGAGTAATGACAAAGCCTGCATTGAGAGTGCTTGAGGGCATTGCAGATATGGCTGCAAAGGTGTATTCAGTCATCCCTGGGAGAGGAGGTTGTTGAACAGTCAGGCATGTTCTTGATGGCTGGCATATATGTGGTGGGTAGGTTGGCTGTTGTGGCAGGAAGGGGAGAGGCCTTCCACTGCTGAGACTTTACAGTTAAGGTAGTGTAGAATTGTGCCCATGCTTGAGCATGAGAAGAAAGGACAGGCTATCCCGACTTGCGTGTGAAGCCATGGGAAGGAGTATCAGGTTATATATTTATCACTTGTGCCCCTATGTTGAATCACCCGTAGCTTGGATTGATTCTTTATCTGAGAAAAATGTAGTACCTAAAAAGCAGCAGTATGGGCATTAATCATTTTTATTACAGTAAAATAAAAAGCCTTTTGTTTAGGGCAGGTCATATACTAATAACTCAGGTTGCCTGTGCTTGCCTGAGTGTTTGGGTCACACACCTCATCTCCTGCGTACACAGCGCCTAAATGTTGACCACTGTTAGCAGTTCTAGTTCTATTGAATCCTATGTGGAGGGTGGCCCAACAGAGGGGCTTAAAAGCAAGTGTATAGTTCTTGGATATAGGCACTGCTCGAGACATCAAGCGGATATGTCTGCTGCCTTCCCTCTTTTCTCTAGTCATTGATGCAACCAGCCCCTCTCCAGCCTTCACAGTTAACTGCATGTAAAAGGGGTTTCAAAAGCTGATAACACAGGGCATGTATTTTAAAGTAGAGTGTGAAAAACATATTTGTTTGTTGAAGTACTAAAGCTGATTCTGCCAATTACATCAGAAACATGTGGGCATGACTGCAAGTTGTACTTCACATTTGTATTTTTTTTTTTAAAGTGAGAACCTAATAAAAATGACTTTGTGTCATACCCCTTACAAAAGCGTACTCTTTGATTAGGGAATGTTCCTGCTTGTATAGCAAAAAGTGAATAAGGATAAGAAATGCACTTTCTTAGGGTTTCCTTTTGGGGAGAGCAGAAGACTACATATCAAATTACAGATTAGGGCTTGGTTTAAATTACCTATTTGTGTGTCTGTTTGGCAGGTTGGTCGACATTTATGGTTATGTTTATTCTGATTCCTCATTTACTAAAGGTTTGCTTCTTTGCTCTATAATCCTTGCTTTTGGAAGCATTATACTTTTTATGAGTTTTTATGTCAAGCAATTTAACAATAGTGCAACTTTTTGAAAAGAGAGTAGGAAATGATGACAATTGCAACAATAGCAGTTGTTCTAGTATGATATATACATAAATAATTATAGTTCACAGTGAGATTAATCAATTTGTTCTGTGTACCTCAAAAGCCTCACACTCTCTGTTTGTGCCTCAAGTGGCTCACCATGTCTGACATTGCGTCCAAGTTATTGGACATCCTAGATCTTAGGGCACTAGTATTGAAATCTTACACCATCAGTGTATCTGCCCCAACCCCCTAGGTTGTCTGTCTGTATGTCCCACGCTCTCCAGTGTGCCCATGTACTCAAGCCCTTTATTCTGTCCAAATGTCACAGGTGATTAATACAACTAAGATCTACCAGCACATGGTTATCATTCCGCTAGCTGGACACTCTGGGGGGGAAAACTGCAAACTCAAAACTCTCTTGTTAAGCAGATGAACACATCTCTGCAAGCATGATAAAATCCTGGGCTTAGGACATTATTTTACTCATTTCCAAACTGGTAATGCCTCCCTGAAATTGCATCAGATCACACTTCTCATTAAAGAAAAAAAACCTGTCCTCTTACCATTGGACTTACAAATCCCCAATGCACATATCCAAACTACCATTACTGGCTAATAATATAGAAAAAGGGGTCTCTCCTATTACACATTTCCAAAAATTAGTTCCTGATTTCCTATCAGTCTGGATTCCAACCCAAAAGTAGGAACAAATTGTTAATCTTTGAGATACCATAACCGTTTTATGAGCTAGGGAGGAAGGCAGTTCATGCCTCTTAGTCCTCTCCTGTCTACTTTCAACATCTTAAATCACAAAACCCATCTTATTGGTTTGCATCCTTTTGTCCTCTAGATCTCAGTTCGTACAGATGGAGTCTTTCAGATCACCAACAACATGCCTGATGTATGAAGTTACACAGAAATTAACACAATCTCCCTATATATCCAATCTTTACATGGAACCGCTAGGCATAATGGCCTCAGTAAAATAATCAATGTGGATCAGTACGCTGATGATAACTGTACCTGAACATTTCTATCCCTTCAAACCTAAAACCAAAATGAATAAACTGAATGAGTTTTCCCACTCAAATTAAATATGGCAAACACAAAATTCCTTCATCACCAACTCAAAAGCGGTTTGAACAACTCTCCTCTCCCATGTTCGTCCCATTAGCAGAATCATTTGGCTTTATCATTAACCAGAAAATCTTTTTTGGCCGCATTGCCAAACTTGCCAGAACTGCATCTTTCTAATTCTTCCTACTTGGGAAATTTCAACTCACTATGCCTCAAATCTGACTTCAGAGCAGCGCTGCAAGCTTTTGTCTCCTCACACCTAAATGGTGGCAATGCTGTTGTGGCCGCCAACCCCAAAGCCTCATTGTCAACTCTCAAATCCATTCTACATACAGCAGCATGCCTTGCTAAGAGCACCAACAAAAGGTAAAACATAATATCCTTTTTTTTTTTTTTTTTTTTAAAGACCTCCAGTGCCTCTTACTCAAAGCTCAAGTAAACTCCAAAGCTGCCTCACAGGTTAAGCATGTCACTCGGTATTTTCCACCTACTCTACACACCAGAAAGCTAAAGAGGTCCTAGAGGAAAATCCAGCCATGCTTGAAGTCTCTAAGGTAAGAAAATGTAAAACCTGCAACCAGGCATTGTTATGCCAAGCTCCCACAACCTGGAACCTCCTTCAAGAGGAACTCTGAGTCATCTCGAACTTGCCTGTTGTCAAGAAAGGCCTGAAAACCCTCAAACTCTTAAACTACACCTGAAGGCCACTGTTTAACACCTTCACTGCTGCCACCCGCAACCCTCCACCCCCGCGCAGACTCTTACTCCCGCACACCCAAGCCTTGGGGTAGTTCACAATTAGGCCCTTAAAACGTTTTGTCCACATAAGCTATCCATGCCAGCGTTGTGTCCTTTTCCCCCCCAACATCATTGAGATTCTAAAGGTGCCATCTTTTGTTTCCACTAGAGGGGACTGAGAAAATTGGCAAAATATAGAAACATTTTGAGTTTTTTTAGAAAAATAGGGAAAACATGCTCCAGACTTTTTCCCTAAAAATCGCGTCCACAGTTTGCTGTACTAAAGCCAGCATCTTCCCAGCTTTCAGTAACCTGCAGAGCTAAATCAAAAAAACTTATTTTGTAACAGGTAGCCCATTTTCCCTAACTTTTGTGCTCTCAACCTACTTCTAGTTTGTGGTGGAAACCAGTGTAAAACCCATAGGTGATCCAAAAAAGCTTTAGATTTCTGAAAAGTAGACAACATTCCGAATTCATCAAGAGCCCATATGTGTAGATACCTCCAGGTTTTCCCCAGGAAAATAACAGTTGAAATATTGAAAATGAGTAGGAAAAACAGGCATTTCTGACGTGTTCTTCTGTAACTTTTTGTCACGATGGCCGATTGACAAAAGCTTAAACCATTATGTCCGCTGGACTCTTCTGGTTGCGGGGATATATAGGGATTATAGATTCACCAAGAACCCAAGGTACCCAGAGCAAACAACTGAGCTGCACCTTACAATGATTTTTCATTGAGTACCGAGTATAGACCAATTGATATAGCAAAATAAGCAGAGTGAAAAATGGGTGTAAAGGAAACGTATGTTTTTCTGAAATGGGCACAAGATATAGAGTTTAGGAGCAGTGGTTATTTCTACATCTCTGAATTTGTGGGTACCCAAACTAGGGTATGATTTGGAGGGTATTTTTCAAAATGTCATCTTTATTATACGCTGACTTACATTTGAAAGGCAGAAATGCAACAAAATTAAATTAATAATAACACATGTTCTTTTGTTCTATGCTCCCACAAGTCTTCTAATAAAAATGGTACCTCACTAGTGTGGGTAGGCCTAGTGCCCACGATAGGAAACGGCCCAAAACGCAACATGAGCACATCAAAGATTTTCCCACAGAAAACGAACCCTCCTTTTTTTCAAAGCGAGTAGCTTTAGATTTTGGACCCTACCTCAGCCGGCACCTAGCGAAACCTAGCCAGCCTGTACATTTTTTAAACCTACACATCTAGGGGTATCCAGCATAAGCTGCCGTGCGTGGCTCTCATCGTGATTTTTACCTGGAATTCCTTGCAAACCTCAAACTTTGACTTAAAAAACACATTTTCCTCAAATTTCTGTGATGGAAAGTTCTGAAATCTAAGGGAAGCCACAAATATCTTTCCACCCAACACTCCCTCAAGTCTTGTGATTAAAAATGTCACCTCACTTGTATAGGTAGACCTTGTGCCTGCGTCAGAAAATGGTCCAAAACGCAACATGGACTCAGATCTTTCTTCCAGTGAAAACTGACCCTCTCTTCCCAATGTGGGTGGCTTTAGATTTTGGACCCTCTATCAGCCAGCAACTAGGGAAACTTGACCAATGTGCAAATTTTTGAAGATTAGACACCTAGGAGTATCTAGCCTGGGCTGACTTGCGTTGCTCTCACCATTTTTTTTTTCTTCTTTTTTTACCCAGAATCCCTTGCAAACCTCATACTTTGACTAAAAAACACAATTTCCTCACATCTCTGTGATGGAAAGTTCTGGAATCTATGAGGGAGCCATAAACTTCCTTCCACCTGGCATTCCCCCAAATCTCCTGATAAAAATGGTACCTCACTTGTGAGGGCAGACCTAATGCCTGCGACAGGAAACTGCCCAAAACGCAGCATGGATGCAGCACATTTTTCCTAAAGAAAAAAATAAAAACAACTCTTTTTCCAATGTGGGTAGCTCTAGATTTTAGACCATAGCCCAGGGTGAAGCTTCAGGGGGGGTATGTTTGGGGTGTTACACACCTAATAAATGTATTTTTTAGTAAATAGTTGAGTACAGGTGATTTCAGTCGTGTTTGCCGAGTTGTCTGCATTTTTACATACACACAGATAACTCTCACCCACACTCCCTCTCTTAGTTTTGAATGTCCGGTTTGTTATTTTACAAAATATTGAGTTTTCTCTCACTTAGTACCCCTACTAACCCACATCCCTCTCCCTTTCCATGGCACTTTAAGCTCCTCTCATGTGCCCTGCTTGTCGTATGATGTATTTTAACATTAGTGCCAGAGTGATTGTTGGGAAATATGAATCTCATCCCCCCCCCCCCCCCCACGATGACCAAGCCACACCCCTGACCCAATTTCATCCAGTACCTAGTGAAACTGAGACAATCTTTATATTTTTTAAAACTAGACACCTAGGGGAATTCAGAAAGGAGTGGCTTGTGTGGATTCCATGAGTTTTTTTTCTTTTTTTTTTTTTTTTTTTTTTTACCCACAATGTCCTGCACACCACACACTTCTCCTGAAATCATACCTTTTCCTTACATTTCTGTAATGGAAACTTCAGGAATCCACAAAATTCCTACCATCCAGCATTGACCAACCTGTGCCGATTTAAAAAAAAAAAAAAAAAAAAAGAAAAAAAAAATAAAGAAAAAAAAAGAAATGCTGCCCCATTCGTGTGGCTGGGCTGGGAACGGATCAAACCAAGGGCAATGAGAGCCCTTACGTGGAGACTCGTATTGACCTTGGTTGACTCTGTTCCTGTCGCTGGCACTGTCCCAGATGTCTAGATTTCAGAAGGGGTTTCTAGGTGGCAGCCTACCCAAGCCTAAAACGTGCAGCCATTCACCATTGCAAGTGGGACAATATTGGGAGTTAGCCAAGCTCTCCTGCCCCATATGCAAAGTCAAGCACCAAAAGAGTCAAATGCCCTCTTACTTACCATTGGGATGAGATGTGTTAGTCTGAGGAGCAGAACGACTGTTGCCCCCTTCATTTGAGGTGGGGGCATAACCTTGCCCATTGTAGTGGGCAGGCGACACCCCTCTTTTTTTCCCCTGGCATCTGTTTGGCTGTCTGTTCCCCCGGGGGGCGGATCGGGGGTAATTACCCCCATCTGCCCAGTTGGGAGGGGTGGGGGGCAGAAAGACTGTATCACCATTTATTTTGGAAGGGGCCATGGCAATGCCCATGGGGAGGGAGTCCCCACCCGCTTTGTTTAAAAGAAAGATATATATATATATATATATATATATATATTCCCCTGGCGTCTAGTGGGCTTTCTGAATAATTACCCCCATCTGCTCCCCCCCAAGGAGGCAAAACTACTTTGGCACCATTTATGTGGGTTTGGAGCATGGCCATGCCCATGGTGGGCAGCCCCCATCACTTTTATCTCTCCTTTTTTTTTTTTTTTTATGCGCTGCTGTCTAGAGGGCTTTCTGTCCCCTGGGGGTGGAGAGACAGTGCCCATTTCTGGGAGGGTGGGTCATTGTCATGCCCATTCTGGGCAGCCTCCACCCTTAGACTTTTCTTTAAAAAAATAAAAAATAAATAGTAATAATAATAATCCCAGGTGCCTAGTGGAATTTCTGTCCCCCGCCCCCATGGGGGCAGATCAGGGGCTATTGCCTCATATGCCCCTCAGGAAGGACAGAAAGACTTTGGTTCCCATTTTCTGGGGTGGGGGCATGGTCATGTCCATTGTGGGCAGCACCCACATCTCTTTTATATATTAAAAAAAGAAAAAAAAAAAAACTTACATAGTGGGCTTTCTGCCCCAAAGAATGTGCCCATTTTTGGGGGATGGGGTCAAAACCAAGCCTGCCCATTTTGGGCAGTCCCCACCTCTACACTTAACTAACAAAATAATCCCTGGTGCCTAGTGTGCTTTCTGTCCCCCACCCCTTCCCCGGGGGTAGATTGGGGACTATTGCCTCATCTGTCACCCTGGGGGCAGAAAGACTTCGGTCTCCATTTTTTTTTGGGGGGTGGGGGCACGCCCATGCCCATTGTGGCCAGCCCTTGTCTCTCTTAAAAAAATAAAAAAAAATAAGACCCTGTGTCTAGTGTCCTTTCTGCCCTCACCCCCAGAAGGGTGAGAAAGACTGTGCCCATTTTTGGGGTGCAAGCATTGCCATGCCTATCTTGGGCAGCCCCACCCACCCCTATTTTAACAAAAGAAATAGTTTTTGGTGCCTACTGGGCAAGGGCTTTTGCTCCCCCGTGTGTGGGCGTGGTGGGGGGGCGGGGTGTCAAAAAGCCCACGGGGCTGCTCTCCCCCTCCCTGGTGTCTGGTTGTGGATTCCTGCTTGGATATCACTGTCCTCTGGCGTTTCCGCAAGCAGGGATCCACTAGAGAAAAAGGTACCATTGGAAAGGGGAGATTCTCCCCTTTCCAGTGATACCTCTCCCGTCTGCATCGGTGCAGAGGGGCTGAGGGAGCCCCACGAGCTCTGATGCAGTAAAAGTGAAATTACCCGATTGGCTCATTTCACTTTTATTTTTGTTGAAATGAAGTCAGTGCGCCATGTGTGTCAATTGTCATTTCAGTTAAAAAAAAAAAAAAAAAAATATGAAATGGCCTCGGGAGCTGGGAAAGCTCTTCCCCAAGCTTCCAAGGCTATTTTCAGTTTGAGAAAATCCCTCTGGTGCCAGCACAAGAGTGATTTCTTGCCTTGTGTACAGGGATGGCTCTGAGCTGTCCTCAGCATTCGAGCACCAGTGAGGAGGATTGCTTTGAGCCATCCTCCGCACCGAAGGGGTTAATGTTCTTCTTGCAACCGTTCCTGTTCATAACAGGGCCGTAGTGTAGAGAGAAAAATATACAATTGTGCCCTAAACACCCACTGGCTGTGCGCCTACCTCAGGTACCTAGATTGATGAAAATTGTATGCTATTTAATCGAATAATTAAAAAATTAGTGGAGCCAGGTCCACTGCTCCTCCAGCCCCCACTCTGATTAATATTTATTTTTTCTATAGATTTAATGGCTGGAGAGAACGAAACACACATTTGTTATGCCTTGTGAAGTTTATGGCATGTATACAAAATTCAAGTTGACATCACTGTTTCAACACTTTTAAAGGGACAGTTGGAAACAATGCAGTTCCAGAAAATTTGTCACCGAAAAAGAGGTGGAGGCAATCATGCTGTATGGCATAGATCGCCATTATACAGGCCGGAAGCTGCTTGATTCACAAAAGGTCGTTTTATGTGGCCCCTGTCATGGGGCCTTTGATCTATTCCTCCAGCTTATACTCGTACATGTCGGTTGAAGTGGAGCACTATTTGCTACCACACTTTGTCATAACTAAAAATAAGTAAAAGCCTAGTAACTTCCTGTAACATTGTTGTCTCCAATTACTTTTCACAAGTGGTCCTATCTATCTGGTCCTAAGTGTGGACTATGTGCCTAACTTATTGTATGTCAACACAAAGGAATACCTGGTCTCCGCAAAAACTAGCTACAATGTGCCAACACAGAACATACAAGAACACCACACCTATTTGCTACGGCATGAACACATTTCAGTAGGTGCAGAGGGGTTCTGTTTCTTGCATTTATAAGAATTGTGCGCCCCCTGGCTTCGTGCCCTCTAGAGTCCACAACAGAAAGCATCCAGGACTAGGGGCCAGATGTAGGTAGAAAGCAAATTGCGAGTTGCAAATTGCGAGTCCTTCCGACTCGCAATTTGCTATGCAGAAAGGTGTCTCAGACACCTTCTTTGACTCGCTATGGGGTCGCAAAGACCCACCTCATTAATATTAATGAGGTGGGTCGCAGTTTGCGACCCTATAGCAAGTCTGGGCACTCATGGGGATGGTGGCCTGCTGGAGACAGCAGACCACCATGTCCGTGACTGCTTTTAAATAAAGCAGTTTTTTTTTTCTATCTGCAGCCCGTTTTCCTTAACCCCTTCTGTGCCTTGGACGAGATGATCTCGTCCAAGGCTACAGTTCCCCTGTGCCTTGGACGAGATCATCTCGTCCTAGGCACAGGGGAACTTGGGGGTGCGCTAGCGCGCCCCCCGTGCACCCCCCTCCCCCCCCAAGTCGGGGATGGAAGGGGAAGACCTTCCCCTTACACCCCCGACCCCCTCCCCCCCCCCTGTGACGTCAGCGCGCACTGATGTGTCACAGGGGCCTCCCTAGTCGCGCTGGAAGCTCTGCTTCCAGCGCGATTGAAAAAGAAATGCAAAAGCATTTCTTTTTCAATCACTGGGAGGCCCGGAGGGGCTTCAAAGGGAAGGAAAAGTATTTCCTTCCCTTTGAAGTCCCTCCGAGGGTTTCAAAAGCCGGATTGCTTGCAATCCGGCTTTTGAAACCCCACTAGACACCAGGGATTTTTTTTTTTTTATTGAAAGTGACAAAAGGGAGCGACCCCTTGGGCAAGGGTCGCTCCCAGGGGGGGCATTTTTTTGAGAAGGCCTTTTCTCCCCCCCCTGGGGGCAGAAACCTCTAGGCACCAGGGACCATTTATTTTTATTTTTTTATTTTTTTGTTTCATTTTT
This sequence comes from Pleurodeles waltl, assembly GCF_031143425.1. Classification (NCBI taxonomy): domain Eukaryota; kingdom Metazoa; phylum Chordata; class Amphibia; order Caudata; family Salamandridae; genus Pleurodeles; species Pleurodeles waltl. The sequence continues at coordinate 486,437,800 of NC_090449.1, forward strand.
TTTTTTTTTTTGGTGGGGAGCGACCCCTTAGGCAAGGGTCGCTCCCCTTGGGGGAAAATTATATTTTGACAATTTCTGCCCCCCTTGGGGACAGATTGGCCTATTTTGATGAGGCCAATCTGCCCCCAAGGGGGGTAGAAACCACTAGACACCAGGGATTTTTATTTTTTTTATTGTTATTGACAAAAGGGAGCGACCCCTTGGGCAAGGGTCGCTCCCAGGGGGGGCATATTTTCAGGAAGGCCTTTTCTGCCCCCCCGGGGGCAGATCGGCCTACTATTAGGCCGATCTGCCCCCAGGGGGGGCAGAAACCTCTAGGCACCAGGGACCTTTTTTTTTGTTTTTTGTTTTTTGTGTTATATTTTTTTTTTTTTTTGGTGGGGAGAGACCCCTTAGGGGAAAATTATATTTTGGCCATTTCTGCCCCCCTTGGGAGCAGATTGGCCTATTTTGATGAGGCCAATCTGCCCCCAAGGGGGGTAGAAACCACTAGACACCAGGGAGTTTTTTCTTTGCGTGAATTTCACGCAAAGGGAGCGACCCCTTAGGCAAGGGTCGCTCCCTGGGGGGGGAGGGCAATTTATTTTAGGCCATTTCTGCCCCCCCTGGGGGCAGATCGGCCTATTATTAGGCCGATCTGGCCCCAGGGGGGGAAGAAACCTCTAGGCGCCAGGGCAATTTTTTTTTTGTGTTTTTTTTTTTGTTTCTTTTTTTAGAGATGGGGAGCGACCCATCAGGCAAGGGTTGCTCCCCTGGGGGGCAAATTGTATTTAGACCATTTCTGCCCCCCTGGGGGCAGATTGGCCAATTTTAGGTCAATCTGCCCCCAAGGGGGCAGAAACCACTAGGCACCGGGGATTTGTTTTTTGGCGCCAATGTCACGCAGGGGGACCGACCCCGTAGGCAAGGGTCGCTCCCGGGGGGGGTGGGGGTTGGGGGGGCAAATTTATTTTAGGCCATTTCTGCCCCCCCCGGGGGACAGATCGGCCTATTATTAGGCAGAACTGCCCCCAGGGGGGGGCAGAACCCTCTAGGCGCCAGGGCAATTTTTTTTTTTTGTGTTTTTTTTTTTTTTTGTTTCTTTTTTTAGAGATGGGGAGCGACCCATCAGGCAAGGGTCGCTCCCCTGGGGGGGCAAATTGTATTTGGACCATTTCTGTCCCCCTGGGGGCAGATTGGCCAATTTTAGGTCAATCTGCCCCCAAGGGGGCAGAAACCACTAGGCACCGGGGATTTGTTTTTTGGCGCCAATGTCACGCAGGGGGAGCGACCCCGTAGGCAAGGGTCGCTCCCGGGGGGGGTGGGGGTTGGGAGGGCAAATTTATTTTAGGCCATTTCTGGCCCCCCCGGGGGACAGATCAGCCTATTATTAGGCCGAACTGCCCCCAGGGGGGAGCAGAACCCTCTAGGCGCCAGGGCAATTTTTTTTGTGTGTTTTTTTTTTTTTTGTTGTTTCTTTTTTTAGAGATGGGGAGCGACCCATCAGGCAAGGGTCGCTCCCCTGGGGGGGGCAAATTGTATTTAGACCATTTCTGCCCCCCTGGGGGCAGATTGGCCAATTTTAGGTCAATCTGCCCCCAAGGGGGCAGAAACCACTAGGCACCGGGGATTTGTTTTTTGGCGCCAATGTCACGCAGGGGGAGCGACCCCGTAGGCAAGGGTCGCTCCCGGGGGTGGGGTGGGGGGGGCAAATTTATTTTAGGCCATTTCTGCCCCCCCCGGGGGACAGATCGGCCTATTATTAGGCCGAACTGCCCCCAGGGGGGGGCAGAACCCTCTAGGCGCCAGGGCAATTTTTTTTTTTTTTTTTTTTTTTTGTGTTGTTTCTTTTTTTAGAGATGGAGAGCGACCCATCAGGCAAGGGTCGCTCCCCTGGGGGGCCAAATTGTATTTAGACCATTTCTGCCCCCCTGGGGGCAGATTGGCCAATTTTAGGTCAATCTGCCCCCAAGGGGGCAGAAACCACTAGGCACTGGGGATTTGTTTTTTGGCGCCAATGTCACGCAGGGGGAGCGACCCCGTAGGCAAGGGTCGCTCCCGGGTGGGGGTTGGGGGGGCAAATTTATTTTAGGCCATTTCTGCCCCCCCGGGGGGCAGATCGGCCTATTATTAGGCCGATCTGCCCCCGGGGGGGGGGGAGGGCAGAAACCTCTAGGCGCCAGGGGAATTTTTTTTTTTTCTTGGTTTTTTTCTTAGAGATGGGGAGCGACCCATCAGGCAAAAGTCGCTCCCCTGGGGGACAAATTGTATTTAGGCAATTTCTGCCCCCCTTGGGGGCAGATTGGCTGAGTTTAGGTCAACCTGCCCCCAAGGGGGCAGAAACCACTAGGCACCGGGGATTTGTTTTTTGGCGCCAATGTCACGCAGGGGGAGCGACCCCGTAGGCAAGGGTCGCTCCCGGGGGGGGTGGAGGTTGGGGGGAGAGAAATTTATTTATGTTAGGGCATTTCTGCCCCCCCCCCCCCCCCTCGGGCCGGCTGAGCTACAGGCCAAACACCACAGGTAGGCACCTTGCAAGAAACACCTCTGTATTCTGTGAAAAAATATGTTGTGTCCACGTTGTGTTTTGGGCCATTTCCTTTTGTGGGCGCTAGGCCTACCCACAGAAGTGAGGTACCATTTTTATCGAGAGACTTAGGGGAACGCTGGGTGGAAGGAAATTTGTGGCTCCTCTCAGATTCCACAACTTTCTGTCACCGAAATGAGAGGAAAAAGTGTTTTTTGGGCCAAATTTTGATGTTTGCAAAGGATTCTGGGTAACATAACCTGGTCAGAGCCCCGCAAGTCACCCCATCTTGGATTCCCCTTGGTTTCTAGTTTTCAAAAATGCGCTGGTTTGCTAAGTTTCCTCAGGTGTCAGCTGAGCTACAGGCCAAAATCCACAGGTAGGCACTGCTTTTTATAAAAAAATGTGATGTGTCCACGTTGTGTTTTGGGCCCTTTCCTTTCGTAGGCGCTAGTCCTACCCACACAAGTGAGGTATCATTTTTATCGGGAGACTTGGGGGAACGCTGGGTAGAAGGAAATTTGTGGCTCCTCTCAGATTCCAGAACTTTCTGCCACAGAAATGTGAGTAACATGTGTATTTTTAGCCAAATTTTGAGGTTTGCAAAGGATTCTGGGTAACAGAACCTGGTCCGAGCCCCGCAAGTCACCCCTCCTTGGATTCCCCTAGGTCTCTAGTTTTCAGAAATGCACAGGTTTGGTAGGTTTCCCTAGGTGCCGGCTGAGCTAGAGGCCAAAATCTACAGGTAGGCACTTCGCAAAAAACACCTCTGTTTTTTTCCAAAATTTAGGATGTGTCCACGTTGCGCTTTGGGGTGTTTCCTGTCGCCGGCGCTAGGCCTACCCACGCAAGTGAGGTATCATTTTTATCGGGAGACTTGGGGGAACGCTGGGTGGAAGGAAATTTGTAGCTCCTCTCAGATTCCAGAACTTTCTGCCACAGAAATGTGAGGGACATGTGTTTTTTTAGCCAAATTTTGAGGTTTGCAAAGGATTCTGGGTAACAGAACCTGGTCCGAGCCCCGCAAGTCACCCCTCCTTGGATTCCCCTAGGTCTCCAGTTTTCAGAAATGCACAGGTTTGGTAGGTTTCCCTAGGTGCCGGCTGAGCTAGAGGCCAAAATCTACAGGTAGGCACTTCGCAAAAAACACCTCTGTTTTTTCCCAAAATTTAGGATGTGTCCACGTTGCGCTTTGGGGTGTTTCCTGTCGCCGGCGCTAGGCCTACCCACGCAAGTGAGGTATCATTTTTATCGGGAGACTTGGGGGAACGCTGGGTGGAAGGAAATTTGTAGCTCCTCTCAGATTCCAGAACTTTCTGCCACAGAAATGTGAGGGACATGTGTTTTTTTAGCCAAATTGTGAGGTTTGCAAAGGATTCTGGGTAACAGAACCTGGTCCGAGCCCCGCAAGTCACCCCTCCTTGGATTCCCCTAGGTCTCCAGTTTTCAGAAATGCACAGGTTTGGTAGGTTTCCCTAGGTGCCGGCTGAGCTAGAGGCCAAAATCTACAGGTAGGCACTTCGCAAAAAACACCTCTGTTTTTTCCCAAAATTTAGGATGTGTCCACGTTGCGCTTTGGGGTGTTTCCTGTCGCCGGCGCTAGGCCTACCCACGCAAGTGAGGTATCATTTTTATCGGGAGACTTGGGGGAACGCTGGGTGGAAGGAAATTTGTAGCTCCTCTCAGATTCCAGAACTTTCTGCCACAGAAATGTGAGGGACATGTGTTTTTTTAGCCAAATTGTGAGGTTTGCAAAGGATTCTGGGTAACAGAACCTGGTCCGAGCCCCGCAAGTCACCCCTCCTTGGATTCCCCTAGGTCTCTAGTTTTCAGAAATGCACAGGTTTGGTAGGTATCCCTAGGTGCCGGCTGAGCTACAGGCCAAAATCTACAGGTAGGCACTTCGCAAAAAACACCTCTGTTTTTTTCCAAAATTTAGGATGTGTCCACGTTGCGCTTTGGGGTGTTTCCTGTCGCCGGCGCTATGCCTACCCACGCAAGTGAGGTATCATTTTTATCGGGAGACTTGGGGGAACGCTGGGTGGAAGGAAATTTGTAGCTCCTCTCAGATTCCAGAACTTTCTGCCACAGAAATGTGAGGGACATGTGTTTTTTTAGCCAAATTTTGAGGTTTGCAAAGGATTCTGGGTAACAGAACCTGGTCCGAGCCCCGCAAGTCACCCCTCCTTGGATTCCCCTAGGTCTCTAGTTTTCAGAAATGCACAGGTTTGGTAGGTTTCCCTAGGTGCCGGCTGAGCTAGAGGCCAAAATCTACAGGTAGGCACTTCGCAAAAAACACCTCTGTTTTCTCCCAAAATTTTGGATGTGTCCACGTTGCGCTTTGGGGCGTTTCCTGTCGCGGGCGCTAGGCCTACCCACGCAAGTGAGGTATCATTTTTATCGGGAGACTTGGGGGAACATAGATTAGCAAAACAAGTGCTATTGCCCCTTGTCTTTCTCTACATTTTTTCCTTCCAAATATAGGAGAGTGTGTAAAAAAGACATCTATTTGAGAAATTCCCTATAATTCACATGCTTGTATGGTCACCCCGGAATTCAGAGATGTGCAAATAACCACTGCTCCTCAGCACCTTATCTTGTGCCCTTTTTGGAAATGCAAAGGTTTTCTTGATAGCAATTTTTTACTCTTTATATTTCAGCAAATGAATTGCTGTATACCCGGTATAGAATGAAAACGCACTGCAGGGTGCAGCTCATTTATTGGCTCTGGGTTCCTCGGGTTCTTGATGAACCTACAAGCCCTATATATCCCCGCAACCAGAGGAGTCCAGCAGACGTAACGGTATATTGCTTTCCATAATCTGACATTGCAGGGAAAAGTTACAGAGTAAAACGTAGAGAAAAATTTATGTTTTTTTCACCTCAATTTCAAAATTTTTCTTTTTCAGCTGTTATTTTCTGTAGGAAACCCTTGTAGGATCTACACAAATGACCCCTTGCTGAATTCAGAATTTTGTCTACTTTTCAGAAATGGTTAGGTTTCTGGGATCCAGCATTGGTTTCATGCCCATTCCTGTCACTGACTGGAAGGAGGCTGAAAGCACAAAAAATTGCAAAAATGGGGTATGCCCCAGTAAAATGCCAAAATTGTGTTGAAAAATTGGGTTTTCTGATTCAAGTCTGCCTGTTCCTGAAAGCTAGGAAGCTGCTGAGTTTAGCACTACAAACCCTTTGTTGATGCCATTTTCAGGGGGAAATCCACAAGCCTTCTTCTGCAGCCACTTTTTCCATTTTTTAAAAAAAAAACGAAATTTTCACTGTATTTTGGCCAATTTCTTGGCCTCCTTCAAGGGAACCCACAAAGTCTGGGTACCTCTAGAATCCCTAGGATGTTGGAAAAAAAGGACGCAAATGTGGCTTGGTTAGCTTATGTGGACAAAAAGTTATGAGGGCCTAAACGCGAACTGCCCCAAATAGGCAAAAAAAGGCCTGGCACAGGAGGGGGAAAAGGCCTGGCAGCGAAGGGGTTAAAGGAAAACGAGCTGCACAATGAAAAAAGTACTGAAACCTTTTGTTTTGGGTTTTTTCAGAGTAGGCAGTGGTCCATAGGACCACTGCCTGCTCTGAAAAAATAATTTTGTGTTCATTCACAAAGGGGAAGTGGTCCCATGGGGACCCCTTCCCGTTTGCGAATGAGTTACCATCCACTTCAAGTGGATGGTAACTGCGAGTTGATTTGCGACCGATTTCGCGGTCGCAAATCAACTTACATCGCGGTGCGAGTCGCAAATAGGAAGGGAACACCCCTTCCTATTTGCGAGTCGGAAACACATTTTGCAAGTCGGTTCCGACTCGCAAAATGTGTTTCTGCATCGCGTGCGGCCATTAGCGCCTCGCAAACGTCGTTTTTCGCCGTTTGCGAGGCGCTAATGCCTTGCTACATCTGGCCCTAGATGTTTATGTAGATTGAGCAACGTTTTATATTTTAAATTGGACCATCCAAATGTTTACGCCAATCCATTTTCACATTTTTTTGGGGATCATATATACAAACCTATTCAGTGGTCTTCAAAGTTTTTTTTATTCTGTGCCCTGTGTAAATAAATACATAAAATAAAAATAAATCACATTTATTTGATTAAATTGCAATGTTTAATTATGCGTACACATATTTGAACATTGCAGTTAAGTTCTGTTACGGCTTTTAAAAATGCAGTCAAATATATAACTGCCAAATGTAATATTCCGGTCAACCAGGCGTTACTAAGGTGTAAAAGTATCCACAGTGTGATTATCTGAAAGGGGGATTGGGGGTGGGGGGGGGGGGAGATAGGGATTTGAAGAATATTTGGAGTCCCTTTCCCTGTGACACCTACTCCAAGCCAGGATATAAATGACAAAAGATGTTAGTGATGGCCCTATACATAGTGGCTCATTGACCATCATTTTTGCACTGAAAACCAAGCACTGTTATCAGCATGATGCTTCTCTTGTCCAGTTCCTGGTGCCCCCTTGGATACATTGAGCCGTTTCCAGGAGGTCTGCCCCTCGGAAAAACTCTGAACTAGTTGGTGGACACCAGTCTCTTCTTGCAATTCATTTTTCTTTTCATGCCCCCCTTATTTTATGTACAATGCTACACTCCTAACATGCATTCTGCATTTGATGGTACCACATTTCCATATAGGATTTACAGATACATTTTATTGAAGGGGCACGGCCTCTAGTAAAGGATAGCATATTGCACCCTGTCACTGCACCCATGTCCTCTTTTATGGGTATATATCGCTGCAATAACCTAAAAAAAAATTAACTAATGCAATTGTGTTATAGAGGTGCAACTGAGAATTGTACTTAAATTAACGTGTGGAATGGGCATGCTAAATATGCTCCTTGTTCATATTTTATCAGGAAGTGGCATATGTAGTTTAAAAGTGAACAATTTTAAATAAATATATGTATATTTTTTAAAACCAGAGTAGCAGACCATGAACCCACATTGGAGGGATAACGTTGCTCACATCACACACTCGCACAGAAATTTGTTGCGAACATTGTTAGAGTAGCACACGGGTATTCCAGCGCTGAACACAGAAAGCATTCAAAGGATGGCTACCCGTTGGAATTGTGCATGTTTGTGGCCAAATACTTTGCGGTGTGTCATTTTCAGGGGCTACTCAGTTTACGGGCTATCTGCCTTTGTAATAAATCTTTCTAGGCATAAGGTCTGATTTATTGACATAATTGTCTAATTACATACATTCTTTTTAACTATCTATGTCCTGTCCAACTCGATTTTGCCACCTCCCTAGGAACCATAGTCATTGCTAGTGATGTTCTTTTTCCTTTCCGACTCCCATGTTTTGACATTAGCTCCATCACTGCCTTATGCTATCAACCCCATCACCTTTCTTCCCACAAATATCGCCAAACTAATATGTTTTTTTTCTAATATCTAGCCGCTTGTTCCAGGCTGTGGTTGCTCTCAGCAAATTCCTATCCTCATCATTATTATAAATTTGTAGAATTTTATAGTAACGTTACTGGCCAAACATGCTTTAAAATAGAGACCAATACAATAGTTATAATCTGCTTTTGTGTTACTCAGCCAGTTTTGTCCGAGTCGGTCAGTGTCCTCAATATGTTTGGATTCATCTGGCATATATTCTTCTTGCAATGGAACTGAGATTGTTTTTAATTTTTTTTTTTTTTTTTTTAACGATAACCAGTTCATGCGTTCTAGCAGAATTATGTGGTAAACTATTATTTTGGGCATGTAGAGTACGTCTTCACCAGAAGAAATGCAAGACTTTGAATCTTGCTTTTTAGGAATCTGGTCTTCTCTGCAAAGAGTACTGATGCATGTTGGTACCCCTCATAAGCTCCATCACTTGGTTGCCACCCGTCAAGGCTTTAACATCATCTCAGTGTCCGACGTTTGAGAAACATTGACAGATTTTTAATGGAGTAAGGACGTTACTATTTTAGTAATCTGTTTACTTTATTTTATTGTGTTTCTTAGACACACTTTTCTAAAATGCAGCCCGTGGCGTGTCCTACTTGCTGAATCAATGAAAATTATTTCATGTCACTTGTATTTTAATGTTAGATAATTGGATATCCGACTGAAACATAATGTCAGATTTCAAACAAATAATGAGCTGTGTTGTTTGTCTAGTAGCGACGTCCTTGACCACTTAAATGTAATATATATATTTTTTTTACAGTATATTGCGTTTCATATGCGATTCGTATCCATTGAAATTCGAAATTACAGAACCCCGTTTAATACTGAAACACATGCAAAGTTTCCATGGAGGTGAAAATGTACCATGGCAAATTGTGTGTGTGGTTGTAACTTAACAGGAAATTAGTCCAATTCTTGCTGCATATTGCACATTCCTTCTGGGGGATTACTGGCCTTACATTTAAAGAGCATCAATGCGTTACTCCAGAAAATAATTCTCACAGAATTGTAATTTGTTCGTTTAGTTGAAAACATCATCATGAGGCATAGGGTGAGTATGTGGGCTATCCAAGGCCCATAGAATTCCCATCTTCATCAAAGTATCTACTCTTCACGTGCTTTGGATCTTCAGTTACAGCTGTAGATGGAAAGATGTTACATTCCTGTTTTGTTGCAATACTTCTGTTTAGCTGTGATGTGCCACAGAAGACCAGATTGTCATCCCTCACTATATTATTCAGTGCATCAATTTACAGATACAGCATTTCATTTCTATGACATGGTGTTGAAGTGCTTTCAGTGAACGAGTCGCACATTGTTCTGTTTTGGATTGAGTGAGCCTTTACTGGGAAGAATATGGATTGAAAATACCTTTCCAAAGGGCCGTTTCTTGGCTCTCGCCTAGATGGCCGCCAACTAAAAATGCTCAGAGGCCCCTAAATCTATAAACTCCTCCGTCCGTCCTAAATCCAATTACATCTGCACTAGAAGTGCATACCCTGATGCACGCAGGTGTTTGTTTGCCGAGCCCAAGGTTGTCATTTGAGTCTGCACCTGCCCTGGGAGCCGTGATCTCGGGGCCGATCAAGCCACGCCATGGGCCGCGATATCCAGAGCTGGGTGGCGAAGGAGCCGAGGACACTGGGGTGGGGGGGCTGGGTGGGTAGGGGTGGACATGGAGCCCCTGCAGCCTGGGAGCCCTACGGCTGACTGCCTGCTTCGTCATTGCCAATCCAGCTGCCCTTCAGTAGTGGGGGAGAGAATGCAGCCCAGCATCTGACCCTGGGTGAGCCGGCCGTGCTTGTGGTGGACCACGGCAGATGTCACCTATTGAGGGCCGATTTTAAAAAGATGTCTGAGAAAGTCACAGCAGCTGAATCACACATCCACTTGTTACAGTCCACCTCCAAGAAGCTGGAGAAGCAAGTTCAGAATTTCACATAACAACACAAGAGTATGGTGGCCAAACTAGAAGATCAGGAAGGCAGGAAGCAATAACATTAATGTGATTGGGTTCCCAGAGGGGGCGGAGGGTCCCAGCGTGGACTTCTTTTTCTGATTGTCAGTACTATTTCACCCCCCCCCCCCCCCCCCCCCAAAACCCTTTTGAAAATCTTCTCCATAAAACAGGCACATGGGGCACCAATACCACCACTGAAGCCGGGGGCCCACCCAGGACGGTCATAGCCAGGATTTTCAATCACCGGGATCGAGACACTATCTTTCAAGTAGCTAGCTCACACGGAGACCTATCCTAAGAAAATGCTACCAAACATTTTTTTCCAGATTTTACATTGCAGGTGCAATGCCAGCGACTTTGATGAAGTCAAGAACGTACTATGTGCAAAAAACCTAACTACACGATACTCGTTCCAGCAAGGCTGAGGGTGGCGGCGGAGGGCAAATCATGATATTTCACCACACCAGCAGAGGCATGGGATTGGGTCGAGGGCTGGCGCGACCCTGGACAGTGCTTCCCCCAAGAGGCGAGTAGAGGACACTCTGTGAGCCACCAAGAGGGCGACCTAACGGTGTAAACCCAGTAACAGTTTTCAGAAGAGACTGCTGCTGAGACCTGATTACAGACTATAAATGGCCATTCTAGAGGCAATTCCCCCCAAAGGATGGTTGGAATTGGCTACTGTGGGATGGATATTTGGTTGGGGGACACAGCGGCTGGGGGAGGGAGGTGGGCAGTGCTCAGGCTTCCCTGGTATACGAGTGCACATTGGGATGTGTGCTCCAGTGGCCTCCAGGGGTGGGGAGCGGTAGCACTCAACAATGCTTCATATACTGTAGATGTAAGGAAATTAGGGTTATACACACAGAACAAAACACCTTGGTTGTCTGGGTGGACCCCATCAACCAGTAACAGAATTTATGTTACTAATTGGCTTACAGGCACTCTGCAAGTTGGAAGGGTAAGCGGTTTGAAGCCTAGCATGCGGGGTTGCAGGGTGGGGGGAGTTTTTAGGGACTATAGGTTCACTATGCTTTGATGGCTTTGTATATTTTATTACGTTTCTGCTCAATGACTTTGTATCTCAAAGGGAAGGGACTTAGAATGCTTAGAAGGGGGGGACGACACTCTTGTATTTCCACATACTAGACTGGAAAGCTACAGTACACAAAACCCATACTAAATCGGCTTTAAAGGTCATGACGTGGAATGTTAATGGCGTGGGCAACAAAATTAAACACACTATTGTCTTACAGTATATCTGTAGACATGTGCCAGACTGTTCTCCTCCAGGAGACCCACTTGAAAGGAAACCACTGTAAGTCACTGGTTCAAATGGGATACTTCCTACTGGCACATGCAGGTTTCACCTCTAATTCCAGCATCACAGGCATACTAATTAAATCATCAGTACCCTACACACCACACAGAACATGACATGATCAGCTTGGTAGGTTTGTGGCGCACTCAAGCACCTGGGAAGGCTGTGCACTTAATATTTGCTCGGTCTGTGCACCACCACGATTGCATACAGACACTTTTCCAGCTCCTAGCGCGTTACTGCTTTAACTGCTCCCAGGCACCCTGATTCTTTTCCCAGGTGGGGAGAGTGGATTTAAATACCACCATAGACCCGGAGAGAGACAGGATGTCCAACACCCTGGAGGGGGAGAATCAGTCCAACCCACTTGGGGCTTTTTCAGAGGCGATGGGGCTAGTGGATTTGTGGTTGGAACACAACCTGTCTGCGGGGCAGTATACATGCTTCTTGGTGATGCATAGTAGCTTTTCCTGTTAACACTATTTTTATCCACCACATACATGCTGGTCACTTCCTGATGGCAACACACCTGGCACGCAGTATCTGTGACCACTCGTCTGTGGAGGTATCACTTTTGGGTCCAATCAGGGACTCAACCCTTCCCTGTAGGTTAGATCCCTGGCACCTCAAAAACAGAAACCTACAAGATAGACTACGAGAAAGAACAGACCAATACTTTCAGGAAAATGAAGGGACAGTCACCTCATTTTGTATCTTATGGGAAGCCTTTAAGGTGGTGCTGTGTGGCTATAGTCAGGCCCTGATAGGAGGAATTAAAAGGCAACAACTTCCCTAATGCAAGCCGCTTGAAAAAGAGATCACTGCACTAGAGTTGAAAGTAGTGGTTTTGGAAGGGGGAGGGGGGGCCCGATCATGGTCGGCATCACAAGTTTCAGCTCCAACAGCAGGAACTGAGAGATCTAGCAGAGGACAAATCATGAGCGCATGCAATAGCTACACAACAGTGTCTATATGACGCTGGCAATAAAGCCAGTAAGCTCACAGTGTGGCTGTAGCGGAGGGACAGGGGTAAGAATTAGGTAATAGAACTCCAGAACTTTGAGGGGGCTACCCACTGGGGATGCAATGCCAGAGGCCTCCTCAAGGTACTAGGAACAAACGTACTCCTCTACAATTAATCAATCAAGTGACTACTGTGTAGACCTCTTTAAGGATATCACTCTCGGGGTCCTCTTTAGTGAAAATAGGGGCTCCCTGGAACAAGCCTTAACGGCTGAAGAGTTGGGAAGGACCATCCGAGAGTTGCAATCTGTGAAGACAGCTGCACGTAATGGCCTACCTGTCAAACTCTATAAATGTGTGGCTAGAAAAACTGCGAAACACGTGTGACATGTTTCAGGCGGCAAGAAATGGGGATGCCCTTCCAACAAAGGGAAGCCTCCTACGGCCTGTAGCTGCTACCGGCCTATATCTGTCCTGAATGTAGAGGCCAAGGTCTTAGCAAAGGCTCTGACTAATAGACTGAAGAGCGTAATAACCAGGGTGGTCTACACAGATCAGTACGGGTTTCTGCCGCATAGGTGTACTAGGCTAAAATTGAAACGCCGTCATGGGGTCTTGCACATGACTGGAAATCCTGGCAGCGTGGATGCCGTTCTGCTCTCCGTAGATGTGAGGATGGCATTTAATAGCATTGAATGGTCCTACTTGTTTGCAGTCCTTGCCAGACTAGGCTTCGGCCCCCAATTTTGTAGTTAGATTAAACTTATGTACCAGGATCCTGTGGCAAGGGTGAGAGTAAATGGTGTGTTGTCTCGCTCTTTTGCCATTCAGAGAGGCACGCAGCAGGTTTGCCCTGTGTCCCTAATGATTTTTTGCTTTAGCACTAGAACCATTGGCTGCCTGTACTCTACAGGACCCTCTCATATTTGGCATTGTGGGGGGAGGGAACTGGGAGGAGCTGATTTTTTTATTTTTTATATGCTGATGACATCTTACTGTACGCATGTGGGCTAGAGACGTGGTAAACTGGATACTCCATATTTTCCAGCTTTTTGTAAGACATTGTGGATACTAGATTAACTGGGTCAAATCCCTTATCTTCTCCCTTGCCGGGGCAGACTGGTATTGCTCTCAAGGTATGATGCCCAGGTGGTGTCGAATGGTTTCCAATATTTGGGCATTCATGTAACGTGAAGAAGCCTCAAAGAGGTCCTAGCGAAGAACTTACTTTCTCCGCTGTAGCGCCCCCAAAATGATGCATGGCATTCTGGTGGGCACATACTATACAAAATGCAACCCAAATTCTTTTGTCAACAGTGATTTAGGTAAACTTTTGTGGGACAGAGGTAGTTTGCATATCCTCCTTAAGCTCCAAAGAGGGATGCTTGAGGGTGGACTAGTGGTCCCTGACATACGCATCTATTACTGGGTGTCTCAACTGACTACGATTTCCGACTGGGTGTTTGCAGATATGGAGGACACCGCCTATCTAATCAACAGAAAAGCTGTGGGAAGCCGATGCTTCACATCAATTCTCTATAATAGGAAACAGCAGGGTCAACCACCAATGCATACTCAATCAGTGGTGCTAGCATGGAGAGAGGCCAGCAAATTTTTGGGATTGGACGGTAAGCTTACAGATATGACCCCACTCTCGGATAGCGACTAACTGAGGAAAGTCGGGAACCTACATGATTTTCGCAATTGGGAACTGATTGGTATTGAGCAGTTTGGGGATATTTGGAGACGAGGAACATTATGGACATTTGAGGACCTGGAGAGGGACTATAAAATGGGGGAATCGAAAGAGGTTTAATCATTTACAGTAAAGACGTGCTTCGGCGCTATGTCCCAGAGGGAGCGCAAGTACCGGAGTTGTCCCGTTGGAGAATTGGCTACTTTTAGATCCAATGCCAGACAAAGCCATCTCCCTGACATACAGAAAATTAATGAACAATTCCCCTGACCCACTACGGTCGTTGTGAGAGGCCTGGGAGGGAAATGTAGGACTTATAGAAGATGATGATTAGTTGGAGGCGGTCCAGAGTCCTAAAAAGATTGTAATACGGGCTTGTTTTTGATTAATACAGCTCAGAGAACTTTGCAGATCATACTATTCTGGATCGCTTTTACAACTTCTGGGAAGATGTAACATAGTGAGGTAGTTCTTTCATGTCCTTTGGGACTGCCCCAAAATCTAGCAGTACTGAAGGGACTGGTTCAGATTATTGCCCGGGTTACAGGTCTTACCATACCACTAGAAGCCAGATGGCTTAAACTGCATATAACAAGGGAGGAAGTGTGGCCCAGATATCAGAAAATATGGTTGATGTTAGCAGCCGGGTACTTAACAGGAACATGGCAAAGGCATGGGGAGTGAGCAGACCCCTAAGGGTCCTATATTGGGAGAATGAATTGGATTGGGGTCAGCAAGCGAAACAAGTGATGTGTCAAAGTTGGGTCTGTCCCAAAAAAACAAGAGAAAGTGTGGAATCAGTGGAACACTTACAGGAACGTATAATTGATAATTGCTGGGAAGCAATAGGGCTTTACTGACTAGGGGTGGGCTTGGTATAGATTGTAGTAGTTGTGGGTTAGAAATGCAATTGTGCAACTTATATTGTTGTTTGATATTGATCGCAATTGTGATGACATTGTGCTTTGCCTTCGAGATGCTTTAACTTAGTCTTCCAAGAGTATATCAGTCTCTGTACACGGAGCTACTGTTAAATAAAATGATCTTTAAAAAAATAAATATCTTTTCAGACTCCTAGGTAGGGAAAGTAGGGAACGCCCGTTATAATTTACAGCCTTGGCTATGGAAACAATTCTGTACCTTTTTTTCAACATCCTTGGGATTCTAAAGGTACCCAGCATTTGTGGATTTGTGGAGAAATTAGGCAAAATACAGCTATAATTTTGAGCTTTTTTGGGAAAAATAGGTAAAAAGTGCTTTGGATTAAAGTGTCCTTTTTTCCCCTCACAAAGTTGCATTAGCGAACGGTTTGCTGTGCTGAAGTCGCCATCTCTCAGCTTTCAGGAACTGCGGAGCTGAATTAAAACCCTATTTTTTTTATTTACCACGGTTTTGACATTTTTCACAGAGGTAGCCCATTTTTCCTATTTTATTTATTTATTTATTCATTTTTAACTTTTAGCCTACTTTCAGTTTGTGGAGGAAACCAGTGTAAAATCATGGGTGACCCAGAAAAGCTATGGATTTCCGAAAAGTAGACAAATTCTGAATTCAGCAAGGGGGCATATTTGTAGATCCTTTAATGTTTTCTCAAAGAAACTAACTGTTGAAATAATGAAATATTGATAGAGTAGGAAACAATGACCATATATGACACCGTTTTCCTGTGTAACCTTTTGGCACTATGTGCTGATCTATACAAAGCAATATACCATTACCACTGCTAGACCCTTCTGGTTGGAGAGGTCAATAGGGTTTGTAGGTTCTCCAAGAACCCAAGGTACCCAGAACCATCAACTGAGCTGCACCATATAATGGTTTTTCATTGTGTACCGAGAATAGACCAATTCATATCGTCAAATATGTAGAGTAGAAATTAAAAAATGGGTATCAAGGAAACCTTTGTAGTCTGAAATGGGCAGTGGATATGGAGTTCAGGAACATTGGTTATCTGTGCATCTCTGAATTTGTGGGTACCCTTACTAGCAAATGATTTAAAGGCTATTTTTCAAAATGTTTTTTTTCTTACACACTGGCTTACGTTTGGAAGGAACAAATTCAGCAAAATCCAATTAGTAATCACAAATTATCTATTATTCTGTTCTCTCACATGTCTGCTGAATAAAAAATGGTGCATCACTTATGTGGGTTGGCCTAGTGCCCATGACAGGAAACTGGACAGAACACAAATTGTGCATCACATTTTTCCACTCAAAACTGACTTTTTTTCCTTTTTGTTTCTGTTTTTGCAAAGTGGGTAGCTGTGGATTTTGGCCTTAGCTCAACTGGCACCAAAGGAAACCTAGCAAACTTGCACATTGTTGGAAGCTAGGCACCTGGGGAAATCCAGGGTGGGGTGACTTGTGTGGCTCTCACCAGTTGTTTTTTTAATTTTTTTATCTACAATCCCTTGCATATCTGAAACTTTGACTAAAAAACATATTTTCCTCACATTTCTGTGATAGAAAGTTCTGGAGTCTTTGGGGAGCCACAAACTACCTTTCAACCAGCTTTCCCCCTAAAAAATGTCACCTTGCTTGAGTGTGTAGGCCTGTTACGTGCAACAGGGAATGGCCCAAAAACACAACATGGCTACATCAGATTTTTCCATTGAAAACTGACCTTTTTTTTTTTTTTTGCAAAGTGGGAGCAAAAGCCCTTGCCCAAGGGAGGGCCGCTCCCTCCTCCCTGGTGTCTAGTGCTGGATTCCTGCTTGAGTGGAGGTCGCCTTTCTGTGGCGATCCCAAGCAGGGATCCACAAGGGAAACGTACCTTTGGAAAGAGGATATTCTCCCCTTTCCACTGATACCTCTCCTGTCTGCATCAGTGCTCGGGGAGCTAAAAGAGCACTGGTACAGTGAAAGTGAAATGTGCCAATCAGCTCATTTCACCTTCATTTTCTTTGAAATGACATCAGTGTGCAATGCGAGTCGATCGTCATTTCAGTGACAAAAATTAAATGGCCTTTTCCTCAGCTCCCGAGGCTATTTTCAGTTAGGGGAAATCCCTCTGGTGCTGCACCAAAGGGATTTCTTGCCTTGTGTGCTAGGTGGGACAGCTCAGAGCCGTCCTCCGCATATGAGCCCTGGTGCAGAGGACTGCTTTTCCTCACACACCTGTGATGAAAAGCTCAGGAATCTGCAGGGAGCCACCAACTTCCTTCCACCCAGCATTCTCCCAAGTCTCCTGATAAAAATGGTACCTCGCTTGTGTGGGTAGGCCTAGTGCCCACGATACGAAACCGCCCTAAACGCAACATGGCTACAACCGATTTTTCCACTCCAAACGGACCATTTTCTTTTGCAAAGTAGGTGGCTGTGTATTTTGGCACAGGCCAGAGGTATTTTGGGCTGGCACATAAGGAAACCTAGCCAACCTGCACATTCTTGAAAAGTAGACACCTAGGAATCCAGAGTGGGATGACTTGCGTGGCTTGCATTAGGTAATTTTACCCAGAAGCCCTTGCAAATGTCAAACTTAAATTAAAAACACACATTTTCATCACATTTCTATGATGGAAATTTCTGGAATTTGCGGGGAGCCACATATTTCTTACCACTTGGAGTTTCCACTTGTCCCCTGATGAGAACGGTGTCCCACTTGTGAGCGTATGCCACGAGACCACTTAACAGAAAGGCACCAAAACACTACATTAAGATATAAGCAATCTAGGTAGATGCAGTATTTGGGCCTGTGCTGTGGTGCCACCCATGCAAACTTATGAACCACAGTCATTTTTTGACAATTATACAATCAGGGTATTTCGGGGATGGCGTGCCTTGTGTGGATCCCATTAGGTTTTCTTACCCACAGTGCCCTGCCGACCTCTATCCCTGAAATCGCATATTTTCCTTATATTTTTGTGATGAAACTTCTGGCATCTGCAGGAATCCACCAAAATCCTACCATCCAGTGCTATTCCGCTTGTGTTGATGAAAAGGCTGTGGCACTTGTGTGGCTGAAACTAGTGCCTGCAACAGGAACAAATCAATCCAAGGTCAGTGGGGTAGGGGGTGTGGCCAGTGCCAAAGTGCAAAACATGCACCACTTTCTTTTGCCACAAAATCAAAACCCCTGGTAACAGGGGGACTTTCTACCCCTCCCTCCCTCCCCCTTCCCCCCCCCAGTCAGAAAAAACCCTGCATAAATGTAGTCCCTGGTGTCTAGTGGGCTTTCTGCCCTTGGGGTGGGAGGAGGCAAACTGGGGTAATTGCCCTGAGGGGGGCAGACAGACCATCTGGTTTCTTGTTGGGTGGGGGCATGGCCATCCCCCTGGTGGGCAGCCCCACCCCTATATTTATTTTAAAACTTGACCCTGTGTTTTTTTTTTTTTTTTTTACCTCCCACCTTCCCTCCCCAGAGAGCAGATTTTGGTAATTACCCAGATGCGGGTACCGGACCGCCAGGGCTGAAATGACAGAAGCACCGCCAACACGCTGGCGGTGCTTCTCATGGTCATTACGACGCGGTAGCACCGCCGGGGCCGGCGGTTTCCTGCCACAATGGCCCCGGCGGTAGTAATCCTCCAGGGCAGCGCTGCCCAGGGGATTACGAGTCCCCCTACTGCCAGCCTTTTCCTGGCGGTTTAAACTGCCAGGAAAAGGCTGGCAGTACGGCGAGTTGCGGGGCCCCTGCACTGTCCATGCCAGTGGCATGGGCAGTGCCGGGCCCCCTGACAGGGCCCCATGTGGCTTTTCACTGTCTGCTATGCAGACAGTGAAAAGTGCGACGGGTGCAACTGCACCCGTTGCACGGCCGCAACACCGCAGTCTCCTATGTTGCAGCCGAGATCCCCGCTGGGCCGGCGGGTGGAAACCAGGTTTCTGCCCGCCGGCCCAGCGGGGATTTCCTAATGACCGCGGCGGGGTGCGGCCGCATGGCGGTCAGATCTTGGTGGGCGGCTACAGGTGCCCGCCAAGGTCCTAATGAGGGCCTGTGTGTCTTATTGGAGTGAAGTCATGTCAATCATCCATGATGGGCAGCCCGTATTTTTTTCTTCTTTTTTTTTATCCCTGGTGTCTAATGGGCTTTCTACACCCACAGGGAGGCATATGGGGGTAATCGCCCCATATCCCCCACCTGGGAAGGTCAGAAAGACAGTCACAATATATATATATTTTTGGATGGGGGCATGGCCAGGCCCATAATGGCCAGCCCTCACCCCTATAATTATTTTAAAAAAGTCAACCCTGGTGTAATGGGCTTTTTTCACCATGCAGGGTGGGGCAGAGTTTGGGTATTTTAATTGCCCTCATCTGCTCCCCAGGGGCATACAAACTGAGCTGGGGAAGGGGGGCACCAGCCCTTGCCTAGGGGCCATGAAGTCTAGTGAGTGAATCCCTGCTTGAGGATTGGTCTCCTATGGCATACCCCAAGCAGGGATCAACTGGGCAGAGATAGCGTTGGAAAGGGGAGACACTTTCCTTTTCCTTGATACCTCTCTCACCTCAAACAGTGCTCTGGGGGGTGAGATATGCCCCGATCACTGATGCAGTGGAAGTAAAACAAGCCATTTGGCTTGTTTTACTTTCACTTTGGTGTAATGACATCAGCGTGCCCTGCATTTGTCATTACATTAGCAAAAGAAAAATCACTCTGGCTGCTCTGGAAGCTGTTCCTTAAGAGCCTGAGGTTAAAAATAATAAAGTAATCCCTCTGGTGCTCTGCACCAGAGGGGCCTTTATGTGCCTCCACTGTGTCGGCCAGTGACCAACAGATACACTGGAGAGGTAGTGCAGATGTCGGCCATTGGGCAACACTCACACTACAGGGACATCTTAAGGATTTCAGGGGTCCCGGGCCAAAAGTAATTTGGGGGCCCCTGTTCAGAACAACTTTGAATTTGTGATCCTATTTCAGCTCTTTCATGCACTCTTTGGCCAGGTCATTGACACTTCACAGATGCATTGGCCCAAATTCTAAATATGGTTACATCTAGGTCCCAATGACAGTGAAGTGTTTTTTCAATATTATAGTACAACAGCAGCCCACTAATATTATTGGTAACCCCTGCCCATTTTTCACATGTGAGGTACTGTTTTGATCTAAAAGAAACTATTGATGGATGCTGGATGATGTTGAAAAATATAAACTTTAATGTTTTTTGTAGACTCTCAGACATCACTCAAATTAAAAATACATGAAAGGAAAACGTTATTTAAAAAATATGTTTAAGAATTATTCAAGGCCATCAGACCAAGGCTCCCTGCAGAACAGAGCTGGCTTTATTAGCAGGCCTCCTTAAAGACTGGGTCCCAAGCCTTGGCCCACTTTGCCCATGCCTTAAAACATCTCTGCTACACTAATAGAGTTAATTACCTTATACATGCATTGGTAGCAAATGTTAGATGTCATACCATTTTCGGGGAAGAGTAAGAGTGATTTGGTCAAAAACATTTAATGAATTCTTCTATCTGTGTTTGCTGATTGACTTTGCCTTGAGACGGTGGGTCAGCGGGGCCTATTATGTGCCCTTTAAATAAACATGTCAGGCTCTGCACACCAACTCCACATCACACCCCATTGAGGATGCACAGGAGCTGTGATGATCAAGATCCAAAGGCAAAGTGAACTGATTACCAAGGTTTAAATCTATGTGATAGAGCAGGAGTGCCACTGCTGGCGCAGGTACAATGCAAGCACCAGCCTTCCATCCATGTGTTACTGTCAAATGAGCAATCTTCTCAAAATTTGGATGGACAAGAGTCAAGCCACTCCTGCTCCAGTCTTTGGGTCAGGATTGGACTTTGCTCCTCCATTAGTCAGAAAACTGTTAGGGGCCAAACAGCAATAAGCTCAAATCACGGGCAGATACCTCCCCCACTGCAGGATGTTTTAACACAAAAATGATAAAAAAGAAGAATGGCACATCATTGCACATGTATATATTTAGCCTCATTTCTGTAGAACATCCCCACTTACTTGTAGTGGGATAGCAGTCAATCAGTCACGTTGACACACTACAGAAATTCCAGCTACCTTCACCATTGGAACCACTAGCACGCGATTCCACAGTGCTAGAAATTGAAGCCTACTTCTCCCTCATAGTTAGATCAAAGCCCTTGATTCTCGAAACAACTTTTGCTGCCTCACAAAGGGCAATTGTAGGATTTTTTCCTACTCTTGTTTTTGTGTTATAGAGGTAAATGTGGATGTAGAAACACGATGCAGACTAAGATTCCGGATTGTAGGATGCACAGCTACTTTCGTAAGAAACATTACACACTGCCACATGTTCTGTGCCATGTTATTTATTGCAGCCACCATTGTCCGTGAGAAGTTATGTGCCCTTAGTTGCTTCTTTTAGACTACAGTATCATAACATGGACTTTTACCTTCAGAGACTGCACCAGTTGACATGGTAAGTCTGTATTTTGTATTAATTTGAAGGCTAAGAATGACATTCTCAAAGTGCACCTTTAAAAATGATTTATGTTTTTTCGGTGTGTCCTCATACCAGGTGGATTATAATTTTTTTCCTATGCCCGACAGGCATCTCAACAGTGAGCAGAACTACTACTGCATCTACTTATTAAGCGGCCTCCACGTCTGGTACGTACTGCATTAGAACATAATCTACAGGTTCTTGTTCACAGGTCTGCTAATTACAATAAAAAAAGAAAGACATCTTATGGGCTACATTAAATTCAGACTATGTATAGTATTATCTTCAAAGTAGCTATTAAGTTAGGAAATAGCCTGATAGCAGTATTGGTAGATTAAAAGCAGTGGGCATTTCAGAATAGTGTTTAGTTCTGAAGGGCGAAGTGAAGTAAAAAGTACTATTGTACAGGTTTCTTCCTTAAATAAGGCATTTGCCCTTTTCTGAACTATTGACAACAAAAAAAAACAACTTTTGTCAAGGTCTGCTATTTTTGACAACATAGCCACTGTTTTCGGGTGGTTAATAACTTACTGGTAGTGTTTCAGCTGAGCTCTTTTTGTGCTAGAAGGATACCATACACCTGTATGACTTTCTATTGTCAGTGTTTGATGTACTTTACCTGCACCTCCCTTGGCTCACAACCACTGATAGTGACTGTAGTGCACCTACCTAAGCACTACCCACTGTGCTATCCAGATGCATACTACTGTGAATGCTTGTGGTTTCATGGAAACTAGAGAATGTAGCCAGTATTTTGCAACCATTAGCAGCATCACCCTAAATGGCTATTGTAAGGAAATGCCTCCTTGGCATGGTTACCCCCTGACTTTTTGCCTTTGCTGATGCTAAGTTTTGATTTGAAAGTGTGCTGAGGTCTGCTAACCAGGCCCCAGCACCAGTGTTCTTTCCCTAACCTGTACTTTTGGTTCCACAATTGGCACACCCTGGCATCCAGGTAAGTCCCTTGTAACTGGTACCCCGGGTACCAAGCTTGTGTGTGCTAGTGGGGATAAAAAGACTAAGTCGACATGGCACTCCCCTCAGGGTGCCATGCCAACCTCACACTGCCTACAGGTATAGATGAGTCACCCCTCTAGCAGGCCTTACAGCAGGGTGCACTATACCATAGGTGAGGGCATAAGTGCATGAGCACTATGCCCCTACAGTGTCTAAGCAAAACCTTAGACATTGTAAGTGCAGGGTAGCCATAAGAGTATATGGTCTGGGAGTCTGTCATGCACGAACTCCACAGCACCATAATGGCTACACTGAAAACTGTGAAGTTTGGTATCAAACTTCTCAGCACAATAAATGCACACTGATGCCAGTGTACATTTTATTGTAACATACACCCCAGAGGGCACCTTAGAGATGCCCCCTGAAACCTTAACCGATTACCTGTGTAGGCTGACTGGTTTTAGCAGCCTGCCACACACCAGACATGTTGCTGGCAACATGGGGAGAGTGCCTTTGTCACTCTGTGGCTAGTAACAACGCCTGTACTGGGTGGAGGTGCTTCTCTCCTCCCCCTGCAGGAACTGTAACACCTGGCGGTGAGCCTCAAATGCTCACCCCCTTTGTTACAGCACCCCAGGGCATTCCAGCTAGTGGAGTTGCCCGCCCCCTCCGGCCACAGCCCCACTTTTGGGGGCAAGGACGGAGGAGATAATGAGAAAAACAAGGTGGAGTCACTGGCCAGTCAGGACAGCCCCTAAGGCATCCTGAGCTGAGGTGACTCTGACTTTTAGAAATCCTCCATCTTGCAGATGGAGGATTCCCCCAATAGGGAATGGAATGTGCCCCCCTCCCCTCAGGGAGGAGGCACAAAGAGGGTGTAGCCACCCTCAGGGCTAGTAGCCATTGGCTACTAACCCCCCAGACCTAAACACACCCCTAAATTCTGTATTTAGGGGCTCCCCAGAACCTAGGAACTCAGATTCCTGCAACCTAAGAAGAAGAGGACTGCTGAGCTGAAAAACCCTGCAGAGAAGACGGAGACACCAACTGCTTTGGCCCCAGCTCTACCGGCCTGTCTCCCCACTTCTAAAGACACTGCTCCAGTGACACTTTCCACAGGGACCAGCGACCTCTGAAGCCTCAGGACTGCCCTGCATCTAGAAGGACCAAGAACTCCCGAGGACAGCGGCTCTGTTCACCAAAGACTGCAACTTTGCAACTAAGAAGCAACTTTAAAACAACTCGCGTGTCCCGCCGGAAGCGTGAGACTTGGCACTCTGCACCCGACGCCCCCGGCTCGACTTGTGGAGAACAACCACTTCAGGGAGGACTCCCCGGCGACTGCGACACCGTGAGTAGCCAGAGTTGACCCCCCTGAACCCCCACAGCGACGCCTGCAGAGGGAATCCCGAGGCTCCCCCTGACCACGACTGCCTGCTTCAAAGACACGACACCTGGTAAAGGCACTGCATCCGCAGCCCCCAGGACCTGAAGGATCCGACCTCCAGTGCAGGAGCGACCCCCAGGTGGCCCTCTCCCTTGCCCAGGTGGTGGCTACCCCGAGGAGCACCCCCCTTGCCTGCCTGCATCGCTGAAGAGACCCCTTGGTCTCCCATTGATTTCTATTGAGAACCCAACACTTGTTTGCACACTGCACCCGGCTGCCCCCGTGCCGCTGAGGGTGTACTTTCTGTGTGGACTTGTGTCCCCCCCCCCCCCCCCCCCCCCCCCCTGGTGCCCTACAAAACCCCCCTGGTCTGCCCTCCGAAGACGCGGGTACTTACCTGCTGGCAGACTGGAACCGGGGCACCCCCTTCTCCATTGAAGCCTATGTGTTTTGGGCACCACTTTGACCTCTGCACCTGACCGGCCATGAGCTGCTGGTGTGGTAACTTTGTGGTTGCTCTGAACCCCCAACTGTGGGCTACCATGGACCTAAACTTGAACCCCGTAGGTGGTTTACTTACCTCCCCCAGGAACTGTTGAAAATTGCACTGTATAGTTTTAAAATAGCTATATGTCATTTATGTGAAAACTGTATATGCTATTTTGCTAATTCAAAGTTCCTAAAGTACCTACCTGAAATACCTTTCATTTGAAGTATTACTTGTAAATCTTGAACCTGTGGTTCTTAAAATAAACTAAGAAAATATATTTTTCTATACAAAAACCTGTTGGCCTGGAATTGTCTCTTAGTGTGTGTTCCTCATTTATTGCTTGGGTGTGTACAACAAATGCTTAACACTACTCCTTTGATAAGCCTACTGCTTGACCACACTACCACAAAATAGAGCATTAGAATTATCTCTTTTTGCCCCTATCTTACCTCTAAGGGGAACCCTTGGACTCTGTGCATAATATTCCTTACTTTGAAATAGTGCATGCAGAGCCAACTTCCTACAGCTATAATGATTGCTTTTTGGGTAATTTGTAAGATTAAAAATAGTAAATTGTAAAGCCCTTTTCTTTATAGAAGAACTCTCAGGACCCCACAAATGATTCTCAAAGTACTGGGGCATAGACCCACCGCACCCGTCACTGTAGGAAATGCATACTTTGTGTAGACGCACTGGAAAAGGGGTTGGTTCTTTTCACCCCTTGATTCAGGCACCTGCCCTGACACACAATAAAACAAAAACCCAAGCACCAATCACATCAAACAACTGGTTACATTTAGGCATCCAGATTATATAAACTAATGAGAAAGTCCTCCATATTTAACATTCATGTGTATCCAAAATCATTCCATTATATGTTCCTATATTTATAGAAAGTCCTCAGCAGAGTTTCAATTTTTAAAGAAAAGTCCTTTATTCATGATCCACAAACTCCTCCAATAAGTAACCAACGTGTTTCGTCCCATTCAAGGACTTCTTCAGGGCTACAAAAAATTATATATTTAAAAGAACCATTGTAAAACCCAACAATTTAAATAACACCTTTTGCAAACATCAATAAATGTTCCATTCTGTTATCAAACCTAAGGTGAGACCAGTGACGACAAAACGAAAAACCATATTGTCATATAATTTGAATACACTTCTGATTTACATTACATCATTCAGTTATACAATTATACCAACAGCTGTCAATGTCAGATACCATAGAGCATGATGTCTGCTTTTGACTCACAAAATAAACCCTTCTGAGACCCCAAATGTTTAGTTTTACCAATAAGTCATATGCACAAATTCATAATAATAATCCACATAGTTATTTGGATAATATATATCCCATGGTCTTAATACACATGAATATTTATCATCAACATTATTTAAAAGGTTTGGGCAACCATACCTAACTCTCATACATCATTATTGCACACTGAAATAGACATAAATTGTTATCCACAACATTTGGGAAATTATACCTCCCAAATGTATGTCCTCAGTAGTCTCATATCTCGGTTTACTTCCAGTGCAAATACCTCCAAGGTGTCTCCAAATATTTATGAGATCAAACATCAAAGGAGGATTATCCATTTAAAGTGTGCATCCTACAACGTAAACAAAATCACGTATTAGAATGATTTTATACAACCACCCATATATGATATAATAGAATACCATTATTCAAATGTTGATTAAATCTCATAACCCCATATTTCTTATTGCAAATGTAATTTATACCAAAATCCAAAGATCAACTATCAAGGAATCCAATCTGTAAAAACATCTCACTGACCCATCACAGGTACTACAAAACAATGAAGTCAAATTTGCAAAAAGGGATCATACCACGGCATAGGCATGCTCCTCAACCATGTCACATTTGAAATCAGATCACAAACACGTCTAAGGCATTTGCGGACAATGTATCTCATCCCATGTGGCGCATTTCCAAAACAGCAAAATCAAATGTGCCATAATATTGCGCTCACATGCCTATTCGTCATGAGATTGCAAAATATAATAACAAAACCCATCCCAAATGTTGTATTTTAACGTATACCTATGTTATGGGTACTACAAAACAGTTAAATCAAATAAACACACTAACCACACCCCCACGCAAACACACCTGTAAACCGTACTACATGTTGAATAAATCGTTGAGCACATCTTAGACTCTTCCTGGAAATGGATTCAATTGCGCATGAAGCATCTTTTTACATATCTGTTAGAAATGCCGTTCTGACCTAATAGTTTTCTTACATTCCTCAAACTTGACGGACTGAATATACAAAAAGTCTCGTTGGTCCAATGATCTTAACCACATAAGTCGCAAAAACGCTCATACCTCCCACCATGTACATAATCTGCGGTCTATTCAAGTCGTTTCCATCAAAGCCACCGTTCCCAAACAAAAGATATAGAAAAGTCATCACAAAACCACCTCCTTTTTGTAGCAACTCCAAATCTGCAACCTGACACCTGATCTCTTACGTATCTGTATGTTAAAACCTCACAAGTAACCAGTTTCTTTTGAGCCCTACATTTGTCTAGTCAAAATTACGGAACCAAGATATAATAACCACCAAGGCTATGCAACGTACAATCAAACCTCCAGATAGCTCTTGCATGTTTGACTTATTAGATCTATCGAGCCAGTCTAATAATAATTATGCAACATTAATACATTTATGTTCAAAACTGGCCAGGCAGCTTTGTAAGTTTGAAACACGAGTGACCTGTTGATCACATGACCGCCTCATGTTTTACCATAACGTTTCCTTTTTGTAACATTTTCTCATTTACTAACCAGTCACTTGATTGCTCGTGCTTCAATATATTAGAACAGTACGAAGTCACCAATTCTATAAACCACCATATTTGTCTCATCGAAATTAACAATCGTTATTGGTTGGGCAGGGGCAAAAGTTACACAGACGTAGTGAACCATTCAAATGTTCCAAACAAATACAAATTATAAACCGTACCATATTAATCCTGCTAAATGTAATATTATAATAGGTTTCAAACAAAAATAACATGGTGATCACATAGCGGTGTCTAGTTTCACCATGACATCTCACATATATTCCATTTTATTTGGGGAACATACCTTTATTCATTAATATTTCGTCATTAACACACCAGCAGTTTATTTAGTTACTCAAGCTGTCTATTTCCTCAAAGCACCATAATAACCAAGTCAACATTGGAAAAAAGCACTGTAAAGTAAAATTCAAACACACTATAAAGTCGATTTTTGTTTTTTAACTTTCTTTTAAGTTTCTAAAATAAGCAATTCATATGCCATGTATAGGTGCCCCATTTTGTCATTACGGCGCCTATTTATTCACCCATAAATCAGCATTTACATCTTCACAAGACCACATTGTCCATTACCATATCAGTCCATCCGACACATTCATAAAGGCTTTGCAGATCGAGAATAACTCTCAATTCTCATTCCACCATCTTCTCTTGTATGCCACTTATAAATGATGTATGAGCAAATCGGCAACATCCCTCATAAAAGTAATCAAACTCATCATTCATATTTAATTCCATCAGTATACTCCTCAATTGACATATCCGCATCAGTAAAGAATCTGATTTGACCAGCATGGTTGATCCTGAACCTGACTGGGTAGAGCAATGAATATTAAACTCCCTCCTGTCTGAGTAGTCTCTTGGCCTCTAGGAAGGTATTGCGTTTCCACTGGACCACCAGGGTATAGTCTGTAAAAATCATGATTCGTTTGTCTTCCAGTTTAAGAGGACCTTGCAAGCGGGCCACTCGAACAATGACAATCCGATTTCAATAGTGGAGGAGTTTGGCTAGCATTGGGCATGGGGAGGCCTCCCTGGGACACGTTTCGCCCGCTCCAGGGAGAAGAATGTAGTAAGTTCACATGAGAGAATAAAGGAGTGAATCCAGGTGTTGATCTGCAAGGGGGTATTTTACCTGTGCCCACTCCGAGAGGCCAAGAATCTGCAAATTGTTTCTCCAGGAGCGACCCTTCGCATAATCTGCCCATTCCTACAGCATATGGACCCTCTCCTGAAGTCCGCTGATGACTTTCTGATCGTCTTCGGTGCGGGGTTGGATCACTGCTTAGGTCTTTTCTCCTGTGGTCACTCTCTCGACTAGCTTCTTTCTGGTTTTCATCCCTGAGAAAGCTCAGTGCATTGATTAGAGATCCCAATGCGGTTTTCATTGATCAACGGGAAATTTCGATCACTGCTAGTACTTGTTCCAGTTTGTCCTGTGGAGGAAGTATGGGAGCCACTGATGGGTCCGGGTGGGTAGTTTTTGGAACTATGGATGGGGATCCTGAACATAGTGGCTTCGTAGCCTATGTGGCAGTCTTCGGGCAGACCAGGTTAGATGGGAAATAAGGAGTGGGCTCCCAACACGTCTACAAGTCCAGTGGCCCCATCTGGGAAGAAGTGTAGTCATAGTGGAGAGGTGCAATTAAGAGCGATTATCACTCCGGGTGCTTTGGCCTTTAATTGATATTGTCTGTGTACTTATGAGGCAGCAACTGGAGCACGTGATGAGTGGTGGACACTGCGGTTCCTCGCTTTGTGCTGTGCGATAAAAGAAGACACTGCTGGAAGAACTCTGGTATGATGCATGCTGGAGGCAGTAGGCGCGAGTGTCCTACTCTTGAATTAGGTGTTCAAACCCAGGCCCAGCAGTGTCGTTCTGGTTTATCAATGATTCTGTAGAGTTAAATCAGCTTTCCCCAGCGGGGGGATGGTTGCATGGCTAAGAGCCACACAACAGTAGATTCTGGTAGCACGTGTCACTGTCAGCCACCCTCCCTGTCGAATATCCAAGCTGACGATGCCCTCCGTCCCAACAGTGTAGGGATGGGTAGGGTATTAGTGAGAGTCAGTAAGGAATTGAAAGGCCTTGGTCCTTGTGGCTTTGGAAAGAAGGACACTGCCTGGAGGTGTTGCCTCTGTAGTCGCTCGTGTAGGGGGGCTCAGCACTGTCCTTTCCAAGAAGGTCAGTGGCAATGTCCAAGTTTAAGTCCAGTGTGCAATTCAGTTGCAGTCGGTACTGGCTGTCATGGGAGACCATGCAGATAAAGGTGCAGGTTAGCAAGGGGTGGGCAGCTGGCGTCAAGAAAGGCAACAACAGTTTTTGACATTCCGTATGGCCTAGTTGGACTCACCGTTCATTGTTCCATGCAGCCCCCATGTGGTGCAGGTCTCATCAAGTCCAAGGGCCGCACCACAGCCACACACACGTACGTCATGGCCCGCGTCAGAGGACACCAGGCTCAATCTGGACAAGGCAGCGCCGGTGCGTGTAGTCCGCGGGTTAACAGTGATGATCGGGGAAGTCCAGTAGCTTGAGGTCCAGTAGCTTCAGATCTGTGCTGCGGGCGGGCCCGGGGTGTGCAGCTGTCTCTCTCACCACGGTCAGGTCTCATCTTGGGTGAATTCCGCCGCCGCAGACGTTATCACAGGAGGGTCCTCAAGTGGTGAGAGTCGACCCCCATAGGATTAATGATTAAGAAAGGATTAATGATTAAGAAAGGCCAAATGGTGCGCAGCACTCGCAGAACATGTCAGCTATCTTTGCGACCCTGGTCACGCCCCCTGGAAATAGATGGAGTTGATGAGGAGGCGGTGGGATGTTTGAAGTGAATTGCTTGATGAGGAGGGGTGGTAAATTAAGATTAAAGGAAGTAGGCTTAGGCCAAGAGAGGATAGAAAAGATTAAGATAATGTGTGGTTTATTGAAGAAAGTTATGGCTGTGTTAGAAAAGGCGTGTCATGGATGTAAAGTGACGAACAAGGTTACGACATTGATGGGTAAGGGTTTATTTGGGAGGAATGTTGGCAGGGCATAACTGATGAGGCTGTGATGGATGGGAGAAGACAGGCAGAGTTTGTTTGGGTTGCAGAAGTAAAGTGGAGTTTGATGGAAAAGGTTTTTTTTTCTTGAGGTGTCAAAGAATGCGAGGTCCACGCATATTATGGAAAGTGAACAGTCTTTGTCACTCACTATGAACAGACAAGTTGCTTCAGGGTGCATGTTTCTTTCTACTCTTTTGAGTCTGGTCAGTCCCCGACATGTCTATTCTAAATCTCTTTCTAAAAGAACCCGCCTAAACAGTTGTCAGTAGTGATCTGTTTCCTTAAGCTCCTCCTGGAATAGAGTTCAAAGGGCATCCCTCTAGAAGTCGCTTATCTTCTTTATGACCTAGCTCTTTTGTACTTCAGAGGAAACTTGCATCACGATTGTAAGGGGAGATACATCGTTCACTGATGCAGTGTTTTTACTGACCGTCATGGATATCGTTTTATTTGTTTGTGTATGGAAAAACGATTCCAGTAATGTATTTATGTAGTGAGCATCGCACTTAAAATGTTGATTTTAGCAGTGAAAAAAGTACACTTTGCCTCGACATCCTTTGCAGGTTAGCACCGCTTTCAGACCTGTGTATGATAATGCGTTTGTATTAGCAGAAAGCAAACTCTTTATTTTTTACTAATAGAATGCGAATCAATCATACAGTGCTATAGACTTCTTGATCTGATTGATAAGGGGTGTGTGTAAGCTGTAAAAGTCCGTGGTTCGCTTTCTGGAGGTTCTGCCATGATCTGTGTGACTTGTACTCTGATTATCTAAACGTGAGATTGGCACAATTTTCACCTCTGTAGTATGGAGAGTGGCAGTACTAGGACCTCAAGGAGTGTTTAGAAAAGCACAGTATAATTACCTCAAGGTTAGTGGTAGTAAAGTTGAGTTGGATGTTGAAAGCAGTGGATAGTATCCCGACCACTTGTTGGGCCTAAACTGGGGCGATGGCAGTAGAACAAAAGTATTTATTTTGGCTGCACATAATTCCACACTTTGTGTTCTGACGAATTGAACATATTTGAAGCACAGAGTTCACACATTTTGCTGCCCTTTTCCATCCCATATATACGATTACTAGGGTCAAGAACAGCAGAGGTCCTATCTCATAACTCTCAGGAAAGTCATAAGTGGTGCATTGTTTTGCATTGAACTTCCTAACACAACTTGATGTAAAACGTCTCACTTATGTATTGCACAGTTGAATGACCTCTTATCCCAAGACGTAGCTGCAGCAGTTCAATAGTTTGGGCAGTTAAAGGTTTTCTATGAGTTTGGGGCATGAAAACTATCTTACGTAAGAGAAAAGTTGATTGCAAGTGCCATTTGGTTTTGCATAGACCGTGCATGCGCAGTCTCTGCGACGCATGCTGGTTATATAAAGTGAGCTTACAGCCTGCCCATAGCTTGCCATTTGTTATCTTTAGCGTCACTCTCATTTGCTTCTCCCAGTTTGTCAGAGCAGGTGAGCATCATATCCTCTTCTTGAGTTCCCCTGAAGCATGGACCAAGTACTTGTGTCCTTCTGCTGCTTCAGTTTTTGGAGCTACTTTTTTCTTTGTGTTAGAGCACTTCATATGAGTGCTTGCGTTTTCAGTCTGTCTCCCATATCGTGTCCATGTAGCTTCTCTTCCTTCCCACCCATTTTCATTCCATGTTGCTTCTTTTCCCTTCCACCCCCTACCCTGTGCTCTGCAACACTGTACTCTACTCCATTGCATTCTACTCTGTATTACTCTATGCCACTGCACTACTGTACATCGCTGCACTCTGCCACTATGCTTTACTCTTCACCACTCTACACCAATGCACTCTAAGCCACTTTACTCCGCACCAATCTACTTAACTGTAGTTTATGGCACTATACTGTACTCTGCACCAGCCACTCTACACCACTGTGGCCTGCACTCTAATCTCTATTACTGCATACAATGCCACTCTACTCTGCATCACTCAGTGCCACTGCACATTATGCCACTGCACTCTTCAACACCATTCTACACCACTTTACCCAACTTCAGTGTACGCCACACCTTTCTAATCTACGCCACTGTATTCTGCACCACTCTACACTGCGCCACTTTACTCTGCACCACTGCAAACAATGCCACTGCACTCTGCGCTCCTCTATACTCAGCGCTCTATGCCACTCTACTATACGCTGCACCATTCTGCTACAATGCACTCTACTACAGTGCACTATATGCCACTCTACCCTGCACCACTCTATGCCACTGCACTCTACAACACTGTCCCATTCTACTCTACGCTACTACACCTCTATTGTGCAAAACTCTATGCAGTCCACTCCACTCTACTCTACTCCATGCCTCCTAAGCCATACATTTCTATGCCACTCTATGCCTCTCCACACAGTACACTCTACACAACTCTACCTCACTCCACACAAAGGTGCTCTACGCCACTCCATGCTTGTCTACGACACTCTGCTTTATGCCACTCTAAACTGCTTTGTGCCAAACCACCCTACACCACTGCACTCTACACCACTCTACGCCAGTCCACTCTGCTCCCCTGTACACCACCCCACTGTATACCACTCCAAAACACTCTATGCCAGTCCACTCCACTCTATGCTATTGTACAACATGACTAAAAGACTCTGCACTAATCTACACTTTACTTTACTCTATGCCATTCTATTCTACTTTGCACCATTCTACTCCTCTGCATTCTACCCCTGTGCACTCTACGCCACTCTGTTCACACCACTGCCATCTACACCAATGCACTCTACTGTACTATGCACCATTCTATGCCACTACACTCATGCCACTGCACTGCACGCCAGTCAACTATACTCTGTGCAACACCACTCCCTTTACTTTAAGCCTCTGTGTGCCACTCCACTTCACACAGTACACTCTTTGCAACTCTACCTCACTCCACTCTACTCAGTGCCACTCTACTCTGCCACTGTACTTTATGCCACTCTGCTCTATGCCATCTACTCGACACCACTCACACTCAACTCCAGGCCACCCTACTCTTTGCCATTCAACACCAATCTACATCATGCCACTCCACACACCTCACTCTGACACTCTAGTCCACCTCACTCTGTCCTGTGCCACTCTGCTCTGTCAGTCCACCCTACACCACTGCACTCTAGACGACTCTACATTGCACCAGTCCACTCTGCTCTCTGCCACTCTACTGTATGCCACTCCACTCTATGCCACTCCACGCCACTGTACTCAATGCCACTCCACTTTGTGCCCCTTCATCCTTCTCTGTGCCACTCCACACTACATATTTCCAAGCCACTCTACGCCATACCATTCCATCCCACTCCACCCTACTCTACTTCACTCCAGGCAACTTTACAACATGATTAAAAGACATTGGCAAAGCCAATAGCTCTCGTGTGGGCATAACTTATTAGCGTTATAGGCACGTTTATTCCCACATGTGCCTTTTGCCAGAATAAAGATCAATCCAGAGTAAGGGTAAGCTGTACTACATTGACCTTTCAAAGGCTTTGCGAGTTGTCTGGCCTGTGGCAGGTAGTGACAACTTGACAGAACAATTGGTGACAATTGCCATTTGGCAGTGGTATCCTAGGACACTTTTATATTGCAAAAGGTCTCTTTTTGTAGATTGGATTCTTCGATGATGACTTGGTCTAGAAGTCAAGGCTTACTTTAGGAGGTGGTACTTTGGGTCCAGGTACAGTATAACACAGTAATCAAAAGCTGCAGTTTCAAGTTAGTGTTATTTAAAATAAAAAAGTTACGAACAGTGAGAACAAGATTAAAACAGAACTATCATCCCAAAACCCTGCTGAAAAGTAATAATAATGGGTATTTACAGACTAGACAACCTACCAGGAAAGTGTGTTCACTTTTCAGTGCTCTGGAGCTTCTTGGATCACTTTTACATTGACAGACAATGGAGGGGAATAACAAAACGTTCAATGGACCATTTGTGTGTGGATTGGCCACATCCCGGTTGCGAAGAGAAGGACAGGAGTTGAATGGACAGTCATAGAAAGTACACACCGGCTCTGGTGGATTTCAGATTACCATGCCTTGGATCTTTTCTGTTCAGTTAAAGATTTTCAGGTGCCAGGAGAATGCAGCAGGCTGAAAGGGATCCTAGCGCCAGACTGAGCAGCAAGTCGTAGAGGTGTTAAAAGTGCAACTCTTCTTGGGCAGGGCTACTGTATGGATGACATTTCAAAGGATAGTGTTTTGTGGGTAAACCAAGTGTTCCTCTCGCTCTGAGGATAGCCGTGGATACGCACACAGATTGTTAGCATCTCTGTAAAATAGCGCAGAGTGCTGACCCCATGTTTTAAAGTGGGGGTGACTCTTTGGTTGTAGCCTCCTCATTGGATAGCCTGCCCTGTGAGGAGTACCCAAAATGTTGATGAAAGTACTATTGTGATAAGATACAAAAACTTGTGTAAAGATACTTGGGGAACATCCTTAATTATTCAGAATTGAGGCAGGATTGTTTACTGCACTTGCTACATATTATCCTATCCTTGCATAATTACCCTTCCTAATGCATGCATTGTGCCATAGAGGTTTAATGTGGCCTTGTTGTGTTGTCACCCTAAAGACAGCCTTTTTACGTTGTCTTGTAAACTTTTCTCAACTCCTTCCGTTGCACCCTTGACAATTGGTACTGTTTATTTTGCTTTGTTCTGCATTTTTATTACTACAATAGGATTGCATTTTCAGGTATTACATCGCTTTCTCCACTTTGTGGTGAGTTTGCAGAAGAATTAGGCAGACACGCAAGTAGCTAAAGTATAGTGAGTGGTGTTTGACTGCATCATCTGAGAACCTTCACATGCAAGGGCAGTAAACAGTGAGACAGGTTCATTAGAGTAGTTTTCTCCTGTGTGTACGCTAAGTCATCATAATATGCCAGCTACATAATAAGTTGGTGTGGCTGTGGCCGCTCTTGAACTTTTAACCGGCCTCCTATGCATAATGAAGATGGTGGCTGCATAAGGCAAGTGTTACTTTGGATTGGAAGACTAAGAATGATTGTGCTTCCTGCCCATAGGCCGATATGAAAAGATGTCTAAAGGCCTGTGCAAAACTTTAAGAAGTTACTTTGTAGCCTCGGGTGTGCGAGGAGTACGTACCATAGTGTAGATTTTCCTAGTCCCATGACGCAAAGTCTTAATTTTATTAAAGACACGGAGGCAAGTATTATGAGTTTCTTTTCTTACTTTAATCAAACAGTAGCAGTCAAGAAGTACTACAATTCCCAAAAGGCACGAGAACAAGAGCCAATGGGAATAAAAACATAGTCAGAACGATATACACCAATCACAATGCATACAAGGGTATTATGACATCACTTGACTGCAAACAGCCCTCTTTTCTTGCGAGAGAAGTCAGTTAGAATTAAACAAGGGAAAAATAGCAAATAAAATAAGAGTTGCCATGAGAAAAGATAACAAATCAGAACAAAAGTTCAAAATCCCAGAAAGCCAAGAAGGATTCTGGCAAGTAACTTCAGCGGGAAAGCCAGCTTTGAACGGTACCATAGAAGTTTGAAGAGTGGAAATCCATGACGAAGACGATGTCTTAAGTGGAAGGTTGAATGTTGGCTGATGGCGCTAAAAGGGAGGGAAAAAACAAACAAAGTTAAGAAAGTGGAGGGATAATTCTCTCCTCCGTGTCTTTAATAAAATTAGGCCTTCCGTCTTGGGACTAGGAAAATCTACATTTTATGTCAAGACCGGAGGCTCCTATTATGCGAGTTTAAAGCATATTAATTATATTCAATGAAACATTATCAACAGGTTTGCAATAAAAAACTTTAAATACATTGTCATTAGACCAGTCTGCAGATTTAAGAATATCCTCTAAAAGGGAGCCTGCCCAGAAAGCTTTGGAAGACATAGCTCCTCTAGAAGAGTGAGCTCCGAACATAGAAGTGTCTATCCCCGCCAAGGACATAATCCGTTTGACCCACCGAGCCAGAGTATTGGCTTAAACCGTATTGTGGGGTTTCTTAAATGAAATTAGGAGTTGGGAACGAGAAGGTGTTCTTAAATCTGCAGTCTTTAGCTCATACACTTTTAAACATTGTCCAACACATAGTTTTGGGTTATCAGGAAAATATGGATAAAAAACGGAGGATAAATTAGTTTTGGTTCTTTGAACCACAGTAAACAGGTCTCCAGATGGTGTAAATTGACGGTTAGAAATATCCAGTGCTTTAACATCAGAAAGACGTTTATTAGAAACAAGGCACAATAACATTGTCAATTTTGCAGATAACATTTTTTTAGAGAAAGCATGATATTATCAGGCCATGACAATAGGAATTTTCAGACAATGTATCATCCCATAGCTGACTATACTTAGGCATTGGAGGATTAGAACATTTTACTCCCTTTAGTAAACGGCAAATTAGAGGATGTTCTCCAACTGGTTTCCCATTGATGAAAGAATGATTGGAAGAAATAGCTGATCTGTATAAATTGAATGTACGGAAAAGCCTTACCTTTGCTGGCTTCAGCAGCTAAAAAATTAGCGATAAAAATCACATCCGCTGAAAAGGAATCAATGTGTTTTCCCAATCACCAGCTGTGCCAAATAGACCAGGCTGATTTGTAAGCTTTCTTTGTGCCTGGGGCCTAAGATTGTGAGATGAATTGTGAAGCTTCTGTCGAAATGCAAGGGAGAGATTGGGACTGCCTGAGATTTTCCATGCAGAGAGGGTTAGTAAGTTGTCCAAAATGAGGGGATGAGGACGACAGAGAGGGTCTAACAACAGATTCGGGAAGGAAGGAATCAGGACAGGGAAGTCTGTTGAGAGTTCTAATTGAGTTGGGAACCAGGTTTGGGATTGCCAAAAGGGAGTTATGAGTACTAAAGAAGCTTGTTGTCGTCTGAGTTGGGCGAGGACTCTGCTGATCATGAGGAAAGGGGGAAAAGCGTAATTGAGGGAGAGTGACCAGTCCTGTAAGAAGGTATCTGATGCTAAGGCCAATGGATCTGGACGCCAACTGAAGAATTGAGGAAGCTGAGTTTTGAGACGTGAAGCAAAAAGGTCGATAACTAGAGGGCCCCATTCGTTCAGAATGTCTTGAAAAATTAAAGTGTGAAGTTTCCAATCGCTTGAGTCGCGAAGGTGGCGAGAATGCCAATCTGCAACTGAATTGAGAGATCCTGGCAGGTACTCTGCATGAACCAAAATGTGGTTTGAAAGGCAAAATTCATTCCCAAAAGCCCTTGGCTAATTCCGCCAAGGGTTTCGATTTTGTGCCCCCGAGATGATTTATATAACTAACTACGGAAATGTTGTCCATTCTGAGAAGGATGGCACAACAAACCTTGTTTTTTTGCAAGGCTTCTGATTACAAAGGAGCCGGCAAGCATCTCTAAACAGTTGATATGCAGTTTGGACTCCTCTAACGACCATGTGCCTCCAGTCGCGATTGGTCCACATCGGGCCTCCCAGCTGGAACGGCTTGCATCTGACTCTAATACTAGATCTGGGGCTGATGCAAAGATGGTCCTTCCGTTCCAAGAGTCTAAATGGTCTATCCACCATTGAAGTTCTGTGCGTGAATCGACGTCTAAAGGGATGTTGTCTGAATATGAGAGGCCTTTCCTTAAGTGACAAATTTTTAATCTCTGAAGAGCTCTGTAATGAAGGGGACCTGGGAATATCGCTTGAATAGAAGAGGAAAGGAGACCCACTATTCGCGCCAAAGTTCTGAGAGAAATTAGGGAACTGTGTAGAATCTGCAAATTTCTGACTTTATGGACTTGATTTTTGCAGAAGGAAGCAGAAGAGTGGCTGGGATTGAGTTTATTTGGAAACCTAAGAATTCTATAGTTTGAGATGGGATGAGAATGGATTTGTCCCTGTTGATGATGAACCCTAGATGTGACAGAAGGGAACATGTGAGGGATAGATGAGACAAGAGAGACTCTGGAGATTGGCTCATTATTAGAATGTTGTCAAGATGATAAACGTTGAGTCTTACCCCTTGAGCCCTGAGAAAGGCTACTACCGGTTTCATAAGTTTGGTGAAACACCATGGAGCCGATGATAGACCGAAGGGTAGAGAGGTAAAATGAAAATACTGGTTTGACCACTGAAATTGGAGAAACTTTCTGAAATGAGGGTAAATTGGGACAACTAAATATGCATCTTGAAGATCCAAACGAACCACCCAATCTTGTTGGAGGAGTGTATCTCTGAGATGGAGTATGGTTTCCATTTTGAAATTATGATAGACCACAAAGTGATTGAAACCCTTGAGATTTATTACAGGGCGCATCTCTTTGTTTTTCTTCTGAACCAAGAAAATGGAGCTGGTAAAACCTGACGGATCGGGATGGGTAGGAGCGATGGCCTGTCTTAGCAAGAAGGGTGGTACTTCTGAAGAAATAAGGAGTAGCATGTCTGTGGGAGAGGGGGTTGCTATGTTTGAACAGGAATTAAATAGAGTTCTATGGAGTAACCTTGGACAGTGTTTAGAATCCAAGGGTCTGCAGTGATTTCCGACCATTTTGACAGGAAAAAACAGACACCGTCCTATAGGTATGGAACGAAAAAGAAGACTTACATGGTTGAGAAGAGGATCTTGAATTTCTGAAGCCTCGGGAGCAGAAGGCTCTGCCTCTCTGAGGATAGATTTGCGGCCTATACTCTTGGTAGGACATGTTGTGGAATCCTCTGGAACCTTGGTTGTGATATGAACGGCTGGCAAAGCGGTTCCTTCCTCTGCCAGCCCTTGCAAAAACACGTTGGGAAAACATATTTTTCAACGATTGCTGAGCCTTGTCCAACGATGTGAAAGTTGCCACATATTTGCTTAAGTCTTTAATAAAAGATTCCCCAAAAAGTAAACCATTTATTTTTTGTGTGTTAGGCTGAACAGTAGCCCAGTTGACCAACTTAGGATCAAGTTTCAAAAGTAAACCCTTTCGTCTCTCATGAGTGAGCACAGAATTAGTATTCCTCAGAAGACAAAATGTGCGCTGGACCCATAGGGTAAGTTCTTCTGGGTCGATGAAGGAACCATCAATTCTGGCCACCTCGGCGAGGTCGAAAATGCGAGTGAGAGGACCAAGAACGTCAAGCAATTTGTCTTGACAAGAAGACCACGCCTTATCCACTCCTTTGAGTGGATCCTTGCCCAGTTCTGTAAAAAAAAATGTCAGAAGAGGTTGGTCGATAGAGGGGGTAATAGAGATTTTATGGGAGGGAGAGGGGCGAGAACATTCAGACTTTAATTTAGCCCTGGTTTGTGTGTCCAAGGGACAGTTAATTTTGGCGGAAACATATTGAGCTACATGGTCAGCAGGGACCCACTCAGTAGAGTTGGGATGAAGGATGTGGGAAGGGTTAGACACCGGGAAACCTTCAGGGGCTAGAAGGGGAATAGGTTTCGAAACGTCCAGGGAGGATAACCTGGGTTTCTTTAGAGGAGGGGGAGAAAAAGAACTATTGTCTTCTTTGTCAGAAATATTGGAATCAGAGTCCAAATCAGGAATGTTGTCATCCGTATCAGGGATGGATGAAATAATCAAAGGGGAAATAATATTTTTTTATTTAGTTTTATGTTTTAAACTTGGTTTCCCGTTGTCCAAATTTTTATGCCCCTCGGTGGGAGCCTTGAGAGGAACCGCGTCCTCTGTCACGTGTGCGGAAACCTCACTTTTCTTTTGCAACAATTTTCTTAATTTTGGGGGATTTTTATTGGGAGAAAGGCTTTGACTGCATTCCCCCGCAGCCTGGGCTGACATAGACCTAGAAATCATGTAGGAAAATGATGATTCCAGGTTTCTAGAATAAATTTTAATGGAAGAGGTTACCGCTTGTTGGACAGAGGATTTAATAAAGGCAGTGAGCTCCTGCCTGATATCCTCAGCGGCATCATGTTGCAAAGGTGAACTATCTGTCTCCATATTAAAAAGGTAAAAGACCTGGTTAGCAAGGGGTTAAAAAAATAATAATGTCAGAGCTGAGAACAGCCAAAGCCCCACCTATGGGCGTTGCCTGAGGGAGCCGGAAGCTGTGGACGGCAGTCGTCAGTCGGTAGGAAAGAAAGGTAAGCGGAAAATAAAATATCGGAGTAGAATAAAACTCTGTAATGTCGGGGAAGCGAGCGTGTCAAAAGCGGCAGAAGGAAACTGTAGGAAAGTACCATCTTGCCTGGCATGTTACCCCCACTTTTCACTGTATATATGTTGTTTTAGTTGTATGTGTCACTGGGACCCTGCCAGCCAGGGCCCCAGTGTTCATAAGTGTGCCTGAATGTGTTACCTGTGTAGTGACTAACTGTCTCACTGAGGCTCTGCTAATCAGAACCTCAGTGGTTATGCTCTCTCATTTCTTTCAAATTGTCACTAGCAGGCTAGTGACCAATTTTACCAATTTACATTGGCTTACTGGAACACCCTTATAATTCCCTAGTATATGGTACTGAGGTACCCAGGGTATTGGGGTTCCAGGAGATCCCTATGGGCTGCAGCATTTCTTTTGCCACCCATAGGGAGCTCTGACAATTCTTACACAGGCCTGCCACTGCAGCCTGAGTGAAATAACGTCCACGTTATTTCACAGCCATTTTACACTGCACTTAAGTAACTTATAAGTCACCTATATGTCTAACCTTTACCTGGTAAAGGTTAGGTGCAAAGTTACTTAGTGTGAGGGCACCCTGGCACTAGCCAAGGTGCCCCCACATTGTTCAGGGCCAATTCCCCGGACTTTGTGAGTGCGGGACACCATTACATGCGTGCACTACATATAGGTCACTACCTATATGTAGCTTCACAATGGTAACTCCGAATATGGGCATGTAACATGTCTATGATCATGGAATTGCCCCCTCTATGCCATCCTGGCATAGTTGGCACAATCCCATGATCCCAGTGGTCTGTAGCACAGACCCTGGTACTGCCAAACTGCCTTTCCTGGGGTTTCACTGCAGCTGCTGCTGCTGCCAACCCCTCAGACAGGTTTCTGCCCTCCTGGGGTCCAGCCAGGCTTGGCCCAGGATGGCAGAACAAAGGACTTCCTCTGAGAGAGGGTGTTACACCCTCTCCCTTTGGAAAATGGTGTGAAGGCAGGGGAGGAGTAGCCTCCCCCAGCCTCTGGAAATGCTTTCATGGGCACACATGGTGCCCATTTCTGCATAAGCCAGTCTACACCGGTTCAGGGACCCCTTAGCCCTGCTCTGGCGCGAAACTGGACAAAGGAAAGGGGAGTGACCACTCCCCTGACCTGTACCTCCCCTGGGAGGTGCCCAGAGCTCCTCCAGTGTGCTCCAGACCTCTGCCATCTTGGAAACCGAGGTGCTGCTGGCACACTGGACTGCTCTGAGTGGCCAGTGCCATCAGATGACGTCAGAGACTCCTGATAGGCTCCTTCAGGTGTTGCTAGCCTATCCTCTCTCCTAGGTAGCCAAACCCTCTTTTCTGGCTATTTAGGGTCTCTGTCTCTTGGGATTCCTTAGATAACAAATGCAAGAGCTCATCCGAGTTCCTCTGCATCTCTCTCTTCACCTTCTGCCAAGGAATCGACTTCTGACCGCGCTGGAAGCCTGCAAAACTGCAACATAGTAGCAAAAACGACTACTGCAACTCTGTAACGCTGATCCAGCCGCCTTCTCGACTGCTTTCCTGGTGGTGCATGCTGTGGGGGTAGTCTGCCTCCTCTCTGCACTAGAAGCTCCGAAGAAATCACCCGTGGGTCGACGGAATAGTCCCCCTGCAACCGCCAAAGAACTGCATCACCGGTCCCCTGGGTCTCCTCTCAGCACGACGAGCGAGGTCCCTTGAATCCAGCAACTCTGTCCAAGTGACTCCCACAGTCCAGTGACTCTTCAGTCCAAGTTTGGTGAAGGTAAGTCCTTGCCTCCCCACGCCAGACTGCATTGCTGGGAATCGCGACTTTTGTAGCTACTCCGGCCTCCGTGCACTTCCGGCGGAAATCCTTTGTGCACAGTCCAGCCTGGGTCCACGGCACTCTAACCTGCATTGCACGACCTCCTAAGTTGTTATCCGGCGACGTGGGACTCCTTTGTGCGACTTCGGGTGAGCACCGTTTCACGCATCCTCGTAGTGCCTGTTTCTGGCACTTCTGCGGGTGCTGCCTGCTGCTGAGAGGGCTCCTTGTCTTGCTCGACGCCCCCTCTGTCCCCTGACGCAATTGGCGACATCCTGGTCTCTCCTGGGCCACAGCAGTATCCAAAAACCCTTACCGCACGATTTGCAGCTAGCAAGGCTTGTTGGCGGTCTATCAGCGGGAAAACACTTCTGCACGACTCTCCACGGCGTGAGGGATCCGTCCTCCAAAGGGGAAGTCTCTAGCCCTTGTCGTTCCTGCAGAAACCTCAGCTTCTACTGTCCAGTAGCAGCTTCTTTGCACCCACAGCTGGCATTTCCTGGGCATCTGCCCATCTCCGACTTGCTTGTGACTTTTGGACTTGGTCCCCTTGTTCCACAGGTACCCTCGACTGGAAATCCATCGTTGTTGCATTGCTGGTTTGTGTCTTTCCTGCAGAATTCCCCTATCACGACTTCTATGTCCTTTGGGGAACTTTAGTGCACTTTGCACTCACTTTTCAGGGTCTTGGGGTGGGCTATTTTTCTAACCCTTACTATTTTCTAATAGTCCCAGCGACCCTCTACAAGGTCACATAGGTTTGGGGTCCATTCGTGGTTCGCATTCCACTTTTGGAGTATATGGTTTGTGTTGCCCCTATCCCTATGTGTCCCCATTG
This sequence comes from Pleurodeles waltl, assembly GCF_031143425.1. NCBI lineage: Eukaryota > Metazoa > Chordata > Amphibia > Caudata > Salamandridae > Pleurodeles > Pleurodeles waltl. The sequence continues at coordinate 486,480,521 of NC_090449.1, forward strand.
CATCCTATTGTAACTATACATTGTTTGCACTGTTTTCTAATACTATTACTGCATATTTTGGTATTGTGTACATATATCTTGTGTATATTTGCTATCCTCATACTGAGGGTACACTCTAAGATACTTTGGCATATTGTCATAAAAATAAAGTACCTTTATTTTTAGTATATCTGTGTATTGTGTTTTCTTATGATATTGTGCATATGACACTAGTGGTACTGTAGGAGCTTCACTCGTCTCCTAGTTCAGCCTAAGCTGCTCTGCTAAGCTACCATTATCTATCAGCCTATGCTGCTAGACACCCTATACACTAATAAGGGATAACTGGGCCTGGTGCAAGGTGCAAGTACCCCTTGGTACTCACTACAAGCCAGTCCAGCCTCCTACAGAAACCGAACCAAGCGTTTCCTCAGACACAGCGATAAGGTAACTGCGTGTGAGGAAACGTTGGGCAGTTTGAAATGAAGCGTGCGAGGCCCCGTGCGCGGTGTGAACATGCGGCAACTTGCCGGCTAGGGAAAAGAGCTGGCAGGAGTGCGTTTATAGCAGCATACATAAAATTATGAAACCAGTAGACTGCATAAACCATAAATACAGAATATATAATAATATGAATTGAATATATAAAATTGAGGGTACTTAACTTGACTGCGAGCAGCAAGAAAAGATGGCTGTTCGCAGTCAAGTGATGTCATATTACCCTTGTATGCATTGTGATTGGTGTATATCGTTCTGACTATGTTTTTATTCCCATTGGCTCTTGTTCTCGTGCCTTCTGGGAATTGTAGTACGTTTCTTGACTGCTACTGTTTGATTAAAGTAAGAAAAGAAACGCATAATAGGAGCCTCCGTCTTGACATAAAATCTTGTGCATCAAGCTTTCTGCTCCTGCATAATTTACCTGTGGCCGTATTGGTGGATAATTGGTTTCAGGTGTCTCTTTGTATGTCTGCATTGCTGGCAGGATTGGAAACCATGGAGAAATGTGGTGGGTTCAGCTATCAATTTATTGACAATGATCAAGTCAGTTAATTGGGAAAGGTGTGATTTTTATCCACCTGCAGTTGGAATTTAGAAACATGTGAGACTGTATTCTATTCTCTGTTACCTTAATTTGTTTCCTCAGTTTCCTTGTGCATGCTGTAACCCATTTTATGTGTAAACCACAATCTTCCACAGCAGTGGTTAGGCTTTCGTCTGTTAGTTTCAATTCTCCTCTACATAGTCAACACTGTGTCCTATCCTATTTTGTTCAACATGAGGTTGCAAAAGTGTATGTTTCTCTCTCTCTCTCTCTCTCTCGCTCTCTCTCTTGACAAGTTTGATATGTTTTGGCTTGCATGCCATGACCGGTTGTACATTATTATTCATATTGAAGAGTTCATGTTTAGTAGTTATTGCCAGTGTTCTTCTGTCTCCGCGCCGGAGATGAGTTTACATTTTTTCCATTTTAACCCCTTTGCTGCCAGGCCTTTTCCCCCTCAGGTGGCAGGACTTTTTTTTGGCTATTTGGGGCAGTTCGCGGTTGGGCCCTCATAACCTTTTGTTCACATAAGCTACCCTGCCAAATTTGGGTCCTTAAATCCTAGGGATTCTAGAGGTACCCAGAGTTTGTGGGTTCCCCTTGAGGAGACCAAGAAATTAGGCAAAATACAGCGGAAATGGCGTGTTTTTTTTAATTTAAATTTTTTTAAATGGGAAAAGGGGCTGCAGAAGAAAGCTTATGTTTTCTTGTTTTTTGTTTTCCCTGAAAATGGCATCCCCAAAGGGTTTGTGGTTCTAAAATCACCATCTTCCCAGCTTTCAGGAACAGGCAGACATGAATAAGAAAACCACATTTTTCAACACAATTTTGGCATTTTATTGGGACGTACCCCATTTTTACAATTTTTTTGTGCTTTTATCCTCCTTCCACTTAGTGAAAGAAATGGGTGTGAAACCAATGCTGGATCCTGGATAGCTAAACATTTGTGAATCGTAGGCAAAATTCTGAATTCAGCACAGTTCATTTGTGTAGATCCTATAAGGTTTTATTACTGAAAATAACAGCTGAAATAAAGTATTGAAATTGAGGTGAAAAAAGAGCAGTTTCTCTCCACGTATTACTCTGTAACGTTCTTCTGCGATGTCAGATTTTCAAAACAATATACTGTTACGTCTGCTGGACTCTTCTGGTTGTGGGGGTATATAGGGCTTGCAGGTTCATCAAGAACCCTAGGTACCCAGAGACAATAAAGGAGCTGCACCTTGCAATGGGTTTTCATTGTATACCGGGTATACAGCAAGTCATTTGGTGAAATATAAAGAGTGAAAAATAGGTATCAAAGAAACCTTAGTATTTCCAAAATGGGCACAAGATAAGGTGTTGAGAAGCAGTGGTTATTTGCACATCTCTGAATTCCGGGGACCATACTAGCATGTGAATTACAGGGCATTTCTCAAATAGGCGTCTTTTTTTACACACTGTCTTTTATTTGAAAGAAAAAAATGTAGAGAAAGACAAGGGGCAATAACACTTGTTCCTCTATTATGTGTTCCTCCAAGTCTCCCGATAAAAATGGTAACTCACTTGTGTGGGTAGGCCTAATGTCCTCGACAGGAAACGCAACATGGACACATCACATTTTTACATTGAAATCTGACGAGTTTTTTGGAAAGTGCCTAGCTGTGGAGCTTCTAGCTAAGCCGGCACCTAGGGAAACCTACCAAACCTGTGCATTTTTTATAACTAGACACCTAGGGAAATCCAGATGGGCTGACTTGTGGGGCTCTCACCAGGTTCTGTTACCTAGAATCGTTTGCAAACCTCAAAATGCGGCAAAAAACACGTTTTCCTCACATTTCTGTGATAGAAAGTTCTTGAATCTGAGAGGAGCCACAAATTTCCTTCCACCCAGCATTTCCTCAAGTCTCCCGATAAAAATAGTACCTCACTTGTGTGGGTAGGCCTAGTGCCCGTGACAGGAAATGCCCCCAAAACACAACTTGGACACATCACATTTTCCCAAAGAAAACTGACCTATTTTTTCCTAAATGCCTAGCTGTGAATTTTGGTCTCTGGCTCAGCCAGCACCTAGGGAAACCTAGCAAACCTGGACATTTCTGGAAACTAGACACCTAGGGGAACCCAGGATGGGGTAACTTGTGGTGCTCTCACCAGGTTCTGTTACCCAGGATCCCTAGCAAACCTCAATATTTTGCACAAAACAAAAAAAAGACCTTTTCCTCACATTTTGGTGCTGCAAAGTTCTGGAATCTGAGGGCAGCCACAAACTTCCTTCTACCCAGCGTTCCCTCAGGTTTCCTGATAAAAATGGTACCCCACTTGTGTGGGTAGGCCTAGTGTCTGTGGCAGGAAATGCCCCAAAACACTACGTGGACACATAAAAATTATCAAATACAAAGCAACCTGTTTTTGCGTGTGGGGGGCATCTGCATTTTTGGTCCTGGGCTCAGCAGCCATCTAGGGAAACCTACCACACCCAGACATTTCTGAAAACTAGACACCCGAGGGAGTCTAGGGAGGTGTTACTTGCCTGTATCCCCCAGTGTCTTCTTCCCCAGAATCCTCAACAAACCTTAAATTTAGCTAAAGAATCTAACTTTTCCCACATTTCTGTGTGGGATAACCGCACAGGCACAAATTTCCTACCACCCGACGTTCCCCTCAGTCTCCCAATAAAAATGATACCTCACTTGTGTAAGTGGCCAAGTGCCTGTGACAGGGAAGAGAGAAAAACATGTTGAAATTGAGGGGGAAGCAAAGCGGGTCCAAAAGGACAGTTTGAAAAAAATGTTTTTAGGCTGACAAGTGGGGCAGAATTTTTATCGGTATAGATGCAACAATGCTGGGTAATAGGAATTTTGTGGATTCATGCAGATTCCGGAAGGTTCCATCACAAAAATTTGGGGAAAATGTGTGATTTCAAGCAAAGTTGGTTTGCAGGGCATTGTGGGTAGGAAAATGGTGCAGAGGGCATGTGAAGCACACCACCCCGGACTCACCCAGATGTTTTGTTTTCAGATTTGTCTAGGTTTCTACATGACAGCGTCCCAAAGTCCAAAAAGTGCAGCCCTCACCATTCCAAGTGGGACGATTTTGAGAGTTAGTGAAGCTCTCATGGGCCAAATGTAAAACCAAAACCCAAAATAATCAAATGTCCTCTTGCTTGCCATTGGGATAAGATGTTTTAGTGTGCGGGGGAGAGCTGAAAGACTGTTAACCCCTTCAGTTGGGGTGGGGGAATAACCATGCCCATACTGGTTGGTAGCCACCACCCACTATTTTTTGTTCTTCATTTCCTGGCATCTAGTAGGTTTTCTGCCCCCCCAGGGAGTGGGTCGGGGGTAATTGCCGCCATCTGCCCACCGTTGGGCAAAAAAAAACTTTGTCCCCATTTATTTGGGGTGGGGATATGGCCATACCCCCACCCTCCTTTTTTGAAAAAAAAAAAATCTTCCCTGGTCTCTGCTGGGCTTTCTGCCCCTTGGGGGCAGACGGGCCTTCCAAAAGTAGGCCAACAGTAATGTGCCCCCATGGGGAGCGACCCTTGCCCTAGGGGCTGCCCCCCCCAAATGGACCCCACACACACCCCCAATTCCTGGTGCCCAAGTGGTTTCTGCTCCCCCGGAAATGGGCCGATCTGCCCCCAAAGGGGACAGAGATGGCCTAAAATAACTTTGCACCCCAGGGGAGCGACCCTTGCCTAAGGGGTCGCTCCCCATCTGTTTAAAAAAAAATCCCTGGTGCCTAGTGGTTTCTGCCCACCTTGAGGGCAGATCGTCCTAATTAAAATAGGCCAATTTGCTCCCAAGGGGGGAAGAAATGGCCTAAAATAAATTTGCCTCCCAGGGGAGCGACCCTTGCCTAAGGGGTCGCTCCCCTTGCATGAAATTGGCGCTACAAAAAGAAATCCCTGGTGTCTAGTGGTTTCTGCCCCCCTATGGGGCTGATTGGCCTAATACAAAAATATTGCCTAAGGGGTCGCTCCTCACGTATAAAAAGAAAAGATTCCTGGTGTCTGAGGTTTCTGCCTCCCATGGGGGCAGATCGGCCCAATTAAAATAGGCCTATCTTCTCCCAGGGGGCATAAAAGGCCCAATAATTCCCCCCCCCCCTGGGGAGTGACCCTTGCTCAAGGGGTTTCTCCCCTTATATGTAAACATAACAATAACCTAAAAAAATACCCTCCCTGGTGTCTAGTGGACATTTCTTCACGATCGGCTGCAGAAATGCTCAGAAAGACATCAAAGGAAAGGACAGGCTTTTACTTTCCATTGATGCCTCTCTGCCTTCCCCCACCCCGCGATCGGAAGAGAAATGCAAGCATTTCTCTTCTGATCGCACTGGAAGCTCATGGGGCAACCTCTGATGAGGTCAGTACGCAGACACGCACTGACGTTATCAGACATCACTGGGGGGCAGGGGTGGAAGGGGAAGCAATCTCTCTTCCATCCCTGCCCAGTGGAGGGGGATGGATGGCCCTCCGGGGGAGCGCTAGCGCTTCCTCAAGGGCCGGGTCCAGGACGTAGCGGTTACGTCCTCTGCACCTGAGCGGTGCAGCCGAGGACGTAACAGTTACATCTTTGGCTCCCAAGGGGTTAAAGGTAGCTTGTTTCAGAGTTTTTAATCATTACCTCCTAGAAACCAATGCAGTCAGAACAGTTTCATTCCTTTTATTCCATAGTGTGTTAACCTTTATGGTCTAGAGGGATTTCATTAGCTGTTTTGCCACTCCATATGTAGTCTTGCTCAGAAAATCACCGGGACCAAGTAGATCTATGATTCTCATCAAATTAATGTTTTTGTCTCATTTTTGTTTTATTAGCAAGCCCTTCGCAGCTCGTTTGTAAGTCTTTCCTAGCAGACAGCGTTGAGATGTCTGGTTGCAAAATACCTCTTGTGGGCCACACCAAAAACTTACACTGGGCTTAGACACACTTACACTGGGCTTAGAACCATAGCTTACCATTGGTTGGCTCTCTTGCCATTTGTCTGCTTGCTTTTTATTCAATGACTTACCTTCCTCTTCTTGTGTTTGTTTCTCCCCTTGAACATAGACTCTTTATCATCTTTTGGATGAGATGAATTGTATCCGTCCCTGTTCACTTTAGAGAAATACTTTTTCGCTACTAGCACTCTATGGAAGTACCACAATGGTTATTTTATTTTATTTTGTTGTTGTTTGCTCTCTCTTATGCTGCTTAACCACACCTCCATTTCTTCCCCTGTTCCTTTATTGCTCCCATCATGCACACGGCAAAAAACTTTGACAAAGCAAGTGGGTCAGCAAGGTGAGGCCTATTGACCTTGCCAATGCTTATTTGCTCGTTATTAGTATGTTTTTTTTTTAGTATGCTGTAGGAAGTTGGCTCTGTATGTGCTATTTCAAAGTAAGGAATAGCATGCACAGAGTCCAAGGGTTCCCCTTAGAGGTAAGATAGTGGCAAAAAGAGATAATACTAATGCTCTATTTTGTGGTAGTGTGGTCGAGCAGTAGGCTTATCAAAGGAGTAGTGTTAAGCATTTGTTGTACATACACACAGGCAATAAATGAGGAACACACACACTCAGAGACCATTCCAAGCCAATAGGTTTTTGTATAGAAAAATATCTTTTCTTAGTTTATTTTAAGAACCACAGGTTCAAATTCTACATGTAATATCTCATTTGAAAGGTATTGCAGGTAAGTACTTTAGGAACTTTGAATAATCACAATAGCATATATACTTTTTACATAAAACACATCTAGCAATTTTAAAAGTGGACACTGCAATTTTTAACAGTTCCTGGGGGAGGTAAAGTAATGTTAGTTCTTGCAGGTAAGTAAACCACCTACGGGGTTCAAATTGGGTTCCAAGGTAGCCCACCGTTGGGGGTTCAGAGCAACCCCAAAGTCACCACACCAGCAGCTCAGGGCCGGTCAGGTGCAGAGGTCAAAGAGGTGCCCAAAACACATAGGCTTCAATGGAGAAGGGGGTGCCCTGGTTCCAGTCTGCCAGCAGGTAAGTACCCGTGTCTTAGGAGGGCAGACCAGGGGGGTTTTGTAGGGCACCGGGGAACACACAAGTCAGCACAAAAAGTACACCCTCAGCAGCGCGGGGGCGGCCGGGTGCAGTGTGCAAACACGAGTCGGGTTTCCAATAGATTTCAATGAGAGACCAAGGGGTCTCTTCAGCGGTGCAGGCAGGCGAGGGGGGGGGGGCTCCTCGGGTTAGCCACCACCTGGGCAAGGGAGAGGGCCTCCTGGGGGTCACTCCTGCACTGGAGTTCCGATCCTTCAGGTCCTGGGGGCTGCGGGTGCAGGGTCTTTTCCAGGCGTCGGGATTTCAGAGTCAGGCAGTCGCGGTCAGGGGGAGCCTCGGGATTCCCTCTGCAGGCGTCGCTGTGGGGGCTCAGGGGGGACAACTTTGGTTACTCACAGTCTTGGAGTCGCCTGGGGGTCCTCCCTGTAACGTTGTTTCTTCACCAGTCGAGTCGGGGTCGCCGGGTGCAGTGTTGCAAGTCTCACGCTTCTTGCGGGGATTGCAGGGGTCTTTAAATCTGCTCCTCTGGAAAAAAAGTTGCAGTCTTTGTTGAACAGGGCCGCTGTTCTCTGGAGTTTCTTGGTCTCTTGGAAGCAGGGCAGTCCTCTGAGGATTCAGAGGTCGCTGGTCCTGGGGAAAGCGTCGCTGGAGCAGTTTTCTTCCGAAGGAGGGAGACAGGCCGGTAGGGCTGGGGCCAAAGCAGTTGGTGTCTTCTTCTTCTCTGCAGGGTTTTTCAGCTCAGCAGTCCTCTTCTTCTGTAAGTTGCAGGAATCTAAATTCTTAGGTTCAGGGGAGCCCTTAAATACTAAATTTAAGGCCGTGTTTAGGTCTGGGGGGTTAGTAGCCAATGGCTACTAGCCCTGAGGGTGGGTACACCCTCTTTGTGCCTCCTCCCAAGGGGAGGGGGTCACATTCCTATCCCTATTGGGGGAATCCTCCATCTGCAAGATGGAGGATTTCTAAAAGTTAGTCACTTCAGCTCAGGACACCTTAGGGGCTGTCCTGACTGGCCAGTGACTCCTCCTTGTTATTCTCATTATTTCCTACGGCCTTGCCGCCAAAAGTGGGGCCGTGACCAGAGGGGGCGGGCAACTCCACTAGCTGGAGTGCCCTGTGGTGCTGGAACAAAGGGGGTGAGCCTTTGAGGCTCACCGCCAAGTGTTACAGCTCCTGCCTGGGGGAGGTGTTGGCATCTCCACCCAGTGCAGGCTTTGTTACTGGCCTCAGAGTGACAAAGGCACTCTCCCCATGGGGCCAGCAACATGTCTCGAGTGTGGCAGGCTGCTAAAACCAGTCAGCCTACAAAGGTAGTTGGTTAAGGTTTCAGGGGGCACCTCTAAGGTGCCCTCTGGTATCAAACTTCTCAGCACAATAAATGCACACTGATGCCAGTGTACATTCTATTGTAAAATACACCCCAAACTTCCCAGTTTTCAGTGTAGCCATTATGGTGCTGTGGAGTTCGTGTTTGACAGACTCGCAGACCATATACTCTTATGGCTACCCTGCACTTACAATGTCTAAGGTTTGGCTTAGACACTGTAGGGGCACAGTGCTCATGCACTGGTGCCCTCACCTATGGTATAGTGCACCCTGCCTTAGGGCTGTAAGGCCTGCTAGAGGGGTGACTTATCTATACTGCATATGCAGTGTGAGGTTGGCATGGCACCCTGAGGGGAGTGCCATGTCGACTTACTCGTTTTGTCCTCACCAGCACACACAAGCTGGTAAGCAGTGTGTCTGTGCTGAGTGAGGGGTCCCCAGGGTGGCATAAGATATGCTGCAGCCCTTAGAGACCTTCCCTGGCATCAGGGCCCTTGGTACCAGGGGTACCAGTTACAAGGGACTTACCTGGATGCCAGGGTGTGCCAATTGTGTGAACAAAAGTACAGGTTAGGGAAAGAACACTGGTGCAGGGGCCTGGTTAGCAGGCCTCAGCACACTTTCAATTCAAAACATAGCATCAGCAAAGGCAATAAGTCAGGGGGTAACCATGCCAAGGAGGAATTTCCTTACATATGCTCTGCGATGAAAGGGCTTTTCCCAGCCTTTATTTCTCTGAGCTAGGATTTGTTCTGTGTGGACTTTAAAGGTGTTTAAAGGACTTTACCATTGATCACCAGTAGGAGACTTTCTCACAATTAACTGATATTTTTGTTTTAACATGACTTTTCCTAGGATGGCCTTCATCCTGCTTTTGTTATAATATTCTTGCATGCTTGTTTTTCCCCCGCCAGTGTCCCAAGGTTATGCACTGAGCACTATGAGCCATATGTATGAACACATTTTCCCATAGGCACAGAATGGGTAAACCCCTTTGATACATCTGGCCCTATATCTTTTCCACATTTGTAATTTTTTAATTAAAGGTCTTATGCAGCTTGATTTTGGGGTGCTTTATAAGTACTACCCTTTACTGTAGGATTTTCCTCTCTTGCCAATACGGTTGTATCTCCAAATATCCCTCTTCTGATTGAGCGGGAGCAGATCTAGCGATTAGGAGGCAGGTCACTGCGAGACCTCAATCAACTCTTCACTTTATTGGGCATATTTGTTTCTCAGCCACTAATTTTTCCCTACTTATTATTTTTATTCAGTGAATTCCATCCTGCGTCTGGCATTTGATTTGGGTGAGTTTGGTAGTAATTTTGCCCCGTCTTCTTTCTTTCTTTCACATGTTTTTCTGGTTATCACACTCTTGGCAAACTAGTTGCTTTATTCCATTAGGAATCATCATTGCAGGTGATCCTTTTACGAGACTAGCATATCTAGCAGTCATTTTCTGTCCCCCAGTGGAATCTGTCACCTGGTACACTTGAGGGATACTCAGTGGTTTCTAAGTTAAGGTGTTACAAGTCTTTTTCCTACTCAAGGTGAGTTCCACTGATGACTTACTGTTCTCCATGATCGTGTATTAATTGTTTAGACATGAGGCCTGACATTACATAACTTTGCATACCGATAGTTCCATACCCAGTCCGCATGAAGACCCTATTTGATGTTATGGAATTACACGCTTCTTAAGAGGATCGAAATATCAAACATTTTAGATGTTCCCTGTATTGTGACTTCTCCTTGTAGAGCATCTATGGACATATGACTGTTAGCCCTGAAATAGAGAATACATGTTGTGACACAACGGGCAGGCTTGATAAAAGAATTGAAATCTTGTAATTTTATGTATTTGTTTAGTCACTTTGATTTCCGGAACAAGTACGTTTGTACTTAGCACTTATGGAGTGCCTTATGTTTGTACTAAATGATTGTCATTCAGTTACTATAAATATGACATATATTTAATAATTGCTTTGTTTGAGCCTACATGTTTTCAGATTTATTTCAGTGTTCAAGTTTATTTCATGAGCATTTGTGCAATTAAAGACTCTTTGGATTTGGCACAAATCTTAATCCAACAGGGCCATTGTTCTGTCTTGACTGTCATTGTTTATGGTGGATCCTGTGGACTTTGGAAGCTTAAACTCTGTCCTTGCAAATTCCATTCTTCAAAAAATCTTGAATATGGAGTCAGTCCTTCTGAGGAAATGCTCCTAAAAATTGGTAACCCCAAACAGCCAACCTCAAGAACCAATCCCTCCTGGTACATTTTCAAGTAAGAAGTGAAAGACCTGCTTTTCGAATGTAACTTCCAGATGTGATCACTCCTGATCAGCCATTAATAAGGATTTTTTGTAATTGATCTGTTAATATTGGTGGTACTTATTCTGAACCTGTGCAGATGCATAAGTATTTATGATGAACTTTTTATCCTTTTAATTGCCCCATATATGAACCTCCACTATTGGCTTGTGCCTTTAGATTGCTGAACAACAATTCTCTCCTGCCTGTTTTTAATCATTAATAGCATTAATTTGCTATATATATTTATACACTCCCTTAATGTTCCATTACCAGTCACTTGTGAATAAAAAGTGCTGTGCTGCCATGGTTGCTCTGATATGCGCTATATACAACTGCACAGACTAGAATCCTTTTTAAAAAAAACATTTTTTTTTAATTTTAATAATTCACTTCTGAATTTTAAAGGGATGCCCTGAAAATGTCAGCGAACTGCTTTTACTGAGACACCAATATGTAATATTATTTGATCATCCTTTAGTTTCTCTACGGCTTGGAATAGTTTTCGGAACACTGTCCATAAATCAGGTTCTTGTGATGACTTAACCACTACAAGAACACGACAGATTACCTTACGGAAGCCTATCTTGATGGCAGACCTTAATTTCAGCCAGCAACCTTTACTAGCACTGGTGTTGCATGGCTTTGATGAAGCTGACATTATTTTCACTATGATAGCTTTCATAGTGGATAGCAGATTGAAAGTAGCTCCTGGAAGGAAGAAGTGTTTTGGAGCCACATGTTTAGGTTTGTTGATTGTAGGATGTCAATACACATATAAAAGGGTGAGTGGAAAAATCTCTTCTTGTCCAACCTTCTAACATGTCTACCACTATCGCAAAAGGGACAAGAAAACCAGTACATCCCCCGCCCCCATGGGCAGGCAACTACCTGTTAGAAAAACTGCCCTCGCCCACTACTAGTGGCATGCTTCATCATTGGGCGTCTGCTAACACACTCCTACGTAGACCCACGTTAGAATGGAGCAGTAAAGGTGGGGAACAAATAACACTACGCAACAACACAAACAAAACGGGGCTCTGAACAAACAACAAAACACAAAACTGTCTCATGTGTGTCACCTCCTCAATTTTCTTAATGTACCCCTTGGACAGGATTAAAAATAGACCCCTGGTGGTCACTTACAGGACACCATTACCTGTTCACCTCCGTACATGTTCACCAGTCAACATGTTTCGGTCGTTTCTGCTTCCCCAGCAAGGCTATAGAAATGGCACAGGCTCCCTTGTGCATGACCGAGCGTCGGCCCAGCCCACTGAGACCAATCCTGAGGCTGCTCGCATGCTTGCTTTAGCATGAGAGCAGCGTCTGGATTAGGAGCCTGTTGTGACTGCTGGGAAGAGAGGAAGCTACCAGCAGCAGGATCAGGTGCAGCGTGGGATAGAGCAGCAACAGCAGGTCCCTTTTTTTTATTTTTATTTTTTATTATTTTTTTATTTCAATTATTGTACCCCCACCAAATGGCCTCCCCCTCCGGTTGAACCTAACACCTTTGATTGGCAGTAGCCACCACTGACTGTAGGAGAACCACACAATGAGTGACCAAGCACTCCCTTTTAGCACTTGACTCCGAGCAGGGAGGCAGAGAAGTTCAAGGCTTACTCAAGGAGGCAGTGTGAGGTTGTTGGACCCAGTAAAACACTTTAACACCCCTGAATAACTGAGGGCCCAATTCAAAAAGAGCCTCCATGGTTGGGGCGGAGTTTCCGCACGTGTACTTGTGGTGGAATCGCTGCAATTAGAACTGTCATTGCAGAGATTCTGCCATTAGTGCTGATACTCCACAATGACTGTGCAGGCTTTTTGTGAATCAGGCCATAATTCTCTAACGTGTTCTTTAACTTCAAAAATAAAATTACTTTAATCCAAATGAGGAGAAAAATGTAAACCTAAAACCATGATCAGAATAGAAAACAAGTCTTTCCTGGCCAGATATATGACCACATACACTATCACACACTAAGAGCTGGAAAAAGATTTAATAAGGGGGCCTACGGGCAATGATAACCAATGTAAGATGTTCTCAAATCCATGTGCATCTTCAAAACACCAAAGGCCGTAGCTGTTCTTGCAAACGGGTCAGGGAGACACTAGCACTAAGCCTTTCAGAGCAACCCATCAATGCATAAGGATTAAGTTCAAAGTGTAATGTATCTTTTTGAACTAGAGAGATTTGGGATTCAGTTGCAGGTACTGGAATGTAAATGGGAGTTTTGATGTCCCTGACATAAAACTTTTCTGGAAGCAGTGGATTGCTCAAAGATCCCTACTCAAAGAAAGAAGTGCCTAACCTGTCCTGGTGAACCTAAACGATTTTTGGAAGAGGGTATGAGAAGTGTACCTTTAAGCCCAAGTGGACGAGGTATAGTCACTGGTGTCATACTACCCCTGGAGGGTATTAGCTGGATTCTGTGCCACTAAATGAGAATACCCACATAGATGACTCAAAAGTTTAGGTGCCTTTTATTATAAACCCATCGGTCGTGGTTAAAATATTCTGGTGGCATGGGTGCCCAAAGGACCAGGGACCCAGCAGTGACCATCAAAGGAAAATGTACAGACCCAGAGGCCATGCATCTTGAGGTAATGACCAAGAGTTCAGCTGCAAATACCTTCAGAAACATCCTTCAGAAACATTTGGTCTGGAAAGATGCAGTTAATGGTTCCAGACCAATGATGACTTCTAGCTACCTCTCTGAATCCTCGTACCTGGGATGAGGTCGAAGTAATCTTTAATACCTTTGGATTTGTATGTACAACAGTCTACTTCATGGGTATTAGAGAAGAAGTAGGGTCGCACGTCTGATACACAACAGCTTTACCACTGAGCAACGATGGCAGTGTGTCACCACAGATGATAATGATTGACTCCTAGGCAGCTAGCCTTTGGCCCTCTCCTGTCCTGGAGCAGGCATAATCCAAATACTTCTTTCAGAGGTCCTTTTAGTTAGCTAAGTTCTCTGCTCCACTGATGGATGAGCACTCCTCCTAAGAAGCATGTCTGTTTGTTTACACAGGCATGCGCCTCTTCTTGTACAGGTTAGTCCTGTCAATGTTTTTTTCCTTGAACATGGCCTAAACCTATGCCTAATTTGCAAGGGTGTTTGCAATACACATAATCCTATCCCTGGATCACAGTCTTCAGCTAATGTTTGTTTTGCAGCACCTTTGTTAATATTTACAGAATGCAGAACACGTTTGGCCAAGGAAGTGAGTATCTGTAAGTCAGTCCTGACCAAATTGAATCTTGTGCAAACTTTGAACATTGAGGTTTCCTACAAACCTAGAGAGGCATGACCATGGTGTGAAATGGGCAACAGCCGGAGGGGCTGGTACCACTGTGGCAAAGTCACTTGAGCTACTTTTAAACCTAGCGAGCAGCCTTTTCCACCCATGAGTGTCATCAAATAAATAAATATCCAAGCTGCTGGGTCCAGTATGGAATTGCATTTTACAAAGTCAGTAGTCACAATTTTGTAGTGTACAGATATGTGGAGCCCAGTGTACTCTGCTATGCACAGAGCCAATCATACTCCTGGACCTCACACTTAACCATCTACACACACTCCTGTACATATATGTAGAGGCACCCTACAGGCATGCGTAATACCTGTTTGAGGTAGAGGGACCTTGGTTAGGGGAGACTGAACAGATATTTGGGGGAAAAAGACAGTAGATAGCCCCAACCTCCATCCCATTCCCCCCTCACATCAGGCCTGCCACCTTGCAGAATGTAACCTGATACTACTGTGTCTCAAGTAGCCCTGGCAGAGAAGATGGTAGCATCTCTCAAAAAGAGGAAATGCACCCCTCTGAGCCAAGCAGTTGGGTCTCATACCAGTGAAACGGAAGAACCATTAGTGGGTCTGCATATTTGCAAATCCTATGGAGGCAAAACAACAGTTATTCAGCAAAACAAACAAGGCTGGGTGGTAGGGCAACACCACTCTTTGTAGCCATACAGAGGACATTACATCCCAGCATGCATGGTGGCACCTCTATCTACCAGTAAAAGGTCTTCACTCTATTACCATAAATCATCTTCTTCCATCTGGACATTGCTTCTGATGGAGAAGATTTGTTTGTGAGTCATTTTGTTCAAGAGGTGAAGACTGACTGTATGAAATGTTTTGTGTTAATGCTTCTCTGGTTCTGTGTCTGCTTCCAGATGCATCCACCAACTTCTCTGATTTTGATTGTTGGGATTGCTGAGAGGAGTAGTGTGATTTATTTGCTTACTGGCTGCTTACCTTCTGAAAGTTTCCAGCGCATCACTTGTTTTGGTCACCAGGCAAGTAGCCTCATTAAGGAGTCTGAAACCCTAGACATAGCACAGGCTTTAAGCGGAGTGGTGAGCTGTCCTTGATGCCAAAGACAGCGCGACTTGCAACATTACCATGCCTGTGAGAAGCCATTACTTTCTCCTGTGCAGACAGGCCAGGCTTTTGCTAAAAGTTATTCTACTTTTTAGGGTTCCGTAGGAGTTTTTTTTCTGAATGACTGAGTCATGTTGTGTGGATGAAAGAGTCTGTCAGGAATTTAAACTAAACATGTTTGGAAGAGCTCATGCTGTGGTTATCTTGTAATAAAGCTAACCTCCAGTCTGCTCTATAAAATCTGGTTGGTTAAATAACCAGATCAGATTTCTAGCCGAACCAGCACACAGAAGACATATCCAGAGTACAACACATGTCCCTTTTTTGCATTTTTTTGTTGTAGAGCAGAACTCACTAATAATGACAAAAAAGGAAAGGATGGGAACTCCACAACAACAGCGCATTAGGAAAAAGAAATTAAAAACAAACAAAAAAACGAAATAACTGTAAGGGAACAATAAGATACGCTTTATTTTAAAAGGCAACACAGGAAAAAGTTCCCACTAAACATAATTGTCAGATTATGTTTTTTTTGGGTGAGTGTTTACTCTCAAAGATTTTCTTGACTTTATCACATCACGTACAGATCGGTCTTCTTCACCATATGGGCCTGCACCCTAAGCTGTGAGCTCAAGATTCACATTCTTACATTTGAAATCTGTTGAGCTCCTCTCCCCAAAGTCTTCCCTCCGTTCATCAGGCACAGGGTCAGTTCTCTAAGGACTACGTGTTAAAGGAAAAATATAAGTCAAAATGATTAGAAGAGACTCTCACTGTTTCCCGAAAGCCTTCACCAAAACACTTTTTATCTAACTGCTTCAACTTTTTCAGACTTTGCCTGAACCCATTTTTCAACATGACTCGTTCTACACTTGATCTTAAAACATTTGGAATGGCCTTTCTTAGTCCAGCCTTCATTCTTGATCTTTGCATAATCTCCCTCCTTGACCAACACATTCTTCATAACTGTTCCATGCTTCCTGTCACATCTCTCCTTTACTTTGTTCTTTTGAATTCCACATTTTGTCTAATTTTATTATTTAAATCTTCCAAGTTTATTATGGAACAAACAGGCACATTATCTCACTAGACTTTCTCGTCTTCCACATTTAATCTAGATGCCCCAGCCAACTGAAAAATATTCACGATAACGCTATTAAATTAATTAATGTCTTAACCAACACATTCCTGTGTGCCAAATATGAAGCTGCATTCCTGTGCCTAAAGCACCTAGACTCCAAATGTGTTGAATTCTAAGAGATACACATTTAACTCCATCTGTCTGTAGTAATAGAGAGATCACCTTTCTCTGCGAAATCTCTCTTTTAAGAAGTCATTGACTTTATTCATTGTTGATTCTACCAACCACTTATGCTCATTCCACTTGGAAAGATTATCCATGACTGCTAAAATGTATTTCTATGTTCCCTTTGAAAACTCGAAAGGACTTGAGAAATCCACGGCTCCTCCTGCCATGAAGACCTAGTTAAAACTGACTGTTCCACAAACCAGCTTCTGAGTTTCATAACCTTATCTGACTTTTGGTAGCGTTTACAGATCTGCAAAAAAAAAAACAATGTTGACATCCATAAATGACCACCAGAACAGTACCTAGATGGGTTCATGGTACTGGACTCTCGTCCGACTACCTGTATTGGCAAAACAAATACTTTTGTTCCAGAGTAAAGATGAAAGAATACATTTACGTTCTCTAACCCCCACTCCATTATCCAGAGACAGTTCTTCCCTTATCTCCCAAACTCTTGAAGTACCAGGATCCATGAAAGATACTTTGACCGCCACACATTAAAATACTTTTTGTAAGACCTTGCCTTTGGCCGTTCGCTCCAGCCAAGACTTCTCACTAACCATGTGGTCCAGCATTCCAACTAAGTTGTTCACTGAAGATTGATTACTGAACATCCGTATGACTTGTAAACCTGGACAATTAGCTCTAGTGTTTTTAGCTCCTGCAGTGTGGCTAATGTTGAAACACTATGCATACAACTTAGCCAAATTATTCACTAATCCGACCAAAACTCTGATTTTTGAACGCAGAGAGTCTTGTGAGTCAGCCTTTTTGGACAGAGACCCCTTTATGAAGGACCTTTATGGGTCCAAAATGCATTGTGGATTTTGAATTGTGCTAATTTAGACGGGGAATTTGGAATGCACCTTTCGATGTGTTTATAATGAATGCATGAGAGTTAGATTCCTATTCTTCTGAACAAATTAATTTGGTGTTATTTTTAAGTATCATTGTAAGGGGAGCAGAATCTGTAAAGATAGATACCATCAATCCGTTTAGAATACAACTGCACAAATGTAAACATAATTGTAATTGAGCCTTATCCGATGGCATCTAAAACATTTTCATTGGAAGATATATCTTAAGCCATTATTTTATGACCTAGTAATTCAACCTCTTGCATCAGAAATCTGATTTTTCCAATTGAAGAGTCATTCCCCTATCCTGCAATATTTCAGGACTCCTCCAAAAATGTGATTGTGTTTGACAGTCTTTGCAACTACCAGGACATCATCCTGGAAGACAACCACCCACTATATCTCTGAATACAGAAGCCATTAGATTCTGGATGAACGAGAAGACTGAGACCAAACCAAAGGCATTTTCTAAGTATGTAAATGTAGCAACAGGAGAAATTTAGTTAATTTGCTGCTTTTAGGAGATGCCTCAGTGTAGTGGTATGCCTCCTTGATGTCAGGGCATGACATTTTGGCTCCATCTCATTTGGCAAACACCTCATTAGTTCTCAGTAATGAATTGCAATCAACCATAATTTTAGTTTAATAAACACAAATCCACACAAATGCAACAAGCCTGCTTTTTTTTTTTCTCTTTTAAAACCATGGACAAAACTTATTCGGAGACATTCACCCTCTCAAAGGCACCATCATCACACATTTCTTGTAGTAACTTTGGAACTTACTTCATCACTGATATAATTCTCAGACCTAGACCTTTTCTAATAGGAATTGTATTCTGTTTTAATTCAATATGGTGTGAAGAACATTTGACCTTCCTACTTACTTTCTAAAAACTCCTTAAAGCTGGTAATGCCTTCCATGCCTGAACTGCATATACTTATATCTGAGACTGGGTTGGAAGAACCTTGTTCATTTTTAATGCCCTGTTTTCCTTGATGATCCCCATTAAGCACATTCTGGCCTTGTTTGACCATACATACGTTACTGGAGATTTGCCTGTTCTGGAAATCTATACTTGCTACAAAAAATGTTAGTATCTAAATTCCCCCAAAGGAAATCTCATGTTTTTTGTTTTTTCCAATGATTGCAAAAAATATTGGTCGAAATAATGGCGAAAGGTGATCCTAAATCTGCCACTATTTCTGCAACCTTCCCCTGAATTGCAGTTTTGCAGTTAGATAGAACATAAAGGGCCAGATGTATCAAGATTCCAGTTAGTGATTTCCAAATTGCGAATTTTAAGAACTCGCAATTTAAGAAATGCAAAACACGATGTATCAAATTTGAAAATCGCGAATAGCGATTTCTTAAAGTTCGCAAATGCAATTTGCGAGATGCAAATACCGAATCCCAAACAAATTTGCGATTCGGTAATTGAAAATCGCAAGTAGCGAAAATGGCATACCGGAACAGCCTGATGACATCACAACCAGGAAGTGAGTCCGCCCATGCTGTTCCAGGAGCCACACCCACAGGAGTAGGGAGAGAGACACAGCCCAGCACCAGGGAGTCAGCATTGTGAGTAAGCCAGGACAAACTGCAACATGGACAATGCTGGCAATGGGAAGGAGAAGGGAGACAGGAAGAGGAAGCTAAAATTCAGTGAGCAAGAATTTGAGGTGCTCATTGAGGAGGTTGATGGGGAACCATGATGGACTCTTTGGAAAAAACTCACTCTAAGTACCTGAGATTGAGAAGCGGAAACTCCTGTCTGACATCCAGACAAAAATATGTGCAGTGCTCTGTGGAGGAGATGCAAGTGATTGTACGACTTGCAGGCCCGTGCCAAGGAGAGGGTGGCCAGCAGGCTTAGGGAGGCAAGGGGCACCGGAGCAGGACCATCCACCCACATACTGTCCTCCCCTATGGAAGACCTGGTGGAGTCCACATTGCTGCCAGAAGCTGTCAGTGGTGTAACTGACATTGACACCTTAGGGACACCCAGCACCAGCAAAGGTAAGGCCAGTGATTATGTGTATCCCCACATGTGCATGTACACCTGCCCCTTAGGAAATAGAACATAGTGTGATGCACAGTGCAAAGTAGTACATGCCACATCTTACATACAACATAACAATGCCTTATGGGAGGGGCAGTACACAACCCTAAGGTGAATACACAACACAAATAGCAAGATAGTGGCCAGCCACATAGAGAAACGCCACAAACGACTCAGGGTGATACAATTTAATTGTACATTTAAAGCAACACTGTGGAAATCTGTGACAAATGCTGACATGCTGCACATTGTCCTTGCAGGTGACTCAGTCCCTGCTGCTGCAAGATCTGAAAAAGTGGGGTAAGCAGAAACACAGCCACAGTCTGACTCAAATACCAGTGAGTCCTACAGTATTATTCCAACTAGACCCAGGGCAAGGGGTTTCCACTGCCAGAGTACACCCTGGACTCGGATGAGATGGCTGAACACGAACCCACACCACCACCAGAGGCGAGTCCCACAGGAAGACAGCAGTCCCTGCGCCAGTGTCAGTCAACTCCCCTCAGGAGGCGCCACGAAGCAGACTGACAGGCACAGAAGAAGGAGTGGGCCCATCAATCTTTGGCGGCCTTGAAGCTTCCATGCTGAAGGTCCAGCGCCTGCAATGCAAACAATTGAAATCACTGCACAGACAGTTTGTGTCTCACAATACCAATATGGGGTTTCAAAACAAGCACTTGGAGACCCTGATTGAGGGACAACAAAGAGCTGCTGAGAACACCAAGGAGTTGACACAGGCCATTGGGGAACTCTGCACTGAGATACGGCAGGAGCGCGTCAGCCACGCAGGCGCCATCACCAATATTTGGCAAAGTTTGACAGCTCTGTAGATCAGTCAGTCGGCTTGCAAGTTCAGCTGCCAAGATATCACTGCATTCTGTTGCCACACAGGTGGAGATGGCACATTGCAGTCAGGACATTGCACAGGGCTGGTGCAAATTACCAACTTAGTGGATGCCATGCAAACAGCACGCAGTGCCACAATCCGCGAACTGGGTGTTGGGGACAGTGCGGAGCCCTCCAGCCTCAGTAGTCTGACAGTCCCTGTGATTGATCCGAGGCGTCGCAGTACCAGACACAGTACTGCATGTCAACCTGCTACTAGAGGTGCCACCGATGACACTGAGGACTCAAGTGGAGTGCGTGGACGTAAGAAGTGATGTTGAGGGCTACAGGGGACCACCTAAACATGTGGAAATAAAGTCATGCTATGATGCTAATAGTGTGACACTGTTAATAGCTCATGTCTGCCCATTGTGAATAACTATGTTCTAATCACACATTGTTTACCTGAAGTCAAGGTAATAAAGATGATAACTACTAAAATACATTTAATTTACGTGGATTTGTCATTACTTACATCAAAAATGGTTGCACGTGATGTTAGCACGTATTTGCCTGCCTTCTGCTGCACTGGTCCTCTCTGCTGGTAGAAGGAGTGGTAAGGGATCATCATCATCATCCTCATCTGAGTCTGGCTCCGTGAGTTCCACTGGTATGCCCCTGGTGGTTGCTATGTTGCGCGAGATAGCACTTGTGGCCACAATTTTGCATGTGGTCTCAGGGCTGTACTGTAGTGCACCTCCACTCTTATCGATGCACCTGAAACGGCTCTTCAGCAGCCCAAAAGTGCGCTTCACCACATTGCGGGTAGCCCTATGTGCAGCATTGCACCTTCTCTCTGCTGGAGTAGCAGGGTTCAGGTAGGGCGTTAGCATATAGGTGCGCACTGCGTAAGCACTGTCTCCTGAATGCACAGAGAGTAAAATGAGTATATTTGCTCTCTGACGTCATGCTTACATCAATGCTTTATTCTGAACTATCAAATTACCTAGTAGATATCCTTCCCCAAACTCCCCAGCTAGTAGTCTTGTGTGTATTCCGCTGTGGCGAAAGATGTAGGAGTCATGTGTGCTCCCTGGGTATCTGGCCACGAGATCGGTAATGATGTAGGAAGCATTGCATATCACCTGTATGTCCATAGAATGATGGCTTTTACTGTTGCGATACACATACTCGCTGGCCGATGGTGGACAGATTGCTACATGTGTCCCATCAGTGGCACCTAGGACATGTGGGACCTGTGCTATCTGGTAACAATTAACTTTAGTTTGTTGTACTGCCTGTGGGGTGTTGGGGAATCTTATGTACAGTTGTATTCTGCTCAGCATGGCATTGAGAAATGCGTTGAAAAATCTAGAGAGGGCACAATGTTATACCCATCCAGCTGCTACTATGACCCCTTGATAGCTCCCTGAGGCTTTTAGGTGCAGGGAGCATAATACCTGCACATGGGTGGGTATGCTATTGGTCCTGTGTGTTGTGCGCTGCAGCATGGGTTGTAGCTCAGCTACCAGGTCAAGTATCATGGCTGAGCCTAACCTGTACTTTTCATAAATGTCCTCCTCAGTCTGGTCAAAAAGGGTTATGTGCATCTGAAAATGCGCTCCTGTCTCCTCCTCTCTCTCCTCAAACCTGCCAAGATCCTCATTCCCCTCGCCATGACGTAGAGTGCAGCCATTGTGAAAGAAGGGCTGAGGCATTCTGGGCCTCTTTATATAGGTTGCACCTGGTTACCACCTGATTTCAGTTTGTGGTAAATTGCATGTGCAAACGGTCATTCTGCTAATAATCGTAATTTGCGATTTTTTACTGCATCGCATTGAGAATACATTTTTGCTTGTCACAATCTGCATCACGCAAATAGCGGCACGATTTTGGAGATCACTATCTGCAATTCGCTAATCTGTATCGCAATTAGCGTTTCGCAAAATGTGATTCGGTAAATCATATCGCTATTTGCGATACGCTATTTGCGACACGCTAATTTGTGTCTCATTCGCAAAAAATCGCTATTTTTGCAATTCCTTATTTTCGCATTGCGAATGCCTTTCATACATCGTAAAACGCATTTTTACATTTGCACCGTTTGCGAATGCAAAAACGCTTGATACATCGGGCCCAAAGTTCTTAGTCAACACCATCAACTTTCTTGCCACACTCTCATGCACAGAAAATTCAAAATTTGTAGCTTTATCCTTAACATCTTCAGATTCTTCACCCATGATTACTCTTAATATCACTTAAGCATATGTTTTGCATTTAAAACATTTCCAGTGGCAGGCTATCCGTTGAAATTGTTTACGTGATTTCTATAACCACACTTCTTACATTTGAGTTTGCTCTTAAAACAAAGTTTGTTTTTATTCCTATCATATGCAGAAGAGTTTATAGGCCAAAGGAAGATCTTTTTAAAACCTATGTTTTTAAAATATGACATTGGGAATAGGGGACAAGCTATTAAATTATTGGTTGAAATGAGGAGTTTTGATGTGATGTGTGCCTTGGGGCGGTTTTTAATATCTGTGGATAAACAGTTATAGTTTAATGCTGATAAGTTAATTAGAGTGGAGTCCTCCCTTTAAGAAATCAGGATGTTTTAGAATATATAGATTTTATATTTAAATGTTCAGATTTAACTGTTTTAAAGCTATGTTTATTTAATCAATCGATTGGAATTGAGTGTGTTTTGCTTTTAGAAATTGTTTTAAAAGGCTATGGTCTAAATAAACATGTTTTGATTTGAAAAAAATGAATGCAGAAAACTTGCCAGCATTGTGAATTGCTGTGATGGCTATTGACGTTGTTGAACAATTTTCCTGTAATATAGAGTTAAAAAACATAATGTAGCCCTCAATGCTCTTAGCAATGTCTGAGGCCTCATCCAAAATGGGGGTTTCATGATGACAACATCTGCTCTCATATCTTTTTGTTGGAATTTCTGTCAGTTGATCTAGAATGTACTAAACAGTTGGCACTAAAATCATATCTGGCTGCCAATATTCCAAGAGCTGCAGTGTACAAATCAGTTGGTTCATTTACAAGTTGATGTCTGATATAGAAATTATGTTCCTCCATCATATGTGGTTCTTCAACAAAATATGACTTCAGTCTTTCAAGGTCTTCAGTAAATAAATCAAAATCTGTAGCGATGGTACCTTGAGGAGGACCTGGTGGACATTTGTGTGCTTTGATATGCCTTGTATGCTGTTTCCTTTGTTTCTTCCATTCTTCTTCAATGCATACATTTGTTTAAAAAGAAAGGTTACCAGATGTAGGAAAGTACCCTCTTGTTACCCCCAATTTCTGCCTGATGTCAGTGTGTTTTTGACTGTCACTGGGATCCTGCTAGTCAGAACCCCAGTGCTTATGGCCTGCTTGTCAGTGTGTTTCACTGTTTTCTAAATTGTCACTGGAGTCCTGCTAATCAGAACTCCAGTGCTCATGCTCTCTGTTTCTAAACTTGTCACTTTGTAAGTCTCTAGTATATGGTACATAGGTACCCAGGGCATTGGGATTCCAGGGGATCCTTATGGGCTGCAGCATTTCTTTAGCCACCCATAAGGAGCCCATACAAAGGCTTCTACAGGACTGCCATTGCAGCCTGTGTGAAATAGTGCATGTACTATTTCACAGCCATTTTTCCTCTACCAGGTCACTTATAAGGCACCTCTATGTCAGGCCTTCAGACCCTGAAGGCTGGGTGCAAAATACCGGTGTGTGAGGGCACCCCTGCCCCACCAGAGGTGCCCCCACGTCATCCAGGCCCATTTTCCCAGACTTTGTGAGTGTGGGGACACCATTATAAATGTGCACTATATGTAGGTCAATACCTATAATTAGCTTCACAGGAGTAATGCCGAATATGGCAATGTGAGGTGTCTAACAACTGGGAATTGTACCCCAATACTGATTCCAGTATTGGTTGCACAATCCCATGCACTCTGGGGGCTCCACCATGCCCCCCCCCCAGTACTGCCATACCAGCCTTCTGAAGTTTTCACTGGAACCCCAGCTGCTGCCACCTCAGACAGGCTTCTGCCCTCCTGGGGCTTGGGCAGCTCAATCACAGGAAGGCAGAACAATGCATTTCCTTTAGGAGAAGGGTGTTACATCCTCTCCCTTTGGAAATAGGTGTTTACAGGCATGGACGGGGTATCCTCCCAGAGCCTCTGAAAACGCTTTGAAGGGCACATATGGTGCCCTCCTTGCATAATACAGTCTACACTGGTTCAGGGATCCCCAATCCCTGTTCTGGAATGAAACTGGACAAAGGAAAGGGGAGTGATCACTCCCTTGTGCATCACGACCCCAGGGGTGGTGCCCAGTGCTCCTCCAAAGTGTCCCTGGTTTCTGCCATCTAGTTTTCAGGGTGGTCAGATAACTCTGGGAGCATCTGATTGGCCAGTGCCAGCAGGTGATGTCAGAGACTTGTCCTGAGAGGTGCTTACCTGGTTAGGTGACCAACCCCCTTTCAGGGCTATTTAGGGTCACTCCTCTGGGTATTTCTTCAGATTCGAATTGGAAGATTCCAGCAGGAATCCTCTGCATCATTTACTTTATCTTCTACCGAAGGATCAACCGCTGACTGCTCCAGATACTCTACAAAACTGCAACAAAAAGACAAAGGCGACTTCTTCCACCTTGTAACTTCAGCTCCTGTGAGCAACTGCAACAATTTCTAGACTGTGCATGCTCTGAGGACTTACTGTCTTCACCCTGCACCAGAAGAACCAAAGGAATCTCCTGTGGAGTGACGGAGTCACTTCCCTGCTCCAGCAGGCACCTCTCTGCAGCGACGTCAGGTGGCTTGGGTCACCTCTCCAGGCGTCAGGCGTGAATCCAGTGACACGGGTGGTGGACTAAAGTGACTCCGACAGTCCCAATGTCCAGCTGTTCAAATTTGGTGGAGATAAGAGCTTGTCCCCACGCAAGACAGTACCCCCGTGCACAACGTGACTTGCAGTTGCTAAAGCTTGTGTGTGAGCTTCCAGGAAGTTCTTCATTCACAGCACATATTAGGCCCCCCAGTACTCCATCCTGCGACGCACAGCTCCCTAAGAGGTTCTCCGGCGGCGTGGAAATCCTTTGTTTCGTGCTGCGTGGTCCTCTATTTGCACCTTTGTCCCCATGCTTTGGTCCTCCTATGCACACTGCCTGGTTTTCTGAGGGTTCTCTGAGATGCTGAAAGCCCCCTCTGTCTCCCCGTCCTGGGTACAGTCGATCTGGTCCTTCCAGGGCCCAGGCAGTGCCACTTTCCGTGAGCTTTGTGTTTACCAAGGCTTGTTTGCGGAATCCAGTGACGAAAACCCGACTGCATTCATCCATCCAGCGTAGGACATCTTCTGCACCAAACAGGAACCCGCATCTATCTTCTTTGGTGCAATACTGACTTTGTCTTCTTACCGGTTGTTCTCCTTTTGCACCTTCATCCGGTTTAACAGGAGTTCTTGTTCTCCCTGGACTCTTCAGTGCTTCTTGGACTTGGTCCCCTTCTTCCACAGGTCTTCAGGTCCAGGAATCCATTGTTGATGTCTTGCAGTCTCTTCTGGTTCTTGCACTATCTTCTGTCACGACTTCTAGTGTGTTTTAGGATACTTGCTGTGTTTTACTCCTGCTTTCCTGGGCTCTGGGGTGGGGTGTTTTACTTACCTTTGGTGTTTTCTGACACTCCCAGTGCCCCTCTACACGCTACACTTGCCTAGGTGGGAAACAGACTTTCGAATTCCACTATTTTAGTATATGGTTGGTGTTCCCCCTAGGCCCATTGCAACCTATTGTGATTTTCATTGTTTGTACTATTTTCTGACTATTTACTTACCTGTTTTTGGTTACTAGTGTATATATTGTGTAATTTACTTACCTCCTAAGGGAGTATAGTCTCCAAAGTATTTTTGGCCTTGTGTCACTAAAATAAAGTACCTTTATTTTTGGTAACACAGAGTATTGTCTTTCACATGTGTGAGTAGTGTGTGACTAAAGTGGTATTGCAAGAGCTTTGCATGTCTCCTAGTTCAGCTCTAGCTGCTCTGCCTACAGGTACCTCTAGACAGCCTGGCTTCTAGACACTGACTACATGTAACTAATAGGGGATAACTGGACCTGGTATAAGGTGTAAGTACCTTTGGTAGCCACAACAAACCAGGCCAGCCTCCTAAAGACCTGCTGCTTTCATGACTATAAAAATCTACCCACTCTAAAGGTAATGGCTGTTGACCCAGAAACTGGTCTCAGATTGTGCAATCTTAGGCAGATATTTTATTTCACCAAATCGCCTTTTTCTTCATTATCACATATAAGAGTAGCTTCAGATATGTGAATTTGGTGGGTCTGTAGAACAAAACACATTAAAAAAAAAAATGTAATAGACTACACTTTTGCTTCATGTATAATAATATAGCCCACATATATGGTACACATGACCAATGACTTGCCTCTTGGTTCACAAATAGGCACGAATATTTCTCAATTCACGTTTACAAACTGTCACTTTTAATAAATAAATTAATAGTGTGAGGTAGTAGTAGACTGACATCTACAGACAGCTTATTTTCAATTGAAAAGTCCACAAACTTTCCTATTGACATGCGGTTTTGCTGATAGAACGATACAGCATACAAACGATAATGTGTAGAAATCGTGTTTCAGCAAAAACTTATCGTTTCCACTTCACCAATTAAAATGTTTTGATTTGCTTTGATATTAAAATCTTTGTTTCTTTTACACTTCACAAATACAAAAAAAAAAAATTCTAATTGGTAGTGTTTTGAAATGTTTAACTTGTCTGCAAGCTATTTAAATGTTGTGTGTGAAAGAAATGACACCCTACAGCTTTTCATTTCACATATCATATGCCCCAGCACGATTGTCAGACAGTTGAAAAAAAGTAAACACATATCTGCAGGATAAAATAAGCGGCAATTTGCGAGAAGACCTAAGCTGACATTAGACCCCTTTGAGCGCACAGCAATATGACAAGATAAAAATAAGATTTTGAGTACACTTCATTGCTCATTCACTTTTTGAGAACACCTGGGGCCATATGTACGAACACTTTTTCCCATAGACACAGAATGGGTAAAAACCTTTGCTACATCTGGCCCCTGATCTTTTTCAGCTTGAGCTCTCTTGCTAAAGGGACCAGTGGGCACTACAAATAGTTTGCCCTGATTAAAATAGTTATAGCGGGTGAGGAAGTAGGTTTTTCGAGGCCTTGGCGGTTTAGGATATTGCAAGTTTGCTGAAGAGTAGAAAAAAACAGATTAAGAAGTGCAAATAAGGTATATTATTCACGCAACAATAAAGTCACCGGTTATATCTGGTTACCTTGTCTCTTGACTTTTGACAGGCTCAGATCTTAGAAGGTGTTAGCCATTCAACAATTAAAAGATTGAATGCAATTAATTCCCTCTATCTGCGAGACAATCACAAGTCTTGAGTTTCATTGTCTTCTTTACCAACAAGGTAGTGTGCACTGCTCAAAGTAATCAAGACTTTTGCAGTAGGATAGCACCAGGTTAAGTCTAGGTCTATTCACTGACTATCACTGAAGCACAGCACTAGTGCTGAAAGGCTTGCAGCATGCATCTGCATCTCCTTGCTAAGTGTACCTGGCAGCTAGTCAGTTGAACTAGTCAGTTGGTGTTTCAATCTAAGAAATAGAGTTTACTTTCCTTCACCAAGATCCCTACTGCCATAAACCGTGAACTGACAATAGTCACGTGCACTGGGCAGTCATCTCCTAAAGCAAAACCAGCTATCAGAGGCTTAACTGAGTAGTCTGTGAGCTCTGTCTAGGCTTCAGTGAAACTTGTCACCATTATAGCAATGATATGCTTGGTCAGTAAGTTAAGAAACTTTATTGGAAAATCTTACACTACAGTTGCTTGCCTTGTAGATCAGCCAATCACCAATTAAATCAATTGAATCCAGTTGGTGATAGAATGGGTACATTCAATGCACACATCGTTTTACAATTTTCAGAGTACAATGCAGATCCTACATTGATTTGTGATTTCACCCCCTCTTTGCAGTTGTACTTATCTAATTTGCTATGCTTGAAGCTTGCCTTCAAGTGCATGACAAAAGCCAGTGGTCTCCCTGGGATTCTCACTAGGTGAGGAAAATGCACATTGTTCACATTTGTAATGCTTTTGTGGCTTGAAGTAGGTCATGAGGAGTCTTTCAATTTTGCTTAATGTTAAAATCACAGGTGGAAAATTTGAAAATGACCCACATGCCAGGCACTGCAACACGCAACAAAAATCTGTTTAGCATTTCTCACTCTCAGTACCCATTAATCACTACATGTCCTTAATCCAGTGACTCATCAAAGCTGAGCGATGTTGGCACACGGAGTGCAATGGTGTACATGGTCAAGGTAACAGTCTTGGTGTTGCTTGATTACTATGGTTCTCCTGTTAGTTTATGCTTAAGCTGCTGCTTTGGGACTTCTAGTATCAGAGTCCCCTGCTTAGCGGAGGTGGGGGGCTATGTTAACACACACATAGGCTGGTTAGTGCTCCAAACAATCGCCTCAACCCCCGCTGTGTGGGATGTGTGCACAAACAAATCCAGGGCAAAAGGCAGGTCTATCCACAGTCCTTCGGAGGCTGTGCTGTGTGTGTCTTTAGTTTCACCTTTACACAGCCTCTACCCCAGTGGGCAAAAGGAAAGCTGGTGTTTCGCCTCTTTCGACTGATTGCTGTAGGAAACAAAAACCTCCATCCATTCTTGATAACATATGGAACAAGCAGGAGGGGATTTAAATGAAGAAATTCCAAGCACTGAATGGTGGATATCCAGTGTAACAAATTCTGTTTTAGGCTCTACAAGAGTGGTCATTTTTTGGGAGTCTGAGGTATAGCACAATTGTATTTGTATAATACAAATTGTTATTGACGGATGACACGTTGTGCCTTGACTCTTTCAGGCCATGCTACCACCACCACTCCTATTAATTATTTAAAATGAAATAAGATCTTTATGGAAAATGTATCTGCTGAGGTTAAGCGCAACTTGTTGCATGGGTTAATTTCTGTTGAGAAAAGGCTAGCCTTTGTGAAATCAAGGTTTAAGATTAAAAACTTCTCTTAAAGATGCCTCCACTATGACTGTCCCTTGCAAGATTGGATATAATTGTGGTGCGATGAGACACAATCTGTATGGGGAGTGGGGTGGGGGGGTTGATGTATTACAATATAAGGCTCAATCTTTCAAAGCTACAGAGGTAACAGTTAATATGACTGCTTTTGATATACAACGTGAGCCATTTTATACTGGAAGCTCAACTAGGACAGGTGTGCCCTGCCACTCATGTGATCCCTTGGCCACTATCATACAGATGCCTACACAATCTGCTGCCTGTGTCATGGTTCTTAAAAATGTTCCTATTTCACCTAGTGGAAAGAAAGAAAACTGTCCTCCACTTAAAAACAAAACCATGCACTGGCTCAACTCACACTTCAGACAGTTTTGCATTTCTTTTAATGATGTCATCATGTTAAGGTATGTGGGCTGAATTGGCAACTCACAAAAAGCTGTCCTTAAAGTTTGATTATACAATCTCCAACACAGTTTTTTTCTTTGTGACCTTTTTTTGTCATAACAGCAGGACATTCAGCAGATTCAGGGATTTCTGATGTACATTTTGGCTATCTTATAGAGGCACTAAAAGTTACCAAAAAATACATTATAGTGCCTCTCCGTTCTTCAGAGTTATATAGTGTACATACACAGAATACATTCTCTTCTTGTCACTGGATTGCAGCGACTGACCTACAACCACAGAAGGCAAGCCTCTGCTGATAATAGCATACAGGATTTGAGCACTCAACTAGGACATTACCATTTCTCGACCTCCAGTGAGGATAGCATCAGATTCAACCTGGAAGATGAGACTGCCAATTCTGGTGGAAGCCTTGTTCAGTTGCTGTTATGGATGTCTCTGGTATTGATTTTAAGTTGTATAATGCTGGATTGTTATAATTTATAACTGCCTGTGATTTTATTCTGCTGCAAGAAACAAAGGCCAGGGATAACATGTTCCTAGATGGATATACCTCTTATAATCCCAGCTGGCCCATCTACCACAGGCAATAGGAAGATTTGATTGGTTGTTTAGCACTATATTGCATTATTACTGAATATACTCATGGTTGTGGTAATATGCATGCTCTTTTTTGACTTTTGCAAGAAGAGGTACCATTTTAATTGTAACTTTTTCCCCCAGATAATTTCACTCACTCTATCTCCCTAATATACTTAGCCAATCAAACATAATGGCTAAACCGATTTCTGCCCATTCTTCATCATTTAATAATTATTTTTTTGTAATCATCCTTGCTGGTGATTTTCACCTCAGACGAGGAATACTCAAATTACATCCTAAACTTGAGGCCAACTACTCCCATTGCATTCCCCTAGTTAAATCTAATAAGGGAGAAGGGACTTGAAGCAGTAGCTGCTAATAACTTGTGCAGTGTTTTCCAAAAACTTCTCTGTTAATTTTGTCAGTTTACCTGCTTTTGACACCAGGGGTTCCAAAAGTACAATTTATCATCCTTTTTTTTTCTTCTTTGTCATTTTGTTAACCAAAGGTTGTTGAGGCTAATCCTTTTAACAATCATAATCTCTTGATCTTAAAATGTACTGGTTTCTACATCAACTCACAAAATGTGAACTAATCTGTGGGGTGGTACACAGTTGAGAATGGTACATATGGAAATGTCAGACGTAACAGGTGGGAATCAATTAAATCATATATACTGATTAAAACAGTAGTGACCTTCAATTTCAATAAATTATTATACTGTGGCACCTCTTGATTGATATATTCTCGAAGCATTTCGAGTTATTTCTAATACTATTGATGGTCTGTTGAGATCAAGTAATTTAGGCCCTCTAGCTATTAAAAGGTATAAATGGTGACAATGCTTGCACTATGGCATGCTCGGTTCTTCATTCTGAAATGCAAATGCTCTTCTCAAGATACAAAATGTATGATGTTAAGGTGCCTTCACAAATAAACTATTCTTAACAAGAAGGACGAGATCTGTGACAAAGTATGGGAGGATCCGTGTCTAGCTTGTATTTTAAATGACCAACATCTGTTCTAGAAGTGCAACAGCTCTTATTTTTGTGAAAGCCGTTGTCTGGTTAAAGTCCCATATTACTCCAGATCAATGGATGAACCTCTTTGTGTCTGTAGCTATAAGATCACAGATAAGGTCATAAAATTACCCGGGAAGAGAAAGCTCTTTCATTCAGAGGTGGTTGTTAAATCATTTCAGGAGTGCTCTCTTTGGAAAGCACTGGGACCAGAATTCCTCCAGACCTATTTAATTATAATGTATATTTGTGGTTCTAGGGGTGCCTAAGATCGTGAAGGCAACAGATAGTTCTACTGTGGCAAAATGTGGTCGGAATCCATCATAGTTTAAGTCTGTAAAAAAAAAAAAAAAAAAATGGCTGGGGTATTCACAATGTTACCAACTTATTGACTTGCTGATACAAATTGTGGGCAGAATAATAATGGGCCACATGTTGCCCTCAGTAAGAGATAACATCATTGTGAAATTTCAGTATAGTTTCAGGAGTAGGTTGAGAACTATTGAGCAATGTTTACATTTATTTTACCTAATAATGGGCTTGACAGCCACTTAACATCGTTAAAGGTGCATGTATCCAAGGTAGATCAACATGAGTTACCTGTGCTTATGTATGCTGTTGTCATGGACAGAACAGCCATCTTGATTTAAAAAACAAAAAATCCAATCTTGTTTAGACTTGCCTCATGTCCTTGGGTCCTAGTAAATCTACTCCTAAAAACTCTTTGCATTTGAAGCCAAAAATATAAGAGGTTACCATTGCATTTAGAGATTTAGGGGGTCATTCCGACCCCGGCGGCGGAGACCACCAGAAGACCGCGGCGGTCATTCTGACTTTCCCGCTGGGCGGGCGGGCGACCGCCAAAAGGCCCGCCCGCCCAGCGGGAAAGCCCCAGCAACGATGAAGCCGGCTCCGAATGGAGCCGGCGGAGTTGCTGGTGTGCGACGGGTGCAGTGGCACCCGTCGCGATTTTCAGTGTCTGCTAGGCAAACACTGAAAATCATTATGGGGCCCTGTTAGGGGGCCAGTGCAGGGGCCCCCGGGGTCCCACGACACCCGTTCCCGGCGGTTTTTACCGCAAGGACCAGGATGGCGGGAAGGGGGTCGGAATCCCCATGGCGGTGCTGCGAGCAGCGCCGCCATGGAGGATTCTTTGGGGCAGGGGTAAACCGGCGGGAAACCGACGGTTGCCCTTTTCTGACCGCGGCTTTACCGCCGCGGTCAGAATTGCCCATGAAGCACCGCCAGCCTGTTGGCGGTGCTTCCGCGGCACTCTGCCCTGGTGGTTTTCAACCGCCAGGGTCAGAATGACCGCCTTAGTAATTATATTTGATGATTTTGGTTGATGGTCACGTTTATTACAAGAGTGTTAAAATCTTATTGTTGACATATTTAGATTTGCTTCCACATTTGGTACAAGCCAATTAAATGTGATAAAAACCTGCTACCACAGAAATCCAACACAAAGACCATTTGTGTTGCAGGTATTTGGGGTTATATTGAACTTTCATCCCTTCAAGGAGTGGAAAACCGGTTTTGAAAAAAAAAACTACTAGACATCCCTTTTGGTACCTCAGGTTATGTCTACTATGAAGAGCTTTGCCTCAGTTTCTTGAAAGACAGGGTAAAATTAGTCCCCTTATTATGGATCTCAGTGTGGGCAAATCCTGCAACTTGTTGTAGAGCAGTCGTGGGAAGAAAACGGCACAATCCAGGTCGGGTGAAATAACTCAGAGTTTAATGAACTTAGATACAGCAACGTGCAGCTCCCAGTTCACCGGCCAGCTCCGTAACTGTCACGGCAAGGAACGCCACACTCATACCCCGCATTCCACATTCTACATTCCATCCCAGAACCCAGCAATACCCAATACAACACATCTTTTCCCTTTGAACAATAAACAAAAGAAACAAAAAAATAATAATGAAAAACTACCAAAAAAACCAAACAAAACCAACAAAGACAAGGAAAACATTATTTTCGAAACAACCATGAAGAAAATAATTTGCTACTCGACATTAGTCTAAGAAGCCCCCATTTGGTGCTTTGGTGCACTATTCCGTACTAGAATAACATCTTATATAATAACTTTAGCTTGCATAACTCACATAGTCTTTCATGTAAAAGGGAGTTCTGTGAGTCCTCTCAGTTCTTCTCAACAGCCTCTCCCCCATACTCTCTCCTTCACCAACACTACAATCACCTACTTTTCTACCTCCTCTATCACCATCTCTGTGAATCAAATCATCATCATCATCCATCAACATGTAACTGCTACACCCATCCGCAGTCTTACTGCTTTGTTTGTCTGCGGAATGTTGATTCTCATCCATCCGTACAGAACTCCCCCCACCAAACTTAGCTACTCTCCTCAAGTTCCATTTTTCACCATTCTCCAAAATTACAAAAAAACTATGCACTTCTTTCACTTTGAAAGGGCCACAAAACTTCTTCCACATGCCCATATTGATTCTAACTTTTACCCAGTCACCTTTTCGTATTCCATTGGAGCACAATTTGGAGCACTCTTTGTTTTTCTCACTAGACTTGTTATCCTTACCATCGCAAAGACACCTGTTCAACATGGTTCTCATCCACTTCGGAAACATTCTTGTCCCCGCCTTTCGTCCTCTCATCAACTCAAAAGGTACCTCCCCCGTCACTCCATTCCTCGTAGTGCGATAAGCCCAAACCATGTCCAAAACCAATGATTCAACGCTGTTGCTGCCACTCACCGCCAATTGCACTGCTCCCTTCACCAAACGATTAGCCCTTTCTACAATTCCATTGGCACGGGGATTATACAAACTGGTGCTTTGACACCTCCCCTTTGCAAATAATCTTTCATTTCCGTGGAAACTAACTGAGTACCATTATCTGTAATGATCCTGTAGGGGTATCCTTCTTCTAAATATAATTTCTAATACCTTGATGGTAGCCTTTGTCATAATTTCCTTCATGAATCTCACCACCAACCACTTGGAATAAATATCAACCATCACCAAGGCGAATTTCAAATGACTACCAACTTGCGATAACTGTCCTACAAATCCATACACACACTATGCCAAGCAATACCAGGATTTTCACTAACACCACCCAATGATTGACTGGCAACCTTCAACCTTTTCTCACCCTGTTTACACAAACTGCACTTCTCTACCCACTCCTCAACATCATTGTCCATGTCTGGCCACCAAACATTTTCTCTCAACCTTTTCTTGGTCAACGTTTGACCCAAATGCCCCAAATGTGTCAATTTAAACAACTCAAAACATAAACACGATGGAGGAATTAACTTATCCCCCCTCATCAAAAACGCATTATCACATAGAGTCAACTCATCCAAGACTTTCAAATACGGCCATATAGGAGTGCTTACACAACTCTCTCTCTTCGCACCACACTTCACTAATTCAATCACTTCACTTAAAACAACGTCCTCTTCAAGACTCCTTACCCACACACCCTTAGGAATGGCCCCATGCGTGCTCTCAACAATGTCCTCAACACTTGCTACAAAAATATCTCCCTCACACTCCACAGTAGTTCGAACAATCTCTTGCACTGGCAACCGAGACAAACAATCAGCTTGTACATTCCGCCAACCCGAAATGTGTTCCACCACATACATATACTGTATTCTTGTAACTTAGAGGCCAATCTGAGTAATCTAGGTGAACCTTTCCCCGCACCACCAGGAGCCAATATCTTAACTAAGGGTTTGTGATCTGTGCGTAGCACAATTTTCGTCCCCCAGATGAATGTGCGGAAATACTCCAATGCCCAAGCAGCTGCTAAGGCCTCTCGTTCGATAACAGAGTAATTCCTCTCACTCGCAGACAGAGTTCTGGAGGCAGACGCCACAGTTCTCTCACCCCCGCATGATGTTGTGATAACACAGCACCAACTCCCACTGCGCTAGCATCCACCGTAACTATAGACTTGCGATTCCCATCGAAAGGTGCTAAGACCCCCGCATTGAACAATTCTTCTTTGATACAAACAAAACATTTATCTTGTTCTGCACCCCAAAAGAAACTCCTGTTTTTCTTATGTAACTTCCTTAAACCTTCAGTTTTATCTGCAAAATTTTGAATACATTTTGAATAGTACTCGATAAGGCCCATAAATGATCTCAACTGATCTTTGTTATTTGGTGGAGGGGCCTCTCTGATTGATTTTAATAAATCTCCTTTAGGTTTCACACCCCTCCCTCGAGATAGTATGACCTAAGTATTCCACCTCCTACACCAAAAACTTACTTTTTGAGAGTTAATCCAGCTAATTTCAGTTTATCAAATACAGCTTTCAACGCAACATTATGACTTTGAATAGAATCCCCAAACACCAAAATGTCATCTTGGAAAAATATACCATTCTCCACTCCCTTAAACACACGTGAGATCATCCTTTGAAAAACACTGGCAGCCGAAGACAAGCCAAATGGCATCCTGTTAAATTGAAAGGTGCCTTCCGACGTCACAAAGGCCGTAAGTTTCTTAGAATCTCGATGTAACCTGATTTGGTGGTATGCACTCTTGAGATCAAGTTTGCTGAAAAAACACGCTCCTTTCAATAATAATAGCATCTCATTGATATTGGGTAGAGAAAAAGTGTCTACAACAATATTGTGATTAACGCTGCGTAAGTCCACACAGAATCTCAAATTTCCATTAGTTTTCTTTGTGATGACGACTGGTGAGATCCATTCTGAGCTTTCCACAGGCTCAATAATTTTTTTTGCTACCATTTCCTCAATGAGCTTCTTTACTTCCCCACGAACCGTTATGGGGATCTTCCGTGGAGGATGTTGTATTGGGACTGCGTTCTCTTTTAGAATAATTTTGTGTACATAACCTTTTAACGTTCCTATGCCATCTGCAAAGACCTCATTTGCTCCATCAATAATATCATCTATGGACAAATTCTCCACCACCATGACTTGCAAAGGGGTTCTTGGATTGATGACAATATGAAGATCATATTGATGTTGCCACCCTAAAATAGGTGGTCCAGATCTGGCAACATATACTTTGCCTTCTACTGTTCTATCTTGAAATGTTATGTTTGACATTATTGGTTATATGCTTGCAATCTGCTCTCCTTGATAACCACCTGGGTTTATATCCTTTGGCAATAGGGTGACCCCCTTGCCATTTCTGATCCACAATGTTTTTGGGGATGATGGTATACAAGGATCCTGAGTCTACCATAAGTTGAATAACTCTACCGTCAATCGTGAAGTTCGCCTTAGGTCGGGAACATCTCCCATTAATTTGACTTTGTACACATAAAATCCTGTCTTCAGATTCTTCATCAGCATACAAGTTCATACTATCTTGCACCGTAGCCACTTTACCCGACGGCGCTCTACAAACTTTTGCGAAATGGCCTTTTTTTCTGCACTTTCTGCACTCTTTACCCCACGCACTGCAACCCTTGAAATCAGCATTGTGCGTAGTACTGCCACACCTGAAGCACATTTTAGAGAGAGTTTTGTGAGCTTGCATCACTTTATCGCGATTACTAGAGAAATTTTCTTCTGACTTTTTCTCTTTTGCAACAACAGAGACATCACTCTTCACCACATCTTTTCTCGCCATTTCTTTCATGTAGTACTCAGATTGTTCAACTATTTTAGCAACCTCAATGGCATCTCTGAGTGAGGGATTCTTCATTGCCCACATATGTTCCTGGATTTTCTTGCTTTTGCACTGAACCATAAGTTGTTCCCTTATCATTTCATCAGACATGCTCCCAAATTGACAATTAGTGGACAGTTGTCTCAGGCGTGAAACTAAATCATCAATGGATTCATCCATGCTCTGGGGCTGTGTATAAAACTTATATCTGCACAAAACTACACTTGTCTCCTTTGAAAGCCTCTTCTTAAGTCTAAGTTTTGCTTCAAGAAACACATCCTCAATATGTGTGCCATCTTCATTAACATATTCCGGTAAATACCTGAACATATGTTGGCCCTCTTTGCCTAGAACACTCATTAAAATAGCTTTCTTCCTCGAAGGTGTAAATGTTTGGCCACCTAAGTCTTCCAATTATTTTTCAAACATATCCACCCATTCTTCCCATTCAATATCAGGTGAACCTACATCTTGTAAAAACATAGGTGGTAAAATAATAGCTGAATTACTCATGCTTAGGCTTTTTATAGTCAGAAAAAAATAAAAATGTGTTTTTACACAATAGAAGACCTTCTAGTATTCACAGTTCTGCCATAACGTTATTAAACTCTCCTGTCCACTTTCTATGTCCATGCAAAACCAAGAGACCTATTTTAGTCCTTTTACACTTTTTTCAGCTTCTTCGTTTCGCCGATACAAGTTTTTTTTTTTTCTTTCTTTTTTTTAAATGCGCAGCTCGGCGCGCGTTGAATGGTGTCACCGTAACCCTGGCAACACAACACAGGTATGGAAGTTGCGCTCCTAAAATTACCTTGCGCGCCGCTTGGCAATTGCAGCCAACAGAAAATGAAATGCCGATATCGTAAACACTCTGAACGGCAGAAGCGGCAAGTCCTCCACTGCTGCGTTGAAGGCCAGCGGCAACACAGGCACCCGTGGGTTAACGGCACACGCTGTACCTGTAGACCGGTGAGTCGCGAAAAATAATATGTTGTAGAGCAGTCGTGAGAAGAAAACGGCACAATCTAGGTCGGGTGAAATAACTCCGAGTTTAATGAATTTAGATACAGCAACGTGCGGCTCCTAGTTCACCGGCCAGCTCCGTAACTGTCACGGCACGAAACGCCACACTCATACCCCACATTCCACATTCTACATTCCATCCCAGCACCCAGCAATACCCAATACAACACAACTGTTTTAAATCATTGAATTACTGCTGATTGTATGAGGTTGGACAAGTTTTAAAAAATTCAGTGATTTAAATATCTGAAAAAGTGTTGTCTAGATTTAGGCAGGCCCGATTTTTTTTTTGGGGTTTTTGTATTTTTTTGTGGTTTTTTAAAAACTTTGTCTTATTACTAAAAAAGGTTCATTTTGGGCCAAAAAGCAGTATGCTCGCCATTTGACAGAAATGGTAGAAAATGGGGGTTTTCATGAATCCTCTGGTTAAAGAGAGATGCTCATAAAATTG
Source organism: Pleurodeles waltl (assembly GCF_031143425.1). Taxonomy (NCBI): domain Eukaryota; kingdom Metazoa; phylum Chordata; class Amphibia; order Caudata; family Salamandridae; genus Pleurodeles; species Pleurodeles waltl. The sequence continues at coordinate 486,518,877 of NC_090449.1, forward strand.
CATTTTAGGACGGAACCCAATCTTAATTTAGTGACTTCTAATTATGATGGAATGTTGTCTAGATTCAGAATGGGGGCTTTTCACTATCTACCCTCCCTCGATTCTGATAGGTTGGTGTGACCCGGATAATTTGTTCATGTGGTAATCCTTGATGTCAAACCATGTTGCATTCTCTGTTTTTATGTATTTTCTACAATCGGTTTGTATGAAATTCTTAACTCGAATACTGCATATGTGTGACTTTCCTAACTGTAGCTCACCATTTTTGGTTTTGCAATTATTGGCTTCTTTCTTGATATGCTATACTGTGAGTCGTTTTTTATCCGCTGTTATTCAACAGAAGAAGTTCCTATCTTTGTAATATGATGATACATTTTTTTGCTAGTACCCTCACACACAGATGCCAGCAATGCAACGGGGAAAAAAGCAGAATGGCCCACCACATGTGAGAGCCGCTTGTTTCCCTGTGTCTAGTGCTAATAATATTGGGCACTGTAGCATATTTTTTTATTACCAATGTACAATAGCAATGAATTTATCATCAGTGACCTAAGTCAGTGTTGCGAGGGTCAACTCTAACACCCTGCTAAGCAAGTCTTAGCTACTCCTGAATTAATTTGTCTGTTCTTCGCTGCACCCCTCCTCTTCCTTCTCCCATGTCCATAAAATGCATGCTTTGAAAGTGTCAGCATCACTTATTGGAGCGAAGTGCATTAGTACCAATACTACAAACATAAGCATGTGCTCTTATGCAAATCAAGTCACTTAAGATGGAAAATATTCTCTTATAATGAGATAGAGAGATGCTGACTGGTAGTAGCTAAGCTTTTGAGAACTTTATAATTTTGTATTTAAGTCTGTATTTTTATTTCCGTTACCGTAATCCTGATAATGTATTTGTTGATCCTTCTATTGGATGCACATCAATCTTCAGGCTAGTTGTTTTTGACAGACATTTTCCCTAAAATGCTAGTGCGTCTTGGCTGAAACAGTGAAACATCCGAAAATGCTGTAGTATTATTGAGCATCTTTAAAGGACGAGCTCTGTTTGTACAACTTGAGGATTTATGATTTCACTTTGCAGATGGAGATATTTTAATCCTTAAATCAGGATGTAAACCTCCTGATAAAGGATGGTATTGTGCCCCTTGTAGACTGAGTTGTACTTGTACTTGGAGAAAGCATAGCTGTCAGCTGTGAGTGTGTTGGGGTAATCATGTGTTCATAATTAACACACCATCCAACAGGTACATGGGAAATGTACCAACCTTAGGCGTCCTACCGTCATCTCTTTGCGCTCCCTCTAGTATTTGGCAGCATTTTTTTGTCATTGTAGTTTTCCTGTAGTTTCCTTCCTCTCTCCTTACTCTGAAACCCATCACACTCTCCTTCATCTGCAGTCCATTCCTCTCTTCACTCTGCAACCCACCCTTCACTCCATAATGCCTTGCTTTTTTTTGCTTACTGCGGTATGACCTTTCTATTTGCCTTTGGAGCGTGCTCCACTCTTCTGTTTCTAGTGCCCCCTCTGCTTCCCCGGCGCCCAAGGTTTGCCCCATCTCTTTTTCCTGTCTTGCACCCCTCCTCCCTCAGCCACTGTCCCCGTCTCTGCACTCTGTCTTTTGCCTCTCCACCTTACGCTTTATCTCTTCTTCTCATTATTAACTCTGCAGTTCCTGCCCTTCTCCTGTCTCTGTTGTCGCTCCCAATCATGCTCTGTGGTTAGTGGCATCGCTAAATAAGATTTTTAAGGGGGCGAGCCCACAAGGGGGCCACAGATAAAACTGGCAGGGCCTCCTACAGTGGCAGATCATAAAGACTGTCCCAATGAATGTTTTTAAAGATAGATAAATATTACCCAGTATTGGGCGTCACTGGGTAGTTATAGTTAGGATTATACTTCCATCGGAAACACGTTTTTGTGTTGCTAATAACGTTGGCTGCGTTTGACAAATCCCCACAAAACTTTACAAAAATGTGCTTTTTTTGCCTAGTTTGTACATGGAAAGTTTTGAGGTGACTTCCCCATGCATTTTCCATCGACTTTAAGCAGCGCTATTGCAAAATCTGCTGAATCGAATTACACCAAATTAGGCAGGAAGCTAGATTTTGGTCCGCAGACTAGGCTTTTTGTGATTTGATGTAAATCAATTTAGTGGATTTTGAGAAATTAAGATACAAAAATATTTGTATATCTGGAAGTTTGGGTTCGAGAAACACTCACAAGAGTCCCTGAAATTTAATTTTTAAAAATAGGATGTTCTAATTGTCCCAGGGAGCTTTTTCCCTTGGGCCAGTTTGCTCCTTGTTGGAGTCAGACTCCCACAGGAATGAGTGTTTTGATTGGCTTCAAGTAACGTAGGAAATATTTTGCTTACAGCCATTGCAGGACTTGGGGACTTTTTCCCTGTCCTGAAGTGTTTTTTTTTTTTTTTTAATTAAAAAAAAACAGTTTTAAATCTCCTGCCAAATGGAACCAAACATGCAATCCCTTCCTGCAGCAGTGTAGGCTGGGAAGGCAAGGTTTCTCCCAGCCGCTTCGAGATTTAAACATGCAGGCAGGGAATTACAACTATTGCTATCTCCTAGCGGGAGCATGCACTGCTCCCTCCGGGCCGAAGCAGTGCCTGCTCCCACACCATGTGGGTAGCTCAGGTGGGCCCTGCGGCGCCCAAAGCCAACTTGAGCTTTATGGGTGCCCTTGGTGTACATCAGGGCCCCTGCTGCTGTCAAGAGAATGGGGTACCCAGGACCCAAGAAGGTCGGGGGGATGCACTCCTCTCCCATCCCCTTAATTATGTTCTTTAACCGCCGGGGATGGGGGGTCCTTGGGGCCAAGTAAGGCTCAGGGATGGCAAGCCATGTAGTCCCCATTCCCTTTTTCATTGGTTTTGGCCCTAGTGGATGGGGTTCTGGGGGACTAATAATGTTCAGGAAGACGGGACCCATGGCCCCCCCTGTCCTCTTTTTATGGCATTAGCCCAAGAATATGGGAGTCCCAGTGCCTAATAAGCCTCAATAGGGGGGCAGCAAGGCCATCCTCTCCTTGTTTATGGGATCTGTTCTGGTGGGGGGTGGGGGGCTGCCCTACTTCATTAGTTTTAATCCTGGGATTGGGGTTCCCTGGGGACCTATGAGGCTTGGGGAGGGGGTTGCATGACCCCTCCCTTTTTTATAGAATTTGGCTCCAGGAGATGTTGTCCCTAGTGCTTAATAAGGCTCTGTGAGCCTTTTTAATTGAATTTGGCCCCAGGTGATGGGGGCCCAGGGGCTTAATGAGGCTGAGGGTGGGGAACTGCACAATCCTCCGTCTCCTTTTCAAATAAATTTGGCCCCAGGGGATGTGGTCTCTGGGGCCAATGAGGATCGGGAAGGTGGGCATGCACCCTCTTCCCCTTAATATAAGGAGCTTGATGGGTGCACTAGGACCCCCACCTGTAATTTAGAGAGGCCCTGGAGGATGGTGGGGGGGAGGGGCACGCTGCCTCTTCCCATAATAATGGAATTCGACCCCGAGGATGAGGTCACAGCGGCCGGGGAAGGATTGGGAAGTGGGATTTCATGCCACTCTCCCCTTAATTTGGAATGTAGTCCTAGGGGATGGCGTACCCCAGGCCTAATAAGGCTCAGGAAAGGGGGGGCAAAGTCCCCCTCCTACATTTTATCTAATTTGGCCCCTGAAGCCTAATAGGGCCTTGGGAGGGGTTCGCCTGCCCCCACCTCCCCTTAGAATTCTGCCCCGGGGATGGGGTTCCCAGGGCCTGATAAGGTTCGGCCACGCAGCCCCACTCCCCTTTAAAATGAATAAATACCCTGGGGAATTAGGTTCCACTGCCCGAAGGCTAACAAAATGCTGCTTCAGCCTTAAGTGATTTGACCGACCCCCAACGCCCCCTTTGAACAGTGCCAAAGGCCGTACACAGTGTGAGGTTAGCTTTCTGCTGGGGGCAGGCCCTGTGGCCAACCTCTTTGATGTGTACAGCATGATGTTGACTACCTGCAGGTAGCAGGCCAGGTCTAGAGGTCAACCCCCTGCTGCACATGGGCAAAGGCCTTATGTATGGTGACAAAGTATTACTTAACGCAAAAAACAAAAACTAGAAGTTCACTGAAAAAACAGTGGATAAACTGGCATTGTAGTTGGGAATTGTTATTATATTTTACCTTACATTAAAAAAATACTTAGGAATTCACTGAAAAAACAAAGGTTAAAATGATGGTATATTTGGGTGACTATGTCAGTGCCGACATAACATTATGAACTCCAAAAAAGTGGTGCAGACCCCACTATGCACATACTTCACACCGGATGCATTGCAGATAGCCAACCTCTTGTGGGATGTCAAGCACATATGGGTGGGCAACTACTTTGTGCGAACAGTCTTACCTCCATGTCAGTGTTGCACATACTACAAGCTTGCTTCACCTAAGGGATTTTTATATGTGATGGCATGACTGATGCGTCATATTATCCTGAGCTATGTTTTTTTAGCTTACTTTTCCAATCTCTAATGCCATACTTGTTTTTAGAGTAATCTGTACAAAAGAAGCTTGGATGATGTCATCAGTGATGTCATAAATGATGTCATAGAATATATGATGAATGATGTTATATGTGAGGTCATAAGCAGTGTACAGCAGGTGTGCAGGTTACAATGTAATTGGTGAATTTCTGTGTTTTATTTTTTTAGTTCAAAATATTATGTTGGCACTGACATATTCACGTAACTATAATGTCACTTTAACCTTTGTATTTTTGCAGTGAACATATATATCGATATATAAGGGACACAGTATTCCCTACTGTACATGATAAGGATATTGCAAGTCACCAAGAAGCTTCATAACCATATAGAGGAACAAGGCCAAAGGCAGAGTTTCTTTATAAAGTTGTGGAACTCCAAGGTAACTTGCAGTATCCTTATCATGTATGCCGGATGGAACTTTATCCCTTCTAATACATGGTAACACAATCACCTTTCCTACAAAGCCATTAAAACCTTGGTAGGTAGCTCTTTCAAATTAAATAGTGAGCATGTGTGCAGTCATGAAGAATAAAAAATAAAACCTATAGTGCAAAATTAATCATGTCAAAAATCAGTCAAATCTTTTTTGCAAACAGATACTAGAAGCAGTTCAAGAAAAGTCATTTAAAAAAAGAAAAGAAAAAGCTGCAGTAGCTAGCAATATGTAGAAACATGCAGAAAGATTCTGGCTTTTCTCTGTCTAAGCAGTGTATAAACATTTTCTCTCTGCTTGTCATTGTAAGTTAATAAAATGGAGAAAGAAAAGCAATGTTCTGTTTTCCTTACTTTAAACAGCTGCTTCAGTTATACTCTATGACATGACCTGCCTTTCACCTCGGCTGCTGGTTCTGGCAAAAGGGATTGCGACGTCAGAACTTCACTGTAACAACTCACAGTAGATGAGTTTTTGAGACTTTTATTTGTAATCAGCAACTGAGTGTGCCGCTAGTCACTGATTATAAAGAAATTGGAGGGATGCATTTATACAGGGAATTCATTTTTTAAAAAATTATTTTAAATTATTTTATTTTACATATTACGTTATAGTTAGGACCTAGTTCCCATAGGAAAAGCAGTTTTTGTTTTGCCCAGTAACTTTGGTGCTGTTTTTCAAAACCAGTTTGCCCCTCCCTTCAGCTGCTGCCATGAAAGTTTTGCGGCGATTCGTCAAGTGGGGGGTCCCAAAATACATTTTCCCCATGCAATCTCCCATAGGGATTTTAGACCCAACTATAGCTAGAACCACTGGACGTAATTACACCACATTTGGCAGAAAGGTAGCTCTTGGTCCAGAAAGTGCCCTTTTTTATTTGGTGTATATCTGTTCAGTAGAGGCACGAACCCTTTGCAAATTCTCCCAGTCTCGTGCAGAGATCTGATTGGCTGCCAACACTTCAACCAGGAAGAGCTGGCAGTCATTTTGGCACTCTGACTCAGCAGAGTCCCAAACAAAATGATTTCAAAAACAGAAAAGGAGGCAGTGTAGTAGTACCCTGACTTCCTAGCCTTGGTGTGGGGGTTCCCCTGGGACCCCACCAGGGCACAAAAGCATGAGGGTATTTAAAATAAAAAAGAGGGGAGGCACAGAGCCCCCCCTCCTAGGACTCAGTTGAGGCCAGGGCACCACCACCTCCCCTGGACTTTATAACAGTATTGGAGGGGGGCGTGCTGATCCCCCTCCATGTGCTCAAGTGAGTCCTGGTGGCCACCACCTCCCCGGGGCTTGGTTTATTAAATGGAGGGTGGCCATATAGACTCCTCTCCTGGGGCTGTTTGAAGCCCTAGGGATCACCACCTTCCCGGGGCTAAAATAAAATTTTTAAAGGGGGACTGAAGGGGCCCCCACCCCCGACATCCTCCCCCTTCTATACTCCCCCACGCCAAGCAAGAGTGCAAACACGAACTCCACTTCCAGCAAGCAGGAGCCGTCAAACTACTCCCGCTCGCTGGAAGCGGAGTTTTCATCTGTTTCCCTGCCCTCGCCATGCACTGTTAATTATCCCACATGTTACATCAGTTATGACATCTTCTATAACATTATTGATAATGTCACTGCACAATTTCAGTTAAATTATTGCTAAGAAAGCTGTGCGTGGCAGGGGGTGCGAGTAATAGTTTACCTTAGGTCACAAGTTTTAGTTCCTTGAGATAACTGGAACTGCTGAATTTCAATGGTTTTGTGTGTGTAAAATCTGAACCTAACTATAACCTCCCTGTAACCTTTGTGTGTGTGTGTGTGTGTGTGTGTGTGTGTGTGTATATATATATATATATATCTATATATATATATATACATATATCTATACATATAGATATATCGATCTATATATATATATATATATATATATATATTTATATATATTAATTTGCGGGTGTGAAAAAGTAGTATTTTAGTGGCTTCAGAACTGGGCCTTACCTCTAGAGCTATCTACTATGAAAAGACTACAATGTATTCAGAACTCTGCTGCCAGACTACTCCTACATATAAAGCCACAAGCTCAAGTCTTCCCTACCTTGAGGGCCCTACATTGGTTACTGGTTGCTAGAGGATCAACATTTCAAGCTGCTTTGTATCACCCACAAAGCAATACATGGAACAGGACCACTTTTCATCAGGAATAAAATCGCCAAGTACATTCAACAAAGGAATGCAAGAAAAAGATAATAGGTGGTACATCTTTCTCTGTTCAAGCGCTGAAATTAAGGAATTCCTTACCCCCAAATATAAGATCCACAGATAACTATCTTTCATTCAGAAGAATACTTGTAAGGAAATGCCTCCTTGGCATGGTTACCCCCTGACTTTTTGCCTTTGCTGATGCTATGTTTTGAATTGAAAGTGTGCTGAGGCCTGCTAACCAGGCCCCAGCACCAGTGTTCTTTCCATAACCTGTACTTTTCTTTTCACAATTGGCACACCCTGGCATCCAGGCAAGTCCCTTGTAACTGGTACCAAGGGCCCTGATGCCAGGGAAGGTATCTAAGGGCTGCAGCATATCCTGGGGACCCCTCACTCAGCACAGACACACTGCTTGCCAGCTTGTGTGTGCTGGTGAGAACAAAACGAATAAGTCGACATGGCACTCCCCTCAGGGTGCCATGCCAACCTCACACTGCCTATGCAGTATAGATAAGTCACCCCTCTAGCAGGCCTTACAGCCCTAAGGCAGGGTGCACTATACCATAGGTGAGGGCACCAGCGCATGAGCACTGTGCCCCTACAGTGTCTAAGCCAAACCTTAGACATTGTAAGTGCAGGGTAGCCATAAGAGTATATGGTCTGGGAGTCTGTCAAACACGACCTCCACAGCACCATAATGGCTACACTGAAAACTGGGAAGTTTGGTATCAAACTTCTCAGCACAATAAATGCACACTGATGCCAGTGTACATTTTATTGTAAAATACACCCCAGAGGGCACCTTAGAGGTGCCCCCTGAAACCTTAACCAACTACCTGTGTAGGCTGACTGGTTTTAGCAGCCTGCCACACTCGAGACATGTTGCTGGCCACATGGGGGAGAGTGCCTTTGTCACTCTGTGGCTAGTAACAAATCCTGCACTGGGTGGAGATGCTATCACCTCCCCATTGCAGGAGCTGTAACACCTGGTGGTGAGCCTCAAAGGCTCACCCCCTTTGTTCCAGCACCACAGGGCATTCCAGCTAGTGGAGTTGCCCGCCCCCTCCGGCCACGGCCCCACTTTTGGCGGCAAGGCCGGAGGAGATAATGAGAAAAACAAGGAGGAGTCACTGACCAGTCAGGACAGCCCCTAAGGCAACCTGAGCTGAAGTGACTCAGACTTTTAGAAATCCTCCATCTTGCAGATGGAGGATTCCCCCAATAGGGATAGGAATGTGACCCCCCTACCCTTGGGAGGAGGCACAAAGAGGGTGTACCCACCCTCAGGGCTAGTAGCCATTGGCTACTAACCCCCCAGACCTAAACACGCCCTTAAATTTAGTATTTAAGGGCTCCCCAGAATCTAGGAACTCAGATTCCTGCAGCCTAAGAAGAAGAGGACTGCTGAGCTGAAAAACCCTGCAGAGAAGACGGAGACACCAACTGCCTTGGCCCCAGCTCTACCGGCCTGTCTCCCCCCTTCGGAAGAAAACTGCTCCAGCGACGCTTTCCCCAGGACCAGCAACCACTGAATCCTCAGAGGACTGCCCTGCTCTAAAAGGACCAAGAAACGCCTGAGAACAGCGGCCCTGTTCACCCAAGACTGCAACTTTGTTTCCAAAGGAGCAACTTAAAGACAACAGCATTTCCCGCCAGAAGCGTGAAACTTGCAACTCTGCACCCGACGCCCCTGGCTCGACTTGTGGAGAACCAACACTGCAGGGAGGACTCCCCGGCGACTCCGAGACTGTGAGTAACCAAAGTTGTCCCCCCTGAGCCCCCACAGCGACGCCTGCAGAGGGAATCCCGAGGCTCCCCCTGACCGCGACTGTCTGACTCCCAAATCCCGACGCCTGGAAAAGACCCTGCACCCGCAGCCCCCAGGACCTGAAAGATCGGAACTCCAGTGCAGGAGTGACCCCCAGGAGGCCCTCTCCCTTGCCCAGGTGGTGGCTACCCCGAGGAGCCCCCCCCTTGCCTGCCTGCATCGCTGAAGAGACCCCTTGGTCTCCCATTGATTCCTATTACAAACCCAACGCTTGTTTGCACACTGCACCCGGCCACCCCCGCGCTGCTGGGGGTGTACTTTCTGTGTGGACTTGTGTCCCCCCCCCGGTGCCCTACAAAACCCCCCTGGTCTGCCCTCCGAAGACGCGGGTACTTACCTGCTGGCAGACTGGAACCGGGGCACCCCTTTCTCCATTGAAGCCTATGTGTTTTGGGCACCACTTTGAACTCTGCACCTGACCGGCCCAGAGCTGCTGGTGTGGTAACTTTGGGGTTGCTCTGAACCCCCAACGGTGGGCTACCTTGGACCCAAATCTGAACCCTGTAGGTGGTTTACTTACCTGCAAGAACTAACAATAACTTACCTCCCCTAGGAACTGGGAAAATTGCACTGTCTAGTTTTAAAATAGCTATAAGTGTTTTATTTGAAATGTATATATGCTATTGTGATTATTCAAAGTTCCTAGAGTACTTACCTGCAATACCTTTCATGCAAAGTATTACATGTAGAATTTGAACCTGTGGTTCTTAAAATAAACTAAGAAAATATATTTTTCTATACAAAAACCTATTGCCCTGGAATTGTCTCTGAGTGTGTGTTCCTCATTTATTGCCTGTGTGTATGTACAACAAATGCTTAACACTACTCCTTTGATAAGTCTACTGCTCGACCACACTACCACAAAATAGAGCATTGGTATTATCTCTTTTTGCCACTATCTTACCTCTAAGGGGAAACCTTGGACTCTGTGCATACTATTCCTTACTTTGAAATAGTGCATACAGAGCCAACTTCCTACATTGGTGGATCAGCGGTGGGGTACAGACTTTGCATTTGCTGGACTACTCAGCCAATACCTGATCACACGACAGATTCCAAAAATTGTCATTAGAGATAGATTTTTGCAATTTGAACTATTTTTCTAAATTCTTAAAAGTCCTGCTAGGGCCTTGTGTTAGTCCCTGTTAGCATTTCTTTTAGAGTTTAAAAGTTTTGTGAAAGTTTTAATTTAGGTTCTAGAACTAGTTTTAGATTCTTAAAAAGTATTCCAACTTTTAGAAACATAATGCCTGGTGCAGATGTGAATGTGGAGGAACTCGACCTCACACCTTACCTCCATCTTAAGATGAGGGAGCTAAGGTCACTCTGCAAAATAAAGAAAATCACAATTGGCTCATGACCCTCCAAACAACAGCTCCAGGAGCTTTTGGCAGAGTTTGAAAAAGCCAACCCCTCTGAGGATGACAACCCAGAGAACGATAGTGACTTGGAGGAAGATTCCCACCTTCCAGTCCTAACTAGGTAATCCAGGGACCCTCAATCCCTGATTCCAACTGTGATAGTCAGAGATGCTGCTTCCCTCACAGGAGTGACCAGCACCTCTGGAATCTCTGAGGATAGCCTCAGTGAAGAGGACACCCAGTTAGCCAGGATGGCCAAAAGATTGGCTTTGGAAAGACAGATCCTAGCCCTAGAAAGGGAAAGACAAGAGATGGGCCTAGGTCCCATCAATGGTGGCAGCAACATAAATAGGGTCAGAGATTCTCCTGACATGTTGAAAATCCCCAAAGGGATTGTAACTAAATATGAAGATGGTGATGACATCACCAAATGGTTCACAGCTTTTGAGAGGGCTTGTGTAACCAGAAAAGTAAGCAGATCTCACTGGGGTGCTCTCCTTTGGGAAATGTTCACTGGAAAGTGTAGGGATAGACTCCTCACACTCTCTGGAAAAGATGCAGAATCTTATGAACTCATGAAGGGAACCCTGATTGAGGGCTTTGGATTCTCCACTGAGGAGTATAGGATTAGATTCAGGGGGGCTCACAAATCCTCGAGCCAGACCTGGGTTGATTTTGTGGACTACTTAGTAAAAACACTGGATGGTTGGATTCAAGGCAGTGGTGTAAATGATTATGATGGGCTGTACAATGTATTTGTGAAAGAACACCTATTGAGTAATTGTTTCAATGATAAACTGCATCAGCATCTGGTAGACCTAGGAACAATTTCTCCCCAAGAATTGGGAAAGAAGGTGGACTATTGGGTCAAGACTAGGGTGACCAAGACTTCCACAGGGGGTGACCAAAAGAAAGGGGTCACAAAGCCTCCCCAGGGGAAAGGTGTTGAGACATCCAAAAACAAAAATAGTAAAGAGTCTTCTACAGGCCCCCAAAAACCTGCACAGGAGGGTGGGCCCAGAGCCTCTGCACAAAACAATTTTGGGTACAAGGGTAACAACTTTGATCCCAAAAAGGCCTGGTGTCGTAGCTGTAATCAGCCTGGACACCAAACTGGAGACAAGACCTGTCCCAAGAAAAGTACCACTTCCAACTCCACTCCAGCTAACACTGGAATGGCTAGTCTCCAAGTGGGATCAACAGTGTGCCCAGAGCAAATCAGGTGTCACACTGAAGCTACATTAGTCTCTGAGGGTGGGGTGGATTTAGCCACACTGGCTGCCTGGCCCCCTAATATGCAAAAATACAGACAGCAACTCTTAATTAATGGGCAAAGTGTAGAAGGCCTGAGGGATACAGGTGCCAGTGTCACTATGGTGACAGAGAAACTGGTTTCCCCTGGTCAATACCTGGCTGGACAAACTTATCCAGTCACCAATGCTGACAATCAAACTAAAGTACATCCCATGGCTATGGTAACTTTAGAGTGGGGAGGGGTCAATGGCCTGAAACAGGTGGTGGTCTCCTCAAATATCCCAGTAGACTGTTTGCTTGGAAATGACCTGGAGTCCTCAGCATGGGCTGAGGTAGAACTGAAAACCCATGCAGCCATGCTGGGTATCCCTGAACTGGTGTGTGTCAAGACAAGGGCACAGTGCAAGGCTCAGGTCAAAAGAGTAGAGCTGGAGTCTGGAAAAAGGGCCCAGCCTACCAAGAGGAAAGGAAAGACAGCTGGGAAACCAGCTGCAACACAACAACAAAAAGAGAACCTCTCTTCTCAGGAAGAAGTTCTGCCCTCTGAGGGAACTGAGCCTATGGAGTTGGAACCTTATCAGGTTGAGCTCCTAGGCCCAGGGGGACCCTAAAGGGAGCAGTTGTGTAAGGGGCAAGAAACCTGTCCCTCTCTTGAAGGCCTTAGGCAGCAAGCTGCTGAACGGTCCAATGGCAAGAAAACTGGAACACATAGGGTCTATTGGGAAGATGGACTCCTGTACACTGAGGCAAGAGATCCCAAACCTGGTGCCACTAGGAGAGTGGTAGTGCCTCAGGAGTTCAGAGAGTTCATACTGACCTTAGCCCATGATATTCCCCTTGCTAGGCATTTGGGACAAACCAAGATGTGGGAGAGACTAGTCAACCACTTCTACTGGCCCAACATGTCCCAGAAAGTTAAGGAGTTTTGTGTCTCCTGTACCACCTGTCAAGCCAGTGGTAAGATAGGTGAACATCCAAAGGCCCCCCTCATTCCACTTCCAGTGGTGGGGGTCCCCTTTGAAAGAGTGGGTGTGGACATAGTGGGTCCACTTGAACCTCCCACAGCCTCAGGAAATGTGTACATCCTAGTAGTAGTGGATCATGCTACTAGGTATCCTGAAGCTATTCCCCTTAGGTCGACTACTGCCCCTGCAGTAGCCAAGGCCCTCATTGGTATCTTTACCAGAGTGGGCTTCCCTAAGGAGGTGGTGTCTGACAGAGGTACCAACTTCATGTCAGCATACCTGAAACACATGTGGAATGAGTGTGGAGTGACTTATAAATTCACTACACCCTATCATCCACAAACTAATGGCCTTGTTGACAGATTCAACAAGACATTAAAGGGCATAATCATGGGGCTCCCAGAAAAACTCAAAAGGAGATGGGATGTCCTCTTGCCATGTCTGCTTTTCGTTTACAGAGAGGTGCCTCAGAAGGGAGTAGGATTCTCACCCTTTGAACTTCTGTTTGGCTACCCTGTAAGGGGGCCACTAGCTCTTGTGAAAGAAGGCTGGGAGAGACCTCTTCATGAGCCTAAACAAGACATAGTGGACTATGTGCTTGGCCTTCGTTCAAGGATGGCAGAGTACATGGAAAAGGTAAGTAAAAACTTTGAGGCCAGCCAACAGCTCCAGAAGTTTTGGTATGACCAAAAGGCTGCAATGGTTGAATTTCAACCAGGGCAGAAAGTCTGGGTTTTGGAGCCTGTGGCTCCCAGGGCACTTCAGGACAGATGGAGTGGCCCTTACCCAGTGCTAGAGAAGAAGAGTCAGGTCACCTACCTGGTGGACCTAGGCACTAGCAGGAGCCCCAAGAGGGTAATCCATGTGAACCGCCTAAAGCTCTTCCATGATAGGGCTGATGTGAATCTGTTGATGGTAACAGATGAGGACCAGGAAGCTGAGAGTGAACCTCTCCCTGATCTCCTCTCATCAAACCCTCAAGATGGCTCAGTTGAGGGAGTGATATATTCAGACACCCTCTCTGGCCAACAGCAATCTGATTGTAGGAAGGTCCTCAACAGTTTGCTGAGCTCTTTTCCCTAACCCCTGGGCAGACACACCTGTGTACCCATGATGTGGACACAGGAGACAGCATGCCTGTCAAAAACACAATTTTCAGACAGTCTGACCAAGTTAAGGAAAGCATCAAGGTGGAAGTCCACAAGATGCTGGAACTGGGAGTAATTGAGCACTCTGACAGCCCCTGGGCTAGCCCAGTGGTCTTAGTCCCCAAACCTCACACCAAAGATGGAAAGAGAGAGATGAGGTTTTGTGTGGACTACAGAGGACATAATTCTGTCACCAAGACAGATGCCCATCCCATTCCAAGGGCTGATGAACTGATTGATAAATTAGGTGCTGCCAAATTCTTAAGTACCTTTGACTTAACAGCAGGGTACTGGCAAATCAAAATGGCACCTGGAGCAAAAGAAAAGACAGCATTCTCCACACCTTATGGGCATTATCAGTTTACTGTTATGCCCTTTGGTTTAAAGAATGCCCCTGCCACCTTCCAAAGGTTGGTGAATCAAGTCCTTGCTGGCTTGGAGTCCTTTAGTGCAGCTTATCTTGATGATATTGCTGTCTTTAGCTCCAACTGGCAGGATCACCTGGTCCACCTGAAGAAGGTTTTGGAGGCTCTGCAATCAGCAGGCCTCTCTATCAAGGCATCCAAATGCCAGATAGGGCAGGGAACTGTGGTTTACTTGGGATACCTTGTAGGTGGAGGCCAAGTTCAGCCACTCCAGCCTAAGATCCAGACTATTCTGGACTGGGCAGCTCCAAAAAGTCAGGGCATTCCTTGGCTTGACTGGGTACTATAGGAGGTTTGTGAAGAGATATGGATCCATAGTGACAGCCCTCACAGAACTTACCTCCAAGAAAATGCCCAAGAAGGTAAACTGGACTGTAGAATGCCAACAGGCCTTTGACACCGTGAAACAAGCAATGTGCACAGCACCAGTTCTAAAAGCTTCAGATTACTCCAAGCAGTTCATTGTGCAGACAGATGCCTCTGAACATGGGATAGGGGCAGTTTTGTCCCAAACAATTGATGATGGCCTTGACCAGCCTGTTGCTTTCATTAGCAGGAGGTTACTCCCCAGGGAGCAGCGTTGGAGTGCCATTGAGAGGGAGGCCTTTGCTGAGGTTTGGTCCCTGAAGAAGCGTGGAACATACCTCTTTGGTACTCACTTTGTAGTTCAAACTGACCACAGACCTCTCAGATGGCTGATGCAAATGAAAGGTGAAAATCCAAAACTGTTGAGGTGGTCCATCTCCCTACAGGGAATGGACTTTATAGTGGAACACAGACCTGGGACTGCCCATGCCAATGCAGATGGCCTTTCCAGGTTCTTCCACTTAGAAAATGAAGACTCTCTTGGGAAAGGTTAGTCTCATCCTCTTTCGTTTGGGAGGTGGGGGGGGGTTGTGTAAGGAAATGCCTCCTTGGCATGGTTACCCCCTGACTTTTTGCCTTTGCTGATGCTATGTTTTGAATTAAAAGTGTGCTGAGGCCTGCTAACCAGGCCCCAGCAACTGTGTTCTTTCCCTAACCTGTACTTTTGTTTTCACAATTGGCACACCCTGGCATCCAGGTAAGTCCCTTGTAACTGGTACCAAGGGCCCTGATGCCAGGGAAGGTCTCTAAGGGCTGCAGCATATCTTATGCCACCCTGGGGACCCCTCACTCAGCACAGACACACTGCTTGCCAGCTTGTGTGTGCTGGTGAGAACAAAACGAGTAAGTCGACATGGCACTCCCCTCAGGGTGCCATGCCAACCTCACACTGCCTATGCAGTATAAATAAGTCACCCCTCTAGCAGGCCTTACAGCCCTAAGGCAGGGTGCACTATACCATAGGTGAGGGCACCGGTGCATGAGCACTGTGCCCCTACAGTGTCTAAGCCAAACCTTAGACATTGTAAGTGCAGGGTAGCCATAAGAGTAAATGGTCTGGGAGTCTGTCAAACACGAACTCCACAGCACCATAATGGCTACACTGAAAACTGGGAAGTTTGGTATCAAACTTCTCAGAACAATAAATGCACACTGATGCCAGTGTACATTTTATTGTAAAATACACCCCAGAGGTCACCTTAGAGGTGCCACCTGAAACCTTAACCAACTACCTGTGTAGGCTGACTGGTTTTAGCAGCCTGCCACACTCGAGACATGTTGCTGGCCACATGGGGAGAGTGCCTTTGTCACTCTGTGGCTAGTAACAAAGCCTGCACTGGGTGGAGATGCTATCACCTCCCCCTTGCAGGAGCTGTAACACCTGGCAGTGAGCCTCAAAGGCTCACCCCCTTTGTTCCAGCACCACAGGGCATTCCAGCTAGTGGAGTTGCCCGCCCCCTCCGGCCACGACCCCACTTTTGGCGGCAAGGCCGGAGGAGAAAATGAGAAAAACAAGGAGGAGTCACTGGCCAGTCAGGACAGCCCCTAAGGCAACCTGAGCTGAAGTGACTCTGACTTTTAGAAATCCTCCATCTTGCAGATGGAGGATTCCCCCAATAGGGATAGGAATGTGACCCCCTCCCCTTAGGAGGAGGCACAAAGAGGGTGTACCCACCCTCAGGGCTAGTAGCCATTGGCTACTAATCCCCCAGACCTAAACACGCCCTTAAATTTAGTATTTAAGGGCTCCCCAGAACCTAGGAACTCAGATTCCTGCAACCTAAGAAGAAGAGGACTGCTGAGCTGAAAAACCCTGCAGAGAAGACGGAGACACCAACTGCCTTGGCCCCAGCTCTACCGGCCTGTCTCCCCCCTTCGGAAGAAAACTGCTCCAGCGACGCTTTCCCCAGGACCAGCGACCTCTGAGTCCTCAGAGGACTGCCTGCTGTAAAAGGACCAAGAAACTCCAGAGAACAGCGGCCCTGTTCACCCAAGACTGCAACTTTGCTTCCAAAGGAGCAACTTAAAGACAACAGCATTTCCCACCGGAAGCGTGAGACTTGGCACTCTGCACCCGACGCCCCCGGCTCGACTTGTGGAGAACCAACACTGCAGGGAGTACTCCCCGGCGACTCCGAGACTGTGAGTAACCAAAGTTGTCCCCCCTGAGCCCCCACAGCGACGCCTGCAGAGGGAATCCCGAGGCTCCCCCTGACCGCGACTGTCTGACTCCCAAATCCCGACGCCTGGAAAAGACTCGCAGCCCCCAGGACCTGAAGGATCGGAACTCCAGTGCAGGAGTGACCCCCAGGAGGCCCTCTCCCTTGCCCAGGTGGTGGCTACCCCGAGGAGACCCCCCCCCCCCCCCCTTGCCGGCCTGCATCGCTGAAGAGACCCCTTGGTCTCCCATTGATTCCTATAACAAACCCAACGCTTGTTTGCACACTGCACCCGGCCGCCCCCGCGCTGCTGAGGGTGTACTTTCTGTGTGGACTTGTGTCCCCCCTGGTGCCCTACAAAACCCCCTGGTCTGCCCTCCGAAGACGCGGGTACTTACCTGCTGGCAGACTGGAACCGGGGCACCCCTTCTCCATTGAAGCCTATGTGTTTTGGGCACCACTTTGAACTCTGCACCTGACCGGCCCTGAGCTGCTGGTGTGGTAACTTTGGGGTTGCTCTGAACCCCCAACGGTGGGCTACCTTGGACCCAAATCTGAACCCTGTAGGTGGTTTACTTACCTGCAAGAACTAACAATAACTTACCTCCCCTAGGAACTGTGAAAATTGCACTGTCTAGTTTTAAAATAGCTATATGTGTTTTATTTGAAAAGTATATATGCTATTGTGATTATTCAAAGTTCCGAAAGTACTTACCTGCAATACCTTTCATGCAAAGTATTACATGTAGAATTTGAACCCGTGGTTCTTAAAATAAACTAAGAAAATATATTTTTCTATACAAAAACCTATTGGCCTGGAATTGTCTGAGTGTGTGTTACTCATTTATTGCCTGTGTGTATGTACAACATATGCTTAACACTACTCCTTTGATAAGTCTACTGCTCGACCACACTACCACAAAATAGAGCATTGGTATTATCTCTTTTTGCCACTATCTTACCTCTAAGGGGAACCCTTGGACTCTGTGCATACTATTCCTTACTTTGAAATAGTGCATACAGAGCCAACTTCCTACAATACTCAAGAGTTGGCTCTTTCCTACATAACTACCATACTCAAGCTGCAATGTACAGCATGTACCTGTGTATGTAAACATTTATAATTTGATTATATGTATATATCTAGACGTGTATTTCTTTGAACAAATATGTATAATAACTGTTCTTAAAATATATGCATACTCTTTAGGCCTGCTTAGCAAATGTATGTATTACTTACAGTATATATATATATATATATATATATTACCTAGTGGTGCTTGCCACTAGGTAGTTATAGTTGGGATAATGTTTCCTATATCTTTGGTGCCGTTTGAATCTTCACTAAGTTTTCCAAAAGAAAATCCAACAGTGATTCTTGTTGCACACAGAAACGTTTGGGGTGATTCGTCAATCGGGGGCCAAAAAAAAGGGGATGTCAAAAAAAAAATATAGCATTTCCCATGTTCGTTACCATAGGACCTGTAGACACGACTACATCCCGAACCGCTGGACGGAATGACACCAAATTTGGCAGAAAGCTAGCTTTCGGTACTCAGATTGTGCTTTTCCTTATTTGGTGTAAATCCATCAGTACTTGTTGAGAAATATGGGAAAATCCATATTTGTATATCTCCGGCCGCGGGCAGATCTCAATTATTTTGTGAAAATTTGCAAATTTTCACGAATGCACGTGCCAAAAGAATCACTGTAATTGTCTGACCGCAAACTGACTAGAAAGTTGCTGGCAACATTTTATTTCACAGGACACGGTCCACAGGGGTGAAAATCCTGATTGAAAGTGGCTTAAGGGGGGGTCAGGGTGAAGATACCCTGACCCCAGTGTTAGAGGTATGTTTTAGGGGAAAATTATGGGTTTAAAATAATTTTGCGTCACCATGTGCAGTATTCACAAATTTTCCCCAATTTGCAAATGTGAAAAATTTGAAAGAAAAACCACACTTATTCATACACCAGTTCATTCACTCATACATGCACTCAGGCTTATGCACCCACTCATAGACTCACACACCCAATTTCAGACCCACTCAGACACTTGTGCATCCTTCACAAATCTACTGAGAGAGACTGGCCATGCTCAGATCAGGTTGGCAACAGGGACTAAGGCCATGCGTGGCTTGGGGATGGGTGGTTATAAGGGCTTAGCTGCAAGGCCTGGCTGCCGGAGGTTGAAATAACGTGTGGTAATTAAAATTACTTTACATTAAACATTGCAATTCACTGAAAAAAACAAATGTTACAGGGACGTTATAGTAAGGTTCTGAATTTAATGGCACAAAACTATAGAAATTCATCAGTTATAGTTGGAGTTCTTTCAAGTAACTATAAATCTTGTGCCTTCGCCGTGCACAGCTAATTAATTCACATATTATATAATTGATGAGATATTATCAATGCAACATTTGCCATAAAATTATTGATAGGAAAACTGCATGGCAAGGGCGTGTGTTTTATAGTTACTTTGAAGAACTCTAACTATAACAACTGAATTTCTTATGGTTTTGTGTGAGTACATTCAGAACCCAACTACCTAAGTATAACATCCCTGTAACCTTTGGGTTTTTCATTGAAGGAAAAAAAATATATATATATATTTATGTATGTATATATGTATGTATGTATATATGTATATATTTTATTATTCAATTCAATCGGTCTTAGTCAGTGATGCTGGTGCAGGTGAAGGGTTAAGACCACAACCCAAGGAATATAAAACAGCAAATAAACACTGTACTCCCGGAGACTTAATCATCCAACTTCATATTATTTCTTGCAGCTAGAATTCCATCAGACCCCACATGGCGTTTCAACAGTCTGTCCTTTTCAAGTGGTTTAATCTGCTGTTTGCCCACCATTTTCATATCACAGGCTTTTAGTATTTCTTAATTTCTAATTTCATTTATTACTGAATAAAAAACATAAGAATTGTGCTGAAATGCTAAATTAAATACTAAAAGGAAGTCACTAGCAGGCTTGGGTGTGAATAAGTGATTAACTACCACTGCCAGAATCCAGTATAAAAGCCTCTGATGTGAAAATGGTGGGCAAACAGCAGACTAAACCACTTGAAAAAGACAGATTGTTGAAACTCATGGGTTCTGATGGAATTCTATCTGTATGAAATAAAATGAAGTTGGATGAGTAAGTCTCCGGGATATGGATATATATATATATAATTCTGTGCTCAACATATTCCTAGGTCATTGCATAGTTTATACAAATCTTTTGATTAGATGCTTATGAGTCTGTTTTATCTACCACAATAGGTAAATATTGTCTTAACTATTTATCTTCAAGCATTTCACTATTAAAGTATTGAGGAAAAGATTAAAAACTTGAAACAAAAACATTGAGTTATAAAAAAAAAAATACAAATAAATTACCTTAAAACACTGCAACACTTGAAAGTCTGTGTTTATACAATACAAATGTAAATCTCAATATATTATATTCCGTATACATATATTCCCTTTCTATGTAGTCATGTATCTATATATTTATTTTAGTCCTACTGTGTAAAAAAAAAAAAAAAAAAAAAACTCTCTCTCCAGTGTCCTACTCTGTCTCACCCTAATACCTCTCTCAATCTATCCTCTATTTCCACTCTTGTCCCAAACCTCATTCTACTACTGTGCTCTCTAAAATAACCCTTCATAAACTCTTCCCTCCTGGTTCACCCCAAACCACAGTTTACTACTATGATCTCCCAACAACCCTACTAAATTCTCCATCATACATCTCTCCTTTGACTCACCAACCAAACTTCATTTTACTACTATGATCTCCCTAATCTCTTTCTACAGACTCGTCCCTCCTTCATCTCTCCTTTACTGATCCCAAACCTTATCTTTACCATGATCTTCCAATTAACACTTTTGAGATTCTTCCTTCTAGCCCTCCATTATTCTACTCCATCCAACTAACAGGCTCACTTGTCCATTACTCAAATGAACTCATAGGCTACTCTCTGAAAAGCACTTCAATGCCTCGTCAGGTGTAGTAAACACTTTATAACACAATTACAATTGCATTATAGATTTACACACACAAAGTAATAACTCTTTAAGATGGCAATTAGTTAAACGTGTATATGGTCTGTGGAAGGGGCAGTGTCTTGATAACTCCTGTTTTACTCTTCACACCACCCTCTTCTGCAGTCCCTTGGTTAGACAGTCTTTTTCTCTTCATATCTTTCTGAAACACTCAATCTACATATCTCACGCCTCATCTCTTTCCCCTTCAGCACCTTTTTGCATCTTCTACACTTCACCACCCCACACAATGCACCAGCTCACTTGTAAGCATTGCATTTTCTTTAACTGTATCCCTTTCAATATTTTGACAGCTGTGTACCTCCTTCAGACATTTTCCCATATAGTCATAATTATAGTTTTCACATCTGGCCATTATTCTGTGACCTTTGCGAAGAGGCAAATGATGGGGTGAGCATGTTTGTATTACAGACCACTTTATGACCAACTGACAAGCACTGAGAAACGTGCACTGCATTCACCCTGAAACTGCAAAGCTCTGTTGTGACCATTACATCCTCAACTCACATAGCGGTGACTGGTCACAATACACACTATACATAAGTAATATGTTGCACGAAAAAATTACAAAAATGCACCATTGTGGGGGGAAAAAAGCAAATACTCCTAGGGAAAGCAAGAGTACGTGAAACACAAACTATAAATTGGAACAATGCCATTCCTAGGCTGAAGTAACAGTGTCTGTCGTGCTGGCTGTAATGGTGGTGGGCCGCAAGGGGGGTAGGGGCAGGACATTTACTGATGGGATGCCACCAACATATGCCCCCTGCCCATTCCTCCACCCTCAACCCTCCATCCCTCTAGTAACACCAGTACCTGTGGTATTTTCCGATCTCCCTTTTCTGTCTCTGTTGTCCCCTTAGGATAGTGGCTTGTCTGCAGGGAAAAAAACAGGAGCATTTGTTAGGTTTCGCTTGGGCAGCGTATGCGCAGTCTCTTCGAGACCTGCAATAGCTATTATTTGGACTTACATCCTGCCCATGGATATTAGTTTGTAGCTTTGCGTGTTCTTCGCAAATGCTTGCTTCTCTGTGGTCAGTGTGGGTTAAATGTCCCTCCTTTTTGTGTGTTGACCCCTCCTATGGAGTATGCCCCTATTACTGGTAGGCTTGCCCTTTTGAGCATGTAGGATTGTGTAAGCACACTATTTTTTATTTGGTTTCTGCTCATGGTTTTGAAATGTCTGCTTTTCTTCCTGTATGGTTCACCAGGAAGTTTGTTTGCTGTACTGCTAATAAACTTACTTCTATCGGCTTTCTATATTTGTCATTTTGTTTCCATTACGCCATTGTTTTATTTTGTTAACAAATGATCATCATGTATTTAAAAAAAAATTATTGGGCATAAGGAGCACCGATGCTGAGACTCGAACCTGGTTCTCCAGGGCCAGAGTCGGCTGCTCTAGATGTTACTCCACACCCTCTCTCCAAATATAGCTGGGCTTAGCCGTCAGTGTGTTTGGATGGAAGTGGTCGAGTTTCCTTATTGTTATTATTTTGATTCTCTAGTTTTATTTGGTGTGTTTAGGCTTGGCATTTAACAGAGTAATGCATGATGTTGGATTTGTTTTTGTGGTACCATTTAACGCAGCAGTTTGGTACTACATTCGTCCTGAGGACCGCTTGATTGGATCCCAACACATTTAGGTGGCAGTAGCCTCCACCATCTGTAACGTGTTTGTTGCTGGTGGTCTGCACTGCTTCTGGTTTGCACTGGGCTTCTGAACCAACACAATGCTCACGGTTTCTGCTTTGTTTTCCTATTATATTCGTCCACATTTTGTTTCATTTTCCTTTGGTTTAAAATCACCCAGTTCTCCAAGGCACCCATTGATAAAGCAAGGAGTTATTTATTAACAGTGAGGTGACGAGTAGACATGCAAGCTGGATGAGGATGCAGAAAGATTACCCATGGTCGCTGTAACTAGAGGCTAATTTTAATAACCCTGTTGAGACTGCACTGCCTGTAGAAGGAACTGTTTTATTTGTCCAACTTCCCTGCTTTTCTTAAACCCTTTCTTCTTCTTGCTACATTCTGCAGCCTCTCACCTCGAGCTCTCTTTTCCCTGCTTCCCACCCTGCCATTGATATTGTGAGAAAGTAGCCTCTTTCTAGCCTTGTTACCCCCACTTTTGGCCTGTTTGTGAGTGTATGCCAGGGTGTTTTCACTGTCCCACTGGGATCCTGCTAGCCAGGGCCCAGTGCTCACAGTGAAAACCCTATGTTTTCAGTATGTTTGTTATGTGTCACTGGGACCCTGCTAGTCAGGACCCCAGTGCTCATAAGTTTGTGGCCTATATGTGTGTGTTCCCTGTGTAGTGCCTAACTGTCTCACTGAGGCTCTGCTAATCAGAACCTCAGTGGTTATGCTCTCTCATTTCTTTCCAAATTGTCACTAACAGGCTAGTGACCATTTTTACCAATTTACATTGGCTTACTGGAACACCCTTATAATTCCCTAGTATATGGTACTGAGGTACCCAGGGTATTGGGGTTCCAGGAGATCCCTATGGGCTGCAGCATTTCTTTTGCCACCCATAGGGAGCTCTGACAATTCTTACACAAGCCTGCCACTGCAGCCTGAGTGAAATAACGTCCACGTTATTTCACAGCCATTTTACACTGCACTTAAGTAACTTATAAGTCACCTATATGTCTAACCTTTACCTGGTAAAGGTTAGGTGCAAAGTTACTTAGTGTGAGGGCACCCTGGCACTAGCCAAGGTGCCCCCACATTGTTCAGAGCCAATTCCCTGAACTTTGTGAGTGCGGGGACACCATTACACGCGTGCACTACATATAGGTCACTACCTATATGTAGCTTCACAATGGTAACTCCGAATATGGCCATGTAACATGTCTATGATCATGGAATTGCCCCCTCTATGCCATCCTGGCATAGTTGGCACAATCCCATGATCCCAGTGGTCTGTAGCACAGACCCTGGTACTGCCAAACTGCCCTTCCTGGGGTTTCACTGCAGCTGCTGCTGCTGCCAACCCCTCAGACAGGCATCTGCCCTCCTGGGGTCCAGCCAGGCCTGGCCCAGGATGGCAGAACAAAGAACTTCCTCTGAGAGAGGGTGTGACACCCTCTCCCTTTGGAAAATGGTGTGAAGGCAGGGGAGGAGTAGCCTCCCCCAGCCTCTGGAAATGCTTTGTTGGGCACAGAGGTGCCCAATTCTGCATAAGCCAGTCTACACCAGTTCAGGGGACCCCTTAGCCCTGCTCTGGCGCGAAACTGGACAAAGGAAAGGGGAGTGACTACTCCCCTGACTTGCACCTCCCCTGGGAGGTGTCCAGAGCTCCTCCAGTGTGCTCCAGACCTCTGCCATCTTGGAAACAGAGGTGCTGCTGGCACACTGGACTGCTCTGAGTGGCCAGTGCCACCAGGTGACGTCAGAGACTCCTTGTGATAGGCTCCTTCAGGTGTTAGTAGCCTATCCTCTCTCCTAGGTAGCCAAACCCTCTTTTCTGGCTATTTAGGGTCTCTGTCTCTGGGGAAACTTTAGATAACGAATGAAAGAGCTCATCCGAGTTCCTCTGCATCTCTCTCTTCACCTTCTGCCAAGGAATCGACTGCTGACCGCGCTGGAAGCCTGCAAACCTGCAACATAGTAGCAAAGACAACTACTGCAACTCTGTAACGCTGATCCTGCCGCCTTCTCGACTGTTTTCCTGCTTGTGCATGCTGTGGGGGTAGTCTGCCTCCTCTCTGCACCAAAAGCTCCGAAGAAATCTCCTGTGGGTCGACGGAATCTTCCCCCTGCAACCGCAGGCACCAAAAAGCTGCATTACCGGTCCCTTGGGTCTCCTCTCAGCACGACGAGCGAGGTCCCTCAAATCCAGCGACTCTGTCCAAGTGACCCCCACAGTCCAGTGACTCTTCAGTCCAAGTTTGGTGGAGGTAAGTCCTTGCCTCACCTCGCTGGACTGCATTGCTGGGAACCGCGACTTTTGCAGCTACTCCGGCCCCTGAGCACTTCCGGCGGAAATCCTTTGTGCACAGCCAAGCCTGGGTCCACAGCACTCTAACCTGCATTGCACGACTTTCTAAGTTGGTCTCCGGCGACGTGGGACTCCTTTGTGCAACTTCGGCGAGCACCGTTTCACGCATCCTCGTAGTGCCTGTTCCTGGCACTTCTCCGGGTGCTACCGGCTTCAGAGAGGGCTCCTTGTCTTGCTCGACGTCCCCGCTCTCTGCTGGTCCAATTTGCGACCTCCTGGTCCCTCCTGGGCCTCAGCAGCGTCCAAAAACGCTAACCGCACGATTTGCAGCTAGCAAGGCTTGTTGGCGTTCTTTCGGCGGGAAAACACTTCTGCACGACTCTCCACGGCGAGAGGGATCCGTCCACCAAAGGGGAAGTCTCTAGCCCTTTTCGTTCCTGCAGAAACCTCAGCTTCTTCTGTCCAGTAGAAGCTTCTTTGCACCCGCAGCTGGCATTTCCTGGGCATTTGCCCATCTCCGACTTGCTTGTGACTTTTGGACTTGGTCCCCTTGTTCCACAGGTACCCTAGATTGGAAATCCACAGTTGTTGCATTGCTGGTTTGTGTCTTTCCTGCATTATTCCTCTAACACGACTTCTTTGTCCTTAGGGAAACTTTAGTGCACTTTGCACTCACTTTTCAGGGTCTTGGGGAGGGTTATTTTTCTAACTCTCACTATTTTCTAATAGTCCCAGCGACCCTCTACAAGGTCACATAGGTTTGGGGTCCATTCGTGGTTCGCATTCCACTTTTGGAGTATATGGTTTGTGTTGCCCCTATCCCTATGTTTCCCCATTGCATCCTATTGTAACTATACATTGTTTGCACTGTTTTCTAGGACTATACTGCATATTTTTGCTATTGTGTATATATATCTTGTGTATATTTCCTATCCTCTCACTGAGGGTACACTCTAAGATACTTTGGCATATTGTCATAAAAATAAAGTACCTTTATTTTTAGTATAACTGTGTATTGTGTTTTCTTATGATATTGTGCATATGACACTAGGTGGTACTGTAGTAGCTTCACACGTCTCCTAGTTCAGCCTAAGCTGCTCTGCTAAGCTACCATTATCTATCAGCCTAAGCTGCTAGACACCCTGTACACTAATAAGGGATAACTGGGCCTGGTGCAAGGTGCAAGTACCCCTTGGTACTCACTACAAGCCAGTCCAGCCTCCTACAGATATCCTCTCTCACAAGAACCAGATACATTTTACAACTGTGCGCCATCGACGAGGGCTTTGTTTGAATGCCCAGCTCCCGCTGGGTTTCACGGTCAGTCTTTTAAAGAGAACCTTAGCTCAAAAATTTTGTTTGCAAACTGAACCCAACATCGGACAGACTGAGATTTGTCTGAGTAAATTACGCCATTGTCTTGGTGCTAGCTTTGGGCTTTCCCCACCAGTTCACTGCACCTCACCCACTTGTCAAAGCCAATAGCTCGCCCATAAGCAAGACCTAGACCTATTGGCTTTGCCAATGCTTTTTTTTTTTTTTTTTTTTTAAAGAGATCCTGTGCAGTTGGTTCGTTCTGCGCTTCTACTTGGATAACAATGTGTAAAAACGTTTGTATTTTTGCCAATTCTGTTTGCTTTAACAAACAATTTTAAATTGTTTAGGCCAGACAGAAATATTTTTAATTGATGTATTCATGTTTGCGCTCTTTCAGGATTATATGACAGTGGGGAAAATAGCCCCTCTGTTTTTTGCTGAGTATTCCCATTATTCACTAGTTTTGACAAAATTCGGGCCATGTCGGTTCTAAATGCTTTCTCATACAGTACAGTTGACGTGCTGTTTAGGGACAAAGGTTAGTGTGGAAATTGTTGTAGAAAGTGATGGAACGGTTAAACTGTTAAAAGTAGTAGGACTGTGCTCGCCTCACTTCATTCTAAGGACCCTTTCACGGTTTGTCCCTCCCCGTTCGGCAGCCCTGCCTCCTGCCGCTGTCTCTCATTTCTTCTGCTACTGTTTTCATTCCCTTGGCTTTACAGCCTTCCCTACCTACTATCATTTGCTCCTAACTGACTCGCCCCACTTGTTTGCTGTCTACAGACCTCACAGTCCCCCCCCCCCCCCCCCCCCCCTCCCCCGCCACTTCCTTTCAGTTCTGCTATATAAGCCACCTCTCTTCTCACAGATGACAATGCATGACTTTGAGAGAGACTGCTGAAAATAGACTTTAATGCTGTGGAGTCATTCGGTAACAGTGTCTGGCGCTTGTGCTTTTAGGTCCCAGTGACGTTCAGTGACATCGCAGTCTACTTTTCGGAGGAGGAGTGGCGGAACCTAGCTGGCTGGCAGCGGGAACTCTACAAGGACGTCATGACTGAAAATTACCAGACCCTTCTGTCACTAGGTAACGACCCATTTCTGCTTTTTTTTTTTCTCCAGCACCTGGTGTTTGTTTATTTTTTCGACGGGTGGAAGGTATTAGTTCGAGTACATTGATGGCAGTATTTAACTCTCGATTGCAAGTGATTTACCATGTGTGTAACAGCTGCAGGGCAAATACAGATCGGAACTTCATTTCGTGGCCCACATGTCCCCCAGGGACACGATAAATGTTTAATAACATCAGCAGCGCGCACTTGATAAAGTGGCTACGATCCCTATCGGCTCAGGTTGCCCTCCCCTTTGTGCTCCTTCTCTATTCTCTCTTCAGACTTCCTGCACCATTCCGCACTTGGCTCCTGGTCAAGGGATTTTTTTTTTTTTTTTCCCACAGTTAAGAAGTGTTTTCATAATCCAATTCTCTACTGTCTGTGCTTTATTGGTTAGTAACCTTTTATGCGGTGCTTAGTATGCGATTCATTTTTTTACAGCGCATAGTAATATAAATTGTTTACCAGATTTCTAAAGATCGCACTTTTTTGTTAAATGATGTATCGCAAACACTGCCAGAAGAGTGATAAGAATATTATCCTATCGTGCGAGTGTTTAATTTTATTTTCAGTAGTATTTTCAAAAACAAACCATAAACACATTTACATAGTTATAAAATATATCCATGTTATGTATACGTGTATCAATAGATTAACCTAACAAATTGGAATTTAAAGCTAATTGGACTACAGATAGTGTTACCATATAATGACCTGAGCTGAGAAAATTCATAAATTGAGCACTGCCTAAGAAAGATAATGATTTGTAATAAATAAGCACATTTGAAAAACTTTCAGTGCTTTGATTGCCGAAGTGACAGAATAGGCTGCAATATTGTAGACCAATGTACGCACATTGCCACTTCTAATAAACATCGTAGACTTTAACTTTAAGTGACAAATGATTTCCTACAATTTATATGTGTAGGAAAGCTGTAGTTAGTATTAAAGTCTGCTGGCTTCACAAGCAAAAACAAAACTTTATAACATCTCATATTCATACAACCAGTGTAAATGGTGTATGAGTGCTTGGTGTTAAATGCTTGTTGTTTCCCTAACCCTAATGTAGCTTTACCTAGTAAACTATGAAGGAAAGTCTTAATTTTATTAAAGGCGCAGAGGCGAGTATTATGCTTCTCTAATCTTGCTTTAATTAAACAGCAGCAGTCAAACTACAATTCCCATGAGGGTTAGCAATAAATAACCAATGGGAACAGAAAATGTAACGCAGTAACAGCCAATGGTAGCCCTGTACATAGTATAGTGGCCCTGCTTCACTGAGCACAGCCCTCTTTTCTTTTGCGAGAAGTTTAAAAGGTATAAAAAAACATGGGAAAATTAGATAATACTAACAACTACTAAAATAAACGAAAAAAGTTTGTGAAAAAAGTTCATAAACTAGTAATTCCTTGGCGTGACCAAAGGATATGGAGAAGTGCAAAGCTGAAACTGCAACAAATCTGTGGCAGACTAAGATCTTGCTGGTATTGAGATGTCCTTAGGAGGAAGATGGCTGCAAAGTTGTGGATGCTGTCAGGAACAAAACACCATCAATTACCAAATGTTGTGGAGGGATAATACTCGCCTCGGTGTCTTTTATTAAAATTAAGACTTTCCTTCATAGTTTACTAGGAAAATCTAAATTTTATGTCAAGACCGGAGGCTCCTTTTATGCTTCTCTGTTTTTTAAACCATGTTAATAAGAAGAAGTTGCCGTATGAACTGGCTGATCTCAGAATGTCCTTGAGTCTGGAACCCACCATGAAAGCTTTTGAGGCACCCCTAGAGGAATGAGCCATCTGACCCATCTAACCAAAGTTGCAGAAGAAATTGGTTTATGAGGTTTACGGAGAGATATAAGGAGTTGTGAATGAGAGGACATTCTGAGGTTGGAAATGTCCAAGGCTTTAACATCTGACAAACGTTTAATAGATATAAGACATACAAACATGGTGATTTTGGCTGAAAGCATTTTCAGAGAGAGTTCTACATTGTCAAGCCAAGATATAAAACATTCAATACAACAATTACATTCCACAGTTTTGAATATTTAGGTAGAGGTAGAATAGAAAAGTTTACTCCCTTTAACAGACGTCATTAGGGCGGGTGTTCTCCCACTAGTTTTCTGTTAATGTAGGTATGGTGATTGGAATTTGCTGATCTGTATAGATTGATGGTTCTTTAAGACTTATCTGTGCTGACTTCTGCAGTTAGAAAATGTATGAAATAGGTTATATTGGCTGAAATGGGATGACATTCCTTCCCAGGCACCAGCCAGACCAAAGAGTCCAGGCGGAATTGTAAGCCTTTCTGGTACATAGAGCCCAGGCTTTGTAAATTAATTCTGACGATTCTGATGAAATAAGGCTGGCAGCTTGGCCTGACCCGATACTTTCCAAGCTGAAAGAATGAGGGACTTGTCGAGTACTAAGTTGTGGGGATGACCTAGGGGGTTCAGAATGAGGGAGGGGAAGGATGGAAGGAGGGACTGGGAAGTTGATTGTCAGTTCTAGAAGGGGAGGGAACCACACTTGTGATTGCCGGAAAGGAACCACTATTACTATTGTGGGTTTTTGATGTCTGACTTGGGCGAGGGCTCTGATATTCATGAGAAAAAAAGGAAAGGCATAATTGACTGACATGGACCAATCCTGGAGAAATGCATTTGTAGCTAGGGCTAGCAGATCTGGGCACCAACTGAAGAAATGAGGTAAGTGGGGAATTCAAATGGTAAGAAAAGAGATCAATGGAAAAGTTACTCCATTTGTGGAGGAGGGGGCTGAAATACAGAGTGATGAGGTTTCCAATCGCTGTAATCCCACAGGATTTGGGAGTGCCAATCTGTGGTTGAATTGAGAGTGCCTGGAAAATATTCTGCTCTGAGAGAAATCCTGGTGAGCAGACAAAATTCCCACAGACTTTTTGCCAAGTCCGCTAGTAGTTATGATCTGGTGCCTCCTAAATGTTTGATTGTACTAACAGCCAAAATATTGCCCATACAGAGGAGGATGGAACATTGTATTTCGTCTTTTGCAAGGCTTTTGATTGTAAAGGAGCCCGCAAGCATTTCTAAGCAATGGATATACAATTTGGACTCCTCGATGGACCAAGTACCTTCAGTCGAAATCGGACCACAACAGGCACCCCAACCCGTTAAGATTGCATCTGATTCTAACACAAGATCTGGGGCTGACGCAAAGATAGTCGTGCCGTTCTACATGTCTAAATGATCCATCCACCATTAACGTTCGGAACAAGACTTTGGATCTCTGTTTACATGATAGGAGTAAGCAAGACCTTTTCTGATATGTCAACTCTTTAGACGTTGAAGGGCCCGGTACTGTAGAGGGCCCAGGAAGATAGCTTGAATGAATGAAGAGAGGAGACCCACTATTCTGGCTAAAGATCTGAGGGATTTGGGTACTGTGGAGACTTCAAAGGATTTCTGCTATGATAGTTTTTACTTGTTGTTTAGGAGGATGGAGAGTAGCGGTCGCTGAGTCCACCAAGAAACCCAGATAATCTATTTGTTGAGTGGGAGTCATAATTGATTTGACCTGGTTTACTATAAAACCCAATTGTGAAAGAAGAGCAAGTGAGGTGCAGATGCGATAGAAGTGTGTGAGAATTCTGGCTCATGGAAAGAATATCCTCTAGGTATATTATTAGCCTGATACCTCGAGATCTGAGATGTGCTACTACCAGTTTCATTACCTTTGTAAAGCACCAACGTGCTGAGAAGAGACCGTAAGGAAGGGAAGACAACTGGTAAGTTTCTCCCTGCCACTTAAATTAAAGACATTTCCTCTGCTCTGTATGAATGGGAATGGTGAGATAAGCATCCTGAAGATGTAATCTCACCATGAAGTTGAATTGAAGTAGAGCATCTCTGAGAAGTACTATTGTCTCCGTTTTGAAATGATGGTAAATGACTAATTGGTTGAAGGTTCTGAGATTGTTAACTGGTCTCATTTTCATGTTTTTCTTTTGTACTAGAAACAAAGATCATATGAAACCTGAAGGATCTGGGTCTGTCAGTTAAATTGCGTTCTTTAGTAACAGAGTGTAAGCCTCTTTGGTAATTAGTGTGGACATGTCTTAGGAGTAATAAGGAGGATGAAGGAACATATTTTGATAAGGGGCTGCATACAACTCTGAGTTAACCCTGTATCGTTTTTAAAACCCATGGATATGCAGCTATAGTTTACCATTTTGAAAGAAAAAACTGAAGACGGCCCATTACTGAAGGAAGGGCAGCAGGCAGAGTTAACTTGTTGGGTATTGTTTTTGAAATTTCGTTATGCACGGCCTCAATACCCTTTGAGGGTAGAATTGGGGCTTGTATTCCTGAACTCCGTATGATGAATTGAAGGAGCCTCTGGATCATTGGCAATATGAACGGCCTGTAAAATGGCTCCTGCCTCTACCGGCCCGCACAATAACCCACTGGGACAAGACTTTCTTAAGAAACTGTTATGCCTTGTCTAGTGGGGAAAAGGTAGTTACGTATCTACTCAGGTTTTTGATGAAACACTCCCCGAATAGAAACCATCCGTCTTGATACCAGGATCAAGTGTTGCTAAGTTTGCAAGTTTTCAATCTAATTTTAGCAAAAGTCTTTTCCTCCGTTCATGGGTGATGGCTGCGTTAGCATTTCCCAGAAGGCAGAAGGCTCTCTGGATCCATAATGAAAGGTCCAACAGGTCAGCATCCATATTTTCCAGTCTGGCTGCCTCCACCATGTCAAAGATTTGGGCTAAATGGCGCACCAAGTCAAACAGTTTATCCTGGCAAGTTGATCAGGCTTTGTCACCACCCTTCAGGGGATCCTTACCAAATTTTGGAGGAGAAAGTTAAGGAGGGTTGATAAATATATGGAGTGGGTGTAATATTGGACGGCAAAGGTGGTCTAGGGCATTCAGACCTTAATTTGGCCCTGGTTTATTTGTCAAGTAGTAGTCATAATCTAGAAGAAATGTAATCTCCAACATGTAAGATAGGAAACCACTCAGTTGAATTGGGGTGGTGTATAAGGTAGGATCAAACATAGGAGTCCCTTCTGAACCTAAAATAGTTTTGGCCATGAATGGATTGGAGGAAGAAGGGGATATTCTGATTTTTTTGGGAGGAGGGGACGAAGGATCATTGTCACCCAAATTATCAGAAGTGTCATCTGTTGCCTATATCATCATCTGTATTTTAGGATTTTTAAAATTATAATAAAAATCTTTCTAGCTTATGCGTCAAGAATTTTAAATTCTATTAAAGACATGGAGGCAAGGATTATGCTTCTTCTTTGCCGTTTCTTACTGTAAAACTCAGCAGCCAATAAAATTAAAACTTAAGAAAAACTATATTTCCCAACAATATGACATCAGACTCAACGCCATTCACAGCATACACTGTCATATAAACACAGTGACCATCATAACTCTTCCTCTTTCTTTGCAATGAGGGAAAAAATAAGTCTTATAACATGGAGAACAGCCTTAGTAGAAGATCCAGGGACTGGAAATCCAAAGGAGGCGACAGCATCTCCGGAAACTGACAGTCGAACAGGTCCAAATCGGAAGAAGGTCCATCTCTTCTCCATCAGCCAGACTTTTGCTCAGAAGCTAGAACAACAAGGAAAGAAAACGCCGTAAAATTCAATATGAGATCGTCATACATCTCAAAACTGCACATGATGAGATCTAATAAAAAGAACAACTTGATGTGTTTATACATTAGTTAAAACGTTGTAAGAATATGCAAATCCAGTTATGGAACATTAGCTCATTCATATGCGTGTAAAAACCATTGTCAGGGCATGGTATATAAAACGCTTAGGTGGGATAATTCTCGCCCCCATGTCCTTAATGGAATTGAAAATTCTTGACCCGTAAGATAGAATTTTATTTTTCCTATGTCAGGACCGGAGGTTTTGGATTATGCTTGTTTAAAAGTTGCTGGAAAACAATAGAAGCCACATCTAAAATCTGTTTATAATAAGATGTTTTGAATGTAGAATCATGACCAGTCAGCTGCTCTCACTATGTCCTGTAACTGGAATCCCAGAGAAAAGGATTTTGATGCCATTGCGCCTGAGCGCCAAACTTAGAAGTGTCAACTACTGCCTCAGACAGAATCCATCTCACCCAACAAGCTAAGGTATCTGAGGATACTGGTGAAACGGTTTCTGCAAAGCAATCAACAGTTGACCTCCCGGAGATTGTCAAAATTCCCTGGCATGATCTTCATATTCTTTTAAACATTGTACAACACAAAGTTTGGCGGCCTCCGGAAAACTAATAAAAGATACTTGCCTGGAAAAAGTTTTCGTTCTTCTGGAGATAGAAAAAGTAGCGATCTCTGGTGAAAAAATGCATCCAGAAATGTATAGAACTCCCACATCTGATACTTGTCTACATGATACTAAACACAAAAGCATTGTTGGATTAGTGGAGAGTTGTTTTCTGGATAGATCGACATTGAAAGGTCAGCGTCGTAAAAAATTTAGGATAATGTTAACATCCCATAATTGTGCGTATTTTGGTTGAGGAGGATTAGCCAAACGGATACCTCTTATTACCCTACTTACCAAAGGATGTTCTCCCAACGGTTTGCCGTCCAAAAATGTGTGGCCTACCTAAATGGCTGACAGGTAATTATTAACCGAGAAATAGCTAAGACCATCAGAAGCCATTTCTGCTAGGAAATTGACTATAGCAACTGTGGTCTCCCCGAGGGATCCAGACTTCCTGTGTCGCACCAACCCAGCCACTTACGCCAAGCTGAAGCGTAGCATTTGTGAGTGGAGTCTGACCATGAAGCAGAAATGAAAGTGACAGATTGCTCCGAAAGCTCTGGCAGATGCCAGTGTTGCCAGAAATGCACCAGGCCATGAGTTGCAGTCTGCTCTGATGAAGAAGAGGATGGGACCTCCCTGCTGGGTCCAACAATAGTTCCGGAAACGAGGGAATCAGAACTGGGAGGTCTCTGGACATGTCTAGAAGGACGGGGAACCAGGGTTGAGCCCTCCATCAAGGAGTAATCAATATCAACTCTGCCCTCTGATGTAGTGTCTGAGTTGCGACTCTCGGTATCATTAAGAAGGGAGTGAATCCATATAGGATAGAACCCTTCCACCATTGGAGGAAACATCCCTGGTCAGAGACGGTCTCCAGGAGAAAAAACAAGAGAGTTGGTGAGAGAGATGAGATGCAAGTAAGTCTATTTGACAGTGGCCCATCTCAATTGAAGGGCTTGGAACACCGAATGGTGAAGTTTCCACTCTCTTGGGTCCCTGAGATGTCTGGAGTTCCAGTCTGCTACTGTGTTGAGTTGACCCAGAAGATACTCTGCCGTCAACAAAATCTAATTCTGAAGGCAGTAATGCCACAGGGCTTTCACTATTTTTGCTAGTACCTGTGATCTCGTCCTGCCCAGCTTGTTGAGATAATGTACAGTGAAAACACTGTTCTTGCATAGAAGAACGCAACAATTTGAGCAGGGAGCCAATGTTTTTATGACAAAGGAGCCTGATAACAACTCCAAACAATTTATGTGAAGAAGAGACTCTTCTCTCGAACAGCGGCCTCCTGTGGAGAGGGAAGTGCACCTTGCTCCCCAGCCCCATTTGCTGGCTTCCGACTCTAGAATGACGTCCGGACGAGAGCCGAAAATAGCTCTGCCGTTGCACGCTGACATGTGGTCCAGCCACCTCTGGAGTTCACTGTGAGTCTCTGGGATGAGATTGATAAGTTCTGCATAAGATAGAAACTTCTGGAGGTCATGGGTTTTTAAACGTTGAAGTACCCTGTAATGAAGAGGCGCTGGAAAGATGGCTTGTATTGAGGAAGCCAGCAGGCCTACTATCCTAGCTAGGTCCCTGAGAGCGATTTTGTCCTTGAGGAGAGTGGACTGGATCTCCTTCTGAATTGAGTGAAACTTCCGGCTTGAAGCGAGAGAAGAGAGAAAGCAGAGTCGATCTGGACCCCCAGAAATTCCATCTGACGAGATGCGTTAAAGCTGATTTCTTGGAATTTATCAGGAAACCTAGATCTTGGAGCAGGCCAATTGTCCAGTCCAAATGAAGTATTATAGTCTTGGCATCCTGGGCCATGAGAATGTCTCTGAGAAGATGGATCCCCTCCATCTTCAAGTGCCGATAGAGGATTCAGCTGTTGAAGTCTTTCAGGTTTATTACTAAGCGAGACCCTGTCTCTCTTGTTTACTGTAAAGATGTTGCTGCAAAACCCCAAAGAGCCTGGTTGCATCAGAGTAATTGCATCCTTGATCAATAACTGGTGTATCTCTTGTTGGATAAACTCCTGATCTAACTGGGAAAAATGGGTTGACTTTGGTAGGGAAGATTGTCGGGGATCCCCGAAAAATTCTAAATGAAAGCCTGCCACTGTCTCTAGGACCGATGGGTCAGATGTCAGTAGTGCCCAGTTGTGTAGAAAAAATCTGGTTCTGCCCCCCCAATCGCACTGTGGAGGGGCAGATCAGACTTACCTTGCAAACTGAGAGTAGATTTGTAGTTACTCCGGTTGCTACCATTGCCACCGCGGGCACGACTTGCAGGTGTCCTAGCTGGGTAAAAGGTGTCCCTGGCTTGGGACTGATATCCTCTGCCTGCGGGGACGTACCCTTGTTGAGAGCTGTGAGCGGAGGAGCGGCCGGACAGATGCCCTCTACTTCTGCCGACCCTCGCAGAAAGGCGGTTCTGGAGCACCTTGCTCATGGAGGTCTGGGCCTTGTTGAGAGCCATAAACGTATGGGCAAACTTGCCCATGTCCTTGACAAACTTGTCCCTGAAAAGGAGACCATTGGCTAGCTGTCCCGGCTCTGCATTGGCAAGATCCGTTAGTTTAGGATCTATCCGCAACAAGATGAACCTTCTCCACTCCATAGATATGGCGTAGCTTGCATTCCCAAGTATGCATAAAGCGCGTTGGGCCCAACCGGCAAGGGTGTCAGGGTCTATGGAGGAACCTGATTCTTTTGCATGAACTGCCAGATCTAAAATCTTGCATATTGGGCCCTCAAGGTCGAGGAATTTTTCCTGACAGGATCCAAGATCTGTTAATGCCCTTCTTGGGGTCCTTTGTAGAGCATTTTATAAAAGTCGCCAGGTTAGAGTCTAAGTCAGGAGTCATGGCCACCCTGTCAGGGATATCCAGTCGTGGGCATTCTGACCAAAGTGGATTTCTCACATCCTTGTCTAGGGCCTTCCGTAAACGCAAATGAGTGTTCTCAGTTACTGCGGGAAGGGGAGTCCAGTCCGAGGAACAGGGGTGGATAATTGCGTCAGGATCAAAAGTAATGGCAGATGTGGGGTCTACATTGTCAGAAGGAGGGGGGCTGCTCGTCGGAAGACTGATGATTATGTTTTTGAGGCTGTGAGTTGTCGCCTGAGTCAGACGTAGCAGAATGCGTTTGATTTGTCACTAGCGTCATGGGTGGGAGGAAAGGGCGTTGGTGCTGGTGGAGGGTTACACCAAATGCTGGTGGTCTGCTGTCGAGGACTGAGAAAGTCAGGCCATGGGAAGCTGCGTGAGGCCATTCAAGGCCCTGAGGAGTCCGTTCCTCCTTCGGAGAGGTGATAGGCATGGTGTTGGGCAGCCCATAGGGAGGGACCTTCCGGGCGTACCTCTTGAGCTGTCGAGCTACCAGTTGCAGGGCAGCAGCCAATGCCCTGTTAACCAATTGCGCTGCGGAGGCATCTAAGGCATGGACTATATCCTCTGCAAGGAGGAGGTCCTCCTGGTCATGGGAAAAGGAGGTATCTTCGTGGCTCTGCCTGTCGGTCATGTCTGTCAGTCAGATGTGGGTCCATAGAAAAAAGTGGGTGGGGGCTCTCTGTTTTGTAGCACCAGTATATAGTGGGTGGGAACCCCAGAGAGAATTAGACCTTAATGGGAACGCACTTGTTACAGGAAGAGAAGCTTCTTCCTCTAACTCCTTTATAGCTGGTATTTCAATCAGTTTCCCCCTCAGGAACAAAGTCCCTGTCGTGGCCTATTAACTGCCCTTGCAAACGGGCATGAGGGGAACATTCTGCTCTACCGCACACAGCACGCAGAAGCCGACTCTAGCCTGCCGAGTCCAGTAGCGTAGGCACACTGTCCAGAATTCAAATCTGGTGAAAGACCCGCAGAACGAAGCGCACGTGGGCAGTGAGCCAAAGAGAGGACTACCGTCCTCAGTTTAAAATTGTTCCCCATTGCCTTTCTGCACCCCCATCGGGTGCCTGAAGCAAATAGCCTTCCTACAGTTGCTGGAGTGAAGCAGCGTGCGTGCATGCGTGCTTGCCGCTGTCACACCGATCGGCAGATCTCTGTAAAATCGGGTTCGCGAACCAAGGGCATTCTGACGCCTTGCGAATAACCGAAACACCGAAGCTGAAATACAAGTGTGTCGGTAAGCGAACAAGTTAACTAAATTACTATCTTGTCAACACTATAGAAGAAAAAGATTGGGACATGTACTTATCTTTTTGATGCAGCAGCAAAGGAAGAGTTATGATGGTCGCTGTGTTTATATGACAGTGTATGCTGTGATTGGCATTGAGACTGTGATGTCATATTGTTGGGAAATGTACTTTTTCAAAAGTTTTAATTTTATTGGCTGCTGTGAGTTTTACAGTAATAAACAGCAAAGAAGGAGAAGCATAATCCTTGCCTCCGTGTCCTTAATAGAACTGAACATTTTTGAAGCGCGAGCTAGAATTGATTTTTTTATTTCAAAAATCATAAAATACAGATGATGATATGGGTGACATGGATGATACTTGTGATATTTTGGGTGACAATGACCCTTCCTCCCAAAAAATTAAAAATATCCCCTTCTTCCTCCGATCCTTTCATGGCGAAAGCTATTTTAGATTCTGAAAGGACTCCAATGTATGATCCTACCTCATACACCACCACGATTTAACCGAGTGGTTTCCTGCCTTACATGTTGGAGATTACATATCTTCTAGATTATGACTACCACTTAAAAAATAAACCAGGGCCAAATTAAGGTCTGAGTGCCCTTAACCTTCTTTGCCCTCCAATATTACATATACTCCATATATTGATCAACCCCTCCTTACTTTCTTCTCCAGATTTGGTGAGGATCTCCTGAAGGGTGGTGACAAAGCCTGATCAACTTGCGAGGATAAACTGCTTGACTTGGTGGCCCCTTTAGCCTCCATCTTTGACATGGTGGAGGCAGCCAGACTGGAAAATATAGATGTTGACCCGTTGGACCTTTCATTATGGATCCAGAGAGCCTTCTGCCTTCTGGGAAATGCTAACGCAGCCATCACCCATGAACGGAGGTAAGGACTTTTGCTAAAATTAGATCCAAAACGTGCAAACTTAATAACACTTGATCCTGGTATCAAGACGGATGGCTTTCTATTCAGGGAGTATTTCATCAAAAACCTGAGTAGATAAGTAACTACCTTTTCCCCAATAGAGAAGGCACAACCTCTCAAAGTCTCTCAAGAAAGCGGGCCGGTAGAGGCAGGAGCCGCTTTACAGGCTGACATAGAATTTGTTTTGGCACATTTTGTAAATGCTTTGATTTATTTTTACACTAGCTGTGAATAGAGGTATTCCCCTCCTTGATAGGAGGCCTGGGAGGATCCACGTCTTCAATCTGGGGTGAGGAATTCTCACTGGTCAGTGAAGCGCCAGTAGGGTTGACATATTCTTGGGTCTTATTAAATGAAACGGACATTAATTTACATTTTCTGCTTTCCCCCACAGAATGGGCCATAAAAGATTTGGACATCATGCTCTTAACAGAGTTTTCTACTTTTTCCTGACATTTTGTCCATTGAGGCCACAACGGCCTGTTCAACCGAATTGTTAATAAGATCACTTAAATCTTTTTTTTAAATTTCACCCTCAGCATTGTTATCCTCATTTGGGGTGAACTATCAATTTCCATAGTAAATTAAACTTAAAATAGGCTTTCTGTAAGTAAAGGTGGCTAAGAAAGAGTTAAAACTATGAGGAGCAGATAGGAGATGGAGATAGGGGACTAAACATGCCCAAGGAGGCTTGAATACTCTTGCCTGGGGCCGATGAAGACAGGAGGGCATAGTTGTAGGCCCGCTCCCCTGCTGACATGTAGCGTCGAAGAAAGAGCCGGCATGAGGAGTCATGGTTGGAGGCAGAAGAGGGAAAGCGTGTCTTATGACGCACGAAGAAGGTAGAATGCGCGTGAAGGGGAAACCGGGAGATGAGGCGATAAAGCCTCATGAAGGCAGAGATGGTGTCGGGAGGCAGTTGTGGAGCGAACAGGTGCAACGGTTAAAAGCCGTTGGATATACGCGATAAGAAGCACGCCCTGTGGAATGTTATGAATGCACCCGGACTGCTTAATAAAGAAACAGCAAAATGCTTATAATAAAGTAAATACAATTATTACATCAGCACTGAATACATGTATAGTAATATGTGAAATATATAAATTAAAAACATGTATAATGAGGTGCTTACCTTGACTACAAACGTTATGTTTTTCATTGCCATTGGCTATTCTTTACTAAGCCTCAGGAGGATTGTAGTTTCTTGACTGCTGCTGTTTAATTATAGCAAAATTAGAGAAGCATAATAGGAGCCTCCGGTCTTGACATAAAATTTCTCACATCATAACACATCTTCCCCATTTAAAAAAAAAGAAATAAATATTTATTATGTGTAAACTCGGATAACTAAATATGAAACAGTAAGAATAACATGACAACTTCAGAATAAGTGTCACTATAGTTGCCAAAAATATTATTCACTACTCACAAAAATAATCTCGGAGCGTCTTGTTTTTTTTTTTTCACAACTCTGCCTAGCCTGCTCAAAGTTTCAACTCTAGTTTAATTTCCTGTTCTGGTTACCTGGTTGGGTGTTTGATACTTCCCCACCCTCTATCACATTATCTCCAGTATTCTGCTGCTCATTATTCAATGAGCTTGAATTTCCTATTTGGATGGCATCATCTTCTTACAGCCTTTCAAAACTTGATCTTGTCGTCCTATTATCCTGTTCAGCACTGTCAAGCACGTTTACTTTGTAGATACTTACAAATGCATTTACAAAGGAGTTTTGACATGGAGAGCCGGAGTGAAAAATCAATGACCAAAGGTCTGTTTATTTTTGCTGCAGCAAAGAGGACAGATTCACAACTGGCATCCCTGGCCCGAAGTAAAGTGTGCTGGCAAGGAGCGTTTAACAGTGATATTTATACTCATACATCAAAGGATACATAAAGTAAGTAAATAATGATATACGCCATACAGATATTTTAAGGAGGGAATCAGTTTCCACACACCGGTTCCATTCCCTGCTTTGTCCTCGACTACCTTCTGCAGCTGCCTGACTTCCCACATTCTTTAGACCCTTCAAAGGATTGTGCGGTTCAGAGGTATACAGGGAGTGCAGAATTATTAGGCAAATGAGTATTTTGACCACATCATCCTCTTTATGCATGTTGTCTTACTCCAAGCTGTATAGGCTCGAAAGCCTACTACCAATTAAGCATATTAGGTGATGTGCATCTCTGTAATGAGAAGGGGTGTGGTCTAATGACATCAACACCCTATATCAGGTGTGCATAATTATTAGGCAACTTCCTTTCCTTTGGCAAAATGGGTCAAAAGAAGGACTTGACAGGCTCAGAAAAGTCAAAAATAGTGAGATATCTTGCAGAGGGATGCAGCACTCTTAAAATTGCAAAGCTTCTGAAGCGTGATCATCGAACAATCAAGCGTTTCATTCAAAATAGTCAACAGGGTCGCAAGAAGCGTGTGGAAAAACCAAGGCGCAAAATAACTGCCCATGAACTGAGAAAAGTCAAGCGTGCAGCTGCCACGATGCCACTTGCCACCAGTTTGGCCATATTTCAGAGCTGCAACATCACTGGAGTGCCCAAAAGCACAAGGTGTGCAATACTCAGAGACATGGCCAAGGTAAGAAAGGCTGAAAGACGACCACCACTGAACAAGACACACAAGCTGAAACGTCAAGACTGGGCCAAGAAATATCTCAAGACTGATTTTTCTAAGGTTTTATGGACTGATGAAATGAGAGTGAGTCTTGATGGGCCAGATGGATGGGCCCGTGGCTGGATTGGTAAAGGGCAGAGAGCTCCAGTCCGACTC
Organism: Pleurodeles waltl; assembly: GCF_031143425.1. NCBI lineage: Eukaryota > Metazoa > Chordata > Amphibia > Caudata > Salamandridae > Pleurodeles > Pleurodeles waltl. Next base: position 486,560,114 of record NC_090449.1, read on the forward strand.
AGACGCCAGCAAGGTGGAGGTGGAGTACTGGTTTGGGCTGGTATCATCAAAGATGAGCTTGTGGGGCCTTTTCGGGTTGAGGATGGAGTCAAGCTCAACTCCCAGTCCTACTGCCAGTTCCTGGAAGACACCTTCTTCAAGCAGTGGTACAGGAAGAAGTCTGCATCCTTCAAGAAAAACCTGATTTTCATGCAGGACAATGCTCCATCACACGCGTCCAAGTACTCCACAGCGTGGCTGGCAAGAAAGGGTACAGAAGAAGGAAATCTAATGACATGGCCTCCTTGTTCACCTGATCTGAACCCCATTGAGAACCTGTGGTCCATCATCAAATGTGAGATTTACAAGGAGGGAAAACAGTACACCTCTCTGAACAGTGTCTGGGAGGCTGTGGTTGCTGCTGCACGCAATGTTGATGGTGAACAGATCAAAACACTGACAGAATCCATGGATGGCAGGCTTTTGAGTGTCCTTGCAAAGAAAGGTGGCTATATTGGTCACTGATTTGTTTTTGTTTTGTTTTTGAATGTCAGAAATGTATATTTGTGAATGTTGAGATGTTATATTGGTTTCACTGGTAATAATAAATAATTGAAATGGGTATATATTTTTTTTTGGTTAAGTTGCCTAATAATTATGCACAGTAATAGTCACCTGCACACACAGATATCCCCCTAACATAGCTAAAACTAAAAACAAACTAAAAACTACTTCCAAAAATATTCAGCTTTGATATTAATGAGATTTTGGGTTCATTGAGAACATGGTTGTTGTTCAATAATAAAATGAATCCTCAAAAATACAACTTGCCTAATAATTCTGCACTCCCTGTAGATATCAGCCTTCCCCTCCCTAAAATACAACAGCTGAGGCCGGTTAGTTATTTTCACCACATGATTATAATGAGTAACGTGCCCCAGCTAGGGAAAGAAACCATCTGCAAGCCTGTGGTGTGGAACCAGGCTTATTTTACTTAAACAAATATACATAAGATAACATATACGATAGGCAGTGCATTCAGAGGGAGAACTCAAACTACATGTGTTAAAGAAAAAGGAGCAATACAAAATGGATTCTTACCATCAACCCTTTTTGAGTTTTTCTCCCTGAACATAACCAACGTTTTTCAAAGGAGTTCTAAATTTCCTCCTATATGTTGAATTTTACTCCTACTTCCTTGGAATTGACATTCATGGGGACATAAACAACCGATGGGTATGAGCAACCAGTATCTGTAGTGAGAATAGTGGGATCAATAGCCATTAGGGAATTTATCTCTTCTCTCTGCATCATAGTTCGATTTGTTTCTAGTATTTTAACTGGAGGAAGTTTACACAATTTTAAACAGAAACATAAAGCAGGTAAGCACTGTACTAAAAGACAACTTAATATAATAGCTATTATTCTAAAAAGTATGTATTTAAACAACCAGCCCCACCCGCCGAGCCAAGTCCATAACCATGATAAGCTTAAATTGCCTCCTTCATATTGGCCCCCTTTTTCAAATACCTGTACTGCTTCTTTTATTTTCCCAATATCCAATTCTATCTCTGATTTGTTGACAAAGTAGCAGCATTTTTGCTGGTACTGATGTTGAATTAAATCACATACTCCTCCTTGTTGTACCGTAATCAAATCTAGAGCAAGCCGATTTTGTATCGCTCATTGGGCTGCAGAGTTTATTTCTAGCTGTACACTTCCTATGGCCTCCCTGGTGGCATTAAATGCAATGGCTAATTCAGCAGACATGTTCATCATTGCCAGCTGTAAATCGAAAATTCCAAATCCTGGAATAAGAACATGTAATACTTGAAATACCCAGTTCTTTCGTTCCTCCAATATAGGCGTCCCTCGTTTGTACCTATGAGCAAAACTCCCCATGTTAAGGGGCTGGGAAGGTGATATGTTTGATATCACAGTAATGTTGGGTGCCAAGTATGCCAGTGAACATATCCCTTCCCAGTTTATAGGGAGTACTTTATATGCAGTTCTTCCACATACAAAATACATGCCTCCCTGGATTTATGAATTTATAATGGTGTATTTTATTCGGGGCAAACCAACACCCTCAGGTGTGTCATGCTCAGAACTATTACAATACTTGTAATCCGCCCAAATTTCATTTAGCAATGATACATTTGCCCAGGGTGCAACATAAAAACATCTAGCCGTCCGGGGGGGCCAAGGAAAACCTGTGACAATATTACAGGTGAATTCTTCCCATTTCTATCTCGCTCCCTTGAGGGATCATATATCAATCCTTCTGGATCTATCAGAACCTCCTCTTCTCCCACCGTCAGGTTCCAATAATTTAGTGTAATTTTGCTGAGTCCCATTAATTGATGAAGTCCAATTTCTGTCTACTTTCTCCTCTCCTTCAAGATCTCAGTTTCCCGTTTTAATATCAAATAGCAAAGTGTAAACACATTGTTCAGGTGGGACCTTCGCAATGTATTTTGTCTCTGGGGTTTGCCTGTAAAAATAAGTACCAAAACATATGGGAAACATTTTAAGTGTGACATTCTCTCCAGGAATCGGGGAGAGCTTGTATTCTGCCTGGGTATTAGGTAGCAAAGCACACCTAGGATACCACTGATATTCTCGTTGGTCACATCTCCAAGTAGTATTTGGTACAAGACACACTTCACCTCTTTCATAGTAACCTGGTGATACTGGTACTTCATAAAGGCCTATAGGGTCCTCAGGGTGTCTAGACAAGTGCCGGCAAATCCATCAGTCAGTGAGACTTAGTGACTTAGCCAACTTTCCATGAACTTTTATCAATGGATGTAAGGTGGGATTTTGCAACAATGATGCAATACCGCTTGACATTATACATATTAACATGAGGGTCACCAAGTACTTCATTATTGTTTTGTTGAAATAGTTATAAGGCCACTCTTCTCTATTCTCTCGAGGGATATTTGTCCTGCCAAACTGATATATTTTCATAATTTTATTCTACTCTCCTCCTTGTTCCTACTACCTTTCTATGGTGCCGTTCTACTCGTCTCCACCACCTATGAGTGTTTAAAAATATACCCACACAATTTCCAAATATGCAAATGCAAAATATTGAGACCACTATACTAATAATCATATATATATATATATATATACAAATTAGTGAGTTTCGTTCAACGTTCACAATCGACTAGAGTTCAGCAGCGCCGTGCTTCCCGCTCTACCAATATGGCTGCACTAATTGGTCCATAAACTAGTTTTTCAAACACTGGACAATAGGTTTTGGCTTGATCCTGGGTCCCTTGATCATTCCTTGTTGAGTTTTTACTCCTGATGAGAACTCAACTCTCAGTGAGTAGGTCGCGATACTTCAAAGCTCTTCTTCAGTATAGTTCGTCAGTTTGTTCAGTGTTTCAGCAAAATGAGTGCAGAGGCCAGCAATTGAAATCAGATCGGTGGTGTGCTGGGTACTTAAAAGAAAAGGCACCTTCATTCCCGCTGGGACTACAAGCCGCACCAACCCTAATGACTGGCCGCTTCTGTAGAACTGGTACTTGGTTTTTCTCAACAGTCACAGAACTGTTAACCCCACTTACACACTTTCTTATCACAGTTAATGTTCTTGTGTTGTTGCACAGGCTAGTCACCGGTGTTCATGTTAGTGCTGAGGTTTCAGTCATCACAATCATTTACAACCTCGTCGCCCAAAGTGTGCGTAACAACAGTAAGGATAGTTTGTTTTAATGCTGGTACATCAGGGGCATCGGAAATGCCTGTGGTGGTGAAAGCGGGGAACTGTATTTCATGAAGGCTAGCGTGCCGTATTCTGCTGAGCAAAGGATTCCTTGGCCATTCAGAGAAGACCTCAGTTTGCAGTTCCAAGCTGGGAGCTATCAGGGTGATATAAATATAGTTTTTCGTAGGGGTCACCACTTTACACACCTTCAGAATTCTGTTCATTTGGGTGGGCGAGGACGCAGGTTGTATCGGTGAGTTTGTTGATCTTCAAATAGCAAACCTTTGTCACTGGGCTGCTGTGTCACCTTGGGAGCAGAAATGGTAGTACTTGAATCATGTGGAGGGGTTTCCTGTCTCCCTACTTCTCTGTAATCAGGAGACAACGGTAATTCTGCTGCTGGAGTAGGTTGCAGTGGAATTGGTGCACACTTACAATGGCTAGCAGGTATCCAGTTTTTCCTTCCTTCCACTTTCACTGCCGTCTGTGTTGCAGGCAGTACCTGGGCTGGCCCCCGCCACCTGGGCTGAAGACTGTTGGTTCTTTGAAAGTTCTTTGTCATAAGCAAATCCCCCGGCTTGAAAGGGTGACCAGGGCCTTCAAGAGGAGTCGGTAGGCTGGCCTTGACCTGTTGGTGGATCAAACGCAAATCTTTAGTCAATTGTTTACAATAGCCTATAAACAAAGGATATTGTACTTCAGAAAGCTTCTTTGGTCGTGGTACCCCCCAGATATTGGCTGGCCTTCCCATGACTATCTCGTAGGGGGATAATCGTGACTTGCTACTGGCAGTCGTCCTAATGGACATTAATGCTAGGGGCAAAGCATCTGCCCATTTTAAATTGGTCTCCGCACAAATCTTAGCTATTTTGCTCTTCAAAGTGTAATTATACTTTTCTAAAAGGCCCGCTGATTGTGGGTGGTTTGCAGCATGAAATCGCTGTTTGATGTTAAGGGCGGTACAGACTTTTCCCATTACCTCATTAGCAAAATGACAGCCATTGTCACTCCAGACTAATCTTGGTAATCCGTATCTAGGAAAGTACTCTTTGAGTAATATTTTGGCGGTAGAGAGGGCACCATTGTTTTTTAATGGGTAGGCCTCTATCCATTTTGAAAACATACATACTACCACTAACACGTATTTCAGTTTGTTACATGGTTCCATGTGGATAAAATCCATCTGTATAGCCTCAAAGGGAAGGTCAGGAGGGGCAAAATTGCCAAGGGGCATAGGGGTCCCTTTTCCTGCATTGTGCACTGCACACACCATACAACTCTTGGCCAGGTTATTAGCAGCTTTGGATATCATGGGATTACTCCAAACGTGGTCCAAAGCTGTCTTGATGCCTTGGGCACTGATGTGTGCAGGACTGTGGGCCATAGTGACCATAGCGTGTACATAACAATTAGGTAACATCCATCTTCTTCTGTCTGTGTCATCTGTGTAACAACCCTCACTGTCTAGTCTAACGTTCTATCCCACTGTTCCCTTTCCTCTGCTGTTGCTTCCGCTTGCATATCTCTCACACACTGCAAGGTATTTTCTAGTACTTCGTTCTTGGGCTCCCCGCTGATACTACTCTCAACGTATGCATTGTCAAATGGTGCTCATGCTGTTGTTTGGCAGTAGAATCTTGCAAAAGCATTTCCTCGTCCTATATCATCAGTAATTTTCTTTTGGGCACTACACTTAATGATTGCGACCTGACGGGGTAAGCCAAGAGCATTCAAAAGTGCCACAATCAAGTTGCCATGCTGAATGGTAGTGCCGTGTGACGTGATAAAGTCTCTATTCGCCCAGAGTCGCCCAAAATTATGAGCGACTCCAAACGCATACTGCCAGTCAGTGTAGGTATTAACACTAAGATGTTCACTTATTTCACAAGCTCTGGTTAGGGCAATTAATTCTGGAGCCTGTGCTGAATTTTGCGTGATTCTATGAGATTCAACCACTGTTTTTAATGTGGTGACGGCCTAGGCTGCAGTGGTTGTACTGTCTGGTAACCTGATGCAAGACCCATCTACAAACAGCTCCCCCTGTGGGTCAGATAGGGGAGTGTCTGTTAAGTCTACCCGTCCCTTGGTTTCTTCCTCAGTGGCAAAAATGCAATTATGATCGAATTCTACATTGTCTTGAGGGAGGGGTAGTAACGTAGCTGGGTTCAAGACATTGCACCACTTCAAAGTAATATTTGGACTGAACAATGTTAATTCATAACCTGTTAGACGAGCACTGGTGAGGTGCTGCGTCTGTGTCTTGTTTAACAAAATATCAACTGCATGAGGAACCATCTCAGTGAGCGGATTGCCACCAACAAACCTATCACTTTGTTTCACCGCAGCAGCTGCAGAAGCCACTCCTCTAAGACAAATAGGCAAAGCTTGCGCCACAGTGTCCAAGGTGGAAGAGAAGTATGCACAAGGGCGTTGTCTCCCACCTTGATCCTGTGTCAAAACAGACAAAGTACAGCCATGCTTTTCATGCACAAATAAAACAAATGGTTTGCTGTAATCCGGATTACCCAATTCAGGAGCAGAGAACATCGCCTTTTTTAATTCCTGAAAAGCCTCCTCACATCTGTCAGTCCAAGGTACAGGAGAGGACACATCTGAAAGTGTCAGAGCAATTAATGGTTTTGCTATAAGTGAAACATTTGGAATCCACTGTCACAAAAGGATGTTAATCCCAAATATGCTCGGACTTCAGAAGGGGTGCGTGGTGCAGTCATTGTATGAACCAGTTTTATTCTGTCTGGATGTAATCTCCTTCCCTCCTTAGAGAGGAGGTGTCCTAGATAGGTGACCTCCGCTCTACAATACTGCAATTTTGGGAGGGACACCTTATGGCCCAGGGATGCTAAATGATGTAATAATGCAACAGTATCAGTCGTACATTGTGTCATGGAATCTGAGGCAATTAAAATATTGTCAATGTACTGCAACAGTGCAGAGCCTGAAGGTGGATTGAATTTGTCTAGTTGACGTTTGACATTGACTATATACACTTGGGGACTCCACAAATCCTTGAAGAATTCTTGTCATTGCGAATGATCTACCAAATATTGCAAAACTGAACAAATATTGGCTTTCTTCGGCGATTGGAATACTAAAGAACGCATTCTTCAAATCGATGACAGAGAAATAACACACAGAGGGTGGGATCATGGTGAAAAGACTATTCATGTCTGGTACCACAGGAAACTGAAGAATGACTATTTTATTTATTTCTCGGAGATCAATAACTAATCGATATACTGTGTTATCAGTAACTGATTGCTCAACATCTGATCAATTAGCATCACTTTGTTTCTTGACAACAGGAAGAATTGGACTGTTACAGGGGCTGCTCACTATTTCCTTTATTACACCTGCATGCACAAGGTCAGAAATGACTGCCTTGAGCCCTTTTTCGCTTGCTTTAGGTAATTTGTATTGCGGAACACGAGGTAACCGGGCACCTGGTTTGATTTTTATTACAATAGGGTCGATATCCATAAGGCCTACATCATTTTTGCCTTTGGCCCATAAACGAGGGTCTATTTCCGCTAGCTCTGGGTAAGTCGTATTCCTGTGAAAACATGCACCGGGTAGGGGCAATACTATCCATAGTTACATAGACACCATCCATTGAACAGTGAATAACTGCATTTAATTTCTTTTACAAATCTAATGCAAACAAGTTTTCATTGCAACCTGAGGTTAAAGAGAGTGGCGTGTGTACTGTAAATGGCCCTACAGTTACTCTCATAGGTGCTGAGATGGAGGTCACCACGGGGATCCCAGAAATCCCAATTGACGTGGTATGAAGCCCAGACAGGGGAACTCCGGGGACTGCAGAATGTGCAATAGATGTTCTGGTGGCACCAGTATCTAGGAGAAACTTATGGGCCCTCTCCTTCGATTTTTACATCGATATAGGGACCACTCTGATCTACACGAATACTTACTCGCCCCTGGCCCTGTCTGTGGCTGTCCTAATAATTGTATAATTCAGAAAAAGAATAATCAGCATAATATTGTCGTTAAAATGCATTGTCAAAAATATTAGTGTTATGCAGGACCTGGTTTCCATTCTGCAAATTCTGACCATTTCTACCTCTTCCTTGCCCTCGTGTATTACCTGACGCGTTCCCTCTGTCAAGTGACATACTCTGCCTTCCTTCCAGTAATGGGCAAGTATCACGCTAATGGCCATCTTGTTTACAGTAGGCGCATTGGTTGGTATTCAGTCGGCGGTCTTGTGGTGCTGCAGATGCACCTTGCCCTCGACCCCTTCCCCATCCCCTTGGTGGGCCACCCCTTGGCTGAGGGGTTGTGTCCTGCTGGGGATATGCCTGCTGTAATAGTACCTTTTTTCTTCAATTCTTTTACTGACTTCTCATTCTTTTCTAATTCTTCCTTATACCTGCTCTCATAATATTGTGCCATCTGTAAAATCTCTGCCTGTCCCATCGTCATCCACGAGCTCTCTGTTGCTTTTCATTTTTGTGATATTTCAGGTAGAAGGCCATTAACAAAGCGTTCCACAAATAGTGTGACACCTGTTACAGTGGCGAGGTCTTGACCGCTAAAATCTATGAATGCTTGTTCAATTCTAGTAAAATAATCTGGGACATCTTCACCTGTTTTCTGTTTATAAGTGGCAAGTTTTCCCCAGTCCACAGTTTGAAGGGGAATAACAGTTTCTAGTTTAGTCCATATTCGGTTAGGTAAATTTAAAACATCCTGATGAGGCAAGGCTCCTGGTGCCCTGCGTGCTTCATGTTCTTCTAAAACCCTCCATGTAGCTCCCAAAGTAGGCGCATCTTCTACTCTTCGAATTTTATGGCAGACTTCAGGGCCCAATAAGACCCCAAAAAAATAATCAGTGTCTTTGAGGGTCATGGTGGTGGTGGAATTGCAGTTCTAAAGTCACGATAGAACCCAGCTGGATTCTTTTGAGGATCGGCAAATCCTTTTTTATAGCCATCACCTCTTCCCTTTTCCAGGGGACATGGACAAACTGAGCCATAGATACCGGAGGCGGTTGGCCGGCTGCAGCTGCGATTGCAGCACCAGTTGGAGGACCAGGATGTACATCCCTCATTGGGAATCCCTTCTCATACATTTTTAGGACTTGTTCTCTAGCTAAAACGCAAATGCGTACTCCCTCTATTAGGTCCTCACCATCAAGTCTACAGGCTGCGCTCTCACGCCAAAGTTGGTATAATTCTTTTTGATAAGGGATGGAGTCCCTATTACCACAGCACCAATCTGCTTCCAATTTTTCAATCATGTACTTAATTGCTAATTGCTGTTCAAAATGTGGCATATCTTGTACTGTGTGCATAATATCGGTGTGAGTGTAAATAGGATTTGCCATCCAACTCCCTGACTGATTTTTGATAACCCGTCTTTCATTTTCCCCAATAGTGGAGCGAGTATTAGGGGGTGAAATCAACTTCTTGGGTGTACATAGAAGGTTTGGGGTATCAGGGGTAGAGAACATTGTTTGTAAGATTGCGTTTTCCGTGGGTGGCGGCGAAACAGGGGGCTGGGGAACTGGAACTTGGGCTGAGGTCTGAGGTTGCTGTGTCACTGGCTGATGTGGTGGTGCACCTTGATTTCCCAAATTGTGCCCTTGCCCTTGCTGCTGTTGCTGTGCCCCCATGATAGATTGGGCTACTGCAGGGGGGTGTAAGGTGGAGGTGTAGTGGGGCTATTATCTAACATCTGTAGCAATACCTCATCTTCCTCTAATGCATGTTTGGATTCTGTCTGCTTTGATACATAACTTCCCTCCACCTGGGCTCTATGGACTCTATCTTCAGACTCAATTCTTTTCTGGGTTTGGGAATGGTGGTATTGTGCTGCTTTTTGCATTATGGTTTTCCTTTGTTCTTTCTCTACCAATTTATCTGTCTTCATTTTTCTTTTGGTGGCCTCAGTTTCACATTTTCTGTATACCTCAAACATGTGTTGTCTAGCCTTTTTATGAAATAAACATTCCTGTAGGTAGGTTATTTTCTTTAAATCGAAAGAACCATCCTCCGGCCACTGGAGGTCAGGACAATGTCTAGTATATCTGCACCATATACTGTTATACAAATTATTCTCTGAACCATAATCCTTTAACTTGTCCCACCCTGGTGTTCCCTCTTTTGGGATCGGTTGTTTTTTATCTAAACTTGGAACATGATTTCGGCGAAAACAACGACGTAGCCCTTGCCAGCATTTTTTATTTCCCATATCTAACCTTTTAAATTTCAAAATGTAACATGCAACAAAGTAACTTTTTCAAACCCCTTTTATCAAATGCTTACCAACTTTCAAATTGGTCCAGGCCTGGACAAAATATTCTAAATTAACAAAACAGGTGTGATACAAATTGTCAAATGGTACCTTGTACAAATGAAAATTTACCAAGCACTAATCATTCCCAAAATTGATAAGTTATCTAAAAACTATTATTCTCTCAAATGCAAGTTAAAGCAGACAAACAGCCAGCGAGGAACAGTCTCACCTGATTATCTGCTTTTCCTGGATTTCTCTCCGGCCGCCCGTGTCCGACTAATCAGTCAACTTAAAAACTGATGTTCAGGGTCTTCGCTGGGACGTCGTGAACAGCGAGGAGAGGCCTGCTCGGCGGATAAGATGCAGCTGCTTTGAAAGTAAGTCTTTGTGCAGGGGCCCCTGGAATCTACACCTTGGAACAGCGTCCCCCCCACTGGCAGAACGTCTCGTGACAGCACTACTGAAGATATCCACTGGAAGGTCCCTGTTCGGGCACCAAATTGTAAAGCACGTTTTAAAGATACTTACAAATGCATTTACAAAGGAGTTTTGACACGGAGAGCCGGAGTGAAAAATCAATGACCAAAGGTCTATTTATTTTTGTTGCAGCAAAGAGGACAGATTTACAACTGACATCCCTGGCCCGAAGTAAAGTGTGCTGGCATGGAGCGTTTAACAGTAATATTTATACTCATACATCAAAGGATACATAAAGTAAGTAAATAATGATATACGTCATACAGATATTTTAAGGAGGGAATCAGTTTCCACACACCGGTTCCATTCCCTGCTTTATCCTCGACTCCCTTCTGCAGCTGCCTGACTTCCCACATTCTTTAGACCCTTCAAAGGATTGTGCGTTTCAAAGGTATAGATGTCAGCCTTTCCCTCCCTAAAATACAACAGCCGAGGCAGGTTAGTTATTTTTACCACATGATTATAATGAGTAACGTGCCCCAGCTAGGGAAAGAAACCAATTGCAAGCCCGTGGTGTGAACCAGGCTTATTTTACTTAAACAAATATACATATGTTAGGCTTATTTTACTTAAACAAATATACATAAGATAACATATGCGATAGGCAGTGCGTTCAGAGAGAAAACTCAAACTATATGTGTTAAAGGAAAAGGAGCAATACAAAATGGATTCTTACAGCACAAGTTTAATTATTTCTTTCCTCATTCTTGTCATCTTTCCATTTTACACAAGGAGATAAAAGACAAAGGCCATACCTTTCTTTCTCTCAGTGACACTGAGTTGCAAATGTTTTTTCAATGACAAATGGTTTGGAAAAAGAAATTTGTTTCTTCCCAATAAGTCCATTTTTCACTCTTAGCCTGTCACCAGCGTTCACACGTACTGCTTTACATTTGTGTTTCATGTCATATTTTTTGTACTCTTTCTGTGCATTATTCAACTTCCCTTTCATTTCCTCTGGAATCCAGTCCACTCTTCTAGCTGTTTTAACCACCCCGTGTTATCTTTAGACATCAGGTTTCTCCCCCACATGAGTTTAAAAAGACTGGATCCTGTGGCTCTACATGGAGTAATTGTGTATGCCCATTAGTTTTGAACAACTCTGTTCTCCATACAAGTTAGTTGCTACTAGCTAGCTGGATAAAACCTTTTATTGCATGGTTAAACAGTTCAACAGCACCATTCCCTGCAGGATGGTACACAGAAGTGGTGTTATTCCTAATGCCCTTCCTCTTCAGGTATATTCTAAGGCTTTCAGATGTAAATTGTTGCATATCCGCCTTGCTTACAGTCTCTATTTCTGGCCATTTGGTAAAATGATCAGTTACCACAATTACATACACCTGTTCATAGTGTTCACTTATGGGTCCCATTATATCTGTACCAATATTACCCCAAAGCATTTCTGGGCTAGTTATGAGATGTAATGGTGGTCTAAGGGGGACCCAAGTCTTATTTGAATTTTCACATTGTATACAATTCCTAATACATCTTCCAATTTCTTTATCTAAGCCTGACCACCAGTACCAGTTGTTCACTCTGCTGTTGGTTTTGGTCATGCCCAAATGTCCTTAGTGGCATAACTCAAAAATCTTGGCTTTCAATTTTTCTGGAGGTACAACTTTACCACTTCTCCGAACAAAGGGGCAGATGTAGGTAGCTAAAAAATTGCAAATCGGAAATTGCGAGTCGTTGTGACTCGCAATTTCCGACTCGCAATATGGTATCCAACAAGAAAAAGCGACTCCATTTTGCGACCGCGCTAAAAACGAATACGCAAATTACGTGTGGGTGTCGCAAATTGCGACTGTGCCTCAAATTGAATGCAGGTGCAGCAGAACACTCTGGAAAACGCTTCCTGGCTCTTGATGATGACATCACAGCCAGGAAGTTTACTAATACACCTGGGAGGAGGGAGGACCACACCCATTTCCAACTGCTGAACAGCCAACAGGAGGAACAGCAGCTACAATGGAAGAAACAGCCAGGAAGAGAAAGATAAAATTTGCTGAAAAATAACTGGAGGTGCTGACGGACGAATGCTGCCAGCACCATGATCAACTCTTTGGGAGAGCAGCCCTCAGTGTGCCAGAGCAGGAAAAAAAGAGGATTTGGAGTGAAATCCAAGACATAGTAAATTCAATGGGTGTGAGCCACAGGAGCATTGAGGAACTTAAAAAAAGGTGGTATGACCTGCGCTCCCGGACCAAGGAGAGGGTGGCAGAGCGCCTCCGGGAGATGAGGGGCACTGGAGGAGGACCATCTACCATACCACCAGCCACACCCTTGGAGGAAAGAGTGAAGGAGACTCTGGAGCCAGAGGCAGTGTCCGGAATAGGAGAGCTGGACACGTCAGCGCCATGACCATCAACCAGTGAGTACCATGTGGAGAAGTGTGGCACAATGGTTAGAGCGGCAGACCCTGAAGCAGAGATCTGGCTCAAGACCAGGGTTCAAGTCCCGCTTCGGCAGGTCTTGGGCTCAATTCCCTTGGACCAGATAATTCTCGCCTCGGTGCCTAATCTAATTAATGGGTCCCACTCTGCAACTCTGGGCAATAGCTTGCTTAATCTCCACAACGGCCCCAACAGCGCTTGGATGCCTGGCTTCACCCTGGGGGTGCCCAGGAGTGGGCACCTCACAGGGAAAAGCCAGGAGGGGTTCCATAGCGGTATGAGTACAGCGCCTTGAGACCCTAACGGGTGAGTAGTGCGCTATACAAGTGCAAAGTTTACAGTTTACAGTTTTTACCATGAGACATGCATGTACACCCATATCTTCCATACCCCCACCCACCTAGTACACAGCAGCATTCACAACCAAAATAGCTCCATTTCAGAGTAGCAACCACCTGAATGGTGCATTATGGGCAATGTAGTCAAGTAGGCAGCTGATAGGCAACAGTTTATTAGGAAGCATATAACAGATGGTAGATACTGACAGTGTGTTCCCTATGTCCCACAGGTCTCCCACAAGACACCACCTCCAGCCACACCGTCCAGGGGCCACAGGTCAGCCACCAGGCAGCACAGGGCCCAGAAGCAGCCACCACAGGGACCTGCACCACCCAACCACAGTCCCCTGCAGATGCACCAGTGGCCATACTGGAGATTGAGGCAGCACCCGGGCCCAGCCACAGTGCCAGCGTACAGGACACAGAACCACCACCGCGTCGCAGGCGACGTGTCAATGTCCCTACAGTGTCACAGGGAGTAGTAGGGGACGCCTTAATTTCCGCCGCCGAGGCTGCACTCATCCATGGTCAGCACCTGCAGACAAGAGAAATGAGAATTATTTCAGGGGCCATGCGGCCCATGGAAAGAAACCAAACAACAGGGCTGCAACAGGTCCACACAGAGCTACAACATCTAAACAGCAATGTAGGTGACCTTGCGCTCTCACTCAAACAACTGGTGGCTGAACTTGTCACGGAGAGAGAGGGTGCAAGGCGCCGTGACCGGCAGCTCATCCACCGCCTAGACTGCATGGCTGCCTCCATCGTCCGGCTGGCTGTAAACACCACAGGGCTGTCATGCCGCACAGTCAGCCTACAGGTGGACATGGGGCACTTTGCCAGCGATGTGGCTCGTGGGCTGGGACGCATTCGCCACGCAGTCGATATAATGGAGGCACGACAAGTGGCCAGCGGCGCGGCAGACACGCCGCAAGACAGTGAGGAGGGCTCTACGATAAGTAGTGCATCTGCCACAGACACCAGGGTGTTGCGTAGTAGAAGTGCACGGCAGGGCACTGCAGACGCTCCAGGAACCAGCCATGCTGGACAAGCACAGCGTAGGGTGTGAGCTACGCACTGACATACAGTGGAGGCATATGAGGTTAATGTGTCCTCATAGCAGGTGGATTTTTACAGCCCCTGATCAGTAGTTTCTGTAAATAATTTATTGGTTTACATCATTAAAGTTCTTGTTTGTCACCACATACACGATTGTCACACACAAAGAGCCCAGGTGTGAAGTGGAACAGTTAGCACGTAGCTTCCAAAGTATTGGTTTGCAATGTGGTCCCGTCTCTGTCTGCCTTGATTTGCAATGCTTCTATCCCCATGATGGCGATGTGGTAGCTCTTGCTTGTCATCCTCTGAATCTGGGTCTTCTGGGGTGAGATGTAGCCCACGTCTGGTGGCAATGTTGTGCAGTATAGCGCATGCGCCAACGATCTTGAATGCTGTTAATGGGGCATACTGGAGGGCACCTCCACTTCTGTGGAGGCATCTGAATCTTGCCTTCAACAGTCCAAAGGTCTTCTCTACAATATTTCGGGTCCTCCTATGTGCACTGTTGTATCGCCTCTGTCTCATTGCTGGGTGTTAAGTATGGGGTAAGTATCCATGGTCGTAGTGCATATGCACTGTCACCTGTTTGGCACAAAATGTACAATGTTAGCTGGGCATAGATGGGTTCCACATTGACCTGTGTGTATGTCTGCAAGGTGTATTCAGCTATACCTAGGAGGTATCCGTCTCCAAACTCCCCACGTTCTAGGCGTTGGTGTATCCCACTGTGCCTGAAAATGTAGGAGTCATGTGTACTCCCTGGAAATTTGGCAACCATGTCAGTTATAACATAATGGGCGTCGCATACCACCTGGATGTTCAGTGAGTGGGTACACTTCCGGTTGCAGAACAGATATTCCAGATTTGCAGGAGGGCATATTTGTATATGTGTCCCGTCTACACACCCTATTACATGCAGGAAGTTGGCAATCCTGTAGAATTCCAACTTGGTGCTGGCGATTTCTGCCTCATTACTGGGTAGGTATATGTATCTGGACATGTGTGTGAGTATGGCATCTAGGAATGATCTGAAGAACCGTGAGAATGCACTTTGAGATACCACACCTGCCACTGCAATGACCCCCCTGATAGCTACCCGAGGCCAAGAGGTGCAGTGAGCATAGCACTTGCACATGTGTGGGGATGGCGCTGCCGTGCACAGTCTGGCGTTGAAGCTGCGGATTGAGTAGATCTATTAAATCTAGTATTGCGGCACTGCTAAGTCTGTATTTCTCATATATCTCCTCCTCAGTTTGTTGGAAAAGTGTCTGTTTGGTTCTGTATATCTTCTCCTGTCTCTGGCTCCTCCTCCTCATCTGCTGTGCGGCGTGGGCTCTCCTCCTCCTTGCTATCACATATATCTCCGCCATCTTGAGTGGCCCAGGTGCCTTCTGGGTCCCCTTTTATACTTTGGTTATGGTTACCACCTGCTCTGAGTTAGTGGTAAATTGGAAGTGCAAAAAGGGCTTTTTGTGACTAGTCGCAATTTGCGAGTGGCTATTTCATATGGTTTGCGACTCGCAAATTGCGACTTCCTATTTGCGGGTCGCAAAATGGGGTCGCTATTTTTGCGAGTCGGTAATGGCTTGCGTCGCAATTTGCGATTCGGAAATGGGATTTTTGCATCCCGTTTCCGATTTTGCGGGGTTGCAAATTGCGATTCGGGCCATTTGCGACTCGCAAAAGTTTGCTACATCTGGCCCTAAACCTCCTTCTTTGGATAACTCATGTCTCAATTCCCAAAATGGTAACAATTCTCTCTTAATCAGTTATTTGTTAGGCTACCCATCAGACACCATTCTACTCATATATTTCAAGATTATATGGAATGCTCCTGTTCTTCTCTAGAAATACCTTGTAATTCTTCAGAAATGTTTGCAACACAAAACACTTCAACAAAGTCTTCACTCCTCTCACACACCGGAAGTGGCATGCGACTCAAGAAGTCTGCCAGCACATTTTTTGCTCCAGGGACATATTGTACAGCACAATCATAATCAAACAATCTCACAGACATTCGAGCAAGTCTAGGGGAAGCGCCGTACAATCCTGTGGTTGTTAAAACCTTAGTGAGTGGTTTATGGTCACTCCATAAAATAGCTTTCTTTCCCCAAATGTACTGTCAGAAATATCCCAGACCCCACACATATGCCAGCACTTCCCTCTCAGTGATTGAATATTTGTCTTCAGTAAGGGTCAAAGAACAGTAAACAAATGAGATAGTGTGTTCTTTCCCTGACGCATTATTTCGCGTGAGGACAGCCCCAGTACATCTGCCACTAACATTCGTAGTGACTATGCTAGGTAAACTAAGACCAAAACCCTGTAGAGCTGGCTCTGTACATATGTCTTCTTTTATGGAGTCAAAAGTCTTCTGCCATTGATCAGACCATTCAAATTTGTTTTTTCACTTTAGAAGCTACCTGACATTATACTTTTTTGCAGAAAAATCCTTCACAAATTTTTAATAAGATTCTACTAATCCCAAGAAGGCCCGCACCCCATCTTTATTCTTTGGGGTAGGCGCTTCTGTTTTGCTTTACTGCTGACTGAGCCAAAATACACACACTGAACGGAGTTGAAAATATTCTCTGGAAGACATTTATGATAGCTTTTTGCAAGGCTTGTGAAGGAAGGCCTGTATAATCGAAAGTGTACTTCTAAAATGTGCAACAGTGAAGTAAGACCATGTACAAAGAAGCTTCAATTCATAAACAGCAAATGTATACATGCAAGGATACAAACACTCATATTGATATATGTCTATACATTCATACGCAATGCAAAGCAAATAATTAATAAAAACGCATCACCGTAGGGCTTGTCTGGTGCTTCATCTTTCTTCTGCCAGCAAGTCGTTTACCATGGTTCGACCGCAACGAGAAAGAGAGAACTCTACCCTCCCGGGAAATATATCTGGCATTCGACGTCTAAATCCTGAATGAGGTCTCTGCATCTCCCATTGTCGACCTGAGTCTCCTATATACCTTAAACAAATGAGGAAAGAGCTTTCTGGAAAACCCCGTCCCGCTCTGTAAGAAGTATCCAAAAATGCTGGCTATTTTAGGTGAGGGTTGAAAGAAACATGTCGGAACTAGGCTAGTATCCCAAGGTGTCTCTCCGAAGCCTAAGCCGTTCCCTGCTGTACCATAAACATCATTCTAGTACATCCTTATTTTGCTGACTGACTCCTCCATGTTATGTCCCAGTCCTTCGGGAAGAAAAAAACATGCAAAATAGAAAACACGTTGCATAACATGTTTTGTTCGGAAAACTACTTGCACCTTTAATGTGGCAGTGAAGCTAATGCTAAGCTGAATACAAAATGGAGTCTGTAACTGGTGACCTCTAATGTGACGGTGGACAGCTAAGCCAAGTGCAAAGTGGTTCGACACTAAGCCAGTGGTCAAAACACAAATATCACTACAGCTTACTAGATAGCATCCAATAGTTATTTCTTAGGCTTGATCCCTTCATTAGTAATCTCATGTCTTAAGTATGTGACATGTTCCATTGCAAACCTACATTTACTGTACTCTGCAGTGAAACCATTTTTTTCCCAAAATCATAAGAACCTATATTACTTATTGACCATGCTTCTCCTTAGACTTCCCTATGACCTCCCATGACAAATAATATATTGTCTTAGAAGATCAACAATTCTTTTTTCTCTTTAAATAGTACATGCATCAGTCTTTGAAACATCGCAACTGCAGAGGCTAATCCAAAAGTTATTCTTTTGAATCAGTAACACCCAAATGGGTTTATAAACGCAGCGAGGCTTCTGCTATCAGGATGCAGAAAGACTGGGTGGTATGCTGCTCTCAGGTCTGCTGTGGAAAACCACTTTACACCCTTGGTCCGAACCATCATTTCATTAATCCTTGGCAAGGGAAACTGGTCTACTAATATATTTTCATTGAGATCGTGAAGATCAATTTAAAACCTCAATTTGCCTGTATATTTTTTGGCTGCTACCAAGGGCGCAGCCCATTCTGAAGCCTCCATGTGCTCAATTATACCAGCATTTTGTAATTCATCAAGTTGTACCTTCACTCCCTCCTTAAAAGAAAAGGGAATATTTCTGACCTTGTGTATACGTGGTTTAGTGTCACCTTTCAAATGGATTTTTTGTTGGAACTCTCAGTTTTCCTATGCTCCCTGCAAAAACTTTAGGAAACTTTTAAAAAACATAAAAAAATAAATTCTTCTTCCCATCAAACCAGTAAGACTAGTTCAGGGCTGTTGAGGTGTAAGGTAATACCTATTTTACCTTGGTCCTACCACCCCAATACTGATGGCCCCATTATTACAGATACGTATAATTTTCCCATGATCTCTCTAAACCTTACTTTTAGCTTGCTAAACCCCTTTACTTCAATTGGTTCTCCTATAAATGTTTTTATAGAGATATCCATATGTTCTAATTCGTTGCCCAACACTTGCATGAATTTCTCACCCAAACCTTTTTGTTCACAATTGTATAAGGAGAACTAGAATTTGCAACAATAGAGATATCTACTCCACCAATTGTCATCTCACACTTAGGTTTTTTCTTCTGTCTTTCATTCTCTGCTGCGTCCATGTTCATTACTATTTCATCGTCCACACTAAGGAAGCACATGTTTACATTTTCTTCCTCTGAGGAACACAAGAGATCTTCCTTCTCTTGGACAGCAATTTTTACTGTTTCTCGTGACCTTTTCTGACACACTTTTTAAAAATGTCCTATCAACCCACATTTGGAACATTTCTGATTGCAAGCAGGGCACTTCCTGTCATTAGCGAAGTGATGAATGCTTCCGCATCTGTAACATGTTCTTTACGTTGCTGTTTTTTCACTTGTCCTCCATTCCTTGTTGTGTTTTTCGAAGCTTTTTTCTTTTATGTACCTAGACCTGAAGATTTGGCTCTGACATTCACCTTGGCTACAACTGATTCATCATTCTTATTTTTGTTTTCATTCAAAACCGCTTTGTCACATTTTCCTGTCAATTCAGCTCTCTTTACAATATAAATAAACATCTTGGAGTGTTTCTTCTCCTTTAGCCCATAAACTTTCTTGGATGCTTGTGTTCACCACTTGCATCGCAGTTTGATAATTTGATCTCTTATGAGTTCATCATGCAAATTCCCAAAACAACATGTAAGTGCAAGATTCTTCAATGCAGAAACATAATCTTTAATAGACTCTTCATTTCCTTGTTTTCTGTGACAGAACTTCTGTCGGTCTGTCCCCACACACACTGTAGGTTTGTAGTCAATATCTAAATCCTCCAGTGCATTTGAGTAAACATCCCCTTGACCCTCCTGTCTCTGTTTTTTTTTATTGATGCGATTATACACTTTGCGACGACCCAGATTTGAACAGAATAGCAAGATTTTCCTTTTCTTTTCAGCTGTGAAATCCTCATCCTTATCCTCATAATCATTGAATGTTGAACTAAAGTTTGTAAAATATTCTCTCAATTCCTCTCGCTTGCACACAGGTTTGCCTGATGCTGGCACAAAAGCTTGTGGTGGAGAAAGATTCCACACATTGCCTGTAGCCATTCTTGTAATGGTCATAAACATATGTGACAATGGGGCTTTACTTTAATAGAATACACAGTAAGGATGCTTGGTTATTTGAAAGTACCACCAAAACATCAAAGTTAATTAAATTCTCTTTTCTAATTGAATGAAATGCAGGTTTTCATGTCCTATATTCAGAAAACAAGACTTATGTTATTTCATTTGTAACATTTAGGAATCTGTTAATAAAATAGCCTCCAACAGCAGGGTGGGCAATAAATCCTCACAACTCTTCACACAGGTTTGCTTCAGTTCCAAAATCGCCTCTCAAACATTCTGTCGTCTTTTTAAAGTCAGTAGGGCTTGTTTCTTCCCACGACCCCTTTGCCGATTTTCAGTGGGTTGTTGCCACCCACTTAGTTCTTTGTGGCGTTAATTATCCGAAATGTCTTTAGACCTGAAACGCATATGCGTTTCACACGTTGTGGGCTCCTTAATGTTATGATGCCACGCAAATACTTCACAAACCACACACGGATTAAACACCACTTTAAAGTGTACTATGATTGAAGCATAGAAATACCACCCACAAGCTCCTCATCTCCCTGGAAAAATACCAGCCGAGCAAAGGTATTGTAAGAATTTCAGTGTACTGTTGAGGTCTAAGGTACTGGACGTGCACTGGTCTACAGTACATGCCTTTTGAAGGTTGTAGAAGTAGTAATTCCAACGGAATCCGGTTCAATATAATGTAGAATATCTGTGAACTTTAGTTAGAAACACGCTGATGGGTTCAAGTTTGTCAGAGTTCATTGCCAAAAAGTCTAAGAATGGCTTACACGCACCAGATTATTTCACTGTAATTTATTTCCAGTAAAGCATATATCCAACACACTTCAGGAGGAAAGAGAGATGCGTCAGTTCTTCACAGCTTCATTGAAAGTTGTGCCTGAACTGCTTATGACATTCTAGAATTCTCAGATGAATGCCTCACTGTTCACTTGAAGCTAACAATAGTGTCCTACACCAGACATAGGCCCCCATTCCAACATTGACGGGCGGCGGAGGCCGCCCGCTAATGTTGCGCGGCAGAAATACCGCTCCGCGGTCCAGAGACCGCGGAGGGTATTCCAAGTTTTCCCCTGGGCTGGCGGGCGGCCGCCGAAAGGCCGCCCGCCAACCCAGGGGAAAACAACCTTCCCACGATGAAGCCGGCTCGTAATCGAGCCGGCGGAGTGGGAAGGTGTGACGGGTGCTACTGCACCCGTCGCGTATTTCACTGTCTGCTATGCAGACAGTGAAATACAAGCGGGGCCCTCTTACGGGGGCCCCTGCAGTGCCCATGCCATTGGCGTGGGCACTGCAGGGGCCCCCAGGGGCCCCGCGACACCCCCTACCGCCATCCTGTTCCTGGCGGGCGAACCGCCAGGAACAGGATGGCGGTAGGGGGTGTCAGAATCCCCAAGGCGGCGAGGAGGATTCCAACGGGCAGCGGAAAACCGGCGGGAGACCGCCGGTTTTCCTGCACTGACCGCGGCCAAAGCGCCGCGGTCAGAATGCCCTGCGGGGCACCGCCGGGCTGTCGGCGGTGCTCCCGCCAACCGCGAGCCTGGCGGTCACAGACCGCCAGGCTCGTAATGAGGGCCATAATTCGAACATGTAATTGCTTACATCACGGCAGATGGGTACTAATATGCACAGATTCCTCACCCTTTTTAATCCTCCTAAATGTCGAGCTGTATCTGGGATACTTTTTTGCAGTAGCTCCTGCATGGCAATAAGTAGCAACATTGTACTCCATGGTGACTCCAGCCCACCATTGCAAGTGACGGCACAGAGCCACACATAGGTGCCACCCGTGCTCACTTATATCAATTCTTCCTTTGTTGGGCACAAATCCAGAGCTCTCTTCCCAACTTCTTCAGTATTTTACTAATTATGTTAAATTTCGGTTTTGTCAGTGAACTGGGATGTCTGCCCCAAAAACAGCAGGACTCTAGCTCTGTGGTTGCTGTAGATCATGGACCCGTTCTACATTGGCCTTTGGTGCCTTGGATTCAATTCTGATTCCAAAGGCCTTTGACAAGTGCTTCCCGATACAGCTGAAGGCCATGGTCTACTTTGCTGAGCTCAGGAAATTGGGCTGGCCCCATTTGAAGTCTTGAGCCTGGCCCCAGTCCCTGTCACATTTGCTGTCCTCAGATAAGTGCGAGACAAGTCAAAGGGCTAGTCTTGACAAAATCACACGGTCAAACAGGACTCAGCCCTTTCTCGCTGTAGAAAACTGGACTTTGCAGCTGTCCCCTCACTTTTTTTTGCCACCCTTTAGAACTACTAGATGGTTGTTGTCAATTCTGACAGTGCACTGAGGCCTACTAATCAGACCTTAGTGACAGTGTTTTTTTCCCTAAAATAAATCAAGTCTAATTGTAACCCAGCTGCCATGTGCTTTAGCACCCCTGTCAGTCCCTAGTAAATGGTACCCATCATGCTTAGGACATAGATACTAAAGAAGGTCCCTAAAGGCTGAAGAATGTC
Organism: Pleurodeles waltl; assembly: GCF_031143425.1. Taxonomy (NCBI): domain Eukaryota; kingdom Metazoa; phylum Chordata; class Amphibia; order Caudata; family Salamandridae; genus Pleurodeles; species Pleurodeles waltl. The sequence continues at coordinate 486,582,412 of NC_090449.1, forward strand.
TTATGCCACCCTAAGGGACCTACACACAAAATTACACACAGACTTCCATTGCATGCTGCATGACATAATGCAAACACTCCAGTGTGTCATGCCAAAGACTCTGCATGGGTTATATGTAAGTCTCCCCTACAGCAGGCCTTGAAGCCCTAAGGCAGGGTGCATTATGCTACATGTATGAACATATCTGCATGAACGGATATACCCATGTGATGTTCATTTCATTTGTGAATTCATGTGAATTCATTTCTTAGACATTACAAGTGAACAGGGAAGCCATCTTAAGGCATGATCCGGGCACTGGTCAAACGCGTTTCCCAGCTACATAATGGCTTCTCACTGAAACCTGTGGTGTTTGGTATCAAACATCTCATATTAATAAACTGACGCTGATTCCAGTGGTGGATTTATTAATACCTGCACCCATAGGGTACCTTACAGGTACCTTCTGAAACCTACTTGCCCTCTAGTGTGCTGGCTGACTGGCAGAGTCAAGCTTGCCACCACAGACAGGTTTCTGATCCCCTGCAGGTGAGAGTCCACACTTTCAGGGGCCAGAAAGAATGCCTCCTCTGGAGGAAGGTGTTCACACCTCCAGCAGGATGGCTAGTGATTAAGCATACCAGGGCCAGGTACCTCCAAGGGCCCTCCTGCCTTTGATACGTGACCTCTGGCTTCCCCCAGTCCCAAGAGATGGCACTCCGGGCTTCCCCCAGTCCTGGGAAATGCCACCCCCTCCCTTGAGGCCCATTTGGCAGCAGGGCAGGTGAGACATTAAATAAGAGGCATGTTACACTCCCAGGCTAGTCACAGCCCAAGGTTGGGCTCCCTCAAGTGAACATGAAAATAAGAATTTCACCATCTGGTGTGTTGTGGAATTAAGCACTCTGGGACACGGTTAGAAAGTCACAGGAAGTAATCGTATAAGGGGTGTATTGAACCCAAAGGTAAGTAGCCCATCGGCTACTACTACTACTACTCTTCCCTCCCCTAAGTTCAGTATTTAGGTGGCCGCCTGACACCAGGAACTCAAATTCTACTGACCCAAGGACACCGAAGAGCCACGGAAAGCAGGAACTGAGGAGCAGCGACTGACTTGGCCCCTACCCTGCTGGCCTGTCTGCTGTCCTTGACAATTGCACCAAAGTCGACTCGTCTTGCAGCTGTTCTGCCTCCAAAGTCCTTGGAGGACTGCCAGCACTTCAAGGAACCACCAGCATCATCCGTGGAGTGGCAGAGCTGCTCCCCTGCAGGCACCAAAGGAGAGCTGTGAGAGCCCCAGACCATGGAAAGCCCCAAACCAAAATGCACCACTGTACCTGAGCCTCCCAGCCCGAGTCGAAGTGGGTCAACGGTGCCAATGAAGTCCAGATATCCTCCAAAGCTGTACCCCACTAGGGTTTTGGCCAGATTGATTCCCTCAGTCACCACCTGCACCCTCTTTTGTGCAGGAACCAAGAACCATGAGGAGTCTTCACGATGCAACTCCACGAAGCACCACTGCACATGCGCCCCCCTTTCCGAGTTGCCAGGGACTGACAGTGTGTCTTTGTGCCCAAGACCCCCAAGACTTGAGCCTCACTTTGGGTTCAGATGGACTTGTCACCCAGTCCTCATGTGCAGCCTTTTTCCCTCAGAACAGTTTCCCTTTAAAAATGAATGGGACACGCAACGCTGTAAAGCACCTCTGCACCAGGACACTCTAATTCCTTCCAAAGTGACAGCCTTGGACCTTTCCCCATACATACCTTCACGCCAGAAGAACAGTCCTGCCAAGTACCTGTATGCAGTATATGTTTAATTCACGGAGGATGATATTAGGGACCCACTGATAACATTTTTTTTTTTTTTTTTTTTTTAAAAGCACCTCCTCGGAAGCCCCAGAGCTGACAGGGTGCCCTATTGGTGCTGCCACATACTTACCTTAACTCCAGAAGAACAGTCCTGTAACCCAAGTACCCATATGCAGTTTAAGCTTCTTTTCCCACAGGATAACATTACTGCATTAAAGTCAACGCAAGTGTATTTTCTGTATATTTCAAAACTGCAAACTGAAAAAGTAGTTAGCCAATAACAAAGTTCTTGGTAATAAAAAAAATATAGAGAAATACGTTTTATTTTGCTAAATTGGAGTGGATCTCCTTATTGAGCGTGTATGTGTGTGTGTGTGTGTGTCTGCATGTATAATTTATAATTTATTGACTGTGTGTATGCAACACATGTGTAATCCTCTCCTTTGGTGAGCCTAAGCTGCTCGACCACCCTACCACAAATAGATAACTTGGGATTTTTAAAAGAAAGCCCAGTCTACATCTAAGGGGATACCTGGACTCTTTACACAGCATACCTCCAGCTTCTTACACTCATCATTCACACCAGTCATGCAGTCAGCACGTAAAAGCTCAGACTCGAACAGTGTCATCTGATTCAGACCTGATTCCAAGATTGGAGCTGATACGTCCTGAATTTCCCAGGGCATCATCTACTCTGCAGCAGTTTGAGGCTGTTAGAAATGGGGTCTCTAGTTAGTAGTGGTTTGCACATTGTCCAAGTAGGGACCCTCACTGTAGTTAGGGGTAAGGGAGTCACACAGCTAAGATAACCCCTGCTCCACCCTTGATAGCTTGACATGCGCAGGCAGGCTTATCTCAGAGGCACTGTGTAAAGTATTTGTACCCACACACACACTGGAAAAACCTACAAAAGGACTTCACTCCAATTTAGAAACATAGGCAATATTAATCTGAGTAAAACAAGACCAAAACGACAAAAATCCAACATACAGAAGTAAAGGTACTAATTTTAAATCTTAGTATAGTGCCTAGAAACACTAGGCCCAACTGGGGCTATCACGGCGTCTTGACAGAGTTGCTTCCAAGAGTCCAGCGCCACTTGTGAGGGAGTGCAGGTTGGTTACGAAGTCACCCGTACCCCAGGTACAGTACCTTGGAAAACGATTAGGAAACAGACGTTGCACGGAGTCTGGCAGATGAGGCGTTGCTGGTACCGGTGCAGCGTTGATTCCTTACTGCCACCGGAGAGGTAAGGCGTTGGTTCCTTACTCCTGGGCAGGGGAAGGGAGGCATCGGTTCCATGCAGTTGCAGGGGAGATGATGCAGTGTCAGTGTTGAAGCATCAATTCCTTAATACAAGGCGGAGTCAATTAATCTAGCAGGTTAAGATGCAAAGCGTCACCTTTGTGGTGTCGCGATCCCACAACGGGCCACAGGTGCTGCATCTGGTGTCACAGGCGTTGGTGACATGGCACTCAAGCTGTGGTGGGACTTCGGAGGAGCTGCATCAGCATCAGGCCTGTGTTGCAGTTCACGGTCGTTGCACTCAGTGGGGACTGCGGCTTGGGTGCAGGCAGCGGTGCGGAGACAGAGAGTAGCACCTATTCCGAAGTCCCTCTGGATTCGATGTGCTTAGTTTCTTCTTGGTTGCACTGGAGCTCACTTCCAAGGGCCCAGGGGCTAGATTTGGCACAGCTTAGCAAGTCTGGACTATCCACAGGAGAGCACAGGTACTGGCAGGTGATGGTCCTGAGACTTCTTAACAGGAGGCAAGCTCAGTGCAAGCCCTTGGAGAACCTTGGAAAGCAGGATGTAGAAAGAAAAGTCCAGTCCTTTCACTCCCTGGACAGAAGCAACACAGCAAAGCAACAGGCTGAATGGCAGTCCCTCCTACAACATCCAGCTCTTCTTCCTGGCAGAATGCCCTCAGTCCAGAAGTGTTCTAACAGTGTGGTGTTAGAGGTCAAGTACTTATACCCATTTCTGTCTGTGAAGTAGACCAACTTCAAAGAGCAGTTTTTGTAGTGCACAAGACCCTGCCTTTCCCAGCCCTGGCCCCAGATACACACCAGAGGGTTGGAAACTGCTTTGTTTACTGACAAGCACAGCCCTATTCAGGTGCAGATGTCATCTCCTCCCACAACTGTAGCTCCGGCAGATCCATCAGCCAGGTGATTAGCCTTCAGGATATGCAGGGCACACCTCCGGTCCCTCTGTGTGACTGTCTAGAATGAATGCACAAACAGCCCAATTGTCATCCTGACCCCAGACATGTATGCAGCAGACATGCAGAGGCACAGAATGGTTAAGCAAGAAAAATGCCCACTTTCTGAAAGTGGCATTTTCAAATTCACAATTCGAAAACCAACTTCACCAAAATATGTATTTTTAAAATGTGAGTTCAGAGACCTCAAATTCTAGATCTCTATCTGCTTCCAATGGGAAATTATACTTAAATGATATTTCAAGGCAATCCCCACGTTACCTTATGGGAGAGATAGGCCTTGCAGTAGTGAAAAAGGAAGTAAGCAATATTTCACTAACAGGACATGTAAAACACACCAGAACATGTCCTACCTTTCAAATGCAGTACACCCTGCCCATGGGGCTGCCTTGGGCCTAATTTAGGGATGACTTACATGTAATAAAAGGGAAGGTTTGGGCCTGGCAAGTGGGTGCACTTGCCAGGTCAAAATAGTAGTTTAAAACAGCACACAAAGACACTACAGTGGTTGGTCTGAGATATGTTTACATGACTGCTCATATGGGTGACACAATCTGTTTTGCAGGCCCACTTGTAGCATTTGATTTATAGGCCCTGGGCACAACATAGGGACGTACTAGTAAATCTGATATGCCAATCATGGAAAAACCAATCACCAATACAATTGGGAGCATATGCACTTCAGCACTGGTTAGCAGTGGTAAAGTGTCCAGAGTCCTAAAGCCAACACAAACTGGTCAGGAAAAAATAGGAGGAAGAAGGCAAAACGTTTGGGGGATAGCCCTGCAAAAAGTGCCAGGTCTAAAAAAAAAAGACATTTAAGGAGGCTATATACTGCAATTATTCCAGACTGTTTTGAGTACATCTCTGGTACATCTCCAGGTTCCATGGATCTATAGGTGTCTGCCTTCAGTTGAACCTCTGCTGGCAGGCTTCTCCTGGTGCTGACTGACTGTGTTCAACCTCATCCTGACCCTCTTTGGTGCCTCGGAACCTATGCTGCAGACCCTGACGGTGGTGCACAACCCAGTGTCAGCCTCTGGTCCAGAGACTCCGGTTCTGGACGCTGCCACAATTTCAATATAGGATCCGGGACATACTGCATCCAGTACTTATGCTGTGTTTCAGTTATTTTACAGCAGACATAGGCTGTGGCTTAAGAGTATTCACATGTTTCCTTACGTCAACACCAGTTTTATCAGAGGTCGGAAGACATTTTCGGTTCTGAGCCTGAGTCTCTACAGAGGCTTGCCTAGATTCCCAGCAACAAAGATAACAGTGATGAGATGGACCATTTTCCTCCCCTCTTCATAATAGTGATGCTGGTGTGTACCTCGACTTTGAGAATGCCAGTGGTTTGTACACTTTACCTGAAACTAAACTGGATTTACCCTTGGTCCCCTGCTAAAGAGTGTGTGTCCTTTGCAATGGTTGTACTCCGGGCTGCAGCGGTTTTAGATTTACAGTTGACCCCCTGTAGAGACATAGTAACCTTGCTTGCCAGAATTTCGTGACCTGTGCAGTCAGTTACAGATCTCTTACTGTCAACTAGCAAAACTCTTAGCAAGGTCCAAACCTTCTTCTGGAACACCTGTGTGCTGCCCAGTTGCTCAGTCCCACAGGCCTACTCCTTGGGGACAATCTTTACAAATATAAAGCACCTGACTCTTGTCATTCAGGTTTCGGCAAAGAAGGTGGGTCCTAATGCAGTTCTCTAGTGGTCCTCCAGATTGGTAATCCAGAAAATAGTTTTACACAATTTTCTTTTCTTCATTCAGTTCGAACCTGCGTTCATTGAATGTTTATGTTCGGTGGCATGTGTACCTGCAGATACACATGCTGTGCACAGTCCGCCGTCTGGTGTTGGGCTCGGATTGTTACAAGTTGTTTTTCTTCGAAGAAGTCTTTTCGAGTCACGAGACCGAGGGACTCCTCCCACTTCGGTTCCATTGCGCATGGGCGTCGACTCCATCTTAGATTGTTTTTTTTCCGCCATCGGGTTCGGACGTGTTCCTTTTCGCTCCGTGTTCGGGTCGGAAAGTTAGTCAGAATCTCGGAAAAATTCGTCGGTATTGTTTTGTTCGGTATCGGGTTAGTTAGAACAAATCGACACCGAATCTTGAAGAGCTCCGGTAGCCCTTTGGGGTAATTTCAATCCCCCGTCGGGGCCTGGTCGGCCCGACCGCGTGCGACTTCAAGACTGATGGAACGGACCCCATTCCGATTCTCTCCTAAATGCCATAATAAATATCCTTATACGGATCAACATTTGGTCTGTAACTTGTGCCTGTCCCCCAAGCACAAGGAGGATATGTGCGAAGCCTGTCGCGCGTTTCGGTCGAGGAAAACGCTCAGAGACCGAAGAGCCAGGAGATTGCAGATGGCGTCCACGCCGACAGGACAACAACGGTTCGAGGAGGAAGAAGAAGAAACTTTCTCCATCCACGAGTCGGATTCCGAAGAACTCGACGCCGAAGAAACGTCAACCGCGAGTAAGACGTCGAAACAAAAAGCTCACGAAAAGACTGACAAAGCCCAGGGGACGCCACCGCCAACAGGCCATGGCTTAACCCGAAAAGTAGGTGACCGTCCATCGGCACCGAAAAAGGGCGGGCTGGTGCCGAAGTCATCCGACTCCGGTCGAGATACAGGCACGCAGCACTCTCGGGCCCGAGAGAGTGGCGCAGAAAACATTCGGCACCGAGATTGGTCGGCACCAAGAGGGCACGACGCAGAAAAGAAAAAAGATTTTGTCGGAGGCGAAAAAATCAGTAGAAAAGGTTTCGGTGCCGAAACATCCGGCATCCGAACCGAGAATCAGTTCCTACTCAGAGGAACAAGGACTGTCCTCTCAAATGAAAAAACACAGATTTGAAGAGGAATTACAAACAATAGAGCCAGATCACACGCAAAAGCGGCTCTTTATTCAAAAAGACACTGGGAGGATCAGCACTCTTCCCCCAATCAAAATCAAAAGGAAACTTGCCTTCCAACAAGGAGACAAGCAACCACAAGCAAAGGTGGTGAAGAAAGTAACTCCACCACCTTCTCCACCACCATCAACTCATGCATCACCGGCGCAAACTCCACCATTAACACACTCGCCAGCTCATACCACAATGAGCCAGGATGATCCAGATGCATGGGACCTCTACGACGCCCCAGTATCAGACAATAGCCCAGAGTCGTACCCAACTAAACCGTCACCACCTGAGGACAGTACATCATATGCACAGGTGGTCACTAGGGCAGCCGAATTCCATAATGTATCACTACATTCGGAGCCTATTGAGGATGACTTCCTCTTTAACACCCTGTCCTCCACCCATAGCCATTATCAAAGCCTTCCCATGCTCCCAGGAATGCTAAGGCACTCGAAACAAATATTTCAGGAGCCAGTTAAAGGCAGAGCTATAACTCCAAGGGTGGAGAAAAAATATAAGGCACCACCCACAGACCCTATATTTATTACAACACAACTGACACCGGACTCAGTAGTTGTGGGGGCAGCTCGTAAGAGAGCCAACTCGCATACATCAGGCGACGCACCACCTCTGGACAAGGAGAGCCGCAAATTTGATGCAGCGGGAAAAAGGGTTGCAGCACAAGCAGCAAATCAGTGGCGTATCGCCAACTCGCAAGCACTCTTGGCGAGATACGACAGGGCTCATTGGGATGAAATGCAACATCTCATCGAACACCTACCCAAAGAGCTCCAAAAAAGAGCGCAACAGGTGGTGGAAGAGGGACAAAGTATCTCGAACAATCAGATACGGTCTTCCATGGATGCAGCGGATACAGCTGCACGGACAATAAACACTGCAGTCACAATAAGGAGGCACGCATGGCTGCGCACATCTGGGTTCAAACCTGAAATACAACAGGCTGTGCTCAATATGCCGTTTAATGAACAGCAATTGTTTGGGCCGGAGGTGGACACTGCCATTGAAAAACTAAAAAAGGACACCGATACAGCCAAAGCCATGGGCGCACTGTACTCCCCGCAGAGCAGAGGCACATTTCGGAAAACACCTTTTAGGGGAGGGTTTCGAGGTCAACCCACAGAAACCAACACCTCACAAACAAGACCACCTACCTACCAGGGACAATATCCAAGGGGAGGTTTTCGGGGACAATACAGAGGAGGCCCATTCCCAAGAAATCGGGGAAAATGTCAAGGTTCCAAAACCCCTCAAAATAAACAGTGACTCACAAGTCACACAACCCCTTCACACAACACCAGTGGGGGGAAGACTAAGCCAGTTCTACAAATCTTGGGAGGAAATAACAACAGACACTTGGGTCTTAGCAATTATCCAGCATGGTTATTGCATAGAATTTCTCCAATTCCCTCCAAACGTCCCACCGAAAACACACAATATGTCAAAACAGCATATAGATCTTCTAGGACTAGAAGTTCAAGCATTACTGCAAAAGGACGCAATAGAATTAGTACCAAGTCTACAGAAAAACACAGGAGTTTACTTACTGTACTTTCTAATACCAAAAAAGGACAAAACTCTGAGACCAATACTAGATCTCAGAACACTAAATACCTACATCAAATCAGACCACTTTCACATGGTCACATTACAAGACGTAATCCCACTGCTCAAACAGTAAGACTAAATGACAACATTAGACCTAAAAGATGCGTATTTCCATATACCGATACATCCTTCACACAGGAAATACCTAAGGTTCGTATTCAAAGGAATACATTACCAATTCAAAGTGTTGCCATTCGGAATAACAACCGCGCCAAGAGTCTTTACAAAATGCCTAGCAGTAGTAGCTGCACATATCAGAAGGCAGCAAATACACGTGTTCCCTTACTTAGACGACTGGTTAATCAAAACCAACACGCTAACAAAGTGTTCATATCACACAAAGTATGTCATACAGACCCTTCACAAGCTAGGTTTCTCCATCAACTATGCAAAGTCACACCTTTGGCCGTGCCAAACACAGCAATACTTAGGAGCGACAATCAACACAACAGAAGGGATAGCCACTCCGAGTCCACAAAGGGTTCAAACATTTCACAAGGTAATACAGGCCATGTATCCAACACAAAAGATACAAGCAAAAATGGTATTAAAACTCCTAGGCATGATGTCTTCATGCATAGCCATTGTCCCAAACGCAAGGTTACACATATGCGGCCCTTACAACAGTGCCTAGCATCACAATGGTCACATGCACAGGGTCAACTTCTAGATCTGGTGTTGATAGACCGCCAAACATACATCTTGCTTCTATGGTGGAACAGTACAAATTTAAACAAAGGGCGGCCTTTCCAAGACCCAGTGCCACAATACGTCATAACAACCGATGCTTCCATGACAGGGTGGGGAGCACACCTCTATCAACACAGCATCCAAGGACAATGGGACATACATCAAAGGCAGTTTCACATAAATCACCTAGAACTGTTAGCAGTATTTCTAGCGCTAAAAGCATTTCAGCCCATGATAACCCACAAATACATTCTTGTCAAAACAGACAACATGACAACAATGTATTATTTAAACAAACAGGGGGGGGACACACTCAACACAGTTGTGTCTCCTAACACAAAAAATATGGCATTGGGCGATTCACAACCACATTCGCCTAATAGCACAATTTATTCCAGGGATCCAAAACCAGCTAGCAGACAATCTCTCTCGAGATCACCAACAAATCCACAAATGGGAAATTCACCCCCAAATACTGAACACTTACTTTCAAATTTGGGGAACACCCCAAATAGACCTGTTTGCAACAGAAGAAAGCTCAAAATGCCAAAACTTCGCATCCAGGTACCCGCACCAGCGATCCCAAGGCAATGCTCTATGGATGAACTGGTCAGGGATATTTGCGTACGCTTTTCCCCCTCTCCCTCTCCTTCCATATCTAGTAAACAGATTGAGTCAAAACAAACTCAAACTCATACTAATAGCACCAACATGGGCAAGACAACCTTGGTACACAACACTACTAGACCTGTCAGTAGTACCTCATGTCAAGCTACCCAACAGACCAGATCTGTTAACACAACACAAACAACAGATCAGGCATCCAAACCCAGCATCGCTGAATCTAGCAATTTGGCTCCTGAAATCCTAGAATTCGGACACTTAGACCTCACACAGGAATGTATGGAGGTCATAAAACAAGCAAGAAGACCTTCCACTAGACACTGCTATGCAAATAAATGGAAAAGATTTGATTGTTACTGCCATAACAATCAAATTCAACCATTACACGCATCTCCAAAAGATGTAGTAGGATATTTACTACATTTGCAAAAATCAAATCTAGCTTTTTCTTCCATAAAGATACATCTCACCGCAATATCTGCTTACCTGCAAATTACTCACTCAACTTCACTATTCAGAATACCAGTCATTAAAGCGTTTATGGAAGGCCTAAAGAGAATTATACCACCAAGGACACCACCTGTTCCTTCATGGAACCTCAACATTGTCTTAACAAGACTCATGGGTCCACCTTTCGAGCCCATGCATTCTTGTGAAATGCAATACTTAACGTGGAAAGTTGCATTTCTCATTGCCATCACATCTCTAAGAAGAGTGAGTGAGATTCAGGCATTTACCATACAAGAACCATTTATTCAAATACATAAAAATAAAATAGTTCTAAGAACAAATCCAAAATTCTTACCAAAGGTTGTCTCACCGTTCCACTTAAATCAAACAGTAGAATTACCAGTGTTCTTCCCACAGCCAGATTCCGTAGCTGAAAGAGCACTACATACATTAGACATCAAAAGAGCACTAATGTACTACATTGACAGAACAAAACTAATTAGAAAGACAAAACAACTATTTATTGCCTTTCAAAAACCTCATACAGGAAATCCAATTTCAAAACAAGGCATTGCTAGATGGATAGTTAGGTGCATTCAAACCTGCTATCTTAAAGCAAAGAGAGAGCTGCCTATTACACCAAAGGCACACTCAACCAGAAAGAAAGGTGCTAATATGGCCTTTCTAGGAAATATTCCAATGAACGAAATATGTAAAGCAGCAACATCGTCTACGCCTCATACATTTACTAAGCACTACTGTGTAGATGTGTTATCTGCACAACAAGCCACAGTAGGTCAAGCTGTACTAAGAACTTTATTTCAAACGACTTCAACTCCTACAGGCTGAACCACCGCTTTTGGGGAGATAACTGCTTACTAGTCTATGCACAGCATGTGTATCTGCAGCTACACATGCCACCGAACGGAAAATGTCACTTACCCAGTGTACATCTGTTCGTGGCATTAGTCGCTGCAGATTCACATGCCCCCACCCGCCTCCCCGGGAGCCTGTAGCCATTTAGAAGTAGATCTACAACATGTGTACATTTGTAAATATATTACTTTAACCTTCATTTTGTACATACATATTCATTCCATTGCATGGGCACTATTACTAGCATACACAACTCCTACCTCACCCTCTGCGGGGAAAACAATCTAAGATGGAGTCGACGCCCATGCGCAATGGAACCGAAGTGGGAGGAGTCCCTCGGTCTCGTGACTCGAAAAGACTTCTTCGAAGAAAAACAACTTGTAACACTCCGAGCCCAACACCAGACGGCGGACTGTGCACAGCATGTGAATCTGCAGCGACTAATGCCACGAACAGATGTACACTGGGTAAGTGACATTTTCCATCTCTTGAGCTGTATACACACATACTTCTTAACATGGCAAGTGAGATCTGGTCCACATTGTTTAGAGACTTCCTGGCTTCCTTTCTCGTTGTATAGTCATTTTAGTGATGTCTCTGGGCACGTTATTTTAGTACTTAGGCCTGCCGCTTGTGCTCTTTAGCCCAGTTACATTTTATTTGCTTAATTTTTTATTATTTCAGAATAGCACACATTCATGTTTTCTTTTTCTAGTTGTTCTTTCGGCTAGGAAAGCATTGCGTTTCTTAACAAGACATTCTTTTCACTTTTTGCTTTCCTCAATGCTGCAGCGAGATAGGATTGCCGGCACAAGTGGTATCCTGCGTCTCCAATGTTCACAGAAATACACACATCCTTATGTGGGGACATTTTCTCAGAACATCGCTGTTTTATTATAAAACTATTTCTCTGTCCCATGCACGTTAGAGGGAGATTCCAGCCAGATGACCACAACCGCTTGCGGATTGACTTTGCTACAGCAGCTCACTGAGACTACTGGTTCCCTGGCCTACATGGGGATGGTGTCTCTATGGACAATAGGTTTCCTTTCTCAGGTATGGGGGATGAGGTCTTCCCAGTGGGGAAATCCTGAAGGGTGATTTGGGACTTATTCTGCTGTGCTCTAACATAACTTAAATAGGAATCACATATTACACATAGTGACAGTATGGTGGGACTTTTCCTCTTTTTTCACTTTCCTTGTCACCATTTTACTTCTGGTATGTTTCATCATTCTCGGTATTACATTTCACGCCATTTTATCTAAGATGCAGCTGATTCATTAAGTCTTATTGAACCATTTTCTGCCTCTGCTTGACTTTGCATGTGTGAGACTGATGTAACTGTGAGAAAAGGATGAGAGCTGATACACCAAGATTTCCCTGAGAAGTCATTTTGTCATGCGCCCGGTTGCCACAAATTGTCCCTGCTTTTGAGCTGAGATGAAGCGCTGCTAGTTGGCCGAAAACGGATTAGGCCAACATTCTTCACATGGTGTGAGATTGGATTCCGTTCCCCACAATTCAGGTAATGCTGCCACCCAAATCCAGCAGCCACCTTAGGGTAATGAGAGCCCACGCGACATCCTCAAACCATATATGGCATTCATGTTGTGGCCAAATACATCTTTAGGGCTGTTTGGGCAGTGCAGGCTTTGTCAACCGTGCCATGGGGATGAGTGTTCTCGGGTGTGGAATTTAATAAAATATATACTTGTCCATGGGACAGGGTACTTAATAAATCTACTTGTACTATAAAAAAAAATCTACTTGTCCCTTTGGTGTGATGACAATTCATGGCAACAGTCTCATTATATAAGAGCCCTGAGAGTAGCCATTCTGATGCCTTGGGTAATTATATAGTAAGGTTTGAATACTAGCAACTTCCTTTTTTTGCGACCTTTCTGCAGAGCTGCATACTGGTGTTGGAGGAAGCAGTGAGCAGTAGTTCCAGGGTTAGAATTCCTTTGAGTGCAAACCTACTAACTTGCAAGTTTTAAAGATTTTCACCAACTCTTCTCAAATCTTTTCCCATGCTGAGAAAGATTTGCTCCTAGCAAGGCCAGAATAAGGAGTTCTTTCCAGGGTTGGGAAAAAGTGGCTGGAGGGAAAGTAAACTTGTAAACACCCAATAGATTTTCACACAAGCAAATCTACACATGCTTGTTTGCTCATCCTAAAATACAGTTCACAAATATTTTTTAGAACAATTTTCCTGGTCTACTTTTGTAAATTCTTGTGAATTCATGAAAGCCATAATTCTGCAATAATGCAAGGACCTATGCCATGGGTTAACCTTTGTAACTTTCTTCAAGAATGTGGCCCCTAATTCCATTTGGCATTAACCCAGGTCTTTGGTTTTTATTAAAAGTCTATTTCTCTCTCGATCCTTCTGTCAGTCGGCTTTACTGTGCGGGATAGCATTCTGCTCTTCCACAGGGGGCATATTGGCACACAAAGTAGTTTAGCTTTTTGCCAATGTTTGTTACAATGGTGAGAGCCTGGCAGCTCCAACAACAATAAGGTTTTACAAACGCCATGTCAAAACAAGGCACGCATTGACAAGACTGACCAACAATATCTGATAGGTCGGCTCTTCTAATGCTTGTTTGTTTTCCTGTTTCTCATAAACTTGTGGAACCTGGTTACATTAATTTTCCATTATGATTTCATTTTGGAAATACAAGCATGCATCAACACATTTTACTAAATGTTGCTTGAAAGAAAATGGTACCCACAATTTCACAGTAATGAAGCAAAATATTTTTTTCCTAGTTGCATGTTTTTTCTGAACATTTTGTTTTGAAAGCAAGGAATCATCAATGTTGCTTAGGCTTGTTCACCCCAAACGTCTCAGATCTCTTGAAATGCTTCTTTTTTTTATTATGGCTAGCCAGATGTTCTCCGTGACAGAGCTAAAATCCCTGCTTTAGACCTTGCGCGAATGCCCTTTCAGGAGCTATCCTAGACATTGTGGCTTTGAAGTCCTTCCCACTTCTGCAGCATGTCCATTCAGGCTGTGATCCCAAAGTTTCAAACGTGTGCCTTGTTTCCAGCAGGATAATTTCAACGCTTCTAAGCTCTTGGTTTCAGGCATACTGCTTGGCACACGCAGGCTCTGCATTGGAACCTTTGCCTTCAGTGGTACCTCTTGCACAACATCCATGTATTGGAAGAGGAATCCAGGAACCTTGAGTGGGAGATGACATTTAGTAGCCTGTCGTGCACTAGACTGTTCTACAGGCCACATCCAAGCTCGTGATGGTGACATGTGTTTGTCTCTAGGTTGGGTTGGTCACCTGGGCAAGATGGAGATACAAAAAAGCCTCTGGTTTTTTGTGGAACAATGAATGTCGTTCATGAAGCCTCTGGTTTTTTGTGGAGCAATGAATGTCATTCAGGGATTCTTCGTTCAGTGGGGCATGCCCTTTATAGATCTTTTTGCTGCTGCAGGGATGCTTAATGCCTGTCTTTTTGTGCCGTGGAGATAACTCTTTGAGGCCCCATTGGAGGATTGATTTGTCTTCGTGAAGATCAGGATTCTGTCACAGCTCATCTTGATAGCCTCAAAGGATCTGAAATCCAGATGTGCTGGCTTTGAGAGTCTGACAGCCTCTTAGAGTGCCTCTTCGAGAGGACATGCTGTCCCAACAGAAGGGAACAGTGCTGCACCTGAGCCTTGGTAATCTATACCTTCCTTCTTGGAGATTTAGCGTAAACAATGGAGTAGCTTTGATCTCCCACCCAAGGTGGTGGGTGTGAATTTTGGCTACTCGCCATCCATCCACAAAGTTTGACTACTCTGGGCCCAGTCCCAAGTTTATGACTTGCTGTGAGGATCTTTTTCAAGACAAGCTGTTTGACATTTTTTGTTTGTGTTGTCTCTGGCCTGGCAGTGGTTACAGTTAAAGGTTATTTGTCTGCTTTTCTGCCTTCTTTTATTTTCCTCTTTGGCCTTCTTTATCAAGTTGTCCGTTGTGATGCATTTCTCAAGCTTTCATATATATTTCCCCCGCTACTGGTATTATACCACAGTGGGATTTTAATTTGGTCTCTACATTTTTAATGTGCTAACCTTTAGAGCCTATGCACAGATGCAAACTGAGAATTTCGACACTTGGGATGGTTTTCCTCATCGTCATCACCTTTGAAGTTGAACCCTGCACTGAATTTCATGTATTTGCTTTTGAACTGATGTGTACCACTCCTTTCCCCTGAAAAGTTGGTGCTTTGCAAAGGTTTCATAATTTCAGTTGAGGTAGTCCATCACGTTTCCCACCTTCTTATCTCTGCCATATCTCTCTAAGTAGCAGGGGATTCTACACTGGTTCGATCCTACGCAGCACCATAGTTTCTGTACCGGGGATAAAGAGCACCTAGGTGGGCCTTCAACTTTTCCCAAGATACACTGGTGCAAAGAAAATAATGTCAGTCTACTAAGTGGTCTTATCGAGGTGGATTGTCTTTTGCATTAAGATGTGCTATGTTGTGATCGAAAATGAGCCTCCCGGGGACTTTGAACTTATTCCAAAAGGGCAAGTAGCTGGAGGTAACCCAGTATTGGAAATCTGGCAGTTTGCTGCATGGTCATATTTCCATACATTTCCCAGGCTCTACTGTTTCAAATCCCAGGTCTGGTGGGAGGGCCATTTTGCCCGCTTGGCCCTTTAGGACTTCCTGATGTAAAGTTCACTTCTCAGACTACCACCTTTGTTGGGGGTACTAACTTGGTATCAGTTCAGAAGGTGAGGAATCAGTGGTTAGAAGTGTACAGCAGAAGTTCTTACCATCAATAACACTCTTTCTAGTGGCAGATATATCTAATTGCAGATTTCTCACTGCCCCCCCCCCCCCCCCTCCCCCACACACACTTCCCCATTCTGTGGAGTTGGACATCTTGTAATTTAGAAGGAACCAAGTTAGATTTTGCACTGTCAACTTCTTAACTTTTTTTTATTGCCCTGTGTAAAGAAATGGCTCTCTGTTGCAGTTACCCCCCACTTTTTGCCTGATACTGATGCTGACTTGACTGAGAAGTGTGCTGGGACCCTGCTAAACAGGCCCCAGCACCTGTGTTCTTCCACCTAAAATGTACCATTGTTTCCACAATTGGCACAACCCTGGCACCTAGGTAAGTCCCTTGTAACTGGTACCCCTGGTACCAAGGGCCCTGATGCCAGGGAAGGTCTCTAAGGGCTGCAGCATGTCTTATGCCACCCTAGGGACCCCTCACTCAGCACAGACACACTGCTTGCCAGCTTGTGTGGGCTGGTGGGGAGAAAATGACTAAGTCGACATGGCACTCCCCTCAGGGTGCCATGCCAACCTCACACTGCCTATGGCATAGGTAAGTCACCCCTCTAACAGGCCTTACAGCCCTAAGGCAGGGTGCACTATACCACAGGTGAGGGCATAGGTGCATGAGCACTATGCCTCTACAGTGTCTAAGCAAAACCTTAGACATTGTAAGTGCAGGGTAGCCATAAGAGTATATGGTCTGGGAGTCTGTCAAAAACGAACTCCACAGCTCCATAATGGCTACACTGCATACTGGGAAGTTTAGTATCAAACTTCTCAGAATAATAAACCCACACTGATGCCAGTGTTGGATTTATTAAAAAATGCACACAGAGGACATCTTAGAGATGCCCCCTGTATTTTACCCAATTGTTCAGTGCAGGACTGACTGGTCTCTGCCAGCCTGCTGCTGAGAGACGAGTTTCTGACCCCATGCGGTGAGAGCCTTTGTGCTTTCTGAGGACAGAAACAAAGCCTGCTCTGGGTGGAGGGGCTTCACACCTCCCCCCTGCAGGAACTGTAACACCTAGCAGTGAGCTTCAAAGGCTCAAGCTTCGTGTTACAATGCCCCAGGGCACTCCAGCTAGTGGAGATGCCCGCCCCCTGGACACAGCCCCCACTTTTGGCGGCAAGTCCAGGAGAGATAATGAGAAAAACAAGGAGGAGTCACTGGCCAGTCAGGACAGCCCCTAAGGTGTCCTGAGCTGAGGTGACTCTGACTTTTAGAAATCCTCCATCTTGTAGAAGGAGGATTCCCCCAATAGGAATAGGGATGTGCCCCCCTCCCCTCAGGGAGGAGGCACAAGGAGGGTGTAGCCACCCTCAAGGACAGTAGCCATTGGCTACTGCCCTCCCAGACCTAAACACACCCCTAAATTCCGTATTTAGGGGCTCCCCTGAACCTAAGAATTTAGATTCCTGCAACTTACAAGAGGAAGAGGACTGCTGAGCTGAAAGACCCCTGCAGAGGAAGAAAAGAAGACACCAACTGCTTTGGCCCCAGACCTACCGGCCTGTCTCCTGCCTTCCAAAGAAACCTGCTCCAGCGACGCTTTCCCAAGGACCAGCGACCTCTGAATCCTCAGAGGACTGCCCTGCTTCAAGAAAGACAAGAAACTCCTGAGGACAGCGGCACTGCTCCAAAAGAACTGCAACTTTGTTACAGAGGAGCAGATTTAAAGACCCCTGCAAATCCCCGCAAGAAGCGTGAGACTTGCAACACTGCACCCGGCGACCCCGACTCGACTGGTGGAGAACCAACACCTCAGGGAGGACCCTCCGGCGACTCCGAGACCGTGAGTAACCAAAGTTGTCCCCCCTGAGCCCCCACAGCGACGCCTGCAGAGGGAATCCCGAGGCTCCCCCTGACCGCGACTGCCTGAACCTAAAGTCCCGATGGCTGGAAAAGACCCTGCACCCGCAGCCCCCAGCACCTGAAGGAACGGAACTTCTGTGCAGGAGTGACCCCCAGGAGGCCCTCTCCCTTGCCCAGGTGGTGGCTACCCCGAGGAGCCCCCCCCTGGCCTGCCTGCACCGCTGAAGAGACCCCTTGGTCTCCCATTGAAACCTACAGAGAACCCGACGCTTGTTTACACACTGCACCCGGCCGCCCCCGCGCTGCTGAGGGTGTACTTTTTGTGCTGACTTGTGTCCCCCCCGGTGCCCTACAAAACCCCCCTGGTCTGCCCTCCGAAGACGCGGGTACTTACCTGCTGGCAGACTGGAACCGGGGCACCCCCTTCTCTCCATTTAAGCCTATGTGTTTTGGGCACCTCTTTGACCTCTGCACCTGACCGTCCCTGAGCTGCTGGTGTGGTAACTTTGGGGTTGCTCTGAACCCCCAACGGTGGGCTACCTTGGACCCAAAACTGTGACCTGTAAGTGATTTACTTACCTGCTAAAAATAACAATACTTTCCTCCCCCAGGAACTGTGAAAATTGCACTGTGTCCACTTTTAAAACAGCTATTTGTGTTTTATGTGAAAAGTATATATGCTACTGTAATTATTCAAAGTTCCTAAAGTACTTACCTGCAATACCTTTCAAATGAGATATTACATGTAGAATTTGAACCTGTGGTTCTTAAAATAAACTAAGAAAATATATTTTTCTATAACAAAACCTATTGGCTGGATTTGTCTCTGAGTGTGTGTTCCTCATTTATTGCCTATGTGTATGTACAACAAATGCTTAACACTACTCCTTTGATAAGCCTACTGCTCGACCACACTACCACAAAATAGAGCATTAGTATTATCTCTTTTTGCCACTATCTTACCTCTAAGGGGAACCCTTGGACTCTGTGCATACTATTCCTTACTTTGAAATAGTGCATACAGAGCCAACTTCCTACACCCTGCATCTAAGGGCTCGAACACAGAGTGCCACCTGTATGGAACCCTATGGTATCAATGTCAGTGTTGGGGCAGAGCGGCTATGGTATTTGATTGCATCACCTAGCGATAGAGTGGAGCTATTGCAGAAAGTTTTCTGGATTCAATTGGGCGCTTGGCAGGATTCAGAGGGTGAGAAATCAGCAGTTAGCTAGAGTGTCAACCAGAAAAAAACATCACAAAAGGTAAGTTATTTGTTCATTAGGAGTGTTGAAGTACGTGTGGCATTTGTCAGACATTTATTAGCCCTTTGGATCAGGTTCTCGCTGTAAACTTAAGAGACTTGCAGTTCTGTCCACTATCAGATGTCCCAACTTTCCTGTTTTGGACAACTGTTTGTTGTCTCCCTCCAGGCCCAAAATGCTTGTAATTGAGTTCCTCAGTTGTTGATTTTTTTTTACTGATGTGCCCTCTGATCATGTTGTGCTTCATCTGTCCATCCGGTAGGTTATCCAGTATGTAAACCTGACCTGATATCAAGAATGGAGGGAGGAGACTCCAGCCTCCTTGATAACCATAATCACCCACAAAGTGAAGTGCCTCGCAGCTCCTCTATAGCCGACGGTGAGTTTTATGCAAGATCTTTAGCCATTTTTAGTCATGTCTTTACTGATCTCTTTTCAAGAAAAACCAACCACACCCTTCTTAATTTGCTTAGCACTAGTTATTTGCACATAATAGCGCCACATGTTCAATCTAAGATGTTGCTACCTACTAGTGTTTGTCCCACTGTAAGATATGGTACCGCAACATGTTTTCGAAAGTCATCTAAAACTTAACAAATAACAATTTTCTTTAGTAGATGATTGCTTGATTATTTTCAGTGGGCTAAGTGTGAATGTAGAGGATACAAAAGTTCTATACAGTCTCACTTGAGTTTGAAGCACTGTACAGGTGCTGAAATATAATCAGTAAGGATAACTCTTGTGTTTATTGTGGTTCTTCAAAATCATTAAAGGGGTTTTGTATATAGATTTGCAGCAGGTAAATCATTTAGAAAGTACTTTACTGTCCCACACTTTTAAAATGTGCACTTCATGAGTAGGACACCATTCATCTAAATATCTTTTTGAGGGTGGAGTTTGCGGGGTAACACTGATGCTTGTGAAATAATACTTGAGACAGTAGAGATTTGTAATGTACGCTGATGCATTATTTGTGTCATTTATCTTTATTGTGAGGTTTCCAGACCTTTTTGCAGCAGTATTGTAAAGTAATACTTTATTTTTTTGTGTGGTAAACTGAACAAAAAAATTAAAACAAAATAATAGTTAATCACATTAATATAACCATAAGTTAATTTGATCGTTCTGTCATCTAGTTAGTGTCTGGCTCGCAGATTCCCTTTTCTGCATTATTTGTGTTGTTTGTAAATAATTGTGTACTAGTTCATTCCATAGATTAGGCAGTTAATGACTATTATTCACTCAAGTTGTAATTCCTTTATCACTAGAACTGCAACAGCGTTCTTTGCTCTTGGGGAAAATTATGATAATGGACATGATGCAGTGAAGGCATCTTGTGGTCACTGAGATTAGAGCATTTCCCAGTGAACATAAAGCAATTGCCTTGGCCAGAGTTTTGTATTGTTGTGTAGCATTTCTATAGTGCTTTCTTACCTCAAGTCCCAAAACATTTCTTTGCTAGGTCGTTCTGCATGGTTGCACAATGGTACCTGTAGAGGTGTTACCTTGACTAACGTGTGCCAGAAGTGCTGTAGGCATGTTTTTCAACCTCTTAGAAGTGGAGTGGAATGTTAGGGAGTGTAAAGAATAGATTTGTAGACAGCTATGCAGCTCAATGTGACTTCAGTCAGTCACCATTCAACTGACATGACAAATTTCAATGTTTATAGTTTCTTTATCTTTTACAAGAGCAAATGATGGAGATTACATGAAATGTGGTCAGATGAGGACTTCCACATAACACAGCCTCGTGTCTAGTCACCAGACTTAAAAGCCAATGTATCTAGTATTGATAGTGCTGACTAAGGGGCAAGGACATTTTCTAACTCCGATAAGACCCGCATTTCAAATAGAGTAGGCCTTAAGGCTCAAATGAAGCAGTTTATTATGAAATGAATTTGGAAAAAATACTCGCCTGGAAATATCCTACACTGAATCCTAAAAATGTTCAATAGTTTCAAATAAATGATAGACGGCGGAAAAGAGGATTCCATTTGCAGAGGATAGCACAAAGTCTCCCTGAAGGCACTGCTTGTTCATGTGATGCTGATTTTATCTTTTTCTGTGCCATAGCTGTTTAGATAAAGAGCTCTCTTAGACCTTTCTTGTTTGACCTAATTTTTAGTTTGCACCACCATGCAGCTACTGAACTGTTAAACCCTGCAATCAATCGATGAGTTAGATTTTGGTTTCAGGTCTTATTCACAAAAGGTTTGAAATCTAATATTGAAAGTAGGCTAAGAATACCTGACATCCACCAATATTAATGGGCTTCATAGTTAGTTTCACTCAGTGACTGTCTGTTTTTTGTGATGGAACAGACTCCGCTGAGGAGTTATATCTGGACCGCTGAGAAACACACAACCTATACTTTATTTTAGGAACCCACAATCCCATGTGCCCTTCCACTTAATGCAAGAGCCCCACTAATAAGATAGGAGGCAGCTCTTAAGCGGTTCTGGTAGCAAGGACAAACAGTGTCCCCTCATATCACATGGAACATTGACAACCTGGACAATATCCATGCGTGGGACCTCCTCTGTATGTCCAAGTTGGGAGATGTATGGGCACAGAGGAACATCAAACCATTCAAGCATTTGACAAAAGACTTTAAACTTAGCAACACCCAATTCTTCAGTTACTTACAGCTTCACCAATCTCTGGAACTTTGTAGGGGGAGGCTTGAGCCAGTGCCTGAATTCAACTCGTTGAAAATTACAGTAACAATGGAACAATGAAACAAGAAATGTTTATCCCAGGTTTATAAATCTCTGTTTCTGAATATGCCAGATCCTGTTTTATACCTGAAAGAGAAATGGGAAAGCTATATTGTGTCACTAGAGGATGAGGGATGGGTAGAAGCTAAGACACACTCATGCAACTTCGCCATTACCTCTCACCCCTAGACTCATACAATTCAAATATTTTCTCAGAGTATGTTACTGCCCTACGAGACTATGGCAAATGGGGAATACCACCTCCCCTTATTGGCCACGATGTACCAACCCACAAGGCACATTCTTTCATATTTCTTTGGTCATGCCCCAACATTGTGATATTTGGGCAACACATTCACCAGAAATTAGCTGTATATGTTAGCCACCTGATGGATCTAGACCTTAAAATGTTAATATTGGGAATTATGGATGGTTGGGAGGGAAACGCAGGTACTAAGGCCCTAGTAGGAATAGGGTTCCTGGTGGCCAGTCGTGATATTGCATGTAAATGGAGAAGTATTGTTCCTCCTTTACTTCCTGATTGGCATAGGGGTATGGACAGTTGTATGTGCATTGATACAAAATGTGTGAATGCATGAGGAAATGTTCCAGAATTTGGAGCTTCTGATGCCAGGAGAAAAAAAAGCCTTGAAGAACAAGACTGAACAAACTCCTGATTTCTGCTAAGAGCCTTTACCAATGGGGCGATGGGAGGATTGAGGGGCTTGACGATTTGTACTTAATGTGCAGGATAGAGTTCATCAAGCTTTATATAATAAGAGTTATAATTTCAAAAAGAGGTTTTGGTTTCTAAGCACTGCTGTGGTCCCAGCCACTACTGTTGACGTTGGGCACTCTTGTTGTCCTGATGCATCTGAATGAAGCCTATCCAAGAAAGTTGATTTGAAGTGTTTCCTAGCTCCATAACACCCAGGGAGTCATGTGTGCATTCACCCCCCCAAAGCCCCCACCCTCTTCACCCACCCCGGTGGAGCTAGGCACACAGCTCACCTAGAGACTGTTTGCCTATGGGCTCAGACAACACGTTTAATCAGTGGTTCAGGAAGATGCAGGTGCACAAGCAGTCAATGTCCACTCCTCCTTGCTGGGGAATATCCAGTGTGGTTTGGAAATTAGGAAGGATCCAGGACAACAAAGTATTCCAAGTCTATAAAAAAAGTTAAATATTTTTGACCAAGCCTCTGACCCAAATCTCAAGATTGTTGACCAGATCTTACACAAGTTAAAAGCCCTCACCACATCCAAAGAAGCCTTAACCACTCGCTGCAATTTAGTAGCTACCCCACCAAAACATTTTCAACCTTCACCGGCCCTACGCGCTGACGGCTTTCACTTTACACAACCCCATTACACCAATCTGAGCCAATAGGATCACAACAAACACCGGTGAGAGAGGTGACCACCCGCTTGTCATGGGATCTGAAGAAGTCTCAATACCTCAGACACCCTGCTGCAAAGAGCCACCATCATACAGAGTTGGAACACAGGTGGACACATGCATAAACTCACAAACTCCTACAAGACACAGTGAGGCTAATTAACACAAACCACATAATGCCCAACTAGGCAGACCCCTCAACTCATCCATATACACTGCCACCTAATTTCTAGGCAGTGAAAAACCACACGAGCCGCGGTCCATAACAGAACTCAATTATCCCAGAAGTTCAGATCAGCCGTATGTTAATGGTAGGTTAGAGCCCCACACTTGAGGCTACGACTGCTATGTCATCCGCACACTCTCCTAGGAGATGCACACTCTCACCCCAGAAAACACCTGACTTGCACATGGAGGGCTTATGAGCACTCACATTAAAGCTTGTGGTGCAGCTCACCAGACAATAGTCAGACCGGTGCCCGAATGACAGAGTAGACCGACCACTAGTGCCAGAAAGGCTGGAGTGTACACACATCAAGTAGCCCATCAAAACAGCAGTTAACTCGATGTCAAGAGGCAACTCCTGGGAACATCCCTAACCTCCGCCATGACCCTGCATCATCCTGGTAACACAGTTGCAAAAAGATGAAACACAAAATCAGTCTTCTTAGCAAGGATCAGAAAATCAATGTTACTAACTTAAATGCAACCTCGCTAGCGATACAGGAGATACCTCGCATGCAACACAGGCTTTCACACAGCCACAGCAGTTACCGTCCTACACACCTACAGTACAGCATAACCACGGCCAACCCTATCACTAACTACTAACTCTTATAGACCGATGAGAGCCATCATTCTGGGTGTCTTAAACCTCCCCTGGAACCACAAGGAAGACTTACAGGTCACTGCTTTAAAAAGCCTATTACCGATGACAACCTGGTACAAGAGTGCACAAGTGCAACACATACAAAGGGGGGGCCACGATTGCTCTAATCGTATCACAGAGAAATGCTCTTATCATCAACTCCATCAACCTGACTAACAGGTCAGACCATCACCCAATCATATTCCACATTACCACAAACATACAGAAATCAAAAGGTCAAGAGATCGAACCACAACACTGGAGGAGACATACTAGAAACATGAACAGACATGACCTGATTTCCCCTATGCCAGCAGAACCTTTCGCCACCAACTGAGCTAAGGAGCCTACAAGAGCTTACTGAACGCTAAAACCACAAATTGTCTGATATATTCGAGATGGTAGTTCCATTACACCTCAAAAGACACAAAAGCAAGTTCTCCCAACATTGGTTCAACCAAATTTTAAATGGAAAAAAGAGAAAGCTTGGACTAACACAGAAATTATGGATACAAGAACTTTCAGCTGACCATCTAAAACAGCTATGGACGCTAAGACAAACCTACAGTAAGACCATAGGGGAATGGAAAAGCATACTTTATCAGATCTCAACTAGACAGAGCAAAAAATAGGCCATGAAAACTCCTCGAAATTGTCAAGCAAAAGGCAGGAAAAGTGAGGCCTTTGCAACCTTCTTTGATGAGAAAATATTGGAAATTGAAAAAGAAATCTCCGTGGACAGAGACCAAACCACAAACATAGCATCCTAGCTTATATGAAACCAACATCGCATTCCAATCATCCAACCCACTTGACAAATATCATTTATTTAGTCTCCCCTTTCTGGACGAAAATAGTAACCCTATCACTAGCTCAAGGAACCATACCTGAATGTTTGACGACAGGACAAGTGACCCATCTCCTGAAAAAAAGAGGAGCTGATATAACAGATCTAAAAACTTCTGACCGGTGTAGAACATCCTCTTCCTCGCAAAACTGTTGGAGAAATGTGTACATAACCAATTATATAAACGCATTGAACAGTACAACCTACTAGGCAAGTTCCCGTCAGGTTTCAAACCAGGCCTTAGCACTGAATTAGTCATCTTTCACATCATGGATTATGCTCTTAACATACTGAACAAGAACCTGCCTCCTCATCCTACTCAACCTTTTATCAGCGTTCAACACTCAACCCCGTTCTGCATTCCAGTAACTCTCAGAGGTAGTAGTGGCTATCAGGAAAGTACTAAAATGATTTACATCTTTTTTTGAAAACCATCAACTACAAGTTAAACTAGGAAAATCTCTGTCTAAAGCTTCCCCAATCAGTAGAAGAGTTCCTCAAGGATCCACTATTTCCCCACACTTTTCAACCTTAATATGGAACATTGACAAAGATCTTCAAACAAGCACACCTGGCAGACCACATATACGAAGATGACATTCCGCTACCCTTGAAGACTTCACCCATTAAAAGATATCATCCGACTCATTGACACTCGTCGGAAAACCCAGACCTGGCTGAGACAAAAGCACCTCACTCTAAATGCCACAGAAATTGAATTCCTGCGTTGATCCCCACTAAATAGCTTCCACTCGATATAGGAATGGATAAAGCAATTGATCGCCTTCAAATGCACACCTGTAACCATAAGAGCAACAAAGTCCCTTAGAACACCCCTGGATTAAAATCCCAACATGCAAGCATGCATCAGCACATCTACTCCCAGCACTTGTCTAGAACGTAACAGATTCAATAGGGTGAAATCCTTCATGCCATTACCAGACGTCAAGATCACAGTCCAATTCCTAGCCGTCTCCAGACTGGTATATGGAAGTGCAACCCTAACAGGTTTACCAAAATCAAGCATGGCACCAGACATGACCCCCCTGAATGCAGCGGCAAGATTAATAGATGCTTCAACCACATTAGTCCTGCTGTAAAGTCTATCATCTGACTTCCAGTCAAAGCAAGGATCCAGATGAAAATAATGTGCTTGATCCATAAAGCAATGCACCGTGATACACCGAAGTACTTCAAAAATAAGCTCAAGCCATCAAGGGGCAGCCACTCCCTAAGAAGTGCCAACTCGCTCTTATTGCAACCACTGCTGAGAGTATGGCACTCCCTCCACCCAGATCTTCAGTCTAACCCATTGATGAACAGATTCAAGAAAGAGGTTAGGAGGATTTTACTAGACAGATTATTAACATAACACCTACTTTTTAACCGGAGCTGTACCACAGTCTCTTTGGCCACAAGCACACTCTTGTAATTATTTTGCTTTATATTTAGGGGATCCTATATGTTATGAAAGGGGTTTTGGGAGTTGCTCTATATAGTGCTCTTAAATACCTTTGGCTTATGTTCGTACTTTATAAAAATAAATAACTGTTCAGTGAGTGAGAGTTATTCATCACTCTCCTTTTTGTTTTTGACCCCCTCTTTTTTCTCCTCCCTTCTGTTTGTGGTATCTTTGCTTGATCAAGTGAAATTCTGCAGATCCTAATCCTGCTGGTCCTCTTCACCATATCTGTTCAGCTTGCTATAACCAGCTGCCTCTTCATTTTTTTTATGGGTACCTGACCTTCCTAATTTTTCTCACTGTATTTCTTACTCTTCCCTTTTTTCATTTCCATCCTCCTTGCCCTTGTGTGCTTCCTCTTCATCCTTTGTGTACATTTTCAAATCCTGTCAACCTCTACTGTCTGCCCATGTATCCTCCGTGCTTCTGCACAATTCTTGCTTACGTGTTTGATTAGGGTGGCAGTTGTCTGTTTTGAAGTTCTACTCTAAAGCAATTACATACTTTTAATATTTCATCATTCTGTGTTTTGTTTCAGATCTTTATATTACAATTAAATCCTCAAATATACACATACCTACAACTAGTGGGTAACCAATGTAGGAAGCTGGCTCTATAAATAGTGAACCAAAAAAGGTACACTGTGCAATCAGTCCAAGCAAGTACCTAAGGAATTACAGAGGCACAAATTACACCCCAAACGCTTTCTTTTGTGGTAGTGTGGGTGAGCAGCTAGCCATATCACAGCGTAGTGCTAGGCATGCAAGGCACACACATAGGCTTTGAGACACACTCAATAAAGAAATATGACACCAATTTATAAAACACACACCTACATTAATATAATTTATTTTAGATACCAAGATCACTGGAATCAGGTGAGTACCTTTTGAGATAGGAATTTTTAGAGTTAGCAAAAGTCAACACTTTTTTTCTGTAGCTGCAATGCTACTCCGTGAGGGAGAAAAACAAAGCAAACAGGTACATCACAGCTACTTAAGGACCAATCTTCTGGACTTAAGGTCACTTCGGGCAGCTCTGGGGCAGCCGGATGCAGTGGTGCAGTTCAGTGTTGGGTGCCCTGTGTAAGTCAATGGGAATAGGTCTGGTCACAAAGATGTTGCAGGGGTGGAGTGAGAGTCCAGTCCAAGTGAACCACTGAGGAGGCTCAGTTCTTGCGATGCATGGAGACATAAGAACACCAGTTGTCCTGTTCTCCTTGCTTTGAAGCAGCCGAGTGCAAAGTTGGTTTGGACTACTGGGTTTCCATCACCGGTGGCAGTCGCAATGGAGAGGGTCCACAGAAATAAGCTCAGGCGCGGACTTAGGGGGACCAGTCTCGCCGGACCAACAAGTGGGCTCGGGTTTCACGAGCCCGGAGGACGTAGGGACACCAGTGGCCTTTTTCTCCTCAGTCCCGGATGTCAGGGTGCCTAGGTGCCGTGGACCTTTCGTTCTCCATCACCAGAGGCGGTCGCAGTTGAAGGCGACCTGCAGACAGAGCCTGCAAGGACCGTCAGACAGTCCACAGAAGGCAAACTCAGTGGGTCAGTCTCTGGAGGGCCTGGGAACCACATTGACACCATTAGCCCATTTCAGCTCGGGCTAGGAGGCTCGGGTGCAGTGGTGATGTGGCGTCGGGATTTGGTGGTGCCGGGTCCTGCAGATGTACAGAAGCAGCTCCTCTGCTGTAAAGGAGTTATTCTTGGTGATTTGTTGAGCACTGGCAGCTCTGCCGGTTTCTTGAAGGCGGCAGGACCGGTCACTTGCTCCACAATGGTCGGGTGCAGCAGGCAGGCTGGCAGGGTTCATGCCAAGTCCGTCATGCTCCACGGGTAAGCAGGCTTATTGTCCACTCCTTTCGTGTCCAGCAATAATCTGTCTTCCTGGTACAGATTTTAGGGGGGATTAAGGGGAGTGAAGGGTAGTAGCCAATGGGCTACTTACCCCTGGGGTCAGTACACACCCTAGATGACCACTTTCTTTGGGTAGCAGGCATCACCCTGTCCCAGAATTTCTAACTCAATCACACACTAGTAAGATGGTGACATTCCTAAGACTTTGTTCATTTCAGGCTGGTCACTCTTGAGGTGTGTCCAGCCTGGAAATGCAACACACCTTTTGCAAGGCTCATTTTCCTGCTGTCCAGAGCCAGACAGGCCCTAGGACAGGGGGTCGGCATCTTCCTCTGAGGAAGGCTAACTTTGAATACCAAAGGCGGTGGGCTTCTTTGAAGCCTCCTGCCTTGGAATGCAGATTTGCACGTCATCCCCTGGGGAAGGATGGGTAACACTCCTGCCAGAGCAGACTTTGATTATGATCTTCAGAGAGCACATATTCTCCCACTTGGGGGTCAGAATCACATCTGTTGGTGACAGGATGGCTAGAACTAGTCAGTGAGCCCAACAGCAGTTGGTAGGTCTTCAGGGGGCACCTCTAAGGTGCTCTCTGGGTGCATGTACTAATCAATCCATCACTAGAATCATTGAGAGTTTATTAGTACAAGATGTTTGTTACCAAACCTCTCTAGTTTTAGTGAAGCCATCATGTAGCTGGGGAACTCTCATTGGCCATTGTTAAGCACATGTATTTAATATGGCTTCCCTGCATACTTACTATGTCTAAGAATGGACAAAGACACAACAAAGGCATATCTGTCCTTGCTGTTTTGCCCACGTGTGATATAATGCACCCTGCCATAGGGCTGTAAGGCCTGGTATAGAATTTACATGCAGTGTTTTAGGGGACACGGCAAACAGGCTGTGCCCCATGTTGTGTTTTCACTTTTGGGAGCACCTTGTCACGTAGCCTGCAATGGCAGTGTGCATCAGGTTGGTGCCGAGTCCCTTAGAGTGGCACAAGTTATGCTGCAGTGGACCCTCTTCAGTACTTATGTCCTTGGTACCAGTGGTACCATTTACTAGGGACCTAAAGAGGTGATAAAGGTCTTGGTGACTTGGGGATCAAGTGACCAGGTGCCTTATTTTGGGGAAGGAACACTGGCACTGGAGACCTGGTTAGCAGGAATCCAGTGCATGTCAGTCAAAGTTGCATCAAAAACCAGGCAAAAAGTGTGTGCGTGGGGGGGAGGAGTATTTCAATCAGAATCTAGCTTCCTACAGTCAACTTATGATATCCTTCACTCACTTACCTGACTGTCCTACCATTCCGACCATGTCTCGCTGTTCATGAATCTAGATAGAAACAGGATATAGATAGCAAAACTCATGTGCGTGCGCAGTGCATTGTTGATGCTCCATCATAATCTTCAGGAGTCTCCTCGGTCTCCTTTATCTAATTACAGCCTGATTCTCTATGGCTCCTCATATATTTTCTGTCTGTTTTTTGTAGCACTTGACGATATTTGGAGCATATTATTAAAAAATGTATATTAAAAATATTATTCAAGGAACTCGCTCCTCCCCGAACTCTTCCTTCCTTTGGTGCAACACTGCAGAGTGTTTTCCATGCCCTGCAGTTCACATTTCCTGTGGAGCTTGTTCCGATGCTCTTGCACTTTATCTGTGCCCCACAAGGATGTGACTACTTGCCTAGCTGTACATAGGGTAAGGGAGATCGACTTCCCCGGAGCAATCGTAGTGGATATGTTTTCTTGTTAAATGACCCAAATTGTGTACACAGGGAACTGTGGAATTGTCTCAATCTTTGAGTTTGTCAGCTAACACTTCTTGCCAGTATCTTTTTAACTTAGGTAAGTGGCACAGTAGATGTCCCTCCAGTACTACCCCCAGTTTCATAGTGTTTGAAGCGTAGACTTCTGCTGGTGCGTAATATCACTTTATAGTGGTTTTTATCATAGCTCTTCTGCCCTTGGCACTTGAGGCCGGCCCTTGTGCTTCGTGAAGTGTGTAACCATTCAGAGCCTGTGAGTGAGCAACCCAGCTCCACCTACTATCTCCTCTGTGCTTTTCAAACTTTTTCCTAATCCATCCTACTATGGAGCAGAGATTGGCTGCTTGATTAGCTTGAGTATGCACAGCCAACTCTATTCAGCTGCAGACAGTCATATTTCTTTGCAATACTGGGCTTTATGCTTTCTCAAATAAAGCTTTTATACATCCTCTGCAGCTTGCTGATTGCATTTTTGGAAGAGGCAGAGAAAGCGCCTGCATCACATATAATAGTCTTGGAAGAGGGGTCATCTTGACCGCTGCCTGCCTCCACAGGAAGCACATCCCACTCACCTACCAAGAATGCTGTTCCTTCTTAGATGAGCTAATGAGGTCTGCATAGTAAGTTGCAGCCATTTGATCTATTCTGTGCTCAAATGGCCATCGCCACCATCCCTAGGATCCGGAAGAACACGGCTGGAGGAAGATCCTTCTCCTACCTCGTCACACAGACCTGGAACACACTGTCGCTTCACCTCAGCCAGCCCCCCCTCTCTAGCTCAGTTCAGGAAGGACATCAAAACCTGGCTTTTCAACTTACCTGTGTCCCCCTATTAGTGTCTTGAGGCCCCCCCACCCGCCCCTTTGTGATGTGACGTCACTTTGTGGATTTCCCCATCGGAGCAGGAAGCGACCTTGCGGGCGCTTTCTGCTCCGATGGGGAAAACGGCCACAAACTGCCTTCCCCACATTCGGAAGGCCTCGTAAGAAAGAGGAGACTCTCCCCTTTCTTACGAGGCCTTCCTGAAAGTGTTTCCTGGCCCCCGATCGCAGCACAGCTGGAAACACCACTAGACACCAGGGATTTCACTTGAGGGGGTCGGCCCCCTCGGAAAACGCCCCCCCCCCTCCCCAGGGAGCACATTTAAAAAAAAAAAAAAGTAGGTTTTAAAAAAAGAAAGAAATGGACAGGGGGTTGCCCGTGTGCAGGGCGACCCCCTGTGGGGGCAATAATCTTTTTAGTTGTTGTATGGTTTCCCTGGGGGCCATTTTGGCCCCCAAGGAAACCATACAACAACAAAAAAAATCTCTCTCTCTCTCTCTCTCTCTCTCTCTCTATAATCTATCTATCTACATGGATATATCTATAGATAGATCTATAGATATATATATATATATACGTGTGTGTGTGTATATATATAAATGTAGATAGATATATATATAGAGATATATATATATAGAGATATATTTATATATAAAGAGATAGATCTCTCTATATATATATATATATATATATATATATATATATCACTTTTGTCAATACGTGTGTGGTTTCCCTGGGGGCTGCGATCGGCCCCCAGGAAAACCAGACCCACATATAAAAGTGGCATATATATAGATTTGCCTGCAGTTGCAGCTTGCGTCTTCAAAGCAATGCACATACTTCAACTGACGCTTTTCAACTGTAGCTTTTAGGCAGCAATAAAAAAGTCAAGTAAGTATTGTGATTATGTTTCTGCTACAAAAGGGTCAGACTTGTCTAGTGGCAGTTTTAGTGCCATAAAGAAGCGCAGAAGGTTTATATGCCTACTGCAAAGAGTAAATCTGTATTTTATGTAAATAGCTGAGTACATTAGTAAAGTCAGCCATTACCTGCGCTATAATACAAATGAAATGTATGTGCGGGGTCGAGGGCGGCTATGGAGAGATGAAGGGTACTTTTGCTGGGTGGTAATGAGGGAATCCGAGGAGGAGGGAGTGGGAGCACCAATAATGATTGTTGGACTGGGTGCAGGAGGTGCTAAAGACTGTGACGAATGGTATGTGACAAGGTGTTTTTTTAGTGTCTTGAAAGAACGTGCTGATTGAGGGAAGAAGCGCAGGTAAGGTGGCCTCTACTGTTGCACTTATCTAAAACACACACCATCGATTTTGTGACTGTCTACGTAGGCTAGTGTTTTAGAGCAACAGTTTAGCCAATAGCAGAGATGGCATCTTGATGGATGACTGCTGCCGTCACTCGGGTTATAGAGGACAGCTCTGACATAGGATCAGAGACCTAGGCATCAGTTACTGAGACAGCATCTGAGGGATAGGACAATGGTGCAGACTCGGGGAGTGATTTTTCAGTCGGAGGAGTCCCATTCGATAACTCCTCTTCCAGTAAATTATGAGGGAGGTGATGAGGACAGTCCTGCTGTCCCTTCGCAAGCAGTCTGTGCAACGGGGTAATAATGGGTTAGCCCAACCCAGAGAGCAGGTGAATGCGGCGGCAAGCAGAGAGAGAGAGAGTGCTCTATTGGGAGCTCCCCAATTTAGTTCACCCCCAAATTCCACCGCCCAAATCGTATTGTGGAGACATCAAAATTATCTATCGCAAAACAAACTGGTTTTGTAAGGCAGGCACCTGTGTTTTTGGTCCTGAGTTCGGCGGCCATACAGAGAAACACACTAAACACAAACATTTCTGGAAACTAGACATTCGGGGGAGTCCACAGAGGTGTGACTTGTGTGGATTCCCCAAAGTTTTCTTACCCAGAATACCCTGCAAAGCTGAAATGTTGAATAAAAACTCTATTTTTCTCGCATTTCTGTCACACAAACTACAGGAATATGCTGGGATCCACAAAATTCCTACCACCCAGTGATTCCTCACCTGTCCTGATAAAAACACTACCCCACTTGAGTGCCTACACCTAGTGCCTGCGTCAGGAATGGATCACCCCAGGGTCAACAGCTGCCTCATGTAAGGACCAACATTGACCGTTGTGTGATCTATTCCTGTCGCAGGCACCAGGCCTACCCACACAAGTGAGGTACCATTTTTATCGGGAGACTTGGGGGAACGCTGGGTAGAAGGAAATTTGTGGCTCCTCTCAGATTCCAGAACTTTCTGCCACAGAAATGTGAGGAAAACTTGTTTTTTTTAGCCACTTTTTGAGGTTTGCAAAGGATTCTGGGTAGCAGAACCTGGTCAGAGCCCCACAAGTCACCCCATCATTGATTCCCCTAGGTCTCTAGTTTTAAAAAAATGCACAGGTTTGGTAGGTTTCCCTAGGTGCCAGCTGAGCTAGAGGCCAAAATCTACAGGTAGGCACTTTGCAAGAAACACCTCTGTTTTCTGTGAAAAAATGTGATGTGTCCATGTTGCATTTCCTGTCGCGAGCATTAGGCCTACCCACTCAAGTGAGGTACCATTTTTATCGGGAGACTTGGGGGAACACAGAATAGCAAAACAAGTGTTATTGCCCCTTGTCTTTCTCTACATTTTTTCCTTCCAAATGTAAGACAGTGTGTAAAAAAGACGTCTATTTGAGAAATGGCCTGTAATTCACATGCTAGTATGGGCACCCCGGAATTCAGAGATGTGCAAATAACCACTGCTTCTTAACACCTTATCTTATGCCCATTTTGGAAATACAAAGGTTTGCTGGATACCTATTTTTCACTCTTTACATTTCAGCAAATGAATTGCTGTATAGCCAGTATAGAATGAAAGCCCATTTCAAGGTGCAGCTCATTTATTGGCTCTGGGTACCTAGGGATCTTGATGAACCTACAAGCTCTATATATCCTCGCAACAGGAAGAGTCCAGCACACGTAACGGTATATTGCTTTAAAAAATCTGACATTGCGGGAAAAAGTTAGAGTAAAACATGGAGAAAAATGGCCCCGCAGCCAAGAGGTTAGAAAAGTTTCAGCTTTGTTTACATTTAGTGATATAAGCTGTACCATAGCCACGATCAGTAGTGGCTGTACATAACAAATCCTGAATTGTTGATGTAGTGTCTGTAAGACCTTTACCTGCTTCTTCATTCCATTCTCCTTGTCTTCCTGTATTTGCTAATCTTGGCCTCAATAGCTATATTAGCCACCTCTCATCACAACTTTGTTTCTGTTCTACAGCGAGGCTATGTTGAGGCCATCCTGGTCCTTCTCCAGGAGAAAATATTGGATCACCTCCAAAATTTCACCCTTACAATGTTAATTTTAGGTCTCACCTTTGACAATGCATGAGCTGTCTTCTGCGAGGCAGCTTGTGGGTTTAGAGTCTGCCCCATGCTTGCCTTGCTTTGCTTTATTGTCAATCTCATTTGGTTGCGTTGTATTTGTCGGCTTGTCTTTTTTATGTACTTTGAGTTTTGCATTCTCTGCAGTGTGTTCCTCCCATTACCCTCCTGCTCCGAGTGCTATTTTTTGCTTTCTCCCTGCGCTCCCACATTACATTGCCTTTATTGCTTCCCCCACCTGCCATCTGATGCCCTATCCTCCGCCTTTCTTTGTCTCTGTGTTTCCCCATTGTGTTGTCACTTTTCCTTCTCCCCTCACTGGCATCCTTCTCTTCCACCATCACTGCCTCTGTGTTGCCTCATTCCCCACCCGCTCCACAGCCCACTCTCCTGTTTTTTGTTCTTTTAATTTTTTTCTTTTTAGAACACACTATCGCTATATGAAAAAAGCTTATTAGCGCCAGATCAATAAGGTGCTTTTCCGCTGCTGTATATTTAATAATCCATCTCCAATTGGTAACAAATTATTTTGTTGGCACACTTATCTGTGTTGGCGCACACTTACAAACTGATGTGAAGGCCGCTTTGTAGCTTTTTTTTTTTTTTTTAACATACGGGATGGTCAAAATGTTTGCCAAATCCAGTAGGTCTCATAGGCAAGACATGTTGACTTTGCCAATCCTTGTTGAGTATTTTGCTGTTAGCCTCCAGCTGTTGTGGGATCTCTACATTCCGGGGATGTGCAGTGTGAAGGAAAGTGGTACATGACCTGAGAGGGCAGTGAGCACTGTCTCCATTAATACAGTCAAACTGAGCATTTGTGAAGTGTCTCAAAAGTAGTAAAATCTAGCATATGTCTGGTGCATATTTGAGAATAATATGCCAACCCAAACCTGGGGACATATTGACTGGCAAATATCTATCATGTCCATCTCTTTCAGCCCGGTCAGCCCTTCCTGTGACTTGGATGTCACCTGTTCTGTCCTCTAGGTTGATCGTCCTCGTATTGGACCCATAACAATATTCAAGCCGCCCCCTATGATGTTGTTCCCCACCATGGGCGAATGATACCTCTGCTAGAGCGTCTCTAATGACTCTTCTTGCCCTTTATTGTATGTGTATTTTGTGCAGTACTAAATGTGTATCGATTTTCTTCTGTAGCTAGCATTCTCCCCCAACCCCTTCTTGACAAGTGTAACTATCACTTCTCCCCGTAAAACAAGGAACCAGCACTATGGTCACTCAGGCTGATTTTTATTGGGGCGGTGACATTTAGGCTCGCTATTGTAAGTATACTTGCTGGCGTACGGTTGGGCAGGACGTGAGGTGAAGCCTGGAACCATGGGCCTGTGTGAGTCTTAGGAAACGGGGTCTGGGAAGTCCTACCTTTAGCTTTCTTCAGCCTCCATCACCTCTCATACCTGGGAAAAACTCGATCAAGCAGCTGTCTTCTAACTGTCCACACTACCATACAGGTAAACCATTCTATCCCTCCCAAATGTTATCCATACATCTTACACAGCTCCTCCTCATTCAGAGTTGATCTAACTCTAATGAGAACAAGAACTCACTCCCGGTAGATTCACTAACACCCCCTGCCTCCGTATTACATCAAGGACTTCTAGGGGAGACTTCATTTTTTTGAATGCTTTATACTTTCTTGCCATCCATATCCTCTTGAAATGTGTTGACAACAGCTTTTCGTTCCTTGCTAATGTCTTCCACTATATGTTTCAGGGCACTTTTCTTTGAGCTCGAATTGGTCCATCTTCTGGGTTTGTGGCCCCTGGTGGGCTGTGACTGGGCCACATGGTTGGTGCTTCTTGTTCCTCTAGGACCTTATTAAGCTAAAATATGCACTGTGCCTCATAATGAGAGCACATTTGATTTAATTCACTGTCCCATATTGTAGGAAGGTAGCCTCTTTCTAGCCTTGTTACCCCCACTTTGGCCTATTTGTGAGTATGTGTCAGGGTGTTTTTACTGTCTCACTGGGATCCTGCTAGCCAGGGCCCAGTGCTTATAGTGAAAACCCTATGTTGTTAGTGTGTTTGATATGTGTCACTGGGATCCTGCTAGCCAGGACCCCAGTGCTTATAGGTTTGTGGCCTATATGTGTTCCCTGTGTGGTGCCTAACTGTATCACTGAGGCTCTGCTAACCAGAACCTCAGTGTTTATGCTCTCTCTGTTTTTAAAATTGTCACTGCAGGCTAGTGACTAATTTTACCAATTCAGATTGGCACACTGGAACACCCTTATAATTCCCTAGTGTATGGTACCTAGGTACCCAGGGTATTGGGGATCCAGGAGATCCCTATGGGTTGCAGCATTTCTTTTGCCACCCATAGGGAACTCAGACAATTCTTACACAGGACTGCCACTGCAGCCTGAGTGAAATAACCTCCAAGTTATTTCACAGCCATTTTACACTGCACTTACGTAACTTATAAGTCAACATATGTCTAACCTTCACTAAGTGAAGGTCAGGTGCAAAGTAACTTAGTGTGAGGGCACCCTGGCACTAGCCAAGGTGCCCCCACATTGTTCAGGGAAAATTGGACTTTGTGAGTGCGGGCACACCATTACACGCCTGCACTACATATAGGTCAATACCTATATGTAGCGTCACCATGGTAACTCCGAACATGGCCATGTAACATGTCTAGGATCATGGAATTGTCACCACAATACCATTCTGGTATTGGGGGGGACAATTACATGTATCCCCGGGTCTCCAGCATAGAGCCCGGATACTGCCAAACTAACTTTCTGGGCTTTCTCTGCAGCTACCGCTGCTGCCAACCCTCAGACAGGTTTCTTGGGGCTGGGCAGCCCAGTCCCAAGAAGGCAGAACAAAGGATTTCCTCTGAGAGAGGGTGTTATACCCTCTCCCTTTGGAAATAGGTGTGAAGGGCCTGAGAGGGGTAGCCTCTCCAGGCCTCTGGAAATGCTTTGAAGGGCACAGATGGTGCCCTCCTTGCATAAGCCAGCATACACCGGTTCAGGGATCCCCCCCATCCCTGCTCTGGTGCGAAACTGGACAAAGGAAAGGGGAGTGACCACTCCCCTGACCAGCACCTCCCAGGGGAGGTGCCCTGAGCTCCTCCAGTGTGTCCCAGACCTCTGCCATCTTGAATGCAGAGGTGTGAGGGCACAATGGACAGCTCTGAGTGGCCAGTGCCAGCAGGTGACGTCAGAGACCCCTCCTGATATGTGCTTACCTTTCTCTGTAGCCAGTCCTCCATTGAGGGCTATTTAGGGTCTCTCCTCTGGGTATCTCATCAGTTAACGAATGCAAGAGCTCACCAGCATTCCTCTGCACTTCCCTCTTCGACTTCTGCCCAGGATCGACCGCTGACTGCTCCAGGACGCCTGCATAACCGCAACAAAGTAGCAAGAAGACTACCAGAAAACATTGTAGTGCCTCGTCCTGACTAGCGTGGTCCCTGGAACACAGGAGCTGGGTCCAAGTGTCTTTGCCAGTCCAGTGGCCCTTCTGTCCAAATTTGGTGGAGGTAAGTCCTTGCCTCCCTACACCAGACAGTAATCCTGTGTACTGCGTGAACTGCAGCTGCTCGGGCTTCTGTGCACTTCTGGAAGACTTCCTTTGTGCACAGCCCAGCCCAGGTCCCCAGCACTCCGTCCTGCATTGCCTAACTCGCTGAGTTGGACTCCGACGTTGTGGAACCCCCCTTTGTTGCTTTGAGTGGACTGTCGTCCTCTGATCTTCTACTTACCTGTTCAGGTACTTCTGCGAGTGCTGCCTGCTTCTGCGTGGGCTCTCCGTGTTGCTGAGCGCCCCCTCTGACTCCTCCTCCAAGAGGCGACCTCCTGGACCTTCCTGGGCCCTGGCAGCACTCAAAATCTTCAACTGCAACTCTTGCTGCTAGCAAGGCTTGTTTGAGGTCTTTCTGTGTGGAAACAACTCTGCATCCTCCAGCACGCCATGGGACATCTTCTGACCATAGAAGAAGTTCCTGGCACCTTCCGTTGTTGCAGATTCTTCGGCTTCTTCCACCCGGAGGCAGCTCTTTTGCACCTTCATCCGGGGTTTAGTGGGCTCCTGCCCACCCTGGACACTTGCATGACTGTTGGACTTGGTCCCCTTCCTTTACAGGTCATCAGGTCCAGGAATCCGTCTTCAGTGCTTTGCAGTCAGGGGAGTCTGCAAGGACAACAACTATCTCGACTTTACTGTCTTTCTGGGGCAGTAGGGTATCTTTACTCCTACTTTTTAGGGTCTTGGGTGGGGTATCTGGGACACCCTTAGTGTTTTCTTACACTCCCAGCGACCCTCTACACACTACCCTAGGCCTGGGGTCCATTCGTGGTTCGCATTCCACTTTTGGAGTATATGGTTTGTGTTGCCCTTAGGCCTATTGTCTCCTATTACATTATATTGAGTTCTACAGTGTTTGCACTACTTTTCTAACTGTTAACTTACCTGATTTGGTTTGTGTGTATATTACTTACCTCCTAAGGGAGTATATCCTCTGAGATACTTTTGGCATATTGTCACTAAAATAAAGTACCTTTATTTTTAGTAACTCTGAGTATTGTGTTTTCTTATGATATGGTACTAAGTGATATGAGTGGCATAGTAGGAGCTTTGCATGGCTCCTAGTTCAGCCTAAGATGCTCTGCTATAGCTACCTCTAACAGCCTAAGCTGCTAGAACACCTCTAATCTACTAATAAGGGATAACTGGACCTGGCACAAGGTGTAAGTACCACAAGGTACCCACTATAAGCCAGGCCAGCCTCCTACACATATGAACATACATCTGAATGGTTAGCCCCATTTGTATTTAGTTCCTTTCTCTTTTAAGAAAGTGATCACTGGGAGGAGGTCGCAGAAGTTTGGCTGCCAGTATATCTGCTTTCTGCCTGAAGTAGAGGACCAAAGAGAAGCTGTCCAAAGCAACTCTGAAGCTTTGGCGACCAGGCACACACACTGCGTTCCATCCTAAAGATTTTCTGTTTCTTGTAGTTCTGTGTTTTCTTTGTTCATTCTTTTCACATATCCTTCAGTGATATCCCTGACATTCTCAGAGTGTCATAGGGCTCACCTTACCTGGTGTGAGATCTTCATGACCTATTTTCAAAGTCCTCCAGGTGCCAATGCAGGACTGTGTTCTTCTCCTTTAGCCCAAATGTCTCTTGTTGTACTGCTTCCAGTTCCTCCTCCCTGGCATCCCCAGAGTTTCCTAGTGTGGAGACAAATTTCCTCATCTCAGCCATGCCTTGTTTTAGCTCGCTGACATCCTTCGCCACCCCTTTTCTCAGTGCTGACATATCTCTAAGCTAGTAAATGGGGGCCTCTGAATATTCCTGTTTTGTTCGCTGGGGATCTGAGGTCAAGCCCCTATTTCCGTGTGTCGTGATTTAAGTATCCGCTTTCCTTGTTCTGCTCTTGGGCATTGTTTTGTAGTTTGTTGTCCCTCTTTGCTTTTCTCGTTGCCATGGTAGGCCAAGATTGCAGGGCTTCAGCTGCACACACAAGCCACCAACTTTGGTTCAAGCACTGAAAGTCTTTATTTTTTTTTATTTTTTATTTTTATTTTTTATTTTTATCGTTGTTCATTCCAGCCAAATCACTCCATACCGTTAACACACTGACTGCAGCTACCAAGTTGCAAGCGGTGTGAGCTCCGTCCTCCTAGTCTGGCTTCTTCACATATTCAGACCTTGGCTTTAGTGCTGCTGAAGGCCTCCTGAAAGTTTTACTTCTCAAACCAGCAGTGACTCGCACCTTGCCTTGATGTGTCATACCTCTCAGACTGGGGGCACTATGTCTCACCTAGATACAGCCGCCAGTTAGAAAGTGGTGCACACCCCTCCCGTGTGTTTTGGTCTTCCCGCACGGACTCAAGTGCAGGGCATTGTTTATCACTGGTCCAATCAAGATCATGGCCCTACTGCCCCACTGAAGTCCTTCGTAGCGAGGTCCCCCAGTAGGTGGGCCTGTGCCACCTTTCGGCAGCTGTTTTGAGAAATGCTTTTGTAATTTATTTTTATGTCACTTTCATCATGAATTCAGTACTATTCACTTGATGATTGTGCTTTTTATATAGACATTTATTCAACTTCAAGTTAAATTATTCAAATTAGTTTTCATTCTTGATTGCCCTATTTTTTGTAATCATTTGGGCACCTTCTCCCTGTCTTTGTATTTCACCAAAACAGTGTTTCCTTAAAAAGGGGCTTCTTCCGATGTTTTTTCACTGAAAATGTATTTTCTCCTGTAGAATATATTTCACAGAGTTAAGTAAATCCCCTGATCACATAAAAGGCATTTAGGCTGAAGAGAGCTTAAAAACTCAACCCCAAGAATATCCCTTGATGATGTTATGGGGTCCATTGGCATTGACGCTTCTGTGACCCTGAGCAACCATGTGTGATTAAGTTACACTTTAATTGCAATCGGTTCTTCGGTGATCAAACTGATAAATCTGTGGAGAGGTTAAAAAAAAAAAAAAACGGGATCTGTTACCATACAGTCCAGAAACATAGAAAGCCACCTGAATCTTATAGGAGCTAAATTTGTGGCATGGCTGGGAAAACTGTGCCACTCTACACCTGTTCAGCTTTTTCTGGCCTGCCCAGTTTCTCAATTCACACACTGCAACTGGATTTGACAATAAGTCAACACATGGTGCTCTGTGATTTTGGTGGGTTTGTGTGCCATAGGGAGCATAAGACAAAGTAAGGTTGGGTGTGTGTTGGGAGGCTGAGGGAGGGGTGTTGATGTGCTAAGGCCAGCAAGGAAGCTAGCATGACTCCTTCTCGCAAAGGTAATTCACCTTCTAAGGAATGTTTTCCTAGCACATTTTCTCATAAACAAAACACAATAGGAAAAATAAGTATTGTTCCTTGAGGAAGCAGTCCCATTCCCAGGACTTCCTGAGGTATTGATGCTTTTGTGCAATGTCAAGTGGCTAAAAGGATGAGACCAGAGTTTCTCTGTTCTTCGGTCGACCCTGCTCAGACCTTCTGGCTAACATACTGTAATTTTTCAGGGTAGCTGGGCAAATGCCTAGGCTACTCCCAAAACAGCCAACTGGGGGTTCTGTTCTGTGGGTCTGGCAGCACAGATGCCATGCTTGCAAGAGTCTCAGTTCCGGCACCTCTAAGAAGTCGAACTAGTTATTGAGCTGTCCCACATTTGCTCAGGGCCTACTTCAGCTCGTATTTTGAAGCTAGTGAAGACTCTTATCTGTGGAGCAGGGCCCAGCACCGGTAAGAGAATATCAGCCTTGTGGGAAAGGAGAGGGTCTAGGCTAAGTTTAAAATTTAGCCCTAATTTGAGTATTCCTCCACTGCCCAAAGGTTCTCCTTCTGGAGGAGGTTTTCAGTTCAGATGTGCTGGTTATGGAGAATAAGGTTATGGCCGCATATAGGATGATGGTTCACAGACCGATCACCTCCTGCCACCTTACAATACTAATGAGGGCATCTGCTTGGGCTTAGAAAAAGTCAGTGGCCTAAATACTGCACCAGAAAAGTACATTTCCGACCCCTCTGGCGCTGCTTTGAAGCAGAATTTGACTTTTGGATTTGGCTTTACTGCCTCTTTAATCGAAATCTAACATCCTGATGGAAATCCTGCAGTCCCTGACAGCTTCTATGGAGCTCCTGCTTTTGTTTAATGAGGCTGCCCTAGGACCTTTAATGGCTGCATGGAAAAAACCTTTGTGTCCGACAATCCACTTGCAGTTCGCCAGATGCCATAGGCTCACTGACGGTGAGCTGCACTTTGTGTGTTTCCACCTGTTACCTGAGAATATGATTGTTCAAACTGTCTTCAAAGCAGGATGTCAACACCTTTTCTGTGTCACCCACAGAGAATCCAAGAAATTTGACACCCTGAGTCACAAAGTTTTTGTGTGCTGCACCAAGAATGCTACTTACCTTCTGGCAAAGACGTCCATGCCTTAAGAGAACTGACAAAATATGCCATTAAACCATGCCATATGAAGATACCATTCTGTGACCTAGTGAGTGATGAGTTACAGTTCCCGAATTGTGGCTTTGACTCTGTAGACATCATTACTCAGTCTTTGGGTTAGGTTGTCATTCTTGGATGCGTTTCCCTGGGTTTCAGGCAGCTGGCTACACTCATTGACATGCCTTTTGAAATGCCTTTTGACTGTAAAAGCTATTCAAAGAGACAGATGACTCCTCTTTGGAATGTATCAAGAACAGCATGGGTATGGCTCCTCCTAAGCTTGGTGTCCCCCTTGCAACAATTTTACCCCAGTATCTTAAGTTCCCTCCAAACCCCTCTGATTATTTCCCCATCGCATTATCACCTTCTGTGGTGTGGGGAGTATCTCACATTTTGTCACTTGGTGGGAGGCAATCATCACGAAGCAATAGGGAATCCCATGATCTGGTTTTGCTAAACTTTTCTATCCCATCCTTCCCTCCCAATCACTGGCTGGAGACATATCATGAATCTGTTCATCTGACAGTAAGAGTTTAGGATACTGTATTTGAGCCATGTCCTGCTGGCTTTGAATTTGGTTGGTGACTGTGGATCTACAGCAGCAACAACCCAATTGTAGGAAGTTGGCTCTGTATGTGCTATTTCAAAGTAAGTAATAGCATGCACAGAGTCCAAGGGTTCCCCTTAGAGGTAAGATAGTGGCAAAAAGAGATAATACTAATGCTCTATTTTGTGGTAGTGTGGTCGAGCAGTAGGCTTATCAAAGGAGTAGTGTTAAGCATTTGTTGTACATACACACAGGCAATAAATGAGGAACACACACTCAGAGACAAATCCAGCCAATAGGTTTTGTTATAGAAAAATATATTTTCTTAGTTTATTTTAAGAACCACAGGTTCAAATTCTACATGTAATATCTCATTTGAAAGGTATTGCAGGTAAGTACTTTAGGAACTTTGAATCATTACATTAGCATGTATACTTTTTACATAAAACACAATAAGCTGTTTTAAAAGTGGACACTTAGTGCAATTTTCACACTTCCTGGGGGAGGTAAAGTATTGTTAGGTTTCACAGGTAAGTAAGTCACTTACAGGTTTCAGTTCTTGGTCCAAGGTAGCCCACCGTTGGGGGTTCAGAGCAACCCCAAAGTCACCACACCAGCAGCTCAGGGCCGGTCAGGTGCAGAGGTCAAAGCGGTGCCCAAAACACATAGGCTTCAATGGAGAGAAGGGGGTGCCCCGGTTCCAGTCTGCCAGCAGGTAAGTACCCGCGTCTTCGGAGGGCAGACCAGGGGGGTTTTGTAGGGCACCGGGGGGACACGAGTCAGCACAAAAAGTACACCCTCAGCAGCGCGGAGGCGGCCGGGTGTAGTGTGTAAACACGCGTCGGGTTTCCAATAGTTTCCTATGGGAGACCAAGGGGTCTCTTCAGCGATGCAGGCAGGCAAGGGGGGGGCTCCTTGGGGTAGCCACCACCTGGGCAAGGGAGAGGGCCTCCTGGGGGTCACTCCTGCACAGGAGTTCCGTTCCTTCAGGTGCTGGGGGCTGCGGGTGCAGGGTGTTTTCCAGCCGTCGGGAAATGGAGTTCAGGCAGTCGCGGTCAGGGGGAGCCTCGGGATTCCCTCTGCAGGCGTCGCTGTGGGGGCTCAGGGGGGACAACTTTGGTTACTCACAGTCTTGGAGTCGCCGGAGGGTCCTCCCTGAGGTGTTGGTTCTCCACCAGTCGAGTCGGGGTCGCCGGGTGCAGTGTTGCAAGTCTCACG
This sequence comes from Pleurodeles waltl, assembly GCF_031143425.1. Taxonomy (NCBI): domain Eukaryota; kingdom Metazoa; phylum Chordata; class Amphibia; order Caudata; family Salamandridae; genus Pleurodeles; species Pleurodeles waltl. The sequence goes on from NC_090449.1 coordinate 486,626,359, forward strand.
CTTCTTGCGGGGAGTTGCAGGGGTCTTTAAATCTGCTCCTTGAAACAAAGTTGCAGTTCTTTTGGAGCAGTGCCGCTGTCCTCTGGAGTTTCTTGTCTTTCGTGAAGCAGGGCAGTCCTCAGAGGATTCAGAGGTCGCTGGTCCCTTGGAAAGCTTCGCTGCAGCAGGTTTCTTTGGAAGGCAGGAGACAGGCCGGTGAGTCTGGGGCCAAAGCAGTTGGTGTCTTCTGTTCTTACTCTGCAGGGGTTTTTCAGCTCAGCAGTCCTCTTCTTCTTGTAGTTTCAGGAATCTAAAGTTTTAGGTTCAGGGAAGCCCTTAAATACTAAATTTAAGGGTGTGTTTAGGTCTGGGGGGTTAGTAGCCAATGGCTACTAGAACTGAGGGTGGGTTCACCCTCTTTGTGCCTCCTCCCAAGGGGAGGGGGTCACATCCCTAATCCTATTGGGGAATCCTCCATCTGCAGGATGGAGGATTTCTAAAAGTTAGTCACTTCAGCTCAGGACACCTTAGTTGCTGTCCTGACTGGCCAGTGACTCCTCCTTGTTATTCTCATTATTTTCTCCGGCCTTGCCGCCAAAAGTGGGGGCCGTGGCCGGAGGGGGCGGGCAACTCCTCTAGGCCTCAGCACACTTTCAATTCAAAACATAGCATCAGCAAAGGCAAAAAGTCAGGGGGTAACCATGCCAAGGAGGCATTTCCTTACACCAATCCATTGTTTTTCGCCCACCATGGTTTGAACTTATCCATATGCAAATCAGTCTTGTCCCTGCTTCGTTGGAAACAGTGCAGCTCTAACTACCTGCCCAGGTCCTGCCTGAACTGGAATGCAAGCTACCAAGGACCAGTTCCGCCCTGAAAAGACGTGCGTCCCATGCACAATTTGTCACTGGAACCAAGCTATACCTGGCTGACAAGCCCTAACTAGGGCTAAACCGGTCCTGGGTTGCTTGCCTTCCTGTTCAGGAAGGACCTTCCCTGGCACTTCTGTCTGGACTATTCCAGCTGGGCCAGGGTCCAGGCTGATTTTCATATAGCTGGGTCCAAACTGAGGTGGCGTGGTGTGCAAAATAGCAGTGTACTTGGCTGCTGCCCTGATTCATTATCAACGGCTGAGATTCAAACATTCCACCCATCACATTTTTATATATTCTGGATCTCTAGGATGGCACATTTCATCTTCCCATTCTCCTTGCCCACAAGCGCTACCTTAGGTTCATGGTGGGGTTCCAGCTCTTTCCCTTTGCAGTCCTGGGACAGTTTTAGCTCCCACTCCACTGCAGATAGTAAAAAAAGGCAACAAGTATTGCTAGTATTTAGGAGTAGCTTATAATCTGCATCTGTTAATTCACTAAATTATTTTAGTTGTTCTGTTCGGACAGTATAGATGTGGAAATATTTGTATAGTTCGAAAACATTTTCTACGTACATAGGGAGCCCACCCGCAGCAGTTTTCACTGCACTGTGTACAATGTGTGCAGCACACCATATACCAGGTACTATGTTATCAGTAATAGCTTCCTGGAGCCTACATAAGACATTGTTCTGTCCTGCTTCAGTTTTTACGCTAAGTTTTTGTGCTAGTATTATCCATACAAAATAATTATTTTTCAAGAAGTTTACACTTAACCAGTGCATTGTACAGTTGCTTAGTGTCTATTGCAGATGTTTCTCCTGGAATGAAGGAGCATTCTAAATGTTTCATTTTAACACCCTTAAAGTATTTGAAATACCAAATTACAAGTGGAATTAATGTAACGTCTTTCCTGCTTTCCTCATCAATAGCCACCATATACACAAGCAGTGTTATTCATGTCACTTTTTCTCTGTTGAGATCACTCACTGCAAAAGGAGCCAGTACATTTGTGATCAAAGCTTTAGTCTTGGTATGACCATAGAAAAAGTTTTCATTGTGCAGTTTGAAAGTGTTGATGCACTTACAGTCCATTGACCTAAAACTGTGGGTGTGCTTAGGGAGATGATTTTCGGAGATGCTTGTACAGTAGCTACCTTCCTCAAAAAGATTGGTCATGTAGCTATTGCTCTTTGAAGTCTGCATGTGCTTGTTTATGGCATACTTTGCACCGTGGCTAAAGGAGAATATAGATTTGCAAGTCCTGCAAAGAAAAGACTGCTCTCACTCTTCGCACCCTTGCCGAAAAGTGAAAAGGTCCCTTTTATTGCCGCGCTCACAGAACACTTTAGGATAGGCAGTTCTCTCTGGTAGCTAGCTAGCTATCCCTTGTTAGTGAGGTTGAAAAAGAAGGAATGTAAATATGGTGCATGTTGATTTAAATATGTGGCCAGGTTTCTTGATAAAAATGGAAGTGCAAGTTTATGCATAATATCAGCAGAAGCGTAGTAACTCTCAGCAAAACCAGTTTGCAGAAGGAGCAACATCATTCCATGTTATTGAGCTACAGATGCGTTTGAGGAATCGGGGGGGGAGAGCAGTGTCTCAGTTTAGTGAAAAATCCTGAAAGCCCCCCCAGGTCTCTGGGCTTGCTGGAATAAGGAAGCATAGAATAGTATAGCGTTAACTGCTCTTGACAATGGCCTACATCTAATAGCCACTCCTGGGTGGTGAGCACCTGCCCCCACATGCAGGCCATCCTACGGTTGGCAAGTAACTATGTCAAGGAAAGCAGCTTTTTGTTGCTGTCTGGCATCTCTGTTGAGACACACAGTAGTGCCAGCCCCGGCACTGATTGCAGTTGTAAATGAAAAATATAAGAGTGGGTGGATAAGACAGCAGTCCAGCAGGCCACGATTGGGGTACAGAACTAGGCTAAGTGCATGAAATCAGTGCCACCCTTATTCCGTCTGATGCACTCATCAGTGGCTCGCAGTTTATATGTGCACAAGTTAGCAGAGTGTAATATGCTTGATGAAGAAATAGAAAATGTATAAGACGTAGTCTGCCAGTGGGGGATAGGGATTGTGCCAGGCCGCATGTCTGCCAACTCCTTACTAGAGATAGACTTACCCAAGGCTGCCTCCCAGAGTCCTAGCTTGTTGCAGGCACTGGGGCAGCTCAGATTGTGCAGATGTATGAGACGTGATAAAGGTGTCGGGAGGAGGACACTTTTATGAGGAGGTTGAGTGTTTTACATTCTGATGGAGCCGCCAAAGTTCCGGATGGCATTAGTCTGTAGACGAAACCAGGCTTATTGTGTACACGCAACTGTATCAATTTCACCAGGCCACTGCCATGGGACAGGAAGAGGACTGGGATGCACTTGGTCATGCTCAGGAGCAATATACGTAAGATGAGGGGAGAGGTCTAAGCCAATATTGAGCGAAGGAGGCATAAGCACAGAAGTAATAAAGCTCAAAATAAGGGACAGCAAAGCCATCCTGATCATAGGGAAGAGTCAGGGTTTCCCAGCTAAGTCGAGTCCATTAACCTAGATCCATGATAAACGAACCTTGTAGAGTAGCTGTAATAGATGCAATAAGGGATCAGGGATCTGGAGCCTTTGCAAAACCGCAAACAGAAAAGGCCACTCAAGAGATTCTAAAGCTTTAATGGTGTCTAGGAAGACAGCCACCGCTTCTTCTGGTTGCAGTTGGTGTAGGAGGGCGAAAAGTGTCCTGAAATTGTGAGGGGGGGCAATTGGAGTTGATCCTATCCTGGTCTGGGAAGTGAGATTAGGGGAAAAAAGGATTTAGCTTGTTGACCAGTACTTTAGCAAGGATTTTGGCATCCGTATTTATTAATGAGGGGGGGGGGGGGGGGGGGGGTTGATATGAATCTGGACACTCAAGGGGTTTGTTTGGTTTCAAAAGCGTGATTAGAACACTTTCCCATAAAGGGGAAGGCAGGATGCTGTTGAGTAATGCCTCTTGGTATACATGCAGAAGGCAAGGGCCAAGTAGAGCCGAAAAGGCTGTTCCTCCCTTGGGATTTTCAAGTGGGCAACCCACCTATTGCTGCAGTAATCTCATGTAAATTTATTGGCTCTGCCACAATGCCCCACGGAGTAGTTTCAGCCAAGCTATGTTTATAAGACATAGTAAGTAGTGTAATCTGCAGTCGTGCAAGTGTTGAGGGGTATATAAGTGAGTGCAATGGTCTTCAAATTTGTTCATAATATCATCTGCATCGAACACCATCATACCGTCATCATGCTTCAGGCGAGTGACAACCGCAACACATGAGCGAGGATCTGTCCATACCTATCTCACTCCCCATATGTTTGCGCGATATCGTATTGTACGAGTACTTACATTTACGATCAGCCAGGGTATTATTTTGTTAGGACCACCTGAAACACCACTAAACGTGTATAGTATACAGTCTCCAAATCACGTTCTAATTGACAAAGGCTGAGTTCTGGTAGCTCCAGTTGCCACTGAAAGTTTTTCCACATTGAGATTTGTTTATAATGCGTTGGATATCAGATCGAAACACCAGATCTAATAGTGCCTGGGGAAGAGTGTGTCCAGAGTGTGTCCATGCGAAGGAGGTATGTGTAGAGACAGGTAGGGCAAGGGTGAGGACCACCGGAGACTGGTCAGAAAGTGTTCTAGGCAAGTGTTCAATTCTCCCAACCCAACCGTAGATATCCTGGATCCCCAGCCAGTAGTCAAGTATAGCCCATGATTCATGTACCATGGATATATGTGTGCCTTCTCTAAGGTCTGGGTGACAAACCCTTCAAACGTCAAGCAGATCATTGACATTCAAACGATCATGCAGGGCACTGGCTGCAACCCAGCGTGTTTGAGGTGTGGCATTAGAACAGTCCACATCTTTGTCCAGGACAACATTAGGACAACATTAAAATCCCTCCCCAAATACTGTTACTGGGGGATAAAGTTAAACAATATCTCCAGACAGTCCAGACGAATTATGTGTTTTGGAAATTAGACCTGTAGGTGTTATTGATGGTAAAATGTTCCCTTGGCTTTCATTTGCAGTATGACATATGACATAACTGCCCTGCACGTCTGATCTCTGCCAGTAGCTGAACAGGGAGGCCCCTGCTTACGAGCAGAACCACCCCTCTGGCATATGCTAAGTAGTTTGCGTAAACCCCATTAACAGCCCAGTTACCTGCAAAAGACGCCTGGGCCTGTGGCCTGAGGTGCGTTTCCTGCAACAGTGCAATCTGAATATTATGATGCGTTGAACAGGCTAGTACCCTTCACTTTTTCCACGATCACTTACACTGCACACATTCCATGGTTAATCGCAAGCGTCTTGTTGGCAGTCGGTGGCATGGAGGGATGTAAAGCGGGATATATGCAAAGGTCCAAGTACGTTGATGGGCCCAGAGTGCTTCAAGAAGCTCTTATCAGTCCCACTCAAGCAAGCATCCATAGAGCCAGTAAGTTATGTGGAGTCAGCAGCCAATGCATAGAACCATAATGGAAATGGAGGTCCAAACATAAACCTTCGTCCTCCCGCCCACACTGATCATCCCCTTTATCAGTGCGCACCCTAAAAATAGAAATTGTGTAATTCATGCAGTAACAAAAAACAATTTACAATCAACTGTAAAAAAATTACAGGTTAAACGTGCAATGCACTGTTTGGGAAAACTCAGTGCAGTCAGCTACCCCGCCTACATAAAGACCAGCGAGGACTGCCTAGCCTATTAAAGAATATCCTGATGTCAACGGCCCCCAGAGAGTGGGGAATTAAGGTGTTAATTAATCCAGTGGCTCTAAACAGCAATTGTACAAGGATATTAGGAGCAAAAAGCATTACAATTCTAAATGACAACTTATGAAGTCAATTTACAACGGAAGATGACTAACCATACAAATTCTGAGTTCAGTGTGTCACTGTCACCGGCCACTCAGTCCAGAGGTGGACAAGGAGAAAAGGCATCCCACAGTCTCAAGCGGTTGGATCTGTGATGTCTGAGAAGCCAGTGTTTCTGCCAGGCGTGAAGGACTGAGTGTTGCGGCGACGCAGAGTGCATGTTTTGAAGGTACTTTTGGTGCTGCGGGGGGAGGGGGGGGGGGCTCAGATGGTGACATGAATTTAGTTGTTTTCCCATTCAATTTATAACAGAGGCGAGCTGGACATAGCATGGCGTAAGGTTCATTATGGTCACAGAGAAGCCTTGGTATGTGAAAACTCCTTTTTCTCGAGCCAACCAAAGCACTTTATGTTGTAGAGCAGTATGGCAATGAGGGGGCCCGCCGGGGAGCAGACAGAGGCCCAGTGAGCGGTGTTCGCGCTCTACCACTAAGCATTTGGAGAAAGATTCAGCACTGAATAGTTCGCATAACAGTTTTTCAACAAACAACTCGATCCTTACGATATTAGTGAGGTTAGAAATACCCAACAGTTCTTTTTTTTTTTTTTTTCTTCACAGAGTGTGGACATCCAAGTCCTCATTTTTGGCAGCCACACTTACTAATTCGATATGTAGTTTTTGATAGTCAGCAGCCAAGGTTGCTTGGTCTGTTTCCAGGAAAGAGAGACGCTGTGCATTATCAGTGGTTTGCATCACCTTCTTCGTGAGGGGAGCCTCCAGTCTATCAAGACGACCTGTATAGTTATCCGTTTAAGAATCTATGTGTTGGAAGCTAGCGCTCATCAGGAGTAATGAAGCATGTATATCAGGTTGAGTGGTGAGGGTGTCTGGAGTCTTATCCATAGTGCCGGCTTCTTCGGTTCTGTGAAGTGTTTTTGCAGGGCTCAAACCCAAGCTTGGGTTGCTTAGGATCCTTCTTGCCCATGATGGTATAGTTGTGCGGGACATGAAGCCCCTGACCCGATGACAAAGATCTGCCTTCCACCAGCAGGGCGTGAGCCAACAAAGCGGTTATGAGGTCTCTTATAGGATAGACCCTCGTTCTCCACTTTGGACGGGGAGGTCAGTGCAGCCCGATCTGCCAGGCCAGGTCCTCACTGGACCGGAAACCAGCATCCTGAGACCAGTTTCAGGGTATCACCCTTCATCAGCCAGGCTAGCTTGAATCCAGTGGCACAATGAGCAAGGGACCTATGTCTGGCCATAGCCTTCCCACTTAGGGCAACTTTAGCAACACAAAAGGATGATAAACGGAGTGCTGAAACTTTTCAACCACACACCCCCAGTCACAGATCTGGGTTTAATCCATTGTTCTTTTGCTCACCATGCCACCCAGTTTGGACCCACCAATATGCAAATCACTCTTGACCCTGTTCCCCATGGGAACAGTCCAGCCTGAACTGCCAGGTACATGCATCGACACATAGGGAGGGCCCAGCTAGCCACAGTAGTGGAAGTTTGGCAGTGGACTGTAGGCAGGTGGGATAATGCTTACGGAACCTCAACTTAACCTCCTGCACAATACTGCCATTTGTAGCAGGGCCAAGTCTTGATCACATTTTGTGCCATGAGGCTCCAGGAGTGGCATGTTGAGTGTAATAATGGTAGTAAAGTAGATAAGTACTATATTGTTCGGCAAAGTAAGGCCCAGGTCACATAAACAAAAGTATCCCGCAGCACCTGATGGCTCAGGGGCTTAAATCATCCGCTATAACGTAAGGCATAGTAATAAAATAATACGATGCTTAGGGCCAGAGAGAGATTCAGGAGGCACCAAATATGGATGTTTCTAGGTAGTGCAGTCAGGAGAGGCCACTTCGGGCAGTTGAAGGGCCTCCACCTCCGAGGCCCATAGAGCTAGCTCCTTATATATGCAGTAGTTCTGGGGATAGAGTCTCCCAGGATTCAGGGGGCCTGCCTAAGGCTGCACGCACTCTTGGGCAGGTGCTCAACAGTCCACCCTGGCCTGTCTGGCACAGGCCCATGGAAGCAAAAAGCCCCCCAGAGCTGCTGCACCAAATAAAAGCCTCAGCAGAGCCCCCACACCAAACAGTTGCCTAGGGCGTCATACTCCTAACTGGCATAATTAACTTAGCTTTAAGTTCCTAGTGTATGGTACAAGGTGTACCAAGGGCCTGTAAGTTAAATGTCACTAGTAGACCAGCTTCCATTGTGCCACCCACTGCAGTGACAGTGCATACATGACTGCAGACCTACCATTTGTAGCCTGGCTGTGCAGTATTAAAACTGCAAATTCGACCTGTCAAAATAACTCATTCAAATAAGCCAGTCTTCCTTTTGGATATTACTAATCTAGCCCTAAGTTGGCCTTGCCGCCCGTAAGTGTATCTGCATGGTATTTAAAAGTAGGACATTTAAAAGTTTAATGTTTAAGCAGTGAAAAAACCCTAAAAGCTATTCTCACTTTAGCAGGGTTGGCTGTTACTTCAGAAAACATTGGAATACAGTATTAAATGTAATAATGTTATCTACAGCTAGGAAACATCTACAGGTTTCATTCTTGGGCTTTTTGAAATATTTATTACAATCCCAATTAACTGGTGAGGTCGAATTTATAATACAGGTTTTGGAAAAGGTACTTGTCCTTGTGTAAAGAAATGGCTCCCTGTTGCAGTTACGCCCCACTTTTTGCTTGATACTGATGCTGACTTGACTGAGAAGTGTGCTGGGACCCTGCTAACCAGGCCCCAGCACCAGTGTTCTTTCACCTAAAATGTACTGTTGTCTACACAATTGGCACAACCCTGGCACCCAGGTAAGTCCCTTGTAACTGGTACCCCTGGTACCAAGGGCCCTGCTGCCAGGGAAGGTCTCTAACGGCTGCAGCATGTCTTATGCCACCCTAGGGACCCCTCACTCAGCACAGACACACTGCTTGCCAGCTTGTGCGTGCTGGTGGGGAGAAAATGACTAAGTCGACATGGCACTCCCCTCAGGGTGCCATGCCAACCTCACACTGCCTGTGGCATAGGTAAGTCACCCCTCTAGCAGGCCTTACAGCCCTAAGGCAGGGTGCACCATACCACAGGTGAGGGCATATGTGCATGAGCAATATGCCCCTACAGTGTCTAAGCAAAACCTTAGACATTGTAAGTGCAGGGTAGCCATAAGAGAATATGGTCTGGGAGTCTGTCAAAAACGAACTCCACAGCTCCATAATGGCTACACTGAATACTGGGAAGTTTGGTACCAAACTTCTCAGAATAATAAACCCACACTGATGCCAGTGTTGGATTTATTAAAAAATGCACACAGAGTGCATCTTAGAGATGCCCCCTGTATTTTACCCAATTGTTCAGTGCAGGACTGACTGGTCTGTGCCAGCCTGCTGCTGAGAGACGAGTTTCTGACCCCATGCAGTGAGAGCCTTTGTGCTCTCTGAGGACAGAAACAAAGCCTGCTCTGGGTGGAGGTGCTTCACACCTCCCCCCTGCAGGAACTGTAACACCTAGCAGTGAGCTTCAAAGGCTCAAGCTTTGTGTTACAATGCCCCAGGGCACTCCAGCTAGTGGAGATGCCCGCCCCCTGGACACAGCCCCCACTTTTGGCGGCAAGTCCAAGAGAGATAATGAGAAAAACAAGGAGTCGTCACTGGCCAGTCAGGACAGCCCCTAAGGTGTCCTGAGCTGAGGTGACTCTGACTTTTAGAAATCCTCCATCTTGTAGAAGGAGGATTCCCCCAATAGGGATAGGAATGTGACCTCCTCCCCTTGGGAGGAGGCACAAAGAGGGTGTACCCACCCTCAGGGCTAGTAGCCATTGGCTACTAACCCCCCAGACCTAAACACGCCCTTAAATTTAGTATTTAAGGGCTCCCCTGAACCTAAGAATTTAGATTCCTGCAACTTACCGAAGAAGAGGACTGCTGAGCTGAAAACCCCTGCAGAAGAAGAAAGAAGACACCAACTGCTTTGGCCCCAGTCCTACCGGCCTGTCTCCTGCCTTCAGAAGAAACCTGCTCCAGCGACGCTTTCCCCAGGACCAGCGACCCCTGAATCCTCAGAGGACTGCCCTGCTTCCAAGAGACCAAGAAGCTCCAGAGAACAGCGGCTCTGTTCAACAAAGACTGCAACTTTGTATCCAGAGGAGCAGATTTAAAGACCCCTGCAATCCCCGCAAGAAGCGTGAGACTTGCAACACTGCACCTGGCGACCCCGACTCGACTGGTGGAGAAACAACACCTCGGGGAGGACCCTCCGGCGACTCCGAGACCGTGAGTAACCAAAGTTGTCCCCCCTGAGCCCCCACAGCGACGCCTGCAGAGGGAATCCCGAGGCTCCCCCTGACCACGACTGCCTAACTCTGAAATCCCGACGCCTGGAAAAGACCCTGCACCCGCAGCCCCCAGGACCTGAAGGATCGGAACTCCAGTGCAGGAGTGACCCCCAGGAGGCCCTCTCCCTTGCCCAGGTGGTGGCTACCCCGAGGAGCCCCCCCCCCTTGCCTGCCTGCACCGCTGAAGAGACCCCTTGGTCTCCCATTGAAACCCATTGGAAACCCGACGCTGGTTTACACACAGCACCCGGCCGGCCCCGCGCTGCTGAGGGTGTACTTTTTGTGTGGACTTGTGTTCCCCCCCCCGGTCTGCCCTCCGAAGACGCGGGTACTTACCTGCTGGCAGACCGGAACCAGGGCACCCCCTTCTCTCCATTGAAGCCTATGCGTTTTGGGCACCACTTTGACCTCTGCACCTGACCGGCCCTGAGCTGCTGGTGTGGTGACTTTGGGGTTGCTCTGAACCCCCAACGGTGGGCTACCTTGGACCCCAATTTGAACCCCGTAGGTGGTTTACTTACCTGCAAGAACTAACATTACTTTACCTCCCCCAGGAACTGTGAAAATTGCACTGTGTCCACTTTTAAAACCGCTAAATGTGTTTTATGTACAAAGTATATGTGCTATTGTAATTATTCAAAGTTCCTAAAGTACTTACCTGCAATACCTTTCAAATGAGATATTACATGTAGAATTTGAACCTGTGGTTCTTAAAATAAACTAAGAAAATATATTTTTCTATACAAAAACCTATTGGCCTGGAATTGTCTCTGAGTGTGTGTTCCCCATTTATTGCCTGTGTGCATGTACAACAAATGCTTAACACTACTCCTTTGATAAGCGTACTGCTCGACCACACTACCTCAAAATAGAGCATTAGTATTATCTCTTTTTGCCACTATCTTACCTCTAAGGGGAACCCTTGGACTCTGTGCATGCTATTCCTTACTTTGAAATAGCACATACAGAGCCAAATTCCTACATTGGTGGATCAGCGGTGGGGTACAAGACTTTGCATTTGCTGGACTACTCAGCCAATACCTGATCACACGACAAATTCCAAAAATTATCATTAGAAACTGATTTTTGCAATTTGAACTATTTTTCTAAATTTTTAAAAGTCCTGCTAGGGCCTTGTGTTAGTCCCTGTTAGCATTTCTTTTAGAGTTTAAAAGTTTTGTAAAAGTTTGAATTAGATTCTAGAACTAGTTTTAGATTCTTAAAAAGTATTCCAACTTTTAGAAGCATAATGTCTAGTACAGATGTGGATGTGATGGAACTCTACATCACCTCTTACCTCCATCTTAAGATGAGGGAGCTAAGGTCACTCTGTAAAATAAAGAAAATAGCAATGGGCCCCAGACCTTCCAAACTACAGCTCCAGGAGCTTTTGGCAGAGTTTGAAAAGGCCAACCCCTCTGAGGATGATAACACAGAAGATGATGATAGTGACTTAGAGGAGAATTCCCCTCCTCCAGTCCTACTTAGGGAGAACAGGGCCACTCAAGCTCTGTCTCCAAGTATACTAGTCAGAGATGCTGCTTCCCTCATAGGAGGGACCAGCACCTCTGAAAACACTGAGGATAGCCTCAGTGAAGAGGACATCCAGTTAGCCAGGATGGCCAAAAGATTGGCTTTGGAAAGACAGATCCTAGCCATAGAAAGGGAAAGACAAGAGATGGGCCTAGGTCCCATCAATGGTGGCAGCAACATAAATAGGGTCAGAGATTCTCCTGACATGTTGAAAATCCTAAAAGGGATTGTAACTAAATATGAAGATGGTGATGACATCACCAAATGGTTCACAGCTTTTGAGAGGGCTTGTGCAACCAGAAAAGTAAACAGATCTCACTGGGGTGCTCTCCTTTGGGAAATGTTCACTGGAAAAGTGTAGGGATAGACTCCTCACACTCTGGAAAAGATGCAGAATCCTATGACCTCATGGAGGCTACCCTGATTGAGGGCTTTGGATTCTCCACTGAGGAGTACAGGATTAGGTTCAGGGGGGCTCAAAAATCCTCGAGCCAGACCTGGGTTGATTTTGTAGACTATTCAGTGAAAACACTGGATGGTTGGTGTAAAGAAATGGCTCCCTGTTTCAGTTACCCCTCACTTTTTGCCTGATACTGATGCTGACTTGACTGAGAAGTGTGCTGGGACCCTGCTAACCAGGCCCCAGCACCAGTGTTCTTTCACCTAAAATGTACCGTTGTCTACACAATTGGCACAACCCTGGCACCCAGGTAAGTCCCTTGTAACTGGTACCCCTGGTACCAAGGGCCCTGATGCCAGGGAAGGTCTCTAAGGGCTGCAGCATGTCTTATGCCACCCTAGGGACCCCTCACTCAGCACAGACACACTGCTTGCCAACTTGTGTGTGCTGGTGGGGAGAAAATGACTAAGTCGACATGGCACTCCCCTCAGAGTGCCATGCCAACCTCACACTGCCTGTGGCATAGGTAAGTCACCCCTCTAGCAGGCCTTACAGCCCTAAGGCAGGGTGCACTATACCACAGGTGAGGCATATGTGCATGAGCACCATGCCCCTACAGTGTCTAAGCAAAACCTTAGACATTGTAAGTGCAGGGTAGCCATAAGAGAATATGGTCTGGGAGTCTGTCAAAAACGAACTCCACAGCTCCATAATGGCTACACTGAATACTGGGAAGTTTGGTATCAAACTTCTCAGGATAATAAACCCACACTGATGCCAGTGTTGGATTTACTAAAAAATGCACACAGAGGGCATCTTAGAGATACCCCCTGTATTTTACCCAATTGTTCAGTGCAGGACTGACTGGTCTCTGCCAGCCTGCTACTGAGAGACGAGTTTCTGACCCCATGCGGTGAGAGCCTTTGTGCTCTCTGAGGACAGAAACAAAGCCTGCTCTGGGTGGAGGTGCTTCACACCTCCCCCCTGCAGGAACTGTAACACCTAGCAGTGAGCTTCAAAGGCTCAAGTTTCGTGTTACAATGCCCCAGGGCACTCCAGCTAGTGGAGATGCCCGCCTCCTGGACCCAGCCCCCTCTTTTGGCGGCAAGTCCAGGAGAGATAATGAGAAAAACAAGGAGGAGTCACTGGCCAGTCAGGACAGCCCCTAAGGTGTCCTGAGCTGAAGTGACTCTAACTTTTAGAAATCCTCCATCTTGCAGATGGAGGATTCCCCCAATAGGGATAGGAATGTGACCCCCTCCCCTTGGGAGGAGGCACAAAGAGGGTGTACCCACCCTCAGGGCTAGTAGCCATTGGCTACTAACCCCCCCCCCCAGACCTAAACACGCCCTTAAATTTAGTATTTAAGGGCTCCCCTGAACCTAAGAATTTAGATTTCTGAAACTACAAGAAGAAGAAGACTGCTGAGCTGAAAAACCCCTGCAGAGGGAGAACAGAAGACACCAACTGCTTTGGCCCCAGACCTACCGGCCTGTCTCCTGCCTTCCAAAGAAACCTGCTCCAGCGACGCTTTCCAAGGGACCAGCGACCTCTGAATCCTCTGAGGACTGCCCTGCTTCAAGAAAGACAAGAAACTCCCGAGGACAGCGGCACTGCTCCAAAAGAACTGCAACTTTGTTTCAAAGGAGAAGATTTAAAGACCCCTGCAAATCCCCGCAAGAAGCGTGAGACTTGCAACACTGCACCCGGCGACCCCGACTCGACTGGTGGAGAACCAACACCTCAGGGAGGACCCTCCGGCGACTCCAAGACTGTGAGTAACCAAAGTTGTCCCCCCTGAGCCCCCACAGCGACGCCTGCAGAGGGAATCCCGAGGCTCCCCCTGACCGCGACTGCCTGAACTCCATTTCCCGACGGCTGGAAAAGACCCTGCACCCGCAGCCCCCAGCACCTAAAGGAACGGAACTCCTGTGCAGGAGTGACCCCCAGGAGGCCCTCTCCCTTGCACAGGTGGTGGCTACCCCGAGGAGCCCCCCCCTTGCCTGCCTGCAACGCTGAAGAGATCCCTTGATCTCTCATTGAAAACCATTGAAAACCCGACGCGTGTTTGCACACTGCACCCGGCCGCCCCCGCGCTGCTGAGGGTGTACTTTTTGTGCTGACTTGTGTCCCCCCCGGTGCCCTACAAAACCCCCCTGGTCTGCCCTCCGAAGACGCGGGTACTTACCTGCTGGCAGACTGGAACCGGGGCACCCCCTCCTCTCCATTGAAGCCCATGTGTTTTGGGCACCTCTTTGACCTTTGCGCCTGACCGGCCCTGAGCTGCTGGTGTGATAACTTTGGGGTTGCTCTGAACCCCCAACGGTGGGCTACCTTGGACCCAAAACTGAAACCTATAAGTGACTTACTTACCTGTTAAAACTAACATTACTTTACCTCCCCCAGGAACTGTGAAAATTGCACTGTGTCCACTTTTAAAACAGCTTATTGTGTATTATGTAAAAAGTATACATGCTAATGAAATGATTCAAAGTTCCTAAAGTACTTACCTGTAATACCTTTCAAATGAGATATTACATGTAGAATTTGAACCTGTGGTTCTTAAAATAAACTAAGAAAATATATTTTTCTATAACAAAACCTATTGGCCTGGATTTGTCTCTGAGTGTGTGTTCCTCATTTATTGCCTGTGTGTATGTACAACAAATGCTTAACACTACTCCTTTGATAAGCCTACTGCTCGACCACACTACCACAAAATAGAGCATTAGTATTATCTCTTTTTGCCACTATCTTACCTCTAAGGGGAACCCTTGGACTCTGTGCATGCTATTCCTTACTTTGAAATAGCACATACAGAGCCAACTTCCTACAGTTGGGTAACTGGAAATGAAGTGCATGACTATGTTGGGCTTTATAATTTGTTTATGAAAGAACACATTTTAAGTAACTGCTTCAATGAAAAGTTGCATCAGTATCTGATAGACCTAGGTCCAATTTCTCCCCAAGAATTGGGAAAAAAGGCAGACCACTGGGTCAAGACTAGTGTAACCAAAACTTCCACTGGGGGTGACCAAAAGAAAGGGGTTACAAAGCCTCCCCAGGAGAAAGTGGGTGACACTAGAAACAAAGAGAAAGAGTCCTCTATAGGCCCCAAAAACCAGACCAGGTGGGTGGGCCCCGAGACACAACCCAAAACAAAGGTGGGTACCAGGATAAGAACTGGGATGCCACTAAGGCATGGTGCCATAACTGTAGATAGACAGGGCACCACACCAAGGACACTTCTTGTCCCAAAAACAAACCCCCTAGCAAAATCCCAGGGGTAACCAGTGTAGCCATTGGGGATGACTCCTCAGATGAGGAGGTCTTCATAGCCTTCAACTGGAAAAAGGGCCCAACAGGTGAGTTGGAGATTCCAGAGGGAAGTAGACGCTTCCACCACCTACAGGTGAATGGAATCCCAGCCACTGCCCTGAGAGACACTTGTGCCAGTCACACTATTGTGCATGACAGGCTGGTGTTCTCAAACCAGTACATCCCAGGTGAGATGGCCAGAGTAAGAGTTAGCCCAGACAGGGTCACTGATAGGCCTGTGGCTTTTGTGCCCATAGAAGTGGGTGGGACTTTTAGCTGGAGAAGGGTGGTAGTCAGTACAGACTTCCCCCTTGATTGTCTCCTTGGAAATGACTACCCAGAGGTTAGTCAGAGCCCAAGAGAGGAACTGGTCCAGTGCCAGTCCTCTCCCAAGGATTCTGGAGGTGCTGCCCCTGCAGTAACTGCATGTAGGCCCCAGAAGAAAAAGAAAAGAAAACAGTGTAGGAAGGGTGGACAACCTTTAGCCAAGGTTCCAGCAAGCCAAGGAGATTCTGCTCCAGTAGGGGAGAACTCCAAAAGTGGCACTGGTAAAGTCCAGCCTGACCCACAAGAAGTCCTGGCTAGTCAGGCATCTGTTAAGCCTGAGTGGGTGGCTCCTCAGCTAACAGAAGAAAGAGTGGAAGAAGGGTGTTTACTACAAGATGTAGTAACCCCCCACACTTACACAGCAGACAGGCACCCTGAACCCAAAGAAGCCTGTAACTTAGTTCCTTCCCTTGCAGGTGAAGAGCTAAAGGTATGGTTCTGGGCACTGACAGCTGTCAGTGGCCTCTGCTGGGTGTTAGCCTTTATGGCTGCACTATCCTTGGCATGGTGGTCTGACCCCATGCCAAATAGCAAGTTAGGCCCCCTGACCCTGTTGGTCATGGTGGGGTTGCTCCAGCTCTGGGCAACCTCTTTGGGTAAGCTAGGGGTGACCCTGGCTAAGATAAGATTAGCAGAGGTGGAGACATTAAAGACACAGACAAGAGGCAATTCAGATTAGGTCCTATCACTGTGGAAGTGGGTTAGTTCCCCAGAGGGAATGACCTGAACAGGAGGATGTAAGGCAGAGTAGGCCCTGCGAAAAACCAGCCTATTTCCTCTACTCTTCCTCGCCTGACAGACTAGGAAGACTCTTCCAGCTTTGGCTGAGTCTCCTGGCCTGTGGGCTGGGGGGGGCTTGTGTAAAGAAATGGCTCCCTGTTGCAGTTACCCCCCACTTTGTGCCTGATACTGATGCTGACTTGACTGAGAAGTGTGCTGGGACCCTGCTAACCAGGCCCCAGCACCAGTGTTCTTTCACCTAAAATGTACCGTTGTCTACACAATTGGCACAACCCTGGCACCCAGGTAAGTCCCTTGTAACTGATACCCCTGGTACCAAGGGCCCTGATGCCAGGGAAGGTCTCTAAGGGCTGCAGCATGGTTAATGCCACCCTAGGGACCCCTCACTCAGCACAGACACACTGCTTGCCAGCTTGTGTGTGCTGGTGGGGAGAAAATGACTACGTCGACATGGCACTCCCCTCAGGGTGCCATGCCAACCTCACACTGCCTGTGGCATAGGTAAGTCACCCCTCTAGCAGGCCTTACAGCCCTAAGGCAGGGTGCACTATACCACAGGTGAGGGCATAGGTGCATGAGCACCATGCCCCTACAGTGTCTAAGCAAAACCTTAGACATTGTAAGTGCAGGGTAGCCATAAGAGAATATGGTCTGGGAGTCTGTCAAAAACGAACTCCACAGCTCCATAATGGCTACACTGAATACTGGGAAGTTTGGTACCAAACTTCTCAGAATAATAAACCCACACTGATGCCAGTGTTGGTTTATAAAAAAGTGCACACACAGTGCATCTTAGAGATGCCCCCTGTATTTTACCCAATTGTTCAGTGCAGGACTGACTGGTCTGTGCCAGCCTGCTGCTGAGAGATGAGTTTCTGACACCATGCGGTGAGAGCCTTTGTGCTCTCTGAGGACAGAAACAAAGCCTGCTCTGGGTGGAGGTGCTTCAGAACTTCCCCCTGCAGGAACTGTAACACCTAGCAGTGAGCTTCAAAGGCTCAAGCTTCGTGTTACAATGGCCCAGGGCACTCCAGCTAGTGGAGATGCCCGCCCCCTTGACACAGCCCCCACTTTTGGCGGCAAGTCCAGGAGAGATAATGAGAAAAACAAGGAGTTGTCACTGGCCAGTCAGGACAGCCCCTAAGGTGTCCTGAGCTGAGGTGACTCTGACTTTTAGAAATCCTCCATCTTGCAGACGGAGGATTCCCCCAATAGGGATAGGAATGCGACCCCCTCCCCTTGGGAGGAGGCACAAAGAGGGTGTACCCACCCTCAGGGCTAGTAGCCATTGGCTACTAACCCCCCAGACATAAACACACCCTTAAATTTAGTATTTAAGGACTCCCCTGAACCTAAGAATTTAGATTCCTGCAACTTACCGAAGAAGAGGACTGCTGAGCTGAAAACCCCTGCAGAAGAAGAAAGAAGACACCAACTGCTTTGGCCCCAGTCCTACCGGCCTGTCTCCTGCCTTCAGAAGAAACCTGCTCCAGCGACGCTTTCGAAGGGACCAGCGACCTCTGAATCCTCTGAGGACTGCCCTGCTTTAAGAAAGACAAGAAACTCCCGAGGACAGCGGCACTGCTCCAAAAGAACTGCAACTTTGTTTCAAAGGAGAAGATTTAAAGACCCCTGCAAATCCCCGCAAGAAGCGTGAGACTTGCAACACTGCACCCGGCAACCCCGACTCGACTGGTGGAGAACCAACACCTCAGGGAGGACCCTCCGGCGACTCCAAGACTGAGTAACCAAAGTTGTCCCCCCTGAGCCCCCACAGCGACGCCTGCAGAGGGAATCCCGAGGCTCCCCCTGACCGCGACTGCCTGACTCTGAAATCCCGACGCCTGGAAAAGACCCTGCACCCGCAGCCCCCAGGACCTGAAGGATCGGAACTCCAGTGCAGGAGTGACCACAAGGAGGCCCTCTCCCTTGCCCAGGTGGTGGCTACCCAGAGGAGCCCCCCCCCCCTTGCCTGCCTGCACCGCTGAAGAGACCCCTTGGCCTCCCATTGAAACCCATTGGAAACCCGACGCTGGTTTACACACTGCACCTGGCCGCCCCGCGCTGCTGAGGGTGTACTTTTTGTGTGGATTTGTGTCCCCCCCGGTGCCCTACAAAACCCCCCTGGTCTGCCCTCCGAAGACGCGGGTACTTACCTGCTGGCAGACCGGAACCGGGGTATTCCCTTCTCTCCATTGAAGCCTATGCGTTTTGGGCACCACTTTGTACTCTGCACCTGACCGGCCCAGAGCTGCTGGTGTGGTGACTTTGGGGTTGCTCTGAACCCCCAACGGTGGGCTACCTTGGATCCCAATTTGAACCCCGTAGGTGGTTTACTTACCTGCAAGAACTAACATTACTTTACCTCCCCCAGGAACTGTGAAAATTGCACTAAGTATATGTGCTATTGTAATTATTCAAAGTTCCTGCAATACCTTTCAAATGAGATATTACATGTAAAATTTGAACCTGTGGTTCTTAAAATAAACTAAGAAAAGATATTTTTCTATACAAAAACCTATTGGCCTGGAATTGTCTCCGAGTGTGTGTTCCTCATTTATTGCCTGTGTGCATGTACAACAAATGCTTAACACTACTCCTTTGATAAGCCTACTGCTCGACCACACTACCACAAAATAGAGCATTAGTATTATCTCTTTTTGCCACTATCTTACCTCTAAGGGGAACCCTTGGACTCTGTGCATGCTATTCCTTACTTTGAAATAGCACATACAGAGCCAACTTCCTACACCTTGCATAAATCATTGGAGGCCACCTGCTTGGGTTCCAGCTGTCACCTGGCAGCTGAATAGTTCCCATAATGAGGAGTGACAACAGCTGCCATAGCAGAATAAAGGTCTTGGGTGTGTAGAGGTGTGTCAAGGTGTTTCTCTTGCTCTGGTAGAATGACCATCTGGACTGTACCCAGGATTTTAATTATCATCAGAGGCTTACCCTGTCACAGGCAAATGTCAGCTGGCATCTCACCAGAGCTCTTCTTTGTTCCCCGGTTAAACAGGTACCAACAACCATGGGAGAGAAGCTGCCCCCACAACTGAGATACAGAGATTTCAGAGTAGGGATTGCCCATTTCCCTGGGCCACAGATTGTGGGCATACAGGCTGTGTAAAAGGAGGTGAGACTTCTCACAATCTTGGATTTAGACAGAGATGGGCACTGTGGGATTGTTTTTTGTAGGGCATACAGGAAGTGCTGCAAAGTGAGTAGGCGTTCCCATGATAACTTTTACCCTATGGAAGGGCTGACCAGTTCAAACTGATCCTGTCTTAGACCCCTATTGCTGGCCTCTTTTTGAGTGACTTTTGACTACCAAGGGCTGTCCTCAAGATCCTGGACCCTTGGAAGGTGTGGGGGTGTACTCCTAACTTTTCCTAAAACTTGGGACTTAGAAACTTTCTTTCTGCAAAGACATCCACAGGACTAGGAGCAAACAGCCAAGCTAACCGAACAAAGGTATGTTGTCGCTGGACCTAAGATTTTGTTCTGGCTGCAAAGACGTCCGCAGAATCAGGAGCAAACTGCCCAACGGCAACGCACCTTTCTTGGGTCAGCTTGACTAAAGATTGAAGTTTTTCCTACTCAGAGCTTTTCCGCCACAGCAAATATGATTCAGCAGGATCTCATGGAGCTCTCGTCGGCTTACAGCCTTAACCCTGTGACAGAGGGTGCCAAAAGCATTGCGTCAGTGAGTGACCTTTTCTGAGGGGAAATTCCAACTTCTTCCCCTCTGAGCTTTCCCGCAAAAAGTCAACAGCTTCACTGAAACCTTGTCCAGCTGTTATCCTACATTGTAGAGCCCTCTTCGACCACCGTTAGCTCCCTTGTCCTGCTGAGAATTTTTACTTCCATTTCACAGACTAAGTTTGAAGGTAAAACCTATACCGGATTAAAGCTGGTTTCTGTACAACTCGCGCTCCTTTGCATTTGACCTACACTTGAGCCTAAGTACCGGGCAAGCGCAGCCAGATTACCACAGTTGATGTTTCATGCTTTTTGGCACTATTTTCACATTTAAACTTTACAAACTCATAACTCTCGTTACCCCTGTTCGAATTTTTCATTTTGGTGCCATTTTGTTTATTAAAATGTTCTCCATTTTTCTAAATTGGTTTGGCATTGTTCTCGCACTGCTTTTATTTTATTTACCACTTACCATTTATTGTTGTCAGCCTATCCGGCCATAACAATTACACACTTACAAATACCAAGCCTACGTAACACATTAAAAATCACATAAAATACAAACATATCAATAAAAACTACACTTAACATTGGTGCTTTGACGTGCGCTGCAACTCTGCACCCAGTTTACCCTACGTTATCATGTAAATGCTTTATAACTGTGGCTGACCAATCGCACCATGGTTTATTTACATAACACACTAGACTGTTCTATGATGGCGTTATGAATCTAAAAATTAAATGACTTGTCCTGGCACTAGTCATTCGGGACCATTCAATACGAACCTCCAGTTTTGATGATGTCCCAGAAACTATCCCTGTTTTACCTCGTCCTTCACCGATTTCCCCAGGCTGGTGACACCTATAGAACGCTGCGAGCAGTTATTCTCGTGCCAGCTGCAGGTGCATTGATGATCGTAACTTCCATGCTTCCAGGGTGTATGTTGAAACCATCATCACAATGTATTTTTCATCTTATCACATACATAACACTTACTCTTCTTAGCACTTCCTAACTCCGTGCGTTTTAAAAAGTGGGCGTATATACAGTTCACGAAGTTTAAGCGTAAAGTGACATAACAAAAGGAAGTGGGATAATGTTTCTTGGCCGCCGTGAAGGCATGGGCAGCAATCTAATCTACCCGGGGGACAGGCTGCCTTTTATTGGTCACCGTGGTCACCGGTAGTGTGCCCATACGAAATTTAAAATACAGAGCTCTTTTTTCCTCCAGGTAGATACTATCTATAAAAGCAGCTGGTTGGAGTTCTTGATTAAATAAAATGTAACGCTTAAATAAAGACTAAGGGGGTCATTCCAGCCTCGGCGGTAAAAGGCACTTACCGCCAGACAGAAGACCGCCATAACACCGCCGCTATCGCGGTAAACCGCCACGGTCATTCTGACCCACAACAGGCAAACCGCCAAAATCCCGACATCCACAAAAGTCCGCCACACCAAAGGGCAGCGAGAAACTGGCAATGACCAAACCTCCACCGTCACGCCAACAGAAATACGCCCACACTATCACGACACGCGAATCCACGCGGCGGTCTTTCAACCGCGGTATATCATTGGCGGTACACACCGCCACGCTCGAAATACACATACTTGTACAAAACACTACCACATTGGACAATTCAAAATACACACACCTGACACACATACACACACCACTCCCACACACCCAATACAATATAAAACGCACACCCACATCACCCACAAACTTCCACTCCTAGAGATTCGTGAACACGCACCGAGAAAAGACATCCAAGCACCCAGACGCCCAATTCACTGTCACCCAGCAATATTAGCACGCACTTCACACAACACAACAATGCACATCACCACACTTAGCAACACACAATCCACCCTACACATCACCCACACCACCCCATGGCACCGCAAAGACACCCCAGGTTCTCAGATGATGAACTCAGGGTCATGGTGGAAGAAATTGTACGAGTAGAGCCACAGCTGTTCGGAACACAGGTGCAGCACACCACCATTGCCAGGAAGATGGAGCTATGGAGCAGAATAGTCGACAGGGTCAACGCTGTGGGACAGCACCCAAGAAATCGGGACGACATCAGGAAGAGGTGGAACGACCTACGGGGAAGATGCGTTCTATGGTATCCAGGCACAACATCGCGGTGCAGCGGACTGGCGGCGGACCCCCACCTGCTCCCCCAGAATTTACAACATGGGAGGAGCAAGCCTTGAACATCCTGCATTCTGAGGACCTCGCAGGAGTATCTGGAGGAATGGACTCTGGTAAGTCTCATCTTCACTACCTCATCCCCCCCACCCCACCAGCATGCCAAATCATACCCCCACCCTCAACCCCATCACACCTACTCCTTGCAAATGTCTCACCATCACAACCCACCCATCCCAAAACCTAGCCCTGCATGCGTCCACAAAGCATGGACACCCATCACCAAAGCATGCCTACTGCACATCCCCATCCCCCCCCCCAAACCACCGTCACAACAGCCCCCACAAAGGAATGCCAGCACTGGGGTACACGGGCACCCACCCATTGCACGCCATTGGCACACACAGAAGCAATAACCATACTTTTGTACCCCTGCAGGACCCGAACGCCAGGTCACCGCGCAGGAGGGTCCACAAATGTCCACTCCACCCCCAGAAGAGGCCCACAGTGAGGACAGCAGCTCTGTCTCCCTGGATCTAGATGACCAGCCCGGTCCATCGGGGACCTCAGGACAGTTGGTTCCCCTCAGACAGCCACAGGCCACAGCAGACCTTCCCCCCTCTGGGAACACCAGCACAGCACACACCCAGCGGGCCCATACCTCTGTCCCCAGGACACGTCGGGCAGCGGTGTGTCCACCACTACAGGGAACCCAGGCTAACCCAACACCCCAACAACAACAGGGACCTGGGGGCAGTGGTAGTGGGCACACGGTCCAGGGGACAGAGGCCCAGGGAAACAGGGGAACTGGGAGGGCTGCTGTGCGACAGGGGGGGGGACAGGCCCAGGGAACCCACTCTCCACGAGGCCCTCTCCTCCATCATGGGAGCATACCACCACTCCCAGGAGACGATGGCGACGGTCCTGGCCAGGTTTCAGGAGATCCAGCTTCTGCAGAGGCAACAGTATATGGGGTTCAGGGAGGAACTAAGAAACATCAGTTCCGCCATGGGTACCATCGTAGTGGCCCTGAATGAGGTAGTCACCACATTGCGGGACACTGTGGCACCTCAAAGGGCCCCTGACACTAGCATGGACGAAGAACTGCCTACCACCTCCGCCGGCGCTAGTGGACAGGAGGCCCGACACAAGACCAACAGGCCACCAGAACCCCACCCCCTGCAGAAGGAGAACCACCCCGCAAGCGGGCCCTGAGATCCAGGAAGAAGACAGAGTAAGATATCAAGACCCCCGCCAGCAAAGGATACCGCCCTGATTGTCATCCCACTGTCCCACATTGTCACCCTGTCCAACTTTAAACTGCCCCTGCTCCACTTTCCACAGGCATTTGGACAATGCACCTGTGATACTGATAGTCTGGACTCTGCCATGGACAATCCTCCACCATCACCCCTCACCGATTTGCAACCACCCATCCAATTTAGAGCACTTGAATAAACACACTTATTGAACATAAACAATCTGGAGTCTGGCTGTGATTTTAACAAATGTATTAGACATGACCGTGCCAAAATGTTCATTCACATTGTGATGCCAACAAACCGCTGTCACACAGCTGTAGTCCATGGGGAAACAAAGCAGATGTCACTCAGTGGGGCCCACATCTCTGAAAACGGAAGGGAAAGTCACAACACAGTTACCATACACTGGGGGAAAAAGTCAGACAGTAGAGCGGTAGAAGTCTTTAAGTAAATGTAATATGCCGGTGTGTACTCTTACCTGTGTCTCATTGAAAATACTGCTGTATTACTGTGTTCCTGTTCTCTATGTCGTCCTCTTCGGCTTCCTCCTCTTCACTCTCCACAGGCTCCACAGCTGCCACAACACCACCATCTGGA
This sequence comes from Pleurodeles waltl, assembly GCF_031143425.1. NCBI lineage: Eukaryota > Metazoa > Chordata > Amphibia > Caudata > Salamandridae > Pleurodeles > Pleurodeles waltl. The sequence continues at coordinate 486,650,462 of NC_090449.1, forward strand.
CCATCCTCCTGCAGAAAAGGCACCTGGCGTCGCAAAGCCAGGTTGTGAAGCATACAGCAGGCCACAATGATCTGGCACACCTTCTTTGGTGAGTACATTAGGGATCCACCTGTCATATGGAGGCACCTAAACCTGGCCTTCAGGAGGCCAAAGGTTCGCTCGATCACCCTCCTAGTCCGCCCATGGGCCTCATTGTACAGTTCCTCTGCCCTGGTCCTGGGATTCCTCACTGGGGTCAGTAGCCATGACAGGTTGGGGTAACAAGAGTCCCCTAATAGCCACACACAGTGCCTCTGGAGTTGACCCATCACATACGGGATGCTGCTATTCCGCAGGATGTAGGCGTCATGCACTGACCCAGGGAACTTGGCATTAACATGGGAGATGTACTGGTCTGCCAAACACACCATCTGTACATTCATCGAATGATAACTCTTCCTGTTCCTGTTCACCTGTTCACTCCTGCTGGGGGGGACCAAAGCAACATGTGTCCCATCAATGGCACCAATGATGTTGGGAATGTGTCCAAGGGCATAGAAATCACCCCTCACTGTAACCAAATCCCCCACCTCAGGGAAAATGATGTAGCTCTGCATGTGTTTCAGCAGGGCAGACAACACTCTGGACAACACCTTGGAAAACATGGGCTGGGACATCCCTGATGATATGGCCACTGTTGTTTGAAATGACCCACTTGCTAAGAAATGGAGTACTGACAGCACCTGCACTAGAGGGGGGATCCTTGTGGGTTGGCGGATGGGTGACATCAGGTCTGGCTCCAGCTGGGCACACAGTTCATGTATAGTGGCTCGGTCAAGCCTGTATGTCAGTATGACATGTCGTTCCTCCATTGTCGACAGGTCCACCAGCGGTCTGTACACGGGAAGATTCCGCCATCTCCTCGCATGTCCCAGCGGACGGTGCCTAAGAAGGACAACAGCGAGCACAGAGTCAATCAACCCACAGGTACGTTCCCACAGCTTGCACATAACACGATTCGCAATGCATTGAATGGCTTGTATGAGTGTCGATGCAAGGCCTAGGTATGTGTGACGCAGTAGTAATTAAGCCATGTGGGCCCTTGAAATGGCGGCTGCCTGACCTGTGAAGTGCGACAGTGGGATGTGAGGTCAATGCGCTGGCGTGGCACACCGTGGCGGTAGGCGGTCGAAGACCGCGGCGCAAAGCCGCATTGGTTAACATTGAACCCTATGGGTTTCAGGAGCCAATGACGATGTGCGCCGGCGGTCGCGGTACGCACCGCCACGGGCATGACCGCCATTTTCTATCTGCTTAATCACTCGATACCTGATCATCCACAGGAGAGGACCTACACTGCAAGTGCTGCTGTGACCTCGGTCTGGAAGAGACAATGGCTCATGCGACTGGGGAAAGGGCCCCTGCCTTCACTGCAGAGGAGTTGGAGAAACTTGTGGATGGGGTCCTCCCCCAGTATGCGCTACTCTACGGTCCTCCAGACCAACAGGTAAGTACACTGGGACCATTCTTTGCGGGCAATGCCTGTGTTGAGTGGGGTGGATGAAAGATGGTGGGGAGGGGAGCGATTGAGGCATGCATCAAACGACAGATGAGAGCATGTGCCACATGGCAAGGGTGGGGATGTGGGGCCACTCACATCGAGCATGCAGAAGGTGATGATTATTCTTCTCTCCCTGTACATGTCACATAGGTCAGCGCCCACCAGAAAGTCGCTATTTGGCGTGCCATCGCCAAGGACGTCCGGACCCTGGGGGTCCACAACAGACGGGGCACCCACTGCCGGAAGAGGTGGGAGGACATCCGACGCTGGAGCAGGAAGACGGCGGAAGCTCAGCTGGAGATGGCCTCCCAACGTAGGAGGGGTGCCAGTCGTACTTTGACCCCCCTGATGTCCCGGATCCTGGCGGTGGCCTACCCCGATTTGGATGGGCGCGTGAGGACATCACAGCAGACACAAGGGGGTGAGTACAACCACATTGTGCTGACTTTGCGCGCAGTGGAGGTGTCTGGGTGGGGGAGGAGGGCTGTGGGTATCCCTAGGCCAGGGCGATTTCTGTAGGCTAGGCCCCTCCGTAAGGCATGGCCCTGTGCCCCCGCCCCCCACCTCTGTAGGGTGCCAAGTACAGGTATCCATGGCCCTGTGTCATCTATGTGTGCAGTTGTCGTCCATAGGCTTGTAGGCCATGTCCCAAGGACTGAGTAGTGGACCCCAAGTGCGCTGCGTAGTGCAGTGGGCTTCTGTGTCTGTCCTCTCCGCCAACGGTGTCGCCTATGCATGCACTCAACATGTCTTTATTTCTCCCCCCCACCCTTTTTTGTGGTCTTCCTGTTCATGTGTGCATTAGCGTCATCAGGCGGAGGAGAAGTGGCATCGGAGCACGAGGGAGCTGCATCCCACATGGCCCTGGAGGGCCATGCAATGGACTCTGAGTACACCAGTGGGACGGAGGGCGAGGGGAGCTCCACAGCGGGGACTCGTGCTGATGTCAGTGACAGCGACTCGTCCTCTGAAGGGACCTCCCTTGTGGTGGCGGCAACATCCGTGCCCCCCGCAACAACAGGTACAGCCGCCACCCAGCGCACCAGCACCGCCCTCCCAACAGCCCCTCAGCGTTTGCCCCGTGCCCGCTCACCCAGGAAGGTGGGCATCTCCTTCGCTCCAGGCACCTCAGGCCCTGCACCAGTCACCCCTGCTGCCCTCAGTGAGGAGGTCATTGACCTCCTGAGGACCATCATTGTTGGGCAGTCTACCCTTTTGAATGCCATCCAGGGTGTAGAAAGGGAGGTGCACCGGAGTAATGCATACCTGGAGGGCATTCATTCTGGTCAGGCTGCCCATCAGCGATCGTTCAACGCTCTGGCCTCAGCACTGACGGCAGCCATTGTCCCTGTCTCTAGCCTCCCCCCTCCAACTTCCTCCACCCAGACTCAATCCCCTGTACCTCTGCCTATCCCAGACACACCATCAGACCAGCCTGCACACACCTCAACACCCAAGGGAAGCTCATCCAGACATAAGCACCACACATCACACAAGCATTCACACAAGCAACATCCACATGCAGACATACCAACAGCCACTGCCTCCTCTGTGTCCCCCTCCTCCTAGTCTCCCTCCTCCCTCCCTGTGACGTCTCCACTCACACTTGCATGCACAACATCTTCAGCCACTACGTCCATCACCAGCACACCCCCCAGAACACTCCGCACATGTGCAGTCACCACCCCCACTACCATTTACACGTCCCCTGTGTCCTCTCCCAGTGTGTCTGTCACCCCCTCTTCCAAACCACACAAACGCAGGCAGCCACCCACCCAACAGCCACCCACCTCATGACAGCCTCCAGCCCAAGCACCTGCACCCAAAGACACCAGACTTCACACTCCTACAACCACATCCTCTTCCTCCACTCCCATACCCACTACACCTACCCGTCCCTCTCTTTCGAAATTGATTTTCCTTTCCAAACTTGACCTCTTTCCAACAACTCCCCCACCCCGTCCATCTCATAAGACTCCAATCAGCACCTCAGCCACCACAAAACCAGGACCTATCAAGACTATTTGCCAAGGACTGTGTCCCCCACCCTCAAGGCCAGCTAGTTCTGCTAGGAGCCAAGGCACGGCCATCCCACCCCTGGAAAAGCACCCAAAGATTGCCAGTGCCCGGCGCGAGAGGCCAAAGACACCAGGGACCAAAATCCCTACCCTGGCTCCGGCAGGAAGTGGGGTGCCATCTGGCACACCGCCAAAGGGGGGAAAGGGCCACAGACGACCAGGGAAGGGTGGGAAGGGCAGCACGCCCGACAAGTCCGGCAGCAGGCCAGCTGGCCAGGAGGGCCCCACCAGCCCCATCCCAGGTGTGCAGGAGGACACCCACAGGCCCGGTACTGCAGCCCAGGAAGGCCCCGCAAGCCACCAGACAGAGGGGCAGGAAGGCCCCGCCAGCCACATGTCAGGTGGCGAGTGACATTCATGCCATGGCCGGACCCGCTGACCTGGACACTCATCTCAAGCACCGCAGAACTGGGCCCTTTCACTCGAGCACCGCTGAACAGGGCCCTTCATCTCAAGCACCGCTGAACTGGGCCCTTCATCTCAAGCACCGCTGAACAGGGCACCGCCGTCTCAAGCACCGCTGAACAGGGCCCTTTCACTCAAGCACCGCTGAACAGGGCCCTTTCACTCAAGCACCGCTGAACAGGGCCCTTTCACTCAAGCACCGCTGAACAGGGCCCTTTCACTCAAGCACCGCTGAACAGGGCCCTTTCACTCAAGCACCGCTGAACAGGGCCCTTTCACTCAAGCACCGCTGAACAGGGCCCTTTCACTCAAGCACCGCTGAACAGGGCCCTTTCACTCAAGCACCGCTGAACAGGGCCCTTTCACTCAAGCACCGCTGAACAGGGCCCTTTCACTCAAGCACCGCTGAACAGGGCCCTTTCACTCAAGCACCGCTGAACAGGGCCCTTTCACTCAAGCACCGCTGAACAGGGCCCTTTCACTCAAGCACCGCTGAACAGGGCCCTTTCACTCAAGCACCGCTGAACAGGGCCCTTTCACTCAAGCACCGCTGAACAGGGCCCTTCATCTCAAGCACAGCTGCACTGGGCACCGCCGTCTCAAGCACCGCTGAACTGGGCACGCCGTCTCAAGCACCGCTGAACTGGGCACGCCGTCTCAAGCACCGCTGAACTGGGCACGCCGTCTCAAGCACCGCTGAACTGGGCCCTTCATCTCAAGCACCGCTGAACTGGGCCCTTCATCTCAAGCACCGCTGAACTGGGCCCTTCATCTCAAGCACCGCTGAACTGGGCCCTTCATCTCAAGCACCGCTGAACTGGGCCCTTCATCTCAAGCACCGCTGCACTGGGCCCTTCATCTCAAGCACCGCTGCACTGGGCCCTTCATCTCAAGCACCGCTGCACTGGGCCCTTCATCTCAAGCACCGCTGCACTGGGCCCTTCATCTCAAGCACCGCTGCACAGGGCACCGCCGTCTCAAGCACCGCTGAACAGGGCCCTTCATCTCAAGCACCGCTGAACAGGGCACCGCCGTCTCAAGCACCGCTGAACTGGGCCCTTCATCTCAAGCACCGCTGAACTGGGCCCTTTCACTCAAGCACCGCTGCACTGGGCCCTTTCACTCAAGCACCGCTGCACTGGGCCCTTTCACTCAAGCACCGCTGCACTGGGCCCTTTCACTCAAGCACCGCTGCACTGGGCCCTTTCACTCAATCACCGCTGCACTGGGCCCTTTCACTCAATCACCGCTGCACTGGGCCCTTTCACTCAATCACCGCTGCACTGGGCGCTTTCACTCAATCACCGCTGCACTGGGCGCTTTCACTCAAGCACCGCTGCACTGGGCCCTTTCACTCAAGCACCGCTGCACTGGGCCCTTTCACTCAAGCACCGCTGCACTGGGCCCTTTCACTCAAGCACCGCTGCACTGGGCCCTTTCACTCAAGCACCGATGAACAGGGCACCGCCGCCTCAAGCACCGCTGGCCCATTGGCAGAAGGGGCAGGCCCTCATCTGTGTCGGGCAGGGTTGCACGAAGCACTCTGGGCACCAAGCCCCCTCCAGAACCAGTGGAGACTGTCATACACTTGAGAGACTGTGGCTTTGCACTCCCCAGGATGGCACAGTAGGCAAGCCACCCACTGTAGAGACTTGTTAGACTGTGGCTTTGCACTCCCCAGGATGGTCCAGTGGGCAAACAACCCACTGTATGGACTTGAGAGACTGTGGCTTTGCACTCCCCAGGATGGTCCAGTGGCCATGGAGGCCCCTCGTGGATCTGGTGTCGTGGACTCATGTGGCTGAGGTGCCGCCCCTTCCCTTCCCCCTGAGGTGCCTGTAGTTTTTCTATCTGATGCCCCTGCAGTGTTCTCTCCGTTGGTGTCAGGTATCCTGTGTGGGCTTTGCCCATGTGATTTGGGCTTAGTGGTCCACGGACAATGCCTGCAAAAATTATCGGACTTTTAATATTTATGTATATAATAGTTTTAAATGTGTGATATTTTTATAAGCCAGTGATACAATATATTCAAATGTTTATGATCATTTCCTTTGGTCTTTGCATTCTTCTGGGGGGGTTGGGGGTTGTAACTGTGATGTATTGCTATGCATTGATGTGTGTGTTGTAGTGGGTGAGGGTGGGGGTGGGTGTGTCGCGTATGTGTGTGCCTGTAATATTTTCTCCTCCCCCCTCCCCTGTGTCGTAGGTGCAGTACTCACCGTTGTCTTCTGCGCCGGCGTTCGTGCTCCTGGTAGAGGAGCAGGAAGACAATAGCTGGGAGTATGTGTAGTTCGGGTTCCATGCTGTCCAGATTCCTCGTGGGGTGTATGGAGGTGAGTGTTTTCCGTTTGAAATGGCTGTTACCGCTGTGTTTTTATGGGCGGGGCTACCGCCCCGGAAAAGGTGGCGGATTGGTGGGTTGTGATAGGGTGGGCGGTACATTGACTCACGCCTGTCTGTTGGCGGTGACCGAAGCGCTGTTTGTTTGTCCCGCCGTGGCGGTCGGAGTGTTGAAGTGGCGGTCTCTGTTGGCGGTTTCCGCCAGGGTCGGAATTCCATTTTTTTAACCGCCAGCCTGTTGGTGGGTTAGCCGCCGCTTTAACACCGACCGCCAGGGTTGGAATGACCCCCTCAGTGTCTTGCACATGTTCCGTGTCTTTTGGTTCCAATATGCCTTTTCTACATCAGGTAAACTAGGCCCTCTGATTTTTTTCTCAATGAAGCCAGAGTTCTTCCATGCCTATTTCAGCCATTGTGGTTGAGATGTGTTTAAACCAAGGCAGTTTCCGATGGTTTTGTAAATTCATGACGTCGATTAATACATCTTTATATGATTTAAGTTCCTCTTTTGCCCAAATGCAAATCAAATCAAATCAAAAACATTTATAAAGCGCGCTACTCTCCCGTGAGGGTCTCAAGGCGCTAGGGGGAGGGGGTTACTGCTGCTCGAAGAGCCAGGTCTTGAGTTTCCTCCGGATTGCGAGGTGGTCCTGGGTGGTCCTGAGGTTGGTTAGGAGGGAATTCCATGTCTTGCCCGCCAGGTAGGAGAAGGATTTCCCACCTGCCGTGGTGCGGCGGATGCGAGGGACGGCGGCGAGTGCGAGGTTTGCGGAGCGAAGTTGACGGGTGGGCGTGTAGAAACTGAGGCGACGGTTGAGGTATTCGGGTCCCTTGTTGTGGAGGGCTTTATGTGCATGGGGGAGGAGCCGGAAGGTGATCCTTTTGTTGACGGGAAGCCAGTGTAGGTGTCTCAGGTGGGCGGAGATGTGGCTGTTGCGGGGTATGTCGAGGATGTCCAGTATCTTATTGGAGCCAATGCAATATAGTCCTCAATTTTCCTCATTTTTAGGTCTATTCTTATCGCTTTCATCGGTGTGGCATTGCCTAGACAAAGTAATCGGCGTATGAATTCTTTTTCAGTTACTTGTACTGGTGAAGTTTTTTTGAATCCCCAAATATCTGCGTCATATAGTGCTGCAGCCCTTGATTTTGTTTTGTACGCAAGCAGTGCAGAACTCATTGAGTGATTGCCTGTGGCTTTTACAAATCTAAGTATGGCTCCAGCTTGTTGGGCCTTGGAGAGGTTACTTTTATAGACTTGCGGTTTCCATGTCAGTTTTTCATCCAGCCTACAGCCCAGGTAATCAGAGGTCGCCACTTGTGCCAAAGGCTTTTTATTTACCCTAAAGGTCACTTGCATCTTCTGTTTTTGATTGAGAATCATGAACTTAGTTTTACCCTCCTTAATCGCCATGTTCCTCAAGGCACAAAATTATTTGAAACCCTTTAGTAGATGGTGCATTGCTATCTCCATACTTGTCAATAGTACAGCGTCATCTGCAAAGAGCAAGATAGGTATGCTTTCATTAGATAGTTTCGGCACATCCAAGTTTAAGTTCCTCAGGTTTTGGCCTACTTCATTTATATAGCAATTAAATTGAGTTGGGGCCAAGACACAGCCTTGTTTTACACCTTGCTGGATTGGAATCTCTGCCGTATAGTCATTTCTTGTGCTGTATCTGACCCTGGCGGTATTTCCTGTATGCAGTAAGATTAACAGCCTTACGATCTTTCCTGGTATTCCCATTACCGACAATAGTTGCCATAATATTTGGCGATTCACGCTGTCAAATGCTGTTTGAAGATCCACAAAGACCAGGTACAGTGGGTGTCCTTTAAGGCGACATATTTAGCGCAAATCATGTTCAGCTTAAAGAGTTGATCTGTTGTGCTTTGACCCCTCCTGAAACCAGCTTGATGTAACGATAATACATCTCCATCCTCAAGCCACTGGTCTGGGCGCGACTGAATCAGTTTGGCGAAATTCTTTCCAACACTGTCAAGTAATTAGATTGACCTGTAATTACACACCATATCCCGTGGCCCTTTATTTGTGTATTGGAACAATTATTGATTTACTCCATGAAGTCGGAATTACCTCAAAGTGCCAAACACTATTAAATAGGCGAGCTAGAGCAGGTAGCCATAATGATAATTGGTTACGATAGACGTCTGAGGGAATACCATCTGGGCTTGCAGGCTTGTACGGCTTTTGGACAAGGATTGCATGTTTAATTTCTTTCTCACTGAATTCAAGCGCTAGCTCCATGGCGCGTGGAACAGCATGGATTATTTGCATAGAGTTTGCACTGGGAGGGTTGTTAGAAAACGAAACACAGGACGAATCAGCCCCTGACACAATGGGCCGCTTTGTTGATACCATGTTGGTCTGTTGGGATGGTAATGCCTTGCTTGATTTGTGATTTTGCCATCTGACCCTTGACTGAGGCTATTTGGATTATTGATGCTCCCAGGTACTGTCTTGTCCTCTTCTTTATACAGGGCGGTGAAGTGCTTTACCCATAGTTGTAGGTTGATGTTCAGCTCTAGATTTTTCAAAGAGCCTTCGCATCCTCACCTAATTATCTCCCAAAACTTTTTTTTAGAGTTTCCAGCCGAGATTGCATGCAAGAGGTCTTTCCAAAGCTTGTGTGGAAAGTCTTCTTCTTGTATCGCAGTAATGTCTTATATTGTTGCCGGCACTCGAAAAAATGTTGCTCATTAGAGTTATTCATATGCCGATTCTTTAGTGCTTGTGATAGCGCCTTTTTAATTTTAAACACTCACCGTAAAACCAGCCCTCAGTCATTTTTGGGTTAGTTTTGATATGCCTAGTTCTTTCCTTTGATGTTTGTGATAGCAAATTGTTAAAATTAGGCAAAATGAGTGAGGCCTCGTTACCTGGTAGGCTAAGGAACATGGAGAGTGATGACAACCAGGTCTGACTAGGTGCCCCCATAAAAGGTTCTACCACATCTGTCCTTGCAATGTTTTTCCTGTTTGGTCTCAGAGCTATTGTTAGGCTATTTCCTTTATATAGAGAAGCAGATTTCCCAGAACTCATGTCTGGGTGGGCCATCTCCATTAGCAACGGGTTGTGGTCACTCTCTATCCTGTCCCTTATTTCCATGTCGATAACATAGTGCCAGGCTTCGATGTTTATTTCCCTATAGTCAATAATACTTTGCCTTTTTCCAATTCGAAAGGTGGATTTGAAAGCTCTATCTGAGTTTGCTCTTCCGTTTAGTATGCAAATCCCTCCTTCTGTTAGAGCTTCAAAAATTAATTCTCCTATCTTGGAGTCTTGGCAACGTTGAGTAGGGGGGGAATCGGAATATTCCATGTGTGATCTTCCTCTACTACTTGTTCATCCCTGAGGATAGAATGGAGGTTGGTGTTAAAATCGCTATATATTATTAGGAAGCTTTTACATGACTAAGGGGGGTGGTCATTCATGTGGCCAATTGCAGGATTCCACAGGCCTCTAGATCTTTTATTTAAGATGTGTTCCTTAAGCAGCCACACACCTGGCTTGACTTGAACCCAACTAATAGGAGGGAAATACACATTCACTATTTCGAGTGACCACTCATGTTTTACTACTAGCATATGAATTTCCTTGCTTAATACAACATGAGTTGCTACGGAATTTTCCAACAGTGAAGTTCTAATCCAGATGATCAAGCCTCCTATTGGTCTTCCTTTTTTGTGTTTAGTTGCGGGTAGATGGAAAGTTGAAACCCCATCTAGATCGATGGCATCAATAGACCAAGATTCCTGGAAGCAACCGATATCTTGTTGTTTAATGAATTCTACCCAGTCCTTGTCCTTCATTTAGGCTTTTAGGCCTGCAGTATTCCAGTTTAGGATTTTTAGTGATGGACTAGTTCTATCTTTTATGCTCGGGCAGTCTATTTTTTGCTACTGGCTTCTGAATGACTGTTCGTCATATGTCTGTGGCAGTAGGGGGTTACCCATGGTGTTTCTTGGGGAATTAACTAGCAGGCGGAACCTCATGTTGCTCAAGTTTATTCGTTCAGGTAATTGTTGTTTGGAGCTAATTGCTCGCTGCAATATGGAGCCAGAGTTGCCTTTTGGCTCGTACCTGCTTGGCGCATTTTGCTTTTTTGAGAAATATTGATGGATACAGATGTATGAAAGTGGATATTCTTCAACAGACTGGAGCATTTTAGGATCTGTTTTACTATCCATGGCGAAGCCCAGACTGTTTCTGTTGATTCCCCACTTTCTAACCCTTCTCTTTGTATGAATCTTACTGAGAGAAAATCTTTAGTCGTTATGTTCTGCAGGGCTGGCAGGGAATTAACCAGATGTAGAATATTACACCTATTTAGAATATCTTAGCTCCCTCCTGAGGAATTCTCAGGGGGTAAACATGATCGTGTCTTCATGCTCTTTGCTTCTTTCAGTGTGGATCTCGATATGCTCATTGCCTCCCTGCGACCAACTTCCTTGAGATCGATTATCTTCCTTTTCACCACTATTGGTGGTAAGTGCTGTGCGCGATAGAGCAGGCAAGGCATTGACATGCCCCAGCTGGCCACTGTAATTTTCTAGACTGACCTGAGAACAATATTTTGTTTTTGTCCGAGGTGCAGGAGCCAGAGCTATTGAATTGTCATTAGTTTCCACACACATGATTATTCTTATACTTTTTTCACTTCCTGAGGGCTCAGGGCTCTTTGCCCTCCTGATTTCACTTTTACTATTTGCTTGTGGTGTCCCCTCAATGGTAGTGTTTAAAAGTTGCTGTCAATTTCCATTATGATTCCCCACTACATTTGGGTAATGTACTTGGGCTGGATGTTCTATTTTTGTAACTACGGGATGCTTGTCTTTACCAGTGCTTAACTTTGATTTTGATGTCTCTGGGCTCCATTTGTGTGTTCTATTGACTTAGGCATCGCTTAACCCTGGATTTACTACTGGATCCGTTTCCGGGCTCTTTTTGTTGCCTGTACCGTGGCTAAGTGCTTGGCTTCCCCTAAGTCCAGTGGGTATGCGATTTATGAGGGAATGGTAGATGCAGCTTTTGTCACACAATAAGCCTGGGTTTCTATTCGTGAAGTTACTATCTTTGTCCGTTACTTTTTCAGGACTCTGTTTTGATATTTTGGTCTATATACTGCTGTTGGGTGGGCAGATCAACATTTTTTTTAATTTGCCCCGCTGGGCTTGACTGCCGCATCAGATTTTGTGCCTTTTTTTGCTGTAACTTTTTTCTTCCCTCTAACATTTTTCCATTTGTTTTTCCATTTCCCTATTTGTTGAAGCCTTTTGCCCTGGGCCCTCTTTCCTGCTATACTTGAAGCTTCAGTTCCTGATACAAAACTTCAGTTCTTTCCCTCTGTCTTGTCTGTGCAAATGTTCATGTCTAGGCAGTGTTCTCGACCTGGGCTTGGCGGCCCTACTCTGTTGGCATTCCTGGAGTTCTTGACTCTATTTCTGTGGGCTCACGGTTGCACACATATGAGCTTTTGAGGTTATGTTTACAATCTTCAATTATATTTTTAATTACCTTCGGGACTTCCAGTAGTTTTTCCAGCAGTGGTCCACAGGCTTGCCTATCTGCCTTATCAACCACAACCTGATGCCGTAGATTTTCCCTTACAGCGCCCTCTACCAGGGCCATCCTATGATCTATGGTCTTTATTGAGCCTGTAAATTGTTTGGTCAGCTCAAGTTGATTATCGAGTTTAAGGGACTGGGCCATGATCGTTGTTGCAATTGAGTCCAAAGTTGTACATATAACTTTCATAATGCTAAGAATTGGTTGATCTAATGACAAATCATCTCTATTTTCCCAAGCTTGCCCGTTTTGCTTGTTAATTGTTTGGCCTTCTAAGATCTTGTCATCCTTTCCCCTAAGGCCTTTTTTTAGATTGCCATCCAAGAAATTTAGATCCTCCAATGTTATGCTGTTTAATTGGGGCTCCATGTTGCCAGTTACAGAGTAATCAAGTGAGGAGAGCTCTAGACTAAATGAGCTAATTTTGTGTCTGCGTATTGTTGAATTGTTTTTTCCTTCTTGGCTTCCAAGATAGGACTGCGGGGCTGAAAGCTTACAGGTCTGCTTTGTTGATGGTTGTTCCATTTCAGGCCCCTTTATATTCTGATGTACTATTGACTCTGCTTGGGCGCATTCTGCGGGGGTTGTTTGTGAGGAGTTCCAGAGGTTTGGTAATCCTATTTGGGCTCAGGAATAATTCCTATGTAATTCATGACTTGTTCTTTGCTCCCCTAAGGAATGACCCCACTCTGGTAGCTTGTTTAATTCTGCTTCACCGCCCTTTGGGGAGTTATTCATTGGGCGGGATAATCGCAGCGGAGTTAGAGGAATATCCGGCTGCCAAGTCTCCGATTGCTCTAGTTCAACTCCCCTCACATTGGCGTCGCCTTTTTTCCCCCAGTGACTGTACTATGGAGTCACTAGTCATGGAGCTGTGCATCTGCAGCCAGTCAGTGCTTGAGTTAATATAGTTATAGTAGTTGGTTATAGTGTTTGCTTTTGATTTGTCTCTCCTTCACCCCTTGTCCCCAGCTAATCCCAGGTGCGTCAGTATGTTCTGTTGTTTCCTACTTGGGGGACTTTCAGGGCCCCCCTCAGTTTCTCCTATGTTCGATGTTGCATGCCCAGTGTCGCGGGTCTAGCTCCGGCCGTGCCCCCCACTGGGTCTCTTGTCCTCCGTATCGTCGGGCCAGGGCAAACTGTCAGCGGAGGTTCCAAATCGGGCACCCCACCCGTCTTCTCTACTGATTCACTTTCATCACCGGGGCTTCTGGTTTGAGTCCACCAAGCCGCGGCCTCTACTTGCCCTTGGGTTGGCTGTGAGGTTCTGGGATCCTGATCTAGCCTGTGATCTTGCGGACGGTCGAGCTCCTGCTTTGAACATTGGAATTTCGTTGGGGGAGCTAGTCCTTCATTGGCCTCCTTAGCTCTCTTTGTTTTTCTCCTTGTTCTGAACATCTTAGGAGTGTGTGACTTCACCTTAGTTCCTTGCTAGATCTTTGAGAATGACTTTTTTGTTGTTGGGCTCTTGCTGTCTAAAACAGTTTCAGCAGTTTTGTTTTTACGGAAATATACGAGGTATAGCTATTCCTCTGGCATCTGCTCCTCTCCTCTCCTGTCTCCATTCTTTCTCCCCTTAGCAGGCGCTCATTCCGCAGCTCAATTGTCTATAGTTAATCAAGCAAATTTATCAAGTTGCTTACTTGCGTATACTGCCGTCTGTCATCACCACTCCTCTCCTCCTCATGTCGCTCAGGATATGCCTCGCCTTGTGCCACACGAGGCTCATGGGCCACGCTGGCCAGGCGGTAGCCGCGCATGCAGGCAACCAGGCAACCAGACCACCAGGAAGTGGCAACAGCCAGAACAGGAACAAGGAGGCAGCAAGGAGCAGCCCGGCCCCCCCTCTCAAACCAACAACAGGGACCAGAACAGGGGCCAGCAGCAGCAGGATCATCTCACCACGCCACCATCACCTCCAACCCCGCAGGTGGGAAGGCGGCACACTCAGTGGCAGGATCTGCGCTGCCCTGCGCCCGTGAACCGCAGTCCGCAATCTGCCACCACTCGCCGCGGGGACCTGGAGAGCCGCGAGCCACCCGGCACCAGCGTAGGCAGCGTCCGCAACGTCAGACCGTCAGCGAAGCAGTGAAGCTTTGATTTTATTGTATTTTTTGTTACCGCATAAATACAGTGCACATCACCCCTTAGTTAAGCCTGTGTGCGATATGCCATAGCTACCGGGGATTGAGCACTGTTTAATTTAGTGACTTGAGTGGTTCATCCTGATAAGGGTTGTGGTTATTACCTGAGAGGTGTTCTCACCCTCCCCCACACCAACTAATACACCAATTTCTTTAAAATGACAATGATTTTACCTACATTCTTTTCACCAGCTGCATCTCGCCTCTTCCTGAATACCAGAATGTAAACAAATGGCTAGCAGTTCATCCTGAGAAAAGTGACAACCCAGTGTAAATGTAATGACTAAGATACTAGCAATTCTATTCTACTGAGAAGTGGCTTAAGCATGCAGTCAGGGCTAAAGGATTTTCTGTGGCTCCTTTCTTCAATTGCATGGGTACCTCACGAGTAGGACAACCTGCTTTCTTGGTGGAATATAGGAGAGTCTAATGCGGGGCTATAGCTGGAGCATTAGCAAAAACTCTTTATCTAATAGATGCGCGTTTTAGGTTTCATTTGTTTTTCCATATTTTAGGTATAGTGCAACTCTGGAGGGGAATAAGAACATCTGCATAAGGAAAGACCTACAATTCATGTTCTAAAGAGAATGCAAAGAATCCACTGAAGGGCAATCAATTCTAGAACATGTTTAGCACTGTAACTATATTTGTAGTATGTAGGAAGCTGGCTGTCTATGTAGTGTACCACCTGTTTAAGGGGACACTATGTAGATAAGCCAGGGCGACCCTTATTGTCTGACAGGGGTTAAATTAATAACCCTAAAAGCTCTCTTTTGTGGTAGCATAGGCGAGCATTTAGGCTTATTAGAGGACAGTGTTAAGCATTTATTGAACACACTGAGCCAGTAAGCGAGACACACACTCAGTAAAGAACCCCAACACCAGTTCATAAAAATAACACTTATTTTTATATGAATTTAGATACAAAGATCGTCAGAATCAGGCAAGCACTTTTTTCGAGATATGAATTTTTATACATTTCAAACGTTGGCAATGCAATTTCTAGGGCGGTAATGTTATCCTTGGGGGAACATATACTGCATTTGGCGCTTAACTCAAGAAGATTGGTCCTGTAAGTAGCTACTAAGGTACATATGGGGCACCAACAGGTCACTTCGGGAGGCACTGGGGCGTCCTCGTGCAGATGTGCTTTTCAGCATTGGGTGCCCTAATGCTTTCCTGTGGGAAAGAAACAGATTCTGCCTTCAGGACTTGGCAAAGACTTACCTAAAGTCCAGGACAAGGCCCATGGCTACACCAACAGGTTAATTTGAGGGGCTGTGGGGCGCTTCAAAGTGCAAAGGTGTGTTATGGCTAATTATAGATCAGTCCGGTCAGAAAGAGGCTGCAAGGAGGAACTGGGTGCCCAGTCCAGCTAAACCAATACGGGGGTTTAGGCCTCACAATGCTCGGGGACATAGGGACACCTTTGGTCCTCGTCTTCTTCTCAGGCCAGGGTTGCGGAGTGCAGAAGTGTCTTGAGGCGTCAGGTTTTTGTCACTGTGGACTTGCACAAAGAGGCTGCAAGTGGCATCTGGAAGTTCACAGTTGGCCAACCAAAAGTAAGATTTGGATCTGGAGGATCTGAGGACCACGTTGGCACGGTTGGCCCACTTTAACTAGGGTTAGGGGGCACGGGTGCAGTGGTGCTTTCCGACATTGGGTTTTTGGCAGTCCAGAGTCCTTGCAGCTCTTCTGAGGTGCCTGCAGGATGAAGGGGAGCAG
Source organism: Pleurodeles waltl (assembly GCF_031143425.1). Taxonomy (NCBI): domain Eukaryota; kingdom Metazoa; phylum Chordata; class Amphibia; order Caudata; family Salamandridae; genus Pleurodeles; species Pleurodeles waltl. Next base: position 486,666,284 of record NC_090449.1, read on the forward strand.
CTCCACTAATCCAATGGAGTCTCTGGGCCTTGAGTGAAGGCTGGCAGTCCACCCAGGCTTTTGGAGGCACAGGAAGCTGCAGGATGAGTTGTCTTTGGTACAATTGTCGAAGATAGCCGGCCGGCCGGGTTGGCGCCAAGTCAGTTGCTGGTCTTCTGTTCTTGATTTTGCGTTGTCTTCTTTCCCATCGGCTGGATCTGAGGTCCTGCTATCAGTGGTTCGCCTAAATACTTAGTTTAAGGGTGTTAAGGAGAGCGAAGGGCAGTAGCCTATGGACTACTTACCTCTGGGTTCAATACATCTGCTAGAAGACCACTTCCTGTGGGGAGTGGGCATCACCCTGCCCCCGAGTTCCCAATTTCGCCACACTGAATTGTTGAGATTCCTAGATTCGTGTTCACTTAAGGCTGGCCACCCTAAGATGTGACCAGACTGGCAGTGCAACACGACTCCTGCATAGCAAACTTTCCTGCCTGTCCTGGTGCCAAATGGGCCTCAGGGCAGGAGGTTGCCTGTCCCAGGTCTGGGGGAAGCTGTGGGGCTTGCATACTAAAGGCAGCAGGGACATTGAAGTCCCTGGCCTTGGTTTGCAGATTTTCTACCCATCCTGTTGGCGGAAGTGACGTCTCCTGCCGGAGCAGGCATTATTTCTATCCTCTGAGAGCAGAGGTCCTCACATCCGGGGTGTCAGAAACTTATCTGTGGTGGCAGGCTGGTGGAAACTAGACAGCCATCACACTAGAGAACTAGTAGGTTTCAGGGGGCACCTCTTAGGTGCCCTCTGGGGGCATGTCATAATACATCTAATGCTGGCATCAATATGGATTTATTAAGATGAAGAGTTCAATGCCAAACACCATAGTTTCTGTGTAGCCATCATTTAGCTGGGTCACTCGTGCTGCTTTAAGATGGCTGCCTGGTCACTTGCAATGTCTAGGAAGAGAAGTAGACATACAGGAGCATATCTGCTTACGCAGAAATGCCCTCAGATGCGCTATGATGCTCCCTGCCTTTCGACTGTTAAGGCCCGCTGTAGAAGTGACTTGCACATAATGCATGTAGTGACTTTGTCATGGCACACAATGTGTGTGCCATGTCATGTTTTAACTTGGGGCTTGCACACTGACACACATTCTGCGATGGCAGCCTGTGTGCAATTTGTGTGTGGGTCCCTTAGGGTGGCATAAGTTATGCTGCAGCCTTTAGGGACCCTCTTTAGTACCCGTGCCTTAGGTACCATGAGTACCATTTACTAGGCACTTACAGAGGTGCCAAAGTCCTGTGCCAGTTGTGGAACAGTTAGACATACTTTGTTTTAAGGAAAGAGTACTGGCATTGAAGTCTGTTTTAGTGGGCCTCAGTGCACTGTCAGAGAAAAAAATAGGAAGCCCAGTTTCCTACAGAGTACTATTGAACTGCAGGCCCTGGCTAAAAGAAATGAGACATGGAAGAGTTGAAGAGCAAAAAGTAGATGAAATTGGAGCAGGAACATCAAGCTATAAGTGCATCACAGAGGCAACAATATGCTATCATGTGTTCATGTTACCTGGCTGACCAGAGTTTCTAGGCATTTTAGTTTGTTTTTCGATACTTGAGGAACTCTGCATCATGAAATTCAGAATATTTTGAAAATACTATACTGAACAACTTCTTCCACAAGAAAGTCACATGACCTGAATCTGGACTGGCTTCTTGGACCACCAAACTATTGGGATTTGGCTGATCTTAATGAAGAGCTATGTTATGGAGCAGTCTTAAGTAAATTCTATGCTTTGCACAACACAGAATCTTTTTGCATTGAAAGTTGAAACATTCCCTTAAATTACTAATTGCAGTGAGGCTAACTGCTTTTCTCCTTGTTGCAAATGAAGAGAAATAATGTATGATGGACCAACTAATGCGAGAACCATGCATGCCTTACCATGTATGCCTTTAGTAGGCATGCTAAAACAAAAAACACTAAAACCCCACCCCACCCGCCCTGAAAACACTATTACCCCACCACCCCTAAAACCACTTCTACCCCACCTCCCACCCTCCCTAAAAACACTTCTACCCTGACCACTCCACTTGCCCTAAAAACATAACTACCCCAATCCCCCACCACCTACCCTAAAAAAGGCACCACCCGCCCCAAAAACATAACTACCTGACACCACCCTAAAACACAACTAACACAACTACCCCGACCCCCTGTCACGTAGGCTCTCATTTTTCTAATGAAACTACTGGATTTTGAGCGACAGAATTGCCCGTGGCGTGGGAGACTGTCGAACCCACTGCGAGTGACACCTGTCGCTCCAATCCAGGTTTTGCTCCGGCTTACTAGCAGTGCCTCATCTCCACCCAAGGGTAGGGATGACTGGGCAGCCGAGCGCATGACCTACTTGGCTTCTCAGGGAAGTCATGGTCACTCAGGTCTCATCCGGTTCTCTCATTTACAATTCAGTCTCACATATAAATGACAAAGAGAAGCAGTATATGTTTCAATAATAGGTTTTCTAAAAGGACTGCATTTTAGATAGCAAAGCATGAGCTGCAACAAGCAGGATGACACAACATGACAGTATTAAAACTGTGACTAGCAGAGTGAAACATAAGAATAATGCTATCATATTGTCACTGTACTAGCTCCTGCCTAGGCTAAGATAGAGCAAAGTTAAGCTCTAATTCTGCCCTTCAGGTTCCCCTGGGAAGACATCAACCTCCATACCTGAGCAAAGGCCTGTAGTCTGCGTTAGCATCTGTAGCGAAGCATTTCAGCAATCAGCATACAGTCGTGGTTCTCTGGCTGGAATCTCCCTCTAACGTGTAAGGGACAAGGAAGTGTTTTTATAACAACACAGCTGATATTCTGAGAAAATGTTCTTACGTAAGGAGGTGTATTTTCTACGAATGTTAGAGACTAAACTTCTACCACGTTCACCGGCAATGTACCGTGCTGTAGCCTTGGAAGAAGCACAGAGTGTTCTCGAACAAGACATTCTTGCTCAGAGTGCTGGCCTATGCAAAAACAGTTAGATAACCATTTTTACGGTCTTGTTTTATTTTCCGTTTATTGTAATAATAATAAAAGGATGTTGAATAAAATATATCTAGGTTAAAGTGCACAGCGGCCTAGTGTGTTAAAATAACGTGCATGGAGCTATAACTAAAATGGCTACACAGCACCCCCACCTGCCCTAAAAACATAACTACCCCCTAACGCACCCTAAAAACACAAGTACCACAAACCCCCACCACCTGTCCTAAAAACACTTCTACCACAAAAAAACATAACTACCCTGATCCTCCCCACCCACCCTAAAAAATATAACTACCCCACCCCGCCTCTTAAAAAAAAAAAAAAAAAAAGGCCCAACTCCCCACAACCCAGCCCCAGCCCCACTTACCTGACCGCGTCCTCTCCCGGTGCACTCTCCCTTTTTCTCTGCCTTAACCACTCGTTATGGACGTTTCCCGAAGAGAAACAATGGAACTGTTACCCCCATAGTGTTGGGAGCCGTTTCCCAAAATCATGCATTCTGACAAGACATCAGAAAGTTAAGACATGTGCATCCCCCCAGCACGAAGTATGTAGAAAGTGAGCGTGCTAAACAGGCTCCTACAGCATAACCATTCTCCAAGCAGAAATGGTGATTTTTGCAGAAACAATATTAGGTCCCAGGATAATTAGAAATGCTTTTGTTTTATTGCTGCTCAGCTGTGTCTGCTTTTTGCCCTACTGATGCTTGAGTAGACTCGGTCATCGATTGATGTTTTTCTAGTGGGTCTTTGCTGAAACAAAAGAACAGTTTTACAGGATACCTCAGGAGCTCGAGTGTAAAGACATTTGCCACACATATGTATCCAACACTAGGCTGCAATCCATGAAAGAAGTACACTTACTTGTTTTTAAGATGTGACAAATATGACAATATTTGTGTATACTGGTTTACTATGAGGTTTAAGTTAATTAGTGTGTTCTTATGTCTGACTACTTTATTCCAGGAAATGATTAATCCTCCGTGTCGGTTACCACAAACTATGTATCACAAGCTAGACCTTAGCTTTTCCAGTATAACAAAGTATAAATCAATGGTCAGGAGAAACGTGGCACTCGAGCAAAGAGAAAACTTGGTAACTCGGAGTATTTGCCCAAATTGCTTTAATGTGAGGCTTCTCAAGACTTGTAAATGCTGCGTTTAAAGTGATGGCTAATGGTGAATCCTGGCTGGCAGAAGCACCTTTTGGTAGAGAGGCAGATTTCAGTAGATCTGAGAGTCACACTCCATAATGAAAGACCAATTTTCGGGTGGAAACTTTTGAGACTAAATGGAGGAGAGGTGTCCCCTTCCTAAAAATATAGTAATACCCCTCACTGGCAGGGAAACAAAGGCTGAGTCCTGACAGCTGAAGAGCTAGTAGGCAGACCGGGGGACGTGTCACAGCTGACCAAACAAATGCAGACTCCACTCCATGCCTCCTTGCAAGGATATGGTAGCGAGAAACCCATCACTTGTAGCTAGATCCTGCTGCATGCTGTCAGCAGTGTTGCAGGTTACGCTGGTGGCAGACTATGAAGAAGTGTATCTGGCTTCGGTGGGCTGGCTTGATGATATTGCTGGTGCATTGTAAAAATCAGAAGAGAAATCCAGAGAGAAGATATTTCTTTTTAAAGGATTTCCCTTCCTGCCACAGCCCCTTTTTGTGAGTATTGTGGCACTGCAGCTTCTTTAGTAAAAGGGACCATGAGCATATGCTGTTTACATTACTGAACATCCTCACCTAAGCCGTTAACCAAAAACCAGGACGTATTTTATTTGGAGGGCAGTGTTTTACGCTGGGACACAGCTCGAAACCCAGGATCTTCCTGGAAAATCTGGGACATCTGTTTACCATATCCTTTCTGCACACCTCGTTCAGGCGCAGGGGAGAAATATCAGGAACTGACACTAGTTTGCGTCTAATATTCTCCTGTGATGTCACATCCAAAGGTGAAGTTAAACTGGAGACTAGTGGCGCTAACTAACGGCGCCAGAATGTCATTACTGAGGGATAGAAATTTGTTTGGGACTTGTCTGATCCCTAGGTTTATTTCTAATGTGAGGAATCTGCAGGATGATTATATACATTTTGCACTTGTGGTTAAAACCTTGAGCTTGCCTTATTCCAGCCCCTGAAGATTTTAGAACCCTATGTTTTTCTGTGTTGTCCTATCTTAGCTGCCACACCTCTCCTATATGTAGCCTAAGAATGCTTCTGTATATATTGAAAGGCACTGATTGGATGTTAATTGTATTATTCTTGATCGCTCTGTATTGGAATTCCAAACCTACTACCATGTCCTGGAGGAAGCCTTACTGTTGATGGAGAGTCTGGCGATTTATCCAATTCTCTCTTCCTCAGAACAATCTGTCTAGCATTCTCCATTCCAGGGTTTGTCCTGTGAGGGAAGTGAACTCCACTAGTAAAGTCTACATTCTTTTTTAATCTCAACCGACTTTCTGCTCGCCTCTCGACTTTTGTGTTTTTTGTATTTTTATTTTATGTTTTTTATAACCCTTGAACATGGTAAGACTACTCTCCTAGGGTCCATCGTCTATTTGGAGAGCGCTTGAAGATACCAGTTTCTGGAATTGAGCTTTTTACTCCTTAATTAACAGACCAGGCGTTGTCCCTCACTTTCCATTCCTGTACCCCGTTTTTGCCTTACGTTTTTCTCTTGGACAGGGGTTTTAAAAGTCCTTGGAACCATATTGGTCCTTACTGTTTGCTGCATTTCCGCTTTGGCAGGTAAATGTGATAGCCAAGTCGTGCACATGTTTCCTCCTTCCCTGCTTTTGGGACCTCCTTGCTCTCTTCTATTTTTCTTCCCTTCACGAGAAAGGTGGGTTTCTGGCATGGTCTTTCATTTGGCATTTTCTCCCCAGGAAGGGATACAAAAATTCACCAAGTTTCTCGCCACAGTAACTACACTACCACAGTAGTAGGAGTAAACACAGATAAAAAGACCTAATCCCCTCAAAACATTCTAATTGTCAGTGCTGTAGCCCACCAAGTTCCAGTCATTGTGCATCCTGGTAATGGTCACTGTAGTTGCAGCATAGACAGCAGTGCAGCAAAATCTGCGTTAACATTACCAGTAGCCCTCTAGGTGCACCCAGCAACTGGGTCCGTTTTGACAGCTGCAGCACCATCCTATATGCAGTACATTGCAGCTTCCTCAGTCTCCACAATGTGCATATCAAAGTAGCACCCACAGCTGTTTTTATTTACAATCTCCCACACCCTGGATTGTGCTTAGTTATGCTAAATTGCTGTACTGTCACTTAACTCTAGATATCTCTGATACCAAATTTTTGACAAAAAGGCTTTCCAGAATCTCAGTCTTTTGCTTCAGGATGTTTACACATTGTATGCTGTTTAGGAAAAAGTCCATGCAAAATATTGGAAATACGTTCATACTTTTCGTGTGTTGTAATGTAAAAGTGTAAAACTGTGCCCAACGTGTGACTAGGTCTTTAGATGACTACCCAATTTCTTTAAATGCCTGGTTCCTAATGCATTACGTAGGGGTTTTCCGCCATCTACCACACAGTTTACATCTGCTTGAATACTGTTACCCATATACATGGAAGAGCTCAAGATGGGCAAACTCCACTCGACAACTCGAGCATAGATGGAGAGTAAGCCAGGATGATGAGAACCAGGACACCTACAAGTCCACCCACAAACACTACCACCAGCACATCTGGGTCACCAAATGCTCCACACCCACAGACCATATAAAAGGCAGCACCCATACACCTAGAGCACATAAGAAATGTTTGCCTTTTGTGAACAATTTTGTGATGCCACGAGCATCACGCCTTCCAAGGTCCTCTGCACAAAGCGGTGCCTTTTATTCAGCTACAGGATCACCAGCATCTGTGAAAACTTCCATCACCACCGGGGGCCCTCTGCCTCAATCCCCTCTCCTCAAGCTCTCGTTCCTGTCTCAACCAACACCGACTGAACCACTCTGGCAAACTGGCCTGTCATTGCCACAGAAGAAACCTTTGCTAGCATTGTCTGCACCCCTGGAAATAACATCTTTTCATACACCGATGCCCAACACACTTCCTCTCCTACCATGCCCCTAACACCCGGACCAGTTTCTTTGCCTGCCTGGCCATAGTTCCTGAATGGATAAAAATCAAGTAATTCAAGCTGAACATGGACAAAACAGAAGTTGTTCTCTTCAGCAGAAACACTTTGCTGGGAGACTGTGCAACCAACTCGCCATGAAAGGCCAATATAATGCAGTTGCTGCCACCTGCTTCATCACACTAAAGATACTAAAGAAGAATTTTAAATAGCTCCCCCTAGCACCCGCAGAACCATCAGTCAGGCCCTCAGAACCAGCAAACTGGACTACAGAAATGCACAGTATGCCGAAATCAACTTTAAACTGACCAGACCACTCCAGACCATACAGAACTGGGTGCTGAGGCTCACCCTAAACCTCCCAGTATATAAGCAACCCCTCATCTCAAGGAGCACTACTGGCTCCCTATCCACAAAAACGAGCAATTTTCAAACTCCTCGCTCATACATTCAAAGTCTTACATAACTTGGGCCCCACATACCTCATCACTCACATCAGTTTCTACAGACTTACCACACACCTCTGCTCAGCCAGACTCCAGATCGCACATACCCGCTTGTTCATTTGTTTTAATCTTCATTACAGTTTGCAGTTGTATACACAATGTTAATTTTTCTCTGTTGATTACACAAGTAAAATGTTGTATTTTTATTTTTGATTTCGCAGGTAAAGTGTCACAAGAATATGATGTGAGGACAGAACAAAGTGAAGGTTGCGGTCTTCAGCGGGAAGACCTGCTAAAATCATTGCAAGAACTTCCAGAAAATTGTTATCCTGCAGCAAACCAGGACATGCAGAAAATTAACCATCAGACTGTCCCTGATCCCGTAAAAGGAAACTTGAGATTCCAGTTTGAGGAATTGACTGATTTGGATAGCAGTTTTCGTGAAATCACAAATGCAATCTTACAACACCATCAGCGGGACATGCCTGGTCAGTTTGTTTGCACTGACTGTGGGAAACACTTCCGGCAGAAGCACTCTCTCCAAACCCATCAGAGAATCCACACAGGAGAGAAACCATATAAATGTAAGGAATGTGGAAAATGTTTTCGGCAGCAACCCAATCTTATCACCCATCAGAGGCTTCACACAGGAGAGAAGCCCTACATATGTACAGTATGTGGGAAAAGCTTTAGTTGCAAGCAGAATCTCATCACGCACACCCGAACTCACACTGGTGAGAAACCCTATGGATGCACAGAGTGTGGTAAAAGGTTCAGCCAGAAGGCAAATCTTAGAACCCATCAAAGGACACACACCGCAGAAGGTAAAGAAAAAATCAAGCGAATGCGTGGTGAGCATGGGCTCTGCCCTCCAAAAGAGAAAAAGACCTACAATTGTACTGAATGTGTGAAAGTCTTCAGCAACAAACAGATTCTTATAAACCATCTCCGGATTCACACAGGCGAGAGGCCATTTCAGTGCGTGGAGTGTGGGAAAAAGTTTATTCAGAAGCAGCATCTGCAGACACACAGAAGAGTTCACACTGGAGAGAGGCCTTTTTCATGTTCTGAATGTGGTAAAAGTTTCACACAGAAGTCCAACCTTGTAAAGCACCAGATAAATCATACTAGGGAGAGATCCTATCTCTTTTCTGCTGTCCGCCGAAATCCACGGTCCCGCTCAGGAGAGAGACAGTTCATATGCAATGTCTGTGGAAAAAGTTTTCGCTGGTGGTCTGCTTTAACAAGTCACCAGAGAATCCACACTGGAGAGAGACCTTATAGGTGTCCAGATTGTGGAAAAAGCTTTAATCAGAAGCCTAACCTTTTGAGACATAGGAAAAACCACACCGGAGAGAGACCTTATCACTGTACTGAATGCAGAAAATCCTTCATTCAAAAGCAGCATCTTGTGTCCCATCAGAAAATTCATACTGGTGAAAAGCCTTGCAGGCGCAGTGAGATTTTAGGTAACTTCATTGTGTTTAAGGAGCCTATCACTGGAGGAAGGCGTTTTGGGTGTACTGATTGTGGGAAGAACTTTACCCAGAAGCAAACTCTAATTTCTCATCAGAGAATTCACACAGGAGAGAAGCCCTATGCCTGCCTCGAATGTGGGAAATGTTTTAGGTGGCGGCCAAATCTCATCACACATCGAAAAAGGCACACTGGAGAGAAGCCTTATACTTGTAACGAATGTGGGAAAAGTTTCAGTCAAAAAGCAAGCCTGAAAAAGCATCACAGAATCCATACGGGGGAAAGAGTGTGTGTTTGTGGTACATGTGTGAAGGAGGAGGTGGCCGAAGGGGAGGATGTAAAACCATTTGCCTGGATTAAATGCCAGCAGAAAAGGGTTAACAGGAGACCAAGAGCCCCTCCGGTTAAACAGGACTACCCATGCACTGAATGCCACAAAGTTTTCCACCACAAACAAACTCTTATAACTCATCAAAGGATCCATACAGGTGAGAGGCCATTCTCTTGCACGATATGTGGGAAAAGTTTTATCCAGCAGCCACATTTGAGGACACATCTGAGAACTCACACAGGAGAAAGGCCTTTCCCTTGTACGGAGTGTGGTAAAAGCTTCAAGCAAAAGGCAAGTCTCATAAAGCACCAAAGAAATCATGCTGCAGAAGCATTGTATTTGAAAATCGAAGGCGGGGAAGATGTGGGCTCAGAGCAAAACCTTAGTATGTTGCTTGGAAAACACATAAAAAGTGAGAAGAAAGGTTTCTTCCATAGAAAAATGAAAGCATTTCCAGGTCAGCGAGAGTTCATCTGTAACATTTGTGGCAAAAGCTTCCATTGGTGGTCAACATTAACCAACCACCAGAGGGTTCACACTGGTGAAAAACCTTATCAGTGCCCTGAATGCGGAAAGCATTTTTCTCAAAAGCAAGCTTTGATAGGCCACCGGAGAACCCATACCGGTGAGAGGCCATTTTCATGCCCTGACTGTGGAAAAACATTTAACCAAAAGCCCAATCTTTTGAGACATCGTCGGTATCACACGGGGGAGAGGCCATTCAGTTGTACAGAGTGTGATAAAAGTTTCATCCAAAAGCAACACTTAGTTTCTCACCAAAAAATTCATGTTGAAGAGAAACCGTACAAATGTGATGAGTGTGGGAAGTGCTTTCGTCGGAAGACCAATCTTTTAACACATCAGGAAACTCATTCACAGGATCGGTCCTTCCCGTGTGAGCAGTGTGGGAAAAGCTTTTCTCAGAAGCAAACTCTCATAACTCACCAAAGAATTCATACTGGTGAAAAACCATTCCCTTGCACACTCTGTGGAAAAAGTTTTACTTGTAAACAAAACTTAATTATACACCATAGGACACACACTGGAGAGAGGCCATATTCTTGTAGTTTATGTGGGCGAAGCTTCAGCCAGAAGCCCAATCTCTTAAAGCACCAGAGACTTCACACCATACATAAACTAAATGAAAATGGTGAGACTGTTGATGGTAAAATACCTCCTAAAACTCAGGAAGGTGGTAAACCAATTTCTTGGACAGAATGGGTGGAAAGGTTAAAGGAGCGGTCCAACCTCCTCACCACCACAAACTGTTTTATAGGGAAGCGGAGATATTACTGCTCTGAATGTGGTGAATATTTTAGTCACAAGCAGCCGTTCCTTGCTCATAGAAAAACCCACTTTGGAGAGGGTGAATGTCCTGAAAGTGAGGCAGACATTGGGCTAGAAAGAAAGCGTAACCCTCGTCCAAAAGTCCCCCGTGAAGAAAGGGAGCTGATCTGCAATGAATGTGGGAAGAAGTTCAATTGGCGTTCCTCTCTCCTTATCCACCAGAGAAAACACACAGGCGAGAGACCATACAAGTGCAATGATTGTGGGAAAACCTTCAATCAGAAGACCAATCTGACAAGGCATCAGAGAAGGCACACTGGTGAGAAACCTTTCAGCTGTAGTGAATGTGGGAAAGGTTTCAGCCAGAAGCAGCATCTTGTAAACCACCAACGTGTCCATTCTAAAGACCCTGTTCAAAAGCTGAGACAAAGAAAGTTTGGGAGTAAAACTGTGAAATAATGCTGTAGCCTTTGAATGCAATAGAAACATTTTAGAAGAATGGCTGTAACCATCTTTAGACTGTATGATGCTCTGAATGTGTACTGAAAACAGTGGGTTACATGGGTAGAGAACATTTAGTCTTTCCTTTTGTCTGCATAAGCAGGTGGAGAAGAGTGTGTGTTAACCTGCATGTATGTAATATGTAGAAAAGTCCAAACAACCCGGTCTTTCTGTGCCATCAAGTTAATGTTAATGTGCAATTGGAATAGAGCAGGGATGCTTGCAGAATATAGGCAACAACGAGAGGATTCCTCCTAGATTGTTCTCCTTAGCAGAAACTACCGGTGGAACTTTCAAATGCAGTTGCTCCTACTGAAGTCGATTTGAACTGCTTGTGCTGGTGAGGTCATCTTTATACCTCCTGGAAAGGATGAGTATGAGCCATGCCTTCGAGGAAGGATGATACTCGGTGTGAGAAGCACGGTGTATGCTCCGCCATTTAGTGGTTCATGCTCTCTGGTAAATGAGGAAAGACTGATGATACAGCAAGAGCACACAGAACGTACTTGTTATGAAAGGGTTCTGCCTTGAAACCATCCATTGTGAATAAGCAGTGGTTACTGAATTGAGGCTGGTCCCTTTTTAGTTTTTTGCATTAAAGAACAGGAGAGATCTTGGTTTGTGAAGAGGTGTGCTTGGTCCGAAAGTATAGCCCCAAAAAAGTTCTGAATGTTAAGTACATACTAGTTCTTAGGCCCAGTACATTAGATTTTAGATATGAAGTTGGTTTTTGGTCGAGCTGTTAGCCAAAGGAATTGTTAACCATGAAAACAAACGAAATGGCTGTTTATTTTTGAGGCAACGTTTTCCCTTGTCATTTATTTGAATAAAGATCTTATGACCTAACTAAGTTATTTCCTTTCCCACTCGGAAAATGCAAGAGCAGGCACTCGTTGTCCATCTCCTGTTATGGCTGACAAATTGCATGTCATTAATTGAACTGCTTCTGAAATTAAGAGAAATATCCTTGTGGAAATTTGAGCTCTAGTCTTCCGGTCTTGTGATCACTGGTGGACATAGTAATTTGGGTTTTTTTGTTTTTATTTTTTCAACAGATGAATAGTACTTTGCTCATACAACTTGTAATGGTTGTCTGTTTCCTATCATTGTGAGTTTTCAACAATTTAAAGAAATACAAATGATACAGATTCTTGGACCATTTATTCATAGTGAGGCCTTTCACATTGCAGGAAACATGCAAAATCTACTTTATCTGTGTTTTTAGGTCTTGCTACCAGAGACAGTCCTGGTGTTCCTTGTTTACACTAATTTCCTTAAATTCCAGACATAAGTTTGAGCTTTCATTTCCGGAGCTCCTGTTTTTTCTTTTTTACTTGTGGCGTTAATTTCCGTCTTATCTCTGTTTCTTCACCATCCCAAACAGTTGCTCTCACTGCCAAGTTGTAGTTGCAGTAGCAACGTTTTTCAAATGTAATATTCAAAATGAAATCTGCAGCATGTTACTTGATCATCTGAAATCAAATGGAGTATTATCCGCTTTTGAATGAAAAAGCGAACACTCTGTGTTCTATGAATGGAAGGAATTTACTATTTGTCAATTCAGTATTAACAACTAGTCCTTTTAGGTTAATCTGTATTATGGGATGGTATGCTCTCCAGTATCATTTACAGGGAAATCCGTCTTTTTTTCTGAAAAATTTAAAGCAAGGAGAGGAGCATACAATTGTACTGAATAGGTTTTTTATTGGTTCTATGTGCGGAATCCCATTTATTGTCCCTCTTACACTGCAATAAGATTGGCTCTTTTAGTTGACTCCAGCAATTTTGGGAATTTGTAAGTTGTCATTGTTTTACAAAGCAATTAAGAGTTAAAACTACCTGTGTTCATTTGTGCTAAAAGTAATTTCCTTTTATGGATTATTTTTAAGGGTTTTTGTGAAATTGAAGTGGTGGTCACAGCCCACTAGCCAAATGGACACTGTCTTAAAAACTGCATCACAATTGGCAGCATTGATCATCGGTTTGGGCATTTCTTCCAGTCTGTACATTCTCCACTGATGATGATATTGTGGATGGTTCGGTAACTTTAGTGAGCAAGTGTAGAAAAGCAGGTGCTGCTAACTCCCATACTGCTCTTTGTCTAAGATTAGTTTGAAGCTTTTTTCAGTGAGCTTAATCTGAAACATTTTACTAACACTGGATTCACATAGAGTGTGAATAGGCTACTGTGCACCTGTAGAGAACGCTGGAAAGCCTTAAGTCTTCAAGGCGTTGATTTATAATAATTGGGTTCTATCGATGGACATAAAATGGCTCATTGGTGCTGACATGTTTTTGACTTTGAGGAAGTAATGCATGTTTGCAGTTCTCTGTTGGCACAGAACAATCCTAGGATATTCAGAGAAATTACTTTTACAGCGAATTTGGCATCTACCTAGAAACAATCTTTCAAAGTAAGTTCTTGTGATGTCTTCACTGGAGCATCTTCGATGTAAAGAAATGGGTGTACAGCCTGTTTGAGTTCTTTAAAAAAACTTTCATAGGTAACAGTACCTTCATATTTTCTTTTGAGACTAACCATTCGCCACTGCCGTACATGTGTTATTTTCATAAATGTTTAAATTTTTAGAAAATGTTTCTTAGCCTTAAGGAAATGCCACCAGATTATACCTTTTCATTGTTTTCATGTGCTGGAAGCACTTTATTTATTTTACAGAAGAATCATTTCTTCGACTTTGTGCAGTTTTAGTGTTAAAGCCTGCCTTTGCTGTACTCCTTATGATCGATCTTCCTGAAAAATGTTCAGAATAAATTTTAAATAACGGTCCTGCTCTACTTGTCAGTGTTGTGACGAACTACACAGATACATGAGAACATTCCTTATTTTTGTCATATCGGTAAATCTCCTGAGGTCATTTTTTGGTACCTCACAAACTAGTTCTAAGTTGATAATATAGATAGCTGTTTGTTCCCTAAGGTGTGCTGCATCTTTAGGTGAAAAAAATGAGCTAGTCTTGTATTATTTCGCTTTCACTTGCATAGTTCTTTTCATCGGGTTCACTCTGTGTCCTGTCTACATTTAGCAATTTTAGGTCTGGGCATGTCAATTTGTTTTTTTTATTTTAAGGTAGAGTGAATCAATCCACAGCTTTAGTAAGTTCTATATTTTCCCTTAGGTAGTATCCGAGATTACATCTGATAAGTGAAAGCACAAGCAGTGTAGTCAGGAGAGTGGAAATAGTGAATTAAAAGGATTTTTTGTAATCATAGCATTTATTATCATTCATCCCCTGCTCTTACAGATAATATTTTAATGAATTATATTGGTAGAAGTCCCACAAGAATTGCCAGACCTGCTTCATGGCGTTGATTTGAAGCAGCTTCCATGACAATAGTGGCTGGTGTTGATTAGATCAAATCTTCAAGACAGCTGTGTGCTAGATAGAAAAGGAAGGGCAAAAAAGTGGGTATTGAGCAAGAAAATGTTTTCTTTTGTTATGTGGGCATTTCATCACTGACATTTTTTTAACACTCTAAGAAGCTCCTGTGAAAATATTTATATATATATATATATAAAAATATTAAGAATCACTACAGAAGATTGTTGTAGAACGTTTCCTTATGTGTGGATGTACAAAGTAAAATTGCAACACAACATGGAAGAAAATATGAACCTGTAAACTAATCTATATTAAGACTGATATAAATATATTGAGAGCAAAAACATTGTTTGTGTGTCTTGATTTGAAACACAAAGCGCACTTCTGCAAAATATATCCCTATGGATTTAATTTGGTGCTGGCAAACTGTGCATGATGCATGCAGCTATATACAGGACAGTGGTGTGGTAGTAGCTGGGTGTCTCATTCTATGTTATGGGATCTTTATTATTCCTAAATTGTGGATGCCTCTGTCGGTGTACTGGGCTGCGTGAAAAACATATTCCAATTAGGAAATCTGTCTTTCAGAAATAAATACTATCATATTCTCTATCCATAGATATTCCTGCCTTGTTCAGTTAGAATTGAAAGGACATCAATTCATAAACTGTAGTTTTCATGTTTTAAAAGAAATATATTTAAGAGGTGGATTCAGACAGCAAACTCAAATTCAGTTGTGACACTTTACTTTAAGGCCGTACTCTAACTTCAGTAGAATGACAGAATCAGTACAAATGAAAGGAGAAAAAAAAAAAAACCTGTAATTCCCTATTCAAATCCAATAATTAAAGCATGTGAACTGTTATCGAAAATTGAGGTGTGTAGAATTACATTAGGTAAAATTAATGTAATACAGGAAATAACAATCAAGATAAGTTGCATAAACATCCACTTCATAATCCGCACACAGGCACACCAAGCAGGGTACCATAACATTAAAGGAAAGACACAACAAATATTATAATCACCCTGGGGCTTATTAATAACAGTGGATAGCCTGATGATATAGGTTAGAAGGGCCCACTAAAACCTCACGCATAACCAGGTACGTAGGATTCTGGCCCTTTCAAATTATTATAGGCCCTGGTGGGAGGAAAGCCAGCCTTGCAGAGGAGCCAGATCAGTTTTCCCTTCTTGCTTTTACAGGGTACAGAGAAGATTCCAGCCCGTGAAGTGCAAGCAAGCGCGCTAGCCAGTGGTCGAATGTTGGGGGTATCAGTCGAGCCAGGCTGATGCAATGCATAAGCATATAAATAGAAATAGTACACTGTTCCAA
Source organism: Pleurodeles waltl (assembly GCF_031143425.1). NCBI lineage: Eukaryota > Metazoa > Chordata > Amphibia > Caudata > Salamandridae > Pleurodeles > Pleurodeles waltl. Next base: position 486,682,130 of record NC_090449.1, read on the forward strand.
CGCATATACATGCAGGGTTGAGAAGAGTCAGTGGTTTCAGGAGAGCCCTCAAACATCCACTAGGATGCCAAGCTTCATCACTGGGCAATCTCCTAATCAGACCGGTGCTGCAATGTCTGGCGGACCACCCCAAATATGGCGGTGGTACTGTACCGAAGATTGTATAGCAAATACAGTTAGGTCTAAAGTGAATACTGACTGTTGGAAAAAATGTAGGAGAGACAAGTGAGTTAAAATTGGCTCCGAGCCTTAAGCATCATAATTTAATGAATCAGGGAAAGGTTCAGGCCAAGATTAAAAAGAAACAGGGGGAGTGAATGCGGGGAATAATGTCCCACTGCACTCCATAGGAAGGAAAAAGGTAGTGTACCTAATCCTAACGCAATCTGGTCAACATGTTTCGCGTCTCTACGGTAAAAAAAATTATCCCATGAGGCTTTATCAGGACCGTAATAGCTACTTCTCCTATCTATATAAGCAGTAATAAGTGCGGAGTAGTCACTTACTGAGCGAGGACTATTCGTCAACGTCGATTGGTCAATCAGTCACCCTGCATGAAAGTGAAAACATAGAAATTAATTACTGATTAAGTAGTGCAGAAGGTGATGCAAACGCAGTAAACCCAGGACCAAAATGTGGCACAAACGGAAATGACAAGATAGGCTTACCATCCCATAGTAGAGAATAGGCATCATAGGAACGCTCAAGCCTCAAACCAAAGAAGAATTACTAGGTGTAAAAAAACAGTATAGTAATGCATGGATTGAATACACATTGGCAGGTTACTTCTTGGAAAGAGGAACAATAGGCACAGACAATTACTTAATTTATCTGCCACTCATATCTAAAACTTACTGGTACTAATAAAGGTGGAAAATAATCTCATCATGACCCACAAAAAAAGGAAGAGCTGATCACTGTCAGACCACTATAAAAAACAAATGGTTTCCTTAATACAATTTCTTCACTTGCACAACTACCAATTTAAAAAAAGGCCGTCAGTGTCTAAACAATAATGTAATTGTCAAAGGGACAGCATGCATGTAGAGGACTTACTTAAGTCTTCCCTTGGTTTCTCTGGAAACCTGCCCTCATCTGCGTGCCTAGAGACAATCATCCAGTGCGTCGGAGGGCTTAAAGTACTCGGTAATCGAGGCGCGAACACTCGCATCTCAACCCGAACAGCTCAATGATTGGCCTAGTCTGATCCAGGTGGTAAAAACCAAAGATGGACTAGCGTCAAGTAAGACGGCGGCCATCTTACTTGTAGGGACGTTCTACAAAAGCATCCATAAGGATTCAGGTGGCGGCCTTATTGGTATTAAAAAAACATCGAAGTCGGGTTTTCATTGGAAAAAAATGATGGCGGCCATTTTGGTGGTAGAAGTATGAATGTATACCACAAAATACTTATGTGGTCATTATATAGTGAAAAAAGGGGAGTTTTTCGCCCTAATAGCGGATACTGAACATAACAGTAGTCCCTGGAGAAATATAAGCAAAAGGTAATAGTAAAATAAGCATGTTACTGAAAACCGATGTAGATAATAAGGAAACATAAAAACATTGGTCAAAAATAGGAAAAGAATAATGCCAGTAGTTGTCATGTCAGTGAAAAAACAGCATGTTGCAGCTCCGTTAAGGTGACAGAGTGCACCAAGGAATCTCATCATTCAGGCCCTCGCTAGATGTCTTAAGTCTGAAAACCCAACGTTGTTCTGTCCTAAAAAGATACTTAGGATCATTGTTATTGTGTCTAGGCACCTGTAAAACGATCCACCACAAATCGTCTGGACCATGGTTAGCTTCCAAAAAATATGAGCTTAATTTGGTGGTAATACGAGAGCACCTGATGTTGCTCCGATGTTCATTAATCCTCTGCTTCACGGGTCTAGTCGTCATGCCAATCTACTGTAAATTACAGGGGCAGGTGATCATATAGATACACTGTTGTGTGTTGCAATTGGTATGCCTATTCAGATGCCAGGTGGCAATGTATTTCAAGTCCAAAGGGTCAACCCGTTTAGTGAGGGGGCAAACGTTACAGGAACCACACAGGAAGTGCCCAGTAACCGGGGGTAGATTCCATAGAGTGGCCTGTTTTAACGTATCATCTTGTTGACAGGAACGCGTACGAACAACCAGATCTTTGCTTTTAAAAGGTCACCCAACATCAAACAGGGGCCTAGGGATCTGGGTACTGCCCCTCTGTAAAATGTTCTAACGTTTATGAATAAGCTTTTTCACAGTGTTTGACTTGTGTATCTACATGTTCGATGGCATGTGTAGCTGCAGATACACATGCTGTGCACATCCCGCCCGCCATCTAGTGTTGGGCTCGGAGTGTTACAAGTTGTTTTTCTTCGAAGAAGTCTTATCGAGTCACGAGATCGAGGGACTCCTCCCATTTCGTCTCCATTGCACATGGGCGTCGACTCCATCTTAGATTGTTTTTTTTCCGCCATCGGGTTCGGACGTGTTCCTTTTCGCTCCGGGTTTCGGTCGGAAAGTTAGTTAGAATCTCGGAAAAATCGTCGGTATTGTTTGCGTTCGGTATCAGGTTAGTTATAACAGATCGACACCGACTTTTGAAGAGCTCCGGTGGCCCTTCGGGGTTTTTTCGATCCCCCGCCGGGGCCTAGTCGGCCCGGCCACGTGTCTCTTCAAGGCTGATGGAACGGACTCCATTCCGCTTCTGCCCAAAATGTCACAACAAGTATCCGTATACATATCAGCATCTGGTCTGTAACGTGTGTTTGTCTCCAGAGCACAAGGAAGATACTTGTGAAGCCTGTCGAGCGTTTCGGTCCAGGAAGACATTAAGAGACCGAAGAGCGAGAAGACTGCAGATGGCGTCGGCGCCGACAGGACAAGGGCGTTTCGAGGAGGAAGAAGAAACTTTCTCCATCCATGAGTCGGACTCGGACGAGCTCGATTCAAAAGAAACGCCGAAAACCGTGAGTAAGACGTCGAAACATAAAACTCATGAGAAGACCACAAAAGCTCAGGGGACGCCACCGCCAACAGGCCATGGCTTAACCCGAAAAATAGGTGACCAATCATCGGCACCGAAAAAGGGCACGCTGGTGTCGAAGTCATCCGACTCCGGTCGAGATACCGCCACACAGCAATCTCGGGCCCAAGACAGCGGCTCCGAGCAAGTTCGGCACCGAGACAGCGCCACCGAAATGGGCCGGCACCGAGAGACCACAACGCCGAAAATAAAAAAGGTTTCGTCGGAACCGAAAAAAGCAGCCGAAAAGGTTTCGATACCGAAACATCCGGCCTGGGAACCGAAAACAAGTTCCTACACAGAGGAACAAGGACTGTCCTCACAAATGAAAACACATAGATTTGGACAGGAACTGGAGACAATGGAGCCAGACTACACACAAAGAAGGCTCCACATCCAAAAAGAAACGGGGAAGATCAGCACTCTCCCTCCTATTACAATGAAACGCAAACTTGCCTTCCAGGAGAAAGACAAGCAGCCACAGGCAAAGGTGGCTAAACAAGTAAGCCCGCCACCGTCTCCACAACGCTCTCCGCAACCATCACCAGTAGCCACTCCACCAATGATGCAATCCCCGACTCATACAGGGATGAGTCAGGACGATCCAGACGCGTGGGATCTTTATGATGCGCCAGTGTCAGATAATAGTCCTGACTGTTATCCAGCTAGACCGTCACCACCAGAAGATAGTACAGCCTTCGCGCAGGTGGTGTCTAGGGCAGCGGCGTTTCATAATGTCAGCCTGCATGCAGAGCCAATTGAAGACGACTTTCTATTTAATACACTGTCGTCCACACACAGCCAGTACCAGAGTCTCCCCATGCTACCTGGAATGCTAAAGCACTCCAAACAAGTGTTTGAGGAGCCTGTAAAAGGAAGGGCCATCACTCCAACAGTGGAGAAAAAATATAAACCGCCACCAACAGACCCCGTGTACATCACACAACAGCTAACACCGGACTCAGTTGTAGTAGGGGTAGCTCGCAAGAGAGCGAACTCACATACTTCAGGAGATGCACCACCTCCAGATAAAGAAAGACGAAAATTCGACGCAGCAGGGAAAAGGGTGGTGGCACAGGCAGCAAACCAGTGGCGTATTGCAAACTCACAGGCTTTGTTGGCCAGATACGATAGGGCTCATTGCAACGAAATGCAACACTTTATAGAACATTTGCCTAAGGAGTTCCAAAAGAGAGCACAGCAAGTAGTAGAAGAAGGACAGAGTATCTCCAACAATCAAATATGGTCAGCAATGGATGCAGCAGACACGGCTGCTAGAACTGTCATCACAGCAGTGACAATAAGGAGACATGCATAGCTGCGTACATCAGGATTTAAACCAGAAATACAGCAAGCTGTGCTGAATATGCCATTTAACGGACAGCAGTTGTTTGGGCCGGTGGTGGACACTGCTATCGAAAAGCTTAAGAAAGACACTGATACGGCCAAAGCCATGGGCGCACTCTACTCCCCACAGAGCAGAGGCACATTTCGAAAAACACAGTTTCGAGGGGGGTTTCGAGGGCAAAGCACAGAACCCACAACCTCACAAACAAGGCCCACTTATCAGAGCCAATATCAGCGGGGAAGTTTTCAGGGACAATATAGAGGGGGACAGTTCCAAAAAAGTAGAGGGAAGTTCCAAAGTCCCAAAACTCCACAAAACAAACAGTGACTTACACGTCACAAATCCCCAAAACGTAACACCTGTTGGGGGGAGACTAACCAAGTTCTACAAACAATGGGAGGAAATAACAACAGATACTTGGGTATTAGCAATTATCCAGCATGGTTATTGCATAGAATTTCTCAATTTCCCTCCAAATGTCCCACCGAAAACACACAGTATGTCAAAACAACACATAGACCTTCTACAACTGGAAGTACAAGCGATGTTACAAAAAGAAGCAATAGAATTAGTACCAGTTCATCAGAAAGGAACAGGAGTTTACTCTCTGTACTTTCTCATACCCAAAAAGGACAAAACTCTAAGACCTATATTAGATCTCAGAATGTTAAACACCTACATCAAATCAGATCACTTTCACATGGTGACATTACAGGACGTAATCCCATTGCTCAAACAGCAAGACTACATGACAACACTAGACCTAAAGGATGCATACTTCCATATACAGATACATCCTTCACACAGAAAGTACCTAAGGTTTCTATTCCAAGGGGTACATTACCAATTCAAGGTGTTGCCATTTGGGATAACGACTGCGCCAAGAGTTTTTACAAAATGCCTGGCAGTGGTAGCTGCGCATATCAGAAGACAGCAAATACACGTGTTCCCATACCTAGACAATTGGCTAATCAAAACCAACACGCAAAATAGGTGTTCACAACACACAAAGTATGTTATCGAGACACTCCACAAACTAGGTTTCTCAATCAACTACACAAAGTCGCACATTCAGCCGTGCCAAACACAGCAATACTTAGGGGCGACAATCAACACAACAAAAGGGGTTACCACTCCAAGTCCACAAAGGGTACAAGCTTTTCACAAGGTAATACAGGTCATGGATCCAGAACAAAGAATACAGGTCAAGATGGTAATGAAACTACTAGGCATGATGTCCTCATGCATAGCCATTGTCCCAAACGCCAGATTGTACATGCAGCCCTTACAACAGTGCCTAGCTTCACAATGATCACAAGCACAGGGTCAACTTCTAGATCTAGTGTTGATAGACCGCCAAACATACACCTCGCTTTTTTGGTGGAACAACATAAACTTGCACTGGGTCTTGGAAAGGCCGCCCTTGGTGTCTCAATACGTAATAACTACGGATGCCTCAATGATAGGATGGGGAGCTCATCTCAATCAACACAGCATCCAGGGACAATGGGACACTCAGCAAAGACAACTTCACATAAATTACTTAGAACTACTGGCAGTATTTCTAGTGCTAAAAGCATTTCAACCCATAATAAGCCAAAAACACATCCTTGTCAAAACAGACAACATGACAACGATGTATTATCTCAACAAACAAGGAGGAACAAACTCAACTCAGTTGTGTCTTCTAGCACAAAAAATATGGTATTGGGCGATTCACAACCACATTCGCCTAATAGCACAGTTTATTCCAGGGATTCAGAATCAGTTAGCAGACAATCTTTCTCGGGATCATCAACAGATCCACGAATGGGAGATTCACCCCGAAATACTAAACACTTACTTCCAAAGATGAGGAACACCACAAATAGACCTATTTGCAACAAAAGAAAACGCAAAATGCCAAAACTTCGCATCCAGATACCCACAAGATCAGTCTCAGGGCAATGCGTTACGGATGAGTTGGTCAGGGATATTTGCATACACTTTTCCCCCTCTCCCACTCCTTCCATATCTAGTAAACAAAGTGAGTCAAAACAAACTCAAACTCATACTAATAGCACCAATTTGGGCAAGACAACTGTAGGAGGCTGGACTGGCTTGTAGTGAGTACCAAGGGGTACTTGCACCTTGCACCAGGCCCAGTTATCCCTTATTAGTGTATAGGGTGTCTAGCAGCTTAGGCTGATAGATAATGGTAGCTTAGCAGAGCAGCTTAGGCTGAACTAGGAGACGTGTGAAGCTACTACAGTACCACTTAGTGTCATATGCACAATATCATAAGAAAACACAATACACAGTTATACTAAAAATAAAGGTACTTTATTTTTATGACAATATGCCAAAGTATCTTAGAGTGTACCCTCAGTGAGAGGATAGGAAATATACACAAGATATATATACACAATAGCAAAAATATGCAGTATAGTCTTAGAAAACAGTGCAAACAATGTATAGTTACAATAGGATGCAATGGGGAAACATAGGGATAGGGGCAACACAAACCATATACTCCAAAAGTGGAATGCGAACCACGAATGGACCCCAAACCTATGTGACCTTGTAGAGGGTCGCTGGGACTATTAGAAAATAGTGAGAGTTAGAAAAATAACCCTCCCCAAGACCCTGAAAAGTGAGTGCAAAGTGCACTAAAGTTCCCCTAAGGACAAAGAAGTCGTGTTAGAGGAATAATGCAGGAAAGACACAAACCAACAATGCAACAACTGTGGATTTCCAATCTAGGGTACCTGTGGAACAAGGGGACCAAGTCCAAAAGTCACAAGCAAGTCGGAGATGGGCAGATGCCCAGGAAATGCCAGCTGCGGGTGCAAAGAAGCTTCTACTGGACAGAAGAAGCTGCGGTTTCTGCAGGAACGCAAAGGGCTAGAGACTTCCCCTTTGGAGGATGGATCCCTCTCGCCTTGTAGAGTCGTGCAGAAGTGTTTTCCCGCCGAAAGAACGCCAACAAGCCTTGCTAGCTGCAAATCGTGCGGTTAGTGTTTTTGGATGCTGCTGTGGCCCAGGAGGGACCAGGAGGTCGCAAATTGGACCAGGAGAGAGAGGGGACGTCGAGCAAGACAAGGAGCCCTCTTAGCAGCAGGTAGCACCCGGAGAAGTGCCAGAAACAGGCACTACGAGGATGCGTGAAACGGTGCTCACCCGAAGTCGCACAAAGAAGTCCCACGTCGCCGGAGAACAACTTAGGAGGTCGTGCAATGCAGGTTAGAGTGCCGTGGACCCAGGCTGGACGGTGCACAAAGGATTTCCGCCGGAAGTGCACGGAGGCCGGAGTAGCTGCAAAAGTCGCGGTTCCCAGCAATGCAGTCTAGCGAGGTGAGGCAAGGACTTACCTCCACCAAACTTGGACTGAAGAGTCACTGGACTGTGGGAGTCACTTGGGCAGAGTTGCTGGATTCGAGGGACCTCGCTCGTCGTGCTGAGAGGAGACCCAAGGGACCGGTAATGCAGCTTTTTGGTGCCTGCGGTTGCAGGGGGAAGATTCCGTCGACCCACGGGAGATTTCTTCGGAGCTTCTAGTGCAGAGAGGAGGCAGACTACCCCCACAGCATGCACCACCAGGAAAACAGTCGAGAAGGCGGCAGGATCAGCGTTACAGAGTAGCAGTAGTCGTCTTTGCTACTTTGTTGCAGTGTTGCAGGCTTCCAGCGCGGTCAGCAGTCGATTCCTTGGCAGAAGGTGAAGAGAGAGATGCAGAGGAACTCGGATGAACTCTTGCATTCGTTATCTAAAGTTTCCCCAGAGACAGAGACCCTAAATAGCCAGAAAAGAGGGTTTGGCTACCTAGGAGAGAGGATAGGCTAGCAACACCTGAAGGAGCCTATCAGAAGGAGTCTCTGACGTCACTTGGTGGCACTGGCCACTCAGAGCAGTCCAGTGTGCCAGCAGCACCTCTGTTTCCAAGATGGCAGAGGTCTGGAGCACACTGGAGGAGCTCTGGACACCTCCCGGGGAGGTGCAGGTCAGGGGAGTGGTCACTCCCCTTTCCTTTGTCCAGTTTCGTGCCAGAGCAGGGCTAAGGGGTCCCCTGAACCGGTGTAGACTGGCTTATGCAGAATTGGGCACATCTGTGCCCAAGAAAGCATTTCCAGAGGCTGGGGGAGGCTACTCCTCCCCTGCCTTCACACCATTTTCCAAAGGGAGAGGGTGTCACACCCTCTCTCAGAGGAAGTTCTTTGTTCTGCCATCCTGGGCCAGGCCTGGCTGGACCCCAGGAGGGCAGATGCCTGTCTGAGGGGTTGGCAGCAGCAGCAGCTGCAGTGAAACCCCAGGAAGGGCAGTTTGGCAGTACCAGGGTCTGTGCTACAGACCACTGGGATCATGGGATTGTGCCAACTATGCCAGGATGGCATAGAGGGGGCAATTCCATGATCATAGACATGTTACATGGCCATATTCGGAGTTACCATTGTGAAGCTACATATAGGTAGTGACCTATATGTAGTGCACGCGTGTAATGGTGTCCCCGCACTCACAAAGTCCGGGGAATTGTCCCTGAACAATGTGGGGGCACCTTGGCTAGTGCCAGGGTGCCCTCACACTAAGTAACTTTGCACCTAACCTTTACCAGGTAAAGGTTAGACATATAGGTGACTTATAAGTTACTTAAGTGCAGTGTAAAATGGCTGTGAAATAACGTGGACGTTGTTTCACTCAGGCTGCAGTGGCAGGCCTGTGTAAGAATTGTCAGAGCTCCCTATGGGTGGCAAAAGAAATGCTGCAGCCCATAGGGATCTCCTGGAACCCCAATACCCTGGGTACCTCAGTACCATATACTAGGGAATTATAAGGGTGTTCCAGTAAGCCAATGTAAATTGGTAAAATTGGTCACTAGCCTGTTAGTGACAATTTAGAAAGAAATCAGAGAGCATAACCACTGAGGTTCTGGTTAGCAGAGCCTCAGTGAGACAGTTAGTCACTACACAGGTAACACATTCAGGCACACTTATTAGCACTGGGGCCCTGGGTTACCAGGGTCCCAGTGACACATACAACTAAAACAACATATATACAGTGAAAAATGGGGGTAACATGCCAGGCAAGATGGTACTTTCCTACAACAACCTTGGTACACAACACTACTAGACCTCTCAGTAGTGCCTCATGTCAAACTACCAAACAAACCAGATCTGTTAACTCAACACAAACAACAGATCAGACACCCAAATCCAGCATCACTGAATCTAGCAATTTGGCTCCTGAAATCTTAGAATTCGGACACTTAGGCCCATATTTATACTTTTTTAGCGCTGCATTTGCGCCGCTTTTTGACGCAAATGCGGCGCTAAAGAAGTATAAATATGAGCCATAGACCTTACACAGGAATGTATGGAGGTCATAAAACAAGCTAGGAAACCAACCACTAGACATTGCTATGCAAATAAGTGGAAAAAATTTGTTTGTTATTGCCACAATAATCAAATCCAGCCATTACACGCATCTGCTAAAGACATTGTAAGCTACTTACTACATTTGCAAAAGTCAAAGCTAGCTTTTTCATCCATTAAAATACATCTTACCGCAATTTCAGCTTATCTGCAAATTACACACTCAACTTCATTATTTAGGATACCAGTCATTGAAGCATTTATGGAAGGCCTAAAGAGAATTATACCACCAAGAACACCACCAGTTCCTTCGTGGAACCTCAACATTGTCTTAACTCGCCTCATGGGTGCACCCTTCGAACCTATGCACTCATGTGAAATGCAATACTTAACATGGAAGGTTGCATTCCTAATTGCTATCACATCTCTAAGAAGAGTAAGTGAGATACAAGCATTTACCATACAAGAACCATTTATTCAGATACACAGGCATAAAGTAGTCTTACGAACAAATCCTAAATTCTTACCAAAAGTCATATCACCGTTCCACTTGAACCAAACAGTAGAACTACCAGTGTTCTTTCCACAGCCAGATTCTCTAGCTGAAAAAGCACTACATACATTAGACATCAAAAGAGCGTTAATGTATTACATTGACAGAACAAAACCAATTTGAAAAACAAAACAATTATTTATTGCTTTCCAGAAACCTCATACAGGAAATCCAATTTCTAAACAAGGCATTGCTAGATGGATAGCTAAGTGCATTCAAACTTGTTATCTTAAAGCAAAAAGAGAACTGCCTATTACACCAAAGGCACACTCAACTAGAAAGAAAGGTGCTACCATGGCCTTTCTAGGAAATATTCCAATGACCGAAATATGTAAGGCAGCTACATGGTCTACGCCTCATACATTTACCAAACACTACTGTGTGGATGTGTTAACGGCACAACAAGCCACAGTAGGTCAAGCAGTACTACGAACATTGTTTCAAACAACTTCAACTCCTACAGGCTGAACCACCGCTTTTGGGGAGATAACTGCTTACTAGTCTATGCACACCATGTGTATCTGCAGCTACACATGCCATCGAACGGAAAATGTCACTTACCCAGTGCACATCTGTTCATGACATTAGTCGCTGCAGATTCACATGCGCCCACCCGCCTCCCCGGGAGCCTGTAGCCGTTTAGAAGTTGATCTTGAACATTTGTAAATTTGTAAATATATTACTTTAAACTACATTATGTACATACGTATTCACTCCATTGCATGGGCACTATTACTATAATACACAACTCCTACCTCACCCTCTGCGGGGAAAACAATCTAAGATGGAGTCGACGCCCATGCGCAATGGAGCCGAAATGGGAGGAGTCCCTCGATCTCGTGACTCGAAAAGACTTCTTCGAAGAAAAACAACTTGTAACACTCCGAGCCGAACACTAGATGGCGGGTGGGATGTGCACAGCATGTGAATCTGCAGCGACTAATGCCACGAACAGATGTACACTGGGTAAGTGACATTTTCCATACCCCCTGTCCAACTAATTTCTGCTTCCTTAACCACAGGTGCCAACAATGTCTCCCTATGGTTGTTCCGAGCCCTCTTGTAGGCCAGGTTAATGATGTTCTTGGGGTAATGACGATTATGTAGTTTGCATTTCAAGTCAAGGGCCTGGAAGTCAAATGATTGGACCAAACTGCAATTGCGACGTAGCCTCAGGAATTGGCCTACAGGGAGATTATCACGTAGGGCATTAGGATGATGGCTGTCGTACAATAGCAAGCTATTGCGGACGGTACTTTTGTGATAAGTATCGGTGACAAGTTTACCATTAACAATCCTGATCATTAATCCAGAAAGGAGACTTGGGTGGAGGAAGTATGAGCATTGAATCTGAAAAAGGGGTCCAAGGTGTTGACCCAGTTAGTGAAGAGATCCACATCTTGGAGAGGACCATGCCAAATTATGAGAATATCATCTATGTATCTTCGCCACAATTTGATGTTATGGAAAGGATTAGATGTAGGTAAAATGAACATTCTCTCGAAGTGGTACATGTAAAGGCTGGCCAGACTTGGTGCGAATGTGCTGCCCATAGAAGTCCCCCGAATTTGGTGAAATAAAGAATCCTCAAATTGAAAGAAATTTTTCGTCATGGCTAATGTAGCGCATTGCATCACAAAATGCACAGGGGTCGGGGAAGACCAAGAACTCTGGAGAAGGGCAGACTCCACAACTCGTAGGGTGGCTTCCTGAGGGATATTAGTATAGAGGGCCTCTACATCCAAAGTGATCAGGGCCTGGACTTGAATAGTGGAATTGACAGTTTCAATCAAGTTGAGAACATCCTTGGTATCTTTTTAGGAAAGTGCTGGAATCTCTCACCAAGGGTTGAAGAAAAGAATCACAAAAAGTGGACAAAGGTTCTAGAACCGAGCCAATACCCGATACAATGGGGCGTCCAGGTGGAGGGAAGGTACCCTTGTGGATCTTGGGAAGGTAATAAAAGTATGGAATGCGATGCATAAGCATGCAGCGGTCATGGCTGCAAACATAAATAGCTGACATGACCTGGGAACAGCTTCCCTCTGCGCCTCAAAACGGATTGGCTGAGGGATTATGGTGAAATTCAGGTTGAGCTTATTTAAAAAAAAGAATTTGATCTCTCATGAGTCTCAAGTGCTGGACAACTAAAAAACATGCAACAAGTCTGCCCCTGGTAGTTGGCATCGAGGGTAGCAAGTGCCCGCCAGGCCCCCCCCCCCCCACTTAGTGTATAGTTTATATTATACATCCGTTAAAATCGCTGTTTTGTAAAGTGCTGCAAATTGGCCGAAAATAACAGAGTTCGGGCTTGCTCCAAGAATTCCGAAAAGGAGCAGTCAGAGACCCCAACTTTTGCCATTTCTCTACATGGTGCTTGAAATCATCCTGTGAGAGGGAATTCATGTAGGAGGCTGGCCTGGTTTGCAGTGGGTACCTTGGGTACTTACACCTTTTACCAGATCCAGTTATCCCTTATTTAGTGAAATGTACTAGTGTTCTAGCAGCTTAGGCTGATAGAGGTAGCTGTAGTAGAGCAGCTTAGGCTGAGCTAGGAGACATGCAAAGCTCCTGCAATACCACTATAGTTACACAGTACTTATACACAATAAAACACAATACTCAGTGTTACCAAAAATAAATGTAGTTTATTTTAGTGGCACAAGGCCCAAAATATCTTAGAGGTAATACTCCTTCTGGAGGTGAATATTATACACAATATATACACCAGAATGAGGTAAGTAATTAGTCATAGGATAGTGCAAACAATAGAAAATACCATAGAATGCAATCAGTGAAAATAGGTCTGGGGCATCACAAACCATATACTAAGAAAGTGGAATGTGAATCACAAATTCCCCCCTAGACAAGTGTAGTGTGTAGAGAATTGCTGGGATACCCCACCCCAGAGCCCAGGAAAGTAGGAGTAAAGTACTGCAAGTTTCCTTAGGACACATTATAAGTCTTGATTAGAGTTATTGCAAGAACCAAGCAAGACTGCAAGCAACAAATGGTGGATTCCTGGACCTGAAGACATGTAATGAGAGGAGATCAAGTCCAGAAGTCGCAGAAGATTCCAGGAAGGACAGGACCCCCTGCCAACCTAGAAGATGGTGCAAAAGAGGATTCTCTGGTTGGAAGAAGTCTGCAGAAGAGCACCAGAGAAGATGGCTGCAGGTTCCTGCATGATGCAAAGGATGTCTCAAGTGAAGATGTTGGATGCAGGCGAGTTGCAGTGCTGGATTCATCCAACAAGCCTTGGTTCAAGCAATGTCGCAGATTGGGTCAAAATGGTGCTGCCTGGACCCAGGAGGGACCTGGGGGCCTCAACTAGGACTGAGGAGGCAGAGGGGGCTCCCAACACTGGAGAGAACCCACAGATGACCGGGCAGCACCCACGGAGGTCCCAGAACACCAGGACAAAGAAGGTGCAAATTGCTGTTGCTGCAGCACTACAAAAAGAGGTCCTTCGTTGTCTGAGAACAACTCAGCGAGTTGAGCGTTGCAGGATAGAGTGCTGGGGACCTGGGCTAGGCTGTGCACAAATGATTCTTGCAAATACTGCACATGACGCAGTGCACAGGGGTACTGTCGCAAACGGGGAAGACAAGCTCTTACCTTCTCCAAATTTGCACAGTGGGGGTCCACCACCTGTGTTCCAAGGAGCACACTCATCGCCAGGAGAGGAGTCTGAGAACCGGTCGGTGTCTTAGAAGGTGCCTGCAGGAGCAGGGAAGTGACTCTGTCACTCCACGGGAGAGTTCTTCGGTCCTTCTGATGCAGGGTGAAGACCGGGAGTCCCCAGAGCATGCACACCGTGGAAACTGTACCAGTTGCTGGCTGGAGCTTAAGTTGCAGAGTCGAAGTAGCCCTTCTGGATACTTTGTTGCAGTTGCAGTTACAGTGGTTCCTGGAGCAGTCTGCGGTCGATCCACGGTCAGAGGATGAAGTAGTAGCTGCAGAGGATTCCTGATGGAAACTTGCAAGCAGAATCTGAAGAGAAACCCACAGGCGAGACCCTAAATAGGCGTAAGAGGGGGATTGGCTACCTAACCAGGGATGCACCTATCAGGGTGGGTCTCTGATGTTACCTGCTGACACTGGCCAATCAGAGGCCTGCAGAGTGTCCCCACACCTTGGAAAACAAGATGGCTGAAGTCTGGGATAAACTGGAGGAGCTCAGGGCACCACCCCTGGGGTGTTGATAGACAGGGGAGTGGTCACTCTCCTTTCCTTTGTCCAGTTTCGCATCAGAGCAGGGACTGGGGGTCCCTGAACCAGTGAAGACTGGCTTATGCAAGAAGGGTACCATCTGTGCCATTCAAAGCATTTCCAGAGGCTCTCGGAGGCTACCCCTCCCAAGCCTGTAACACCTATTTCCAAAGAGAGAGGGTGTAACACCCTCCTGCCAAAGCAAATGCTTTGCTCTGCCTTCCTGGGACTGAGCAGCTCAGACCCCAGGAGGGCAGAACCCTGTCTGTGAAGTGGCAGCAGCTGTAGCTGCAGTGCAAGCCTCAGAGAGCTGGTTTGGCAGTACTGGGGTTCATGGTAGAGCCCCCAGGATGCATGGAATTGGCTCCCCGATACCAGATTTGGAATGGGGGGGGACAATTCCATGATCTTAGACACCTTACATGGCCATATTCGAAGTTACCGTTGTGAAGCTACATATAGGTATTGACCTATATGTAGTGCACGCGTGTAATACGTCCCCACACTTACAGTCCAGGGAATTGGCCTTGGACTGCGCGGGCACCTTTGCTAGAGCAAGGGTGCCCTCACACTTAAGGCTAGGGGCAAAATTACTAAGTAACTTATAAGTCACCTATATGTTTAACCTTCATTTACCTAAGTGCAGTGAAAATGGCTGTGAAATAGTGTGTGCACTATTTCACGCAGGCTGCAGTGGCAGTTCTGTGAAACGGTTTGTCTGAGCTCCTTATGGGTGGCAAAAGAAATGCTGGAGCCCATAGGGATCTCCTGGGTCCCCAATGCTCTGGGTATTTGGGTACCATATATTAGGGACTTATAAGGTGGGTCCAGTGTGCCAATTGGAATTGGTAAATGAAGCCACTAGCCTATAGTGACAAATTTGTAGTCAGAGAGAGCATAAGCACTGAGGTTCTGGTTAGCAGAGCCCCAGTGACACAGTTAAACACTACTGACAACACACACATTAGGCCACAAACTATGAGCACTGGGGTCCTGGCTAGCAGGATCCCAGTGACACAGTAAAAACATACTGAGACACACTCACAAACAGGCCAAAAGTGGGGGTAACCATGCTAGAAAAAGGCTACTTTCTCACAATTCAGGCCTTTATAAATCTGACTGATTGTACACCCTGATCCAGTCACTAACATCCATCAAATGCACTTTGATAAAACTGCTTGGACCCGCACCTTTCCTAGACAAAAAATCCTGAATTTATGTTATTTAAAGAATTCCTTTGAAGAGTTGCAGGCAGCGTTTGAGAACTCACAAAAGGATATTACTCTGTCGCAGGAGAAAATAATTACCCAGCTTTTTTTATTTCTCAATCCTCCCAGTCATTCACACATGAGCCATGGGAAATCTCAGTCCATGATTTCTATGTAATGGTGCAGAATAATTACACTTCTCCAGCCCAAATTTCTTCCTCAATGTGGCCCAGGTCTTAAGGCTCAGAGGAGAGTTTTAAATCGAACCCTCTTGTAATAACTAGGTTCCACTAGTTTCAAAAAGCAGCTCCTAGTTTCAACACCCAACAACAGCTCGTAGATGGCGGAGGAATTTACTACCTGCCCAATTTTCATCTCCAGAGCCCTTGACCAAAGAACACATATGTTGCAGAGCTGGTACCCAATAATACAGCTTGAAATCCGGCACAGGTTAACCCCCTTTTTCCAGGGGAAGTGTCAGGTATTTATGGGCCCCCCGGTTTTGGAATAGGCCCAAATAAACCTAGAAACCATGTCAGCCATAGCCTTGAACCAGTGGCTCTTTAACTCGAGCACTATAGCCTGGAAAAAAAATGACTGTGGAGGAATAGCATTTTGACAACATTGCTACATCGTACTATGGAGAGACACAGATTATTCATCCTTCAAAGGTCTCTTTTTTTTTTTTTTTTTTTGCTTTCACCAATACTGGGGCTAAATTGACTTCTACTATCTGATCGACTTCAGCAGCCATATTGACACCCAGATATACAGCTTTCCTGACAACCCGAATATCCCTAAATTGTGTGACTCTATTAATAACAATCTGGGTCATACTCTGATTAAGAGAGTGCCCAGAGAATTTCCAGAAGGCCTGGGCCTCCCTTTCAATCTCCCTCACCGCAACTTCGAGATTATGTGTGGCCACATCATCAGTGTAGGCTAGACCTTAGTGTCCCATCCCTGAAATTTCATGGATGCTACCAAAGTATTAGAATTGAGTTTCCAAATCCATGGATTAATGTAAAGGGCAGGGGCAACCTTGCCTTGTGCCCCTTTGAATTTTTATTTACCCAGGCTGACTCCCATGAGCTGCAGCCTAGGGATAGGCTGATGATATACTACATTGATTGTATTATTGTAGCCCAGACAAACCAGCTCATGACTGACCACAAATACCTCCAGGAGACTCTCTTTTAGATGCTGAAAAAGCAACTGACAATCGGACCCATTGAGTCCCTGGAGACAGCAGAGGTGTCAAAGAGCGTTATAACCAGCAGGGTATGGTCCGTAGTCCCTCTCCCTGTGATAAATCTGTGTTGTCTAGATGAGACAATTTTTCCTATAATTTGACTTGCCCGCAGGGCCAGTGCCTTAGATTATTTTTTTGTATCACTGTTTATTTGGGTGTACGACCTATATGACCCTGGCTCTTGTTGTGGTTTCTTCTTCTTTAGAAACAACTATGTTTGTGAGGCCCATGATCCCGGAGCCAACTGTTCTTTTTGAAGTTGTAAATTTCAACACAGCGCCGGGCCCAAGAGGGAAGCAAATACCTTGTCAAATTTAAGTGGTATTTTGTCAGTCCCCGCCGCTTTCCCTGCGGGCAGAATATTAAGAGCCACCAAGATCTCCTCTTTTGACATGGGGGCACTCAACTTGCCTACTGGGATTGACGCCAAATCGTCCACTATGTCCCCCATCTTCTTGCCCCTCTTCCTCACTGTAAAGTCTTTCATAATATCCCTGAAAGACCTCACAAATTCCCTCTGTGTCTGCTATCACAACACCCTGGGTATCTCTCACTTCTGTTATCTCTTTTTGCTGCATTTTTTTGTCTAGTACCGATTTCCAGTTGATGCCCCACCCGTTTACTAAACTCCTAACACTCCAGCTCCCTTGCCAAACATCCATCACTTTTTTAGACACAGTATTGTTAATTGGGGCTTTGGCCAGGGCCACTTTATTCTGTGCCATCACTAGATCCTCCTCTCCCCTAACCCGCGCCTAACACCACCCCCCTCCCACCCAGAACAACGTGAATTAATTGAGATTCTGATTCCCCAAGTGTCCTGTATAGTTACCTCAGCTGCTGATACAGTATTTTTGCTGATTTAGGCTGAAGCGGAGTGTCTCTCCCATAATGCCAGCCTGAAACACATCCCAGACTATACAAGCTGGGGCACTACCTCTGTTAAGTTCCATAAACTGCAGAATCCAACTTTTCAAATACTGTGTAAACTCTTTGTTGACGAGTAATGCCCTCTCAAAAGGCCACTTCTGCAAATTCCTTCCATTGCCGCCACTAAAATCTCTAAAACAAGTGGGTAAAACTGTAAACTTCGTACTTGTATAGCGCACTACTCACCCGTTAGGGTCTCAAGGCACTGTACGCATACCGCTGTGGAACCCCTCCTGGCTTTTCCCTGTGAGGTGCCCACTCCTGGGCAACCTCCAAGGTGAAGCCAGGCATCCCAGCGCTGTTGGGGCCGTTGTGGAGATTAAGCAAGCTATTGCCCAGAGTTACAGAGTGGGACCCATGAATTAGATTAGGCACCAATGCGAGAATTATCAGGTCCGAGGAAATTGAGCCCAAGACACGCCGAGGCGGGAATTGAACCCTGGTCCCGGGCCAGATTTCTGCATCAGGGTCTGCCGCTCTAACCATTGAGCCACACTTCTCCACACAAGTGGGTTATGGTCAGACATGACCCGAGGGAATTTTACAATTTGACTTCTTGAAGCAGACTCTGTGATAGTGATTCTAAAAGGTTTCTCAATATGCATCTCCTGAAGACAGAGAAAATTTGCCTTTAATATTTTTAAATCATGCTCCTCCTTCCGTCTTTTAATACTATCATTCAGCCCACAAATATTCACTGTAGCGATACATAGCCTATTCATCGCAGTATATTGACAGAGATGCTGGCCTGAGACAGGACCCTACTCCCATTTCATAAACATACCTCTCCTGCTGCTGTCAAACCAACATTTGGCACGGTTCTCCTCTTGAGTTACCTCACCCCACCACCTCCCCTAAACCCCTCCTCCCACCATATCCCTGGGCCCTACCTACCCAGCTCCAACTCTAAGGAGATTCAACATGAAGGCTCTGTTATCGTTGCCTTCCACTCCTTCCTCAAGCCCCAGAAATCTCAAGTTGTTCAGTCTCTGCCTGTTTTCAAAATCTTCTATTTTCCAGAGTATGTCTATTAACTGTGACTTGTGAGCTTTATTCTGGCCCTTGATTGCACCCACATCCAGTTTCAGAGCTGCCACATTGGTCATCTTCTAAAAAGATTTGATCACCTATCCTGGTGGAGGTTTTATTAACTTTTCGAAGTGCACCTTGCAGTTTTTTTTGTAGTGAGCCTGGCCCTCCGGCTGTCATTAAGTCTCTTTATGATGTTGCTTTGTGGAGTGATATATGAAACTGAGTGTGGGCTCCTCTGTTCCGTTCACCGGAATCAACTGATTTCCCTCTGTGGTAGACCGCTGCTGAAGCATAGTTTGGTCATCAAGGGTAAACTTGCTGGGTTGCGGAGTAATCCCACTTCAAGGCCTGGGGGGCATGGGACCCAGCTTCCTCTGGTACCCCGCTCTGACTCCTCTCCTTCTTAGTGTTTTGCTTGCCAAGCTGTGGCACAGGATCCCTCGGATGCGCTGCTCGACATGGTGCCTGAAACTGAAGTGTTGACCATTGTCCGGGTCACTGAAGTTCAAATTAGAGGAGTCTGAGCCATTCGTAAGCGAAAAAAACTTAGTTAAGGAGAACCCTCTGGACTTTGTTCTCTCAAGGAAAAGACTGTAGGGCTGACAGCCCCAAACATTCGATTCCAAGGGTCCTGATGTGGTAGATCCCGGGGTCCCACTCCATCTCAGGTACCTCGACTAGCTGTAACTAGCACTGGCTCGGAGAAGGAGTAAATGGGCCACGAGTAGCACCTAGGGGTACACACTCTAATTTTCGGTGATGTGACCCTGCCTGACCCTCTTCACCGTCACTGCCCCATTGAGACAGAGGACCCAGTTCATCAACCTGAACAAATTCTCACCTGTCCCTCCACAGCTTGGGAAGGGTCTCTCGACCTCCGGGCACCCCTCACAAGCCTGGATGAAGGACTGTATGTCATGACTGTAGGGGATTTGAACCTACTGGTGTTAGTCACAAGGAGCCACAGATAGTACCCTCATAAGGTAGATGGTGCAGGTATGCTGACCTAACAAGTCTCCCAGACAGATCGGGCCGGAGACTTGGATCAGCAGCAATCCTTTTTTATTTATTTTTTATTTTTATTTTATTTTTTACTAGGAGGGGTCAGCTACACACTCTTCTCTGTGAGGCCAAACAGGCTTCACCACTGCACCCTTGTCTCCGGCTGCCGGGACCACCACCAGAAAATCCACCATGGAAGGCTGAGGGCCTGCACCAGAGCCTTGCTGACAGCTCTGCAGATTCTCCTGTATCGGCATTTTCTTTACTGCCGCAGCTCACCCTGTACCCTCCAGTTCCTTAAGCCCGCTCAGCTCGGTCTTCTGTGCTCCTGCGCTCTGATTTTGCACAAGCTTGCCCTGTTGCACTCTCTGCTTGATTGCAGAGCTGCCGTGAGTTTTTGGGCCACATCTTACTCATTCTGAGTTGCCACAAGCTGTAGCCGATATCTCTGGCTGCCCAGCGCGTGACCCTGGTTGCTACAAAAGTAGAGAAAACCAGAACTCTAGTCTCTACTTCCCGGGCGCTCTGTTGATTTCTCAGCCGCCCCCACGCATAGTTCCACATGCTTTGTTGCCTTGACCCACCTTTCCTTGTCTACCATGTCGTTTGAGACCGAGCTAGAGCTGGGAGGAAGTGCCTAACAAAGAGTGTTACACGATCTTCATCTTGCTTCAGCCCGAGCTGGAAGTTCCATGTTAACATTACTATAGTAGTATCATATTAATCACAGTAATAATGCTGGACTAACAGCTCTTAAGTAGTTGAGTCACAACACTAAAAACAAACCTCGACCAGTCTGAGACGATCAGTCTAAAGACCGCATCGTGAGAGACCATCATCCTTCAAATGAATGCAACACACGTGTGATCGTAAAGTATTGTTTTGTGGCTTCAGAAATAGAGAGGAAAGAGCCTCAGATAAGGAATCAAGCTCTCTGCAAAGACCTCAAAAATGCCCATAGGCGGTTTCACTCTAAAGAAAAACTGTCTCTGAAATTTTCTTTGAAGTAGAGGCCAAGTCTACATTAAAACAAGCTGCGAAGTGATCAAAGGAGTGCAGCGAATTTCCTGAGCTACCTCAGATTCTAAGAAAACCTAAGCTTCAACTTGGGCCATTCCCTTCGAGGAAGCCATGCTTACTGAAAAGCTCCATCTACAGAGCCTCAAACCATACTATTTTCACCATCCTCTTATCTCTCACCGTCATTGAAGAATACAGTACAGAAGAAAGTTCATACGAGCAAGAAACTTCAACTATCAATGCCCCCATCAACGTCTTTCTTCGCAGCATTGGTGCTGAGAAAACCTATGAAGGAGCAAACTAAGGAGAAGCCCTCATTGATGACAGTTGCTCTAAAGAAGCCATGAACAACGCCACAGGATATCTATGGATGACACCTTATTTGGGAACTCCATTGACATCACTATTGACAAGATACTTGTCTTGCACCTGTCAGCAGAACATCAGTAGATGATTTATTCAGTCTGTGGCTGAGGAGCTTTTCGCAGACCCAATCTTTTATCTCCGAAACTGGAGTCCTGTTAGAAGACGTGCCACAATCAAAATATCAGAACATCCACCTTAACCTCCATACTGCTGGACACTGGTGGTGTCACAGTTAAAGGCAATTTGACTATGCTCATAGCTCCAGTCAATTGAGGGCTAAATATCAAGAATATTACGACAATCAGGAGTATCCTCTCAATAGAACCTCATGAAGGGACATATAATGAACAATATTAACCAATGTCCTATGAAGCTTTTGGAGAAGACTCTCAGCCATCTTATTGCCAGTCGCATCAGGAGTATGGGATGTACTATGGAGACTCTCAATATCCTAATTCAGAACCAATTCAAATCCTAGTAGACTTATTACGTGGTCTAAGTCTAATCAAGGTGGAATACTTCAAATGCTTCCCAGTTAAAGACCAAGCAAAAGGTATACCAAGTCAAACTCCACAGTGTTGGTCCTCAACTTACAGAAGCAATTGTATAAGTTGTATCTACAAATAAAATGCCACATCCTTCTGCTTTTGAGCATGGCATGATGACAAGCATTACACAAGACACTCATTCCATTCTGGGGTTCTAGGGAAAGATTATGTGGCACCGTCAACAGCATTTCCAGTAGCAGTGCCGCTAGACTCTCCTCCAGATGACGCAGCAGGATTTCACAATATTATTAAAAAGGCTCCTATATGGCTTGATTTACCGCTATCAGTTAGTCCTATCACATCACAATCATATCCATGTTGATATTACTTAGCAGATCTTCTCTTTGATAGAAACATTAATTTCTGTCTAGTACGTTGAACCCTGTATGAACTCAATGGCATATTGGATATAGGAAAGCTGTTTCAAGCAAAACTCTGAGAAAACCTAGATTTTTATATTTTGCAAACCCCATACTATCTGGTAATCCTTGTGGCCAGCAGAGTTGGGTAAAACACCTATCCCAGCTAAGACCGGGGGGAAACTTGGAGTCAGATTTGATCAGGATCTCTCCTTTAAACCTCAAATTCTCTTTAGGTGCCACTTTCTTTTCTTAACTGAAAGCTTTAAGAATGATACTGGCTATCTTCCCTTCTTGCACTCCCATAATTGTAATCCATGCCCTAATCATATCAATACTGGATTACGGGAATCCCTTTATTTATGTCTCCTTAAATATCTGATCCAACGGCTGCAGATAGCTCAGAATGTTGCTCCTGAGAGGTCTGCACTGGCTCCCCATACACAAAGAGTTCAAGTTCAAAGCCTTAGTCCTGACTTTCTCTACATTTTCAAAGAGGGTCCCTAAATATTTCCAAAACCTGAACCATCCTTATGTCCATACGAGCCTCACAAGTTCCTCTAGTGACAGGTTGCTGCAGACTCCATGGTTCAATCAAGTTAGACTAGGTGCTCTTTTGCGTACCTGGTCAGTAAGCAATGGAAATCTGCCTCAGGACCTCCATCTAACTGCTACAGAAGCACCCCTTCTGAAATTTCTGGAAAAAAAAAGGCCTGGCTTTAAAGTTCTGTTAAACCAAACTAACTTACCCCAGGGGTCACTGTGCTGCCTGGATGAACACTTCCTTAGAGAGTGGGCATCACCCTGTCCCAGAATTCCTAATTCCACCACACACATGGTGGGGGAATCTCTAGGACTGTGTTCATCTCAGCCTGGGTACCCTAGAGGTGTACCCAGCCTGCAAATGCAACATGCCTCTTGCATAGCTAAATGTCCTGCCTGTCCAGGTGCCAAATGGGCCCTGGGGCAGGGGTGTTGGCATTTCCCTTCTGAACGAATACAGATCTGTATAGCAAGGGCAGTGGGTTTCCTTGAAGCTCCCCTGCCTTGGAATGCAGATTTGCAAGTCATCCTGTTGGAAGGGGTCTGTTAACACCCCAGCCAGATCAAGCTTTGTTACTGAACGCTCTAGAGCAGAGGCTCTCACCCTTGGAGGTCAGAAACTTGTCTGTTGGTGGCAGACTAGTGGAAACTAGTCAGTCAGCTCACAGCAGTTGGTAGGTTTTTAGGGGCACCTCTAAGGGTCCCCTCTGGGTGCATGTATTAAACCATCACTGGAATCTGTGAGGGTTTATTAATGCAAGATGTTTGATACCGTACATCCCAATTTTCACTGAAGCCAACATGTAGTTGGGGAACTTGTATTGACCAGTGCCCAGCATATGTATTTAACATGGCTTCCCTGTTCACTAACTGTGTCTAGGAATCGACAAAGACATAGTAGGGACATATTTGCTCATGCAGGTATGCCCTCACCTGCAATATAATGCACCCTGTCATAGGGCTGTAAGGCCTACTGTAGGGGTAACTTACAAATATTACAGGCAGTGTTAGGTGCGTTCCATGTCATGTTTTCACTTTTTGAAGCACCTTGTCACAGCCTACAGTGGCAGTCTGTATGAGTTTGGTACTGGGTCCCTTAGAGTGACACAAGTAATGCTGCAGCTCTTAGGAACCCTCTTTAGTACCTATGCCCTAGGTACCGGAGGTACCATTTACTAGGGACTTATAAAACGTGCTAAAGGCCTGGTCACTTGATGATCAAGTGACTAGTGGTCTTGTTTTTTGGGAAAGGAACACGGTTCCTGCTAACCAGGTCCACAGGGCCAAAGTGCACTTCAAAGTTGCATCAGAAACTAGGCAAAAAGTTGGGGGTCTTTTGCAACCAGAACCCAGTTTCCTACAACAACCAGCCTGTCAAGGTGGACACCAGCAGAATAACACAAGCCGTACATTCTGGAATATCAGCCTCTTTACGGGTCAACAACGATTACATATATCATGACAAAAAAACACTACCCAGTCCAGCTGTCAGGAAATTTAAACAAGATGCTTACGAAACATGGGCACTAATCACCAATAACTACCAGAGTCTAGGTGGGAAAATTTCCTCTTGCTTGGAAGATGACCACGACTGACAGATGGGATCTCAAACTTGTGGAGAAGGGTAATGCTTTGGAGTTTATCGTGAGACCTTGAAACTTCCAACCTGAATGTAACATCCACATCTGAAGTTTCAAGAGAAAATTCTCTCCATAATAAAGAGTGGGGTCCCCAAATCCTCAGAAAATTCTGGATTTCATTATTGAATCTTTTTAATCAGAATAAGTAAGAATGGCGACCAAATTTGAACCTGTGGTAGCTCAATGCTTTTCTCAAGAAACAAAAGTTCAGGTTGGTATCCCTGCAAGATATTCTCAACTGTTAAGATAATCAGAATTCATGACTACCTGCAGGATGCCCATTTCTATCTCCCAGTTTGGCCCAACCATCAGTATTGACATTGAGGGTGCTACCTTTTGGTGTGAAGTCAGCACTGAGGCTATTTATGAAGTGCATTGTACTAGTCACAGCTCACTCAGTAGAGCCATCAAATGTTTCCATATTTGGAAAACTGGCTGATAAAGGTTCATGTTGTGAAAATGGTGGGGCGGTGGGGCAGGGGGGCAGATGCCCTCAGTCTCAGTGTATTTGAATGTGATGGATGGGAACTAAAACAAGCCCAGAACGACAAGGTGTTGAGAACGTGGGCAAGCCACAGATTGATGTCTTCACAACAGATATCAATTGCAAATGCCAATTCTACCCAAGGCGGGTTTTGTGTACGAATTTCTGCCTCCCACTAATTTCAAAGGTGCTGAGAAAAATGAAAAGGGTACATTGCCAAATAATTTAATCGCACAGCATGGCTGAGACAGTTTTGGTTTACTGAACAATTTTTACTATTGGAGGCTACACAAATTCTGATAATGCCATAACAAAATCTCCTGACCGGAGTCAACAGTCTGATCCAACATCCAGACCCAGCATTGTTGAAGCTGCACACTGGTCTCCTAAACACACTGTACTACATAAAACAGAGAAAATAAGATTTCCTCAATGTTTTGACCTGAAAATTCAAACTCGACATGAAGGTATTGGAGTGCTTTACATGGGCTCCAGAATCTACACTCATGGACACATTCATACTTGTTTTTCTTTTTAGGCACAGGGGAGATTCAGTAATGTGCCCAGAATCACACTATGTTGAGCCGACACTGAAGTTCCCCAGTTCCAAATCTGGCAGAACTGGCTGTTACACCACATCCTCTCACCAAGTTCTGGAGCAGACAAGATGTACGTGAAGAAATAGAATTTGCTAATGTACATGGAGGAGTTTGCATTTTCATTCTGTGTCTGCAATGCCACATCAGATCCTTCCCTGCCTACTAAGTCTTGTTGAGAAGATGTTTGCCACTACGTGACCTTTATTAAATGCATGGGCTATCTCCTGCTTCATGAAATATCTCAACAAACCTTTGTTTTGTACGAACAGGTTAATAACAGAATTCATGAATAACTGCTCAAGTCTTTTCCCCTGATACAAATTCCCCCAGTGGTTTGCCAGTACAGTCTAGTCCTGCCACTGCTTATGCAAGCACAATGTGAACTGATTCAGAGCTCAGGAATAAAGAACTTCTCAAAAAAGGTAACCCTACGTTTGGCATTGACATCAGCCTAGAGTCATGAACTACAAGCATTCACAATGCAACCTTCAGACTTCCACTTGAATGCTCCTATTATAGCAGAGGTCTCCAAAGCTTTTAATGCCGCGCCCCCCCAGTTGAAAAATAAACATCATTGGGCCCCCCTCAGAATTTTTCACAATTATTTTATAAACATGGCAATGTTTAAGTATGTCTAAACCTATTTAAACATTGCAGTTAAGTACTGTTACCTTTTAAAAAAAACTGCAATAACATGCTTCTGCTTAAAACAAAGGCCTGTTACCTGTATAATATTTATTTTGGCCAGAGTCTGGGCGCCCCCCTGGAATCACTTAAGGCACCCCTAGGGGGGCCCGCCCCCCAGTTTGAAGACCTCCGTATTATAGTAATGTAATTCTTTCCAAATCCAGCAACTATTCCAAAGAGATCCTTGCATTACAACGACTGATGGGTTTCAGCTTTAATTTCCTTTTATCACAAGAAGGCAGGCAAACTACTACACCGTAAAGTGACAATGCATTCTACTAGAGAGGTGTGGCAACATCAACTACTTTGTTGCTGGAGTATCTTCAACAGACATGTGCAGAGTGGCAACATGGAAGAACTTATATGGCTTTTAAAGACGTTACAGTCTACAATAGACTGCAGAAGGATACGGCAGTGAGCAAAGCAGTGTTATGTCATCTTTCCATTAAGATGAACCAGTCTTGATGTTCTTTCTCTCCATCAACTGTGGTCTTTTAAGGTTGCATATTGTGTACTGCTTGTTGTTTGGATTCACGCCTATGAAACTATGAAAGATTGAATTCCCAGTACTGGAGAAAATAAAGTGCCTCAACTGTAATGGTAGTTCTCCAGTATTGGTATCTTTCATAGATTCACATGCGACCCACACTCCTCCCGATTAGAGGCTGTTACTGTGGTTCTCCCAGCTCAAACACTGCACACTTTTCCTGATCAGGGATGTGTGTCCTCCCTGGTTGTGCTACTTTCCAGAGTTTATTGGGACTCATAGCTCATCAATTAGAATTATTTGAGCATGTGAATCTTTGAAAGATATCAATACTGGAGAACTACTATTACAGGTAAGTAACTTTTTTTCTTCTGAAACAGTCCTTGTGCTTCTTTCAACATTCTTTTCCCTTAGTATTAATGTTAACGTTATATTTTGCGTAAATAACATGTTTGTTTTTTCCGCACCTGTTTTAGGAATTTGTGGACATTTCACCACAGGACCTACCCTGGCACATACTGTATGCTAGTTCTTCATCTGCCATGATATCTCCATCACAGCCATTCTGCTGCTTCCCTCCCACCACATAGATTTCATTTTTTTCTTTTATTTCCCTCTCCTCTTCCATGGTTATCTTGCAAAAGCAGCTTTTTTTCTGTGGGCAGATTCCAATCTGGGTGTGATCACAGGCTTTCGGTTTTCACCATGTTCTGCTTTTCTGCAGGGGTTTCATAACCTCCCGCCTCCCACTCCACCCCCTCCTCACCCCGACCCTCGCATCAAATGCACTACCTCTAGATTTCTGTTTAGCCCTGTTTGAGTGAAGGGTTTAGTATCAAGCCTAGCCTAGCCAAAATGCACTGATACATACCCACCTCTGAATGAAGAGTTGGCTTCAGTGGTGAGAATTCATTGCCTGAAATGTGCTATCATTGTTATCTTTTCTTAGAGGTTTGGTCTTAAAGTGCAGCTAACAGGACCTTATCATTTTGCCAACAAGTGTAACTGACTGTGAAAGGTTTTTCACATCCCTTTCCATCAGAATTGTCTTTTAGTTTTGCTTTAAGATTTAGCTTCAATCAGTGCATTCATTTGCTGACTAAATAGACACACAAGTTTCACTTATAAGGGAAGTAAATTAATTGAATACCTCCCTATTACCTCTTCTGTTGTAAATTTGCAAATAAATGTTCGTAAAATGGTTTGTCTAATTCTTTTGCTTCTTTGGCATCTGATAGATTTGTTTAAGAAAGTAAGCTTGCGTACTGCTTTTGCTCATTCAGGAGAATCGTCCGGATACTGATCTAATGTGTACGCTGGTGATTGATTGGCCCTGTTGGACTCCACCTTTCCATCTCAACATGCACACATGGAAAAGAACACACGACTAACAAACATATTCTACCACAGGAGAGGGTTACTACTTCATGTACCAGGCCTACTGGTAATATTGCCCTCAGTTTGCCTGTTTAGAATACAGAAATTTAGCTCAGGTGCTCACATTGATAGCCAGTAAACTTTACATACTATGTGTGCAAGAGATGGTTGAGAAAAGTTCCCATGTGCATCCAAATCTGAATTGTTAAAGGAATGATGTCAGTCAGTAATTTCTGTAATAAAAACATCTCTGACATGGACCATATTGTTAGTAAAACTAAAATAGGTGATTTCTGTTAGCTGCTAAGTATCTATGACTAATTACCTAGGCAGAGAATGTAAGTGTGAATAACAGTCGCCTGGCAACTGCTGTTGGAGGGCTGGTCTTGCACTCAATGGTCCACACCATTTTCATCCCTACTCCTTATTTTGTTATTTTCGGGTCCTATGTGGTTAGTTATTCTCACGGAGGCGTTTTCTGCCTTGAACTCTTCCCTCCTTACAACCGGCGGTCGAAGTGCATTAAAAAAATAAAGGAAACTGTGATGCTGCGTGCAAAGCCACCCTTCCCTCGTTGTAAGAGCAGCAGAAGCTGTATGCTTTTCTGTACTTTTCTCAAGACATCGTACTAAGGCTATGATGGGGTGAGGAGTGGGAGAATACTCGAAGAGCCCCCCCAACCCCTCCCAGGGCCAAGTGGTGTCACCAAGGCCACACTGATTTCAGGCCTTGGTGGAGGGGTAAGTTTGCTTCCATAGGCCTCATTGTGAGGCCCTCTATCACAAAGAAAATTGGAGGATGTGATGTTAGGGTCAGAGCTACTGACTCTGAAACTGAGGAAGTGGGTTTGAATCCCTGCGTTGTCTCAACATCATGTAATTTGGGGCAAATCAAGTCACTTCCCCTGCCTTAAATAAAAATGGATTTGATCTTGTGTAATGTAAGTGGTGCTCATGTAAATCGCTTCAGTGCGCTTAGGCTGTGATCATGCTATTTTGTAGCAATAATCTACGGACCCACTGCAGATTTGAAGTATAAGCAGGTTTATTCAACACCAAACACGGAGCTGCCTAGGAAGTACACGCAAGAGCTTGTCTGCCCTTCTTAATGAAATAACTTATCACCCCTTCTAAACATTTTAAAATTGTTTACTTCTTTTTTCTGATCATACCTGCATTTCTGCTTATTCTGGGTTTGACTGGCATTCTCTTTAACCACCAACATCAGACTTTCAACATTAGATTCACTCTTCAGTCATTTGACCATCCAAGCTGGACAGAAAGAGACACTGGCTTTTCTACCCCTTAACAACTCAAACTGAGAAAACTTGGTTTACGAATGAGGTGTGGTCCTATAGAACCACATCATATTCCTCACAGATTTGACAATACCGTGGTTCCCACTTTTTGCCCTCTTAACACATTTACCTACAACTTGGTTTATCCTTTCAATTAGACTGTTGTGGTTTAAAACATCACAAACGCTCTCTATATAAATCCCCAATACATGATCCAAGGCATTTCTGAAATTCCCTACTGAAAAACTGGGTGCCATTGTCCGAAATTAGAATTTCAGGAAACTCTTCCCTAAGAAAGATTTCTCCAAGACATTCCACCACAGAGCTTGCACGAGGGCCGTTTACAAACTTGATCTCCAGCAACTTAAAAACAGCAACTTAAAAACAGTAACTTAATCCATTAGCACCAAAATAAATTTGGTACCTCCAGGTAATGAGTTGTAGGGGCTCAAAACATCAGTCTGCAATTTTACCCAAGGGCTCGGGAGAACCTCAACAGACTTCAAAAGAGGAGTTGCCACTCTCAAAATGTCTGCAAACGCACACCCACCACAGCCTTCCACTGCCTCTTCAATGTCAGCATCCATTCTAGCTTTCCTGAAAAAATCACAAATGCTCCTTTTTGTGAGAGTCGAACCAAGGTGTCCCTCATGGACGTTCTTAGTTATGCTACTTCTCAGCGTAAGTGGTGGAACCAGTTTATTTGACTTCAGTATCATACCATCTTCCATGGAAAGTTCTTCACTAACTTGGAAAAAACGGCTGACGCAAGAGAGATAACACTTTCCCTCTAGGAAAACCATTTATGACAGAATCCAATACTTAATGTAAAGCCCGGTCCTCCATTAGAGAAACTCTCCACGCTTCTTCAGAGCACACTTATGCATGAAGATTTTGAAGACTGGTAGCATTCATCGAATTACCTAGTTTAAGTTCTGCCAACACAGCCTCATTCTCATTGTTGCCTTTACATGAGAATCAAGAAAGAAAGAAAATCTGCTCTGACATTCTTGCACTAAGCAATGTGTACCAATTCAAACTGGAATTGTAATAGTTTACTAGATAATCTTAAAACCCTTGGCATACAACATTTACTACCGCCTCCATCCAAAATAGTTACTAAAGGTTTGTGATCAGTTTGTAGACAAAATTGTTTGCCCCAGACATAACAGCAGAACTTTTCAATAGCACACCAACAATTCCTTTTCAATCACAGAATAATGTAATTTGGCATCACGCAAAACCCTTGAGGCAAAAGATATGGTATGTTATGACTAACTTTTGTTTTGCCGTCATGACTTTACTTAACTAAAAAAAAATATTTTCAACGAGGCAGAATGCTAGAGTGTCCAATATAAGCCATTACAACTATGCGCTTGACCCATGGCTTATTTATTCTTTAAGAACAGTAAATATCAATAGTCACATAGGTGCTGGTCTCCACTTGGAAATCTCCAGTTCTGGCTTCAAACATAGTAGGTGCCAAAGTCAGCATGGGATGGACGGTCATCACACAATGAGTTTCTTGTGGGGAGCCAGCCAAACAAAGCAGCCAGCAGGGTTCTGAAGGAATCTTCAGTCGCTGGCAACAAATTTGTAGTAATAAACTACAGACACAGCGCAGACGTGAAGTGTAAGCAGGTTTATTCAACACCAAACAAGGAGCTGTCTGAGGAAAAGCCATGAGTACTTTCTAGTCACCCGCCAACTGCCCCTTAGTTTAAATACATACAATGCAGCGCGGAATGTTCTATAAAAGGCATATAGCATTGACATTTTTAACACAGTGAAGATTAGAGGTAGAATAGTTACATCCCCGAGACACGAGCAGGTTCATAAGCTAATCAACTTACAAAAGTGTCCTTGAACAGCAGGTTCACTCTCCTGAAGGTCCTGAAGAATGTTGAGCTGAGAAAACTTCCCAGTCGTTGCCAGTGAAGGAAAGTTCACTCAGTCTCAATGAAGTGTGTAACCTTTGTTTATTTCATTTAAAAAGTTACAAAAGCTCAGCCATCCAACAAGACACAAACTTTTCTTCCCCTCTCTTCGCAGCTCCCTCGCCACTCCCCGTTCTGATTCCACTCTGATGTCGCCGATGACATCAGAATAGGAATACTACAACACTGTATGACTAAATATTAAATATTTGAAAGGTATAAAAAAAAAACAAAAAACATCTATTTGTTCATGTTTTAAGATTCTGCAAAGGCCTGAGCATGATAATTAGATAGGACTCTGTGTATAAAAAGATCTGTATTCCTTTTTACCAAGGCTTTTCTGCCTTTGTTTAGTTTAACTGTGTTCTAATGCTGCCTTAATTGCGGATGACCGATGCTTAGAGTGCCTTTGCCGTTTAATCTTTAAAGTACATACTGATGAGGGGAAAGAGAATACTGGCTTTAAGTGATTTTCTTCATGTTCATACCAGCCAGGACATTGGAATTCTACTTATGCTGGTAAAATACTCAGACAGGTGGCTCCCTTAGCCAGATCCGATGTTGTGGCCATTGGGACATTTAATTTCACCTCGCCCTGCCTGGAAAAAATGCAGTGCTTCTACTTTTCACCAATGTTACTGGCTACCAGATTTAAAATGGTTAATTTACCAAACATTTCTGAAAAAAAGAGTCAAATGAGAAAAACAAAATGGTGTTCCATGAAAGGGCATGATCAGGGAATGTGGCCCACTGATTTGGGAGTGCCTCGGCCTAATTGTGATCCCAATCCAACCTTGAATAGTGCCTGTTTGTCTTCTTTTCTGTGCGTTTGGATGTTTGCAGGTGTGTTTGTCTGTGTGCATGGATAGCTGTGGGTATATTCCTCTGCATGAATATATGACCAAGGATTGTCTGTGTCTGGATATTGTGTTTTGTTTTCATCCATTGTACCAAAGGCTACCCAATTGGATATGTCAATGGTTGTTTGTATGTTACTTAATACCAGATTTTGCCGCCATTTGTTTGCTCTGTAAATGACAGGTGATAATATTACTCAAGTTAATCATACTGTATTCATTAACCATGGAGCCTAAAGTGTACAAAGTAACTTCTAGATTGCTGGATTGCATACTCACCTTTATGGATGTGAGGGAACGTAGCTCTTATACTCAAAATTAACATGAAATGTTTATGAACTAATGCATAATAATGCTGCATAGAAATTGTATTAATGTGTTATTGCTAAACACGCGCTTGAAATGTGCCCACAGGGAGTTGCCGCAAATGTATACAATGATTAATGAAGCTGACTAATAATGAAATAATGATACGTTAATGTATGATTTTGCACTAATATTAAGAGTTATATGTTAAAGCTTTGCTAATAAATCTATAGGCCTTAGTTAGCATGAGCTGAGGCCTAGCTGCCCG
Source organism: Pleurodeles waltl (assembly GCF_031143425.1). Taxonomy (NCBI): domain Eukaryota; kingdom Metazoa; phylum Chordata; class Amphibia; order Caudata; family Salamandridae; genus Pleurodeles; species Pleurodeles waltl. The sequence goes on from NC_090449.1 coordinate 486,714,800, forward strand.
GTTTCATATTAAATGTGTTTTTCTAATGTGCAGTGTGCTTGTCGAAGTAAGCCTCAGCAAGGCCTACTAGTGCAAGGGGTTCACCCTTTTCTGCACAAAGTCCTCAGACCATATTGGAAGAAGTTGGCACAGAAACTGAAATAAAAGACAAAGTTTATTAAACCTCATGAGGCGGTACTACAGTTCAAACAGCACCCTTCGGTAATGTTTGAAGTAGCACACTGAACTAAGAGAGCATGGTCCTTTTATACCCATGCAGGGGCTAAAAGGAGGTGGTACAGTTATAGAAGCAAGACTTATATACATATAAGGTCATATGGAAATGCACAGTCGACAGGTAGGAGGGGCTAACAGTTTTCAAGGACTAGTTCACACATTACTGTCTGTTACTAATTACTAACAGCTGCAGATCTTACTGGGCATGTGCAAAGTGGGAGATGCTAAATATAACTTGTCACTAGACAGATTTTCAAGAGTAGTTAACAGGAAGGTAGGACAGAGCACATGGCAGCATGTGGCAGAGATAATGGCTGCCATGAATACAAAATGGATTCCGCAAAATGTTCACAATAGTTGCTAAATACAAGATGTCTTCTGCTAATGCTTAATCTAATCGCTACTAAATTACAACATGCTGACTTGCTGAAGGACATGTAGTCGTACTTTTCCAAAGCTAAAAGATGAGTGTAACCGTAGTAGATCCGTTCTCATGCAATTCGACTTGCTCAAGGAAACATTTTTGCTGAATGCAACAGTGTAGACTCGTTACAGGTACAAGGTCGCCTAAACGGTACAGACAGTGGAACTACTGACTAAGGATGCGAGAGGACCACGAGAGTATGAAATCATACCGGACATTCTACCCATTTGAGACGTCAATCACAAGAACCAATAAACGACGTGAGAACTGTTATGGGGTGACAAATTTTGATAGTACCACTGGAAACCCATTGGATAGAGATAGTGGGGTGCCAACCCTACCCAATTAGAAATTAGGGGACTGTTCAACAGAAAAGGGATGAAAACCTTTGACACAAGGAGCCATTAGGAGGTGCCATTGCGAACGTTTGCTATGACCCAGACACTTTGCTGTTTGGTTCTTCAAAGTCTCCAGGCAGAGTGACAAACCATCCTCGCCCTTATCTTGCCCGTTCTATACTGCTCCTCATTATGAGGGAAGTATCCCTACTTACACCGTCTTGCTGAATTCCCTGGCTGAGAGCGAATCAACTGATGTCCTGAGGACGAAGACTGACTCTGTATGCTGACGCATTACGGAGGATAACTATTGATGATGAACTTGTAATTGTCTGTTTGTCTTTCCTTTCTAGGTACCAACTGCTTCTTTTGACAGAGACCATAAATAGATGTTTTTCCAAATTTGTGTTACTAAATTGTTTTGCATGAAGCCCAACATGCCAATGCTAATTCAAGGTTAGTTAAACGGACGCAAATAGACAAATGACTGGATCAATGCTTTGTTGAATAATGCGCTAATGATACTCTGCTAAGGTTAATCTATGTTGACGTCGTGCTATGTTCTAATGTTCGTGATCTTTGCTTTGATGAAATCTTATTTGAGTTGCCATATTATGACAATGCTGATGTGTTTCATGGTTTTGAGACTAATAAACTTGCTAGTAGAATTGTAATCAATAGGGAATAAACATCACAAAATCGTACTAAACTGGTGTGATTATTCATGACTGAAAGGTCATGGTGGTTTCCGAGTTTTATTGTTAACGTTATTGACTTGTTGATTGACATGTTGATTAGTTATCTCGTCCTAAGGTGTCTTCAATCAGGGTCAAAAGATTAATTGGCCTAAAACGAGTCCCAAAGTGAATAAATTAACTAGATTGGGACGCGTTATCAGTTCTGGTAGCAGAGCGACGGTTTAGGCCCTTTGGGGCCCTAGGACGAGGGACCATTGTTTAAAAGTGTTTTTCGTAATAATGCAAATTGGAGGTATGATGTGTTTCTAAAATCCCCATGACTTTCCCGGAATCTCAGAGCTTGCCTAAGTGAGTTAGGTATGTTCTTGGCGTTCTAGTATGTGTGAAATAGAATTTGCGCTTGCTCAGCTTATGCATATTGCAGGTGATTTGTGAAGTTTGTATGAATTTAGGCCAGGTAATGTTGTTTTAGTAGGAGTGGGCATACTCCACAGTATGAGATATGAAGTTTGACGACTTCCCTACTGAGTGTGGCGCTTTGTGCTTAAAAAATTGTCCACGTGGTTGTTGGTGATGTAAGGACCCGTCATGGTCTAAAACTCCGGAGTATATTGAGAAGTGTATGAGACACTTGGTTTATGTTGTCATTTGTGCGGTTTAATAGGTCAATCGGGCGTGGTTGACAAGTCGAGTTTGAGTCAAATTGTGTGAGTGAAACCTTCGATGGAGATTTGGCAAGTTCTAAAGTGCACTAGAATGAACCATTGACCTGTCGAGATTAGGATTTGCGGGTCGAGTTCTGCTTGCGAGTGCGGGAGCTGAGAAGGAGAGAGTAGCGGCCGATGCTTCAAGTGAAATCTCTGTAAAGTTCTGAAGCAATTGTGTTACCCTTCCTGTAGTAAACCGGCAAATTTGGGTTTTTGTTGTTAAAGGTGCTTGCAATATATTGCATTAGTTTTTGTGTGAGGAGGACAAGCCGCAAGACTTTGTCAGCTGCAGTGTGTGTGTGTGATGTGTGACGTCATTTGAGCCGCGCTGGGTTAGGTCAGTTGCTGAGAGGGGTCGCGCACGGATTGGCAGCCGTCCGTGAGATGCAATTGGTTGAGAAGGTAGGCGAAGAGTGTTCTGGGAATTAAAGTCACTTCCTGATTAGATTCTAAACAAAATAAAAGACGTAAAAATAATGTTTTTCAAGGCTCTAAAGAGTGCTTTGAGGGGAGATACATACATTACAGCGAGTGTGGGGGAGCCTACACCGCCAGAGGATACTCCGGCTTATATCGTAATGGAGGAGAAGGGAGTCGCGCCATGTCTTTGGCTAAAGCAGTGGTGCAAATTGACAGAAGGAGGGATGTTTAGCGTTTCCGGAGTACGGAACGTTTAATATAAGGATTTTGGATAATTTGCGGATGGTGTTAAGTGAGCAAAAACCGCCTGAGACCAGCTCAGTATGAGGCATTATCGGTCTGGGATTTAATGGCCATACAACATAAGCAGCAGAAATTTATGAGGAGAATGAAAAGAGCAGAAAAGACTCTAGCGGGGGCTAAATGGGATAGTAAGACCAAGATGTGGAGAATGGGATTAGTTGACGGAATTAAGATGTTTCAGGCAATAACTCAAGAAGATGAGGCACAGGGAAAGAAGGCCACTTGCAAGACAGACAAGGGCTCTAGTAAGCCAAAGGAGACTCAGAGGTCTTTGGCAGATGCAGATGATTCAGACGATGAAGATTTTCTTAATCAGTTGTTACATGATCGCCCGCCACCATATGCCATAAATGATAATGGACAGAGTATTAATGTGGGTCCTGAAGATCCGGCACAAAATAAGGGAATCACGAATACAGTGCAGACAAGTGATACAGTTTCAATACAGAATAGTGTCAGTGTACCCACTGCACCAGGCACACAGATACAGTTACAGCCACCACCAATTCAGAGGCTTTATCCTGATGTCCCAGTATTAGAGACAACTACGAGTTTGATGGTGTCACCTGATCCAGTATACACAAGATCAAAGTTAGTGCAGATTGAGCCAACTCCACAATTGCTGCCCCAGCCGCAGCAACAGGTGGTTCTGAATTATACTTCTGTCACAGTACCGCATTTAGTAGCCACAGCACCCATGATGAATCAAGCTGTGGGAGTTAATGATCCACAGGGTTTGGGAATTGGACAGTCACCAGCTGCTATATCATTGCCAATTACTGTTGGTCTGCCAGTACCGCTGTGTGCGCAAGCTAAGCCTGGCGTATGTGACCAGGGAGTAATCACCCAAGAGGCAATAAGAGGAGGGTCTACTGGAAACTTGCAGGGAATGACACAGGGAGGACAGACAGCCGAAAGGTCTAGATCCTTGTTGGACTTTAGTCCGATTGGGGTTCCTTTGGAGACAATGAGGCAAGCAGGGTTGGGAACACTAACCCCACAGGTAATGAGTACAAATACGACACAGACACCAATGATGCAGTCTGGAAATGTTTCGTTGCAAGGCTTAACAGCGCTACAATTGAATGAGTGGTTCGACAAGCTCAACACTCCGCAGACTACTACAGTGACCGCAGAGAGGTCAGAAAGAGAAGAATATCTGAATTTTGTGAGACTGGGTGTAGAAGCCACAGAATTAGTAGAAGGAACAATGGGGGTCAACAGATTAGAGTCATACACAGAAGCAGAATTGAGGTATCTGTGCCCCAAAATAACCAAAAAAGTGAGCAGGGTGCATCAGAGGTTGGCAAACCTAGCGGACAAATATGGCATAGACATAGAAAGTACTAAACATTTGAAGAGGAGCTATAGGTTAGACTTTGAACCTAAAGATTTTGATCATATGAGATCTACTGGAATTAAGGCACATCTCAAAGAGATACTGCAGAGTGCTCAAATTTGGGGAGCATTAGAGAAATGGGAAGGCAGATGGGCAAAGAAGAGAGATAAAGAGAAAGGTGATGGTCCGGAACCAAAGCAGGCGAAAGCTGCACCAGACACGGGGACAATAAAGATGTTACCAATGAGAGAGACAGCTGAAGGGGTTCCAGTCCATGTACCGTGGTCCAGGGGTGACATCCTGTCATTCACAAATGATTACCCAGGTTGAGGGAGAAGCCGATAAAATGGTACCAGCAGACGGACAGGTTTGTGAAGCTTGCGAAATGTCTCTGGGAAGACTTGAATACCCTGTTTGAGATTATAGCTCCCGCTGACTTATGGCTTGAGTGTAAGAGGGGTGTGGATTGGCCGACAGACGAACCAGCAAGGGACAAGGTTACTGGAGCACCATCTTCTGAAGTGATAAGGTATTATCACAAAGTGATTGAGTTTTTGAAGCAGAAAGTGTCGCCGAAGGTGACTGATTGGCCTCCTGTGATGTTCGATCAATTTTCTGCCAAACAGTCGATTCATGCTTACTATGAGAGGTTGTTGAAGGCATTCAAACACTACAGTGGCACTGAGGTCATAGTCATCTGGCTAATCTCTGGTCTCAGAACCAAAAGACATGAATCACCTTGTGTTCAGGTTTGTTGAAGGGCTAAGAATCATTTGATCTGTTGGCAAGCAAAGCCGATTGATGAGGTGTTGCAGTATGCGAAATACTGTGGTGACGAGATTGAGCTGAAACAGAGAAAGCTGAAAGAAAAGGTGATGGTGATGCAAATGAAGGCAGCTTAGGCAGGGATGCAAGGAAATGGAATACAGCAGATGGTACAGCAGCAACCGCAGGGAAATAGAATGTTTCAGGCACAACTGAGAGGACGAGGTCGAGGAGGTTTTGTGAACCGTGGTCCAGATATGAATACCGTTGTGGTTCAAAATGATGTGCAGGGGATGAAAAGGATGTCACCATGTCACGCATGCGGGGGCGTGGGGCACTGGAAGCGGGAGTGCCCAATGATGGTGCAGAATGGTGTTGTTCAACAAAGCAATGATGTCGGTACATTTCAAAATGTGAGGGGTCCAAAAGCGAGGGGTCAAAATCCGAACTTCCAGAATAACATGGTGCAGATGCAGGGGCTCCAACCCATGCAACAAATGCAAATGCCACGTGTTCAACCAGCACAGACGCAGCAGGTACAGCAGCAGATTCCCATGGTACCTAGACAGCAAATGCAGATACCACTAGCTCCAATGGGACAGCAACAGGTGATGCTTCCTCAACAGGTCACAGGTCAAACAATGAGTCAAAATAATACAACACAGCAGTTCCCATTGCGTGGTGAGGATGGAATAAACGATGAATGGTCGGATGATTGTTCAGATAGTGAGGAGTGCAGGCTTGCAGCGTCCCTAGAAGTAGATCAGAGGGGTCCTTATGTAGAGGGAAAGGTGATGGGTCATAAGGTTTCGTTCCTAGTTGATACCGGAGCTACACGCTCTAAGTCAGAAGTGCAGAGGTTCGAAATTGCCACTTTCGGGGCGTACTATAAGGGTGGTAGGAGTAGCAAATGAGTTCCTGACAAATCCGATTACAGATCCGGTCCAAGTTCAGATCGGTACCTTCCAGGGATTACATAGATTTGTAGTTTGTGACTCGAGTCCTGTATCCCTACTGGGAAGAGAATTACTGTGTAAGACAAGGTGTTCAATTACCTGTTCCAATGAAGGGATTGAGGTGCACACTAACAGTGATGATGAAGGGGACGATGGTCAGATCTCGGAGCCAGAGACGGAGACCGCAAATGAGGAGTACCCTTTGATAACATTATTCCCGATGTTCACAGTGACTGACTTACCAGACGAATTACAGGGAACAGTGACAGAAGAGGTGTGGGACCTGACAGGAAAAGAAGTGGGACTAATAAAATGAGTAGAACCGGTCAAAGTAGAGGTAAAGCCAAATGCAGTGTTTCCCCAGGTACCGCAGTACCACATGGCACAAGATGTTCTCATACAGGTGACGCAGATAATTGCAGACTTTGTAAAACAAGGAGTTCTAAAAGAAGTGATGAGCAGCCCGTGTAATTCACCAATAATGGATCTGAAAAAACCTTGTGGGAAAGTTCAAATTGTTCAAGACCTTAGAAAAATCAATGAGATTGTGGGAAAATGTTGCCCCATAGTGCCAAATCCAGCCATGATTATGTTTCAGGTTCCGTGTGATGCAGAGTGGTTCACATTTGTGGACCTGTCTCAAGCATTCTTTTCAGTGCCTCTTCATGAGGATAGCCAATTTCTTTTCAGTTCCAAATTCCTGGACAAGGTTTACAGTTGGTGTTGAATTCCTCAAGGGTTTTCTGAATCACCTTCCATCTTCAATCAGATATTGAAGAAGGACTTGGAATCATTTGAATTGCCTTTTAGTTAGACTCTAGTTCAGTACATTGATGATTTGTTGATTGCGTCCAAAATGAAAGATGACTGCAGGTACGATACCATTGCCTTACTGAATCATTTGGGAAAGAACAGACATAAAGTGTCCCCAAAGAAGCTGCAGTACTGTCAGAAAGAGGTGAAGTACTTAGGTCACCTGATTGAAAAAGGGTCAAGGAAAATATCCAAAGAAAGGGTGACAGCCATATTGCAGATGACCAAGAGAGACGTTAGGATGTTTTTGGGAATGGTGGGTTACTGTCGTCAGTGGATTCCCAACTTCTCGATTATCTCTAAACCTTTGGTGGGATTGACTGTCAAGGAAATTCAGGATGGCCCGGGTGCCATAATCATGTCTAAGAAAGAGATTAAGGTATTCATGGAACTGATGGAGAGCATGTGCAGGGCACCAGCTTTAGGTATGCCTGATTACACAAAGCCTTTTGTACTGTTTTGTCATGAACGTGATGCTTGTTCTTTGTCTGTCCTGACACAGGTCCATGGAGGTGCAAACCGCCCAGTAGCATATTTTTCAGCTACTTTGGACCCAGTCGCAACAGCCTTAACGGGTTGTTTGCGTGCAGTTGCAGCAGTTGGTCAAAGCCTCACTCAGTGTGAAGGTATAGTGATGGGACGTCCTTTAACAATAATGGTCACACATTCAGTTGAAATCCTGTTGGCCCGAACAAAGACGCAGCATATGACAAATGCACGCCTAACTAAATATGAAACAATTATACTGGGGTCACCGAACGTATCCTTAAAAAGATGTTCTGTGTTGAACCCGGCAACTTTGCTTCCTATTGAAAATGCAAACATTGATGATGCTGAGGAGGTAGAACATGATTGTCTTGAGGTAACAGATCTGTGCACCAAACTGAGACCCGACATTAAAGACACATAGTTGGAAGAAAATGATTACATTATCTTTGTTGATGGTTCATGCCTGAGAGACTCAGTAGGAGTACTGAGAGCTGGATTTGCTGTATGTACAATCACTGGTATCCTAGAAGCATCCTGGCTCGAAAGAGTATACTCTGCTCAAGTGGCTGAATTAATTGCTCTTACTAGTGCATGCCACGCAGCTGAGAAGCGGAAAGTCACTATCTATACTGACAGCAGATACGGATTTTGAATTGTACATGAGTTTGGTCAACTGTGGTCACAGAGAGGTCTCCTGACCTCCTCTGGTTCTCCAGTGAAAAATGGCGAGAAAATTATGGATTTGGATTTGTTACACACAATTCAGTTACCTCTTGAAATTGCCGTGGTGAAATGCAGTGCTCATGTTAAATCTCAAGACTTTGTGTCAAAGGGAAATGGATATGCAGATCAAGTTGCAAGGTTTTGTGCATTGAACTGTATATAGTTTCAAGACCAATGGGAATTGTTACCTGAAACTGAAAATGAAACATGCTCAGGGTATGCATTAAGGGTGGTTGACACACTAGATGAGTTAAAATTGTTGCAGGGATGTGCCAGCAAAGAGGAAAAACGCTCTTGGCTGAAAATGCAATGCGTACAAAGATCTGATGAATTATGGGTTTCAGAGGAGGGGAAAATGGTTTTGCCAAACAGTCTTTTATCACAGTTTGCGAGGTTTTACCATGGTCAAGCACATGTTGGGAGAGACGCAATTATCAGGTTATTCAAGGTCGACTGGTTCAATCCCAAATTCAGACAAGCTGCAGAAGTCATCTGTCACAGGTGCACCAAGTCAATGGAAAATGCATTAGGGGCAATCATTTTTTGAGACCTCTCTTTTTTTTCTTCCTTGCAGCTCCTTGATGAATTGCTTCAAAACTTTGCATCATCCATCATTCATTAGTCTAGAAAGAGGAAACTTTTGTGGTATATTTCCACATGTATTTAACTGATAAACATGTACTCATACTTTTGTGCCTTTTGCCAAATGAAGCCATCAGATATATGAAATTACTACAATCACAGGTAAAATCAGCATTATAAAGCAAATATATGTTAACATGCTTGTATTTGGAAAATCTCATCTTGTTTTTTTAACTTCACATGTGTAGGAAAGTACCATCTTGCCTGGCATGTTACCCCCATATTTCACTGTATATATGTTGTTTTAGTCTGTGTCACTGGGACCCTGCCAGGCAGGGCCCCAGTGCTCATAAGTATGTGCCCTGTATGTGTTCCCTGTGTGATGCCTAACTGTCTCACTGAGGCTCTGCTAACCAGAACCTCAGTGGTTATGCTCTCTCTTCTTTACAAATTTGTCACTAACAGGCTAGTGACTAAATTTACCAATTTACATTGGCATACTGGTACACCCATATAATTCCCTAGTATATGGTACTGAGGTACCCAGGGTATTGGAGTTCTAGGAGATCCCTATGGGCTGCAGCATTTCTTTTGCCACCCATAGGGAGCTCTGACAATTCTTACACAGGCCTGCCACTGCAGCCTGCGTGAAATAACGTCCACGTTATTTCACAGCCATTTACCACTGCACTTAAGTAACTTATAAGTCACCTATATGTCTAACCTTCACCTGGTGAAGGTTGGGTGCAAAGTTACTTAGTGTGTGGGCACCCTGGCACTAGCCAAGGTGCCCCCACATCGTTCAGGGCAAATTCCCCGGACTTTGTGAGTGCGGGGACACCATTACACGCGTGCACTGTACATAGGTCACTACCTATGTACAGTGTCACAATGGTAACTCCGAACATGGCCATGTAACATGTCTAAGATCATGGAATTGGCACCCCAATGCCATTCTGGCATTGGGGGGACAATTCCAGGATCCCCTGGGTCTCTAGCACAGAACCCGGGCACTGCCAAACTGCCTTTCCGGGGTCTCCACTGCAGCTGCTGCTGCTGCCAACCCCTCAGACAGATTTCTGCCCTCCTGGGGTCCAGGCAGCCCTGGTCCGGGAAGGCAGAACAAAGGACTTCCTCTGAGAGAGAGTGTAACACCCTCTCCCTTTGGAAATAGGTGTGAAGGCTGGGGAGGAGTAGCCTCCCCAGCCTCTGGAAATGCTGTGATGGGCACAGATGGTGCCCATCTCTGCATAAGCCAGTCTACACCGGTTCAGGGATCCCCCAGCCCTGTTCTGGCGTGAAACTGGACAAAGGAAAGGGGAGTGACCACTCCCCTGACCTGCACCTCCCAGGGGAGGTGCCCAGAGCTCCTCCAGAGTATCCCAGACCTCTGCCATCTTAGAGCAGTCCAGTGTGCCACAGACCGCTCTTTTTCTGAGTGGGCAGTGCCAGCAGGTGATGTCAGAGGCTCCTTCTGATAGGCCCTTACCTCTCGTGGTAGCCAATCATCCTTCCTAGGTAGCCAAACCTCCTTTTCTGGCTATTTAGGGTCTCAGCTTTGGGAATCTCAGCAGATAACTCATGCAAGAGCTCACCAGAATTCCTCTGCATCTCCCTCTTCACCTTCTACCAAAGGATCGACCGCTGACTGCTCAGGACGCCTGGAAAACCGCAACAAAGTAGCAAGACGACTACTAGCAACCTTGTATCGCTTCATCCTGCCGGCTTTCTCGACTGTTTTCCGGTGGTGCATGCTCTGGGGGTAGCCTGCCTCCTCTCTGCACCAGGAGCTCTGAAGAAACCTCCCGTGGGTCGACGGAATCTTCCCCCTGCAACCGCAGGCACCAAAAGACTGCCTCACTGGTCCTCTGGGTCCCCTCTCAGCACGACGAGCGTGGTCCCTGGAACTCAGCAACTCTGTCCAAGTGACTCCCACAGTCCAGTGACTCGTTAGTCCAAGTTTGATGGAGGTAAGTCCTTGCCTCCCCACGCTAGACTGCATTGCTGGGTACCACATGATTTGCAGCTGCTCCGGCTCCAGTGCACTCTTCCGGGATTTCCTTCGTGCACAGCCAAGCCTGGGTCCCCGACACTCCTTCCTGCAGTGCACAACCTTCTGAGTTGTCCTCTGGCGTCCTGGGACTCCCTTTTGTGACTTCGGGTGGACTCCGGTTCACTTTTCTTCTAAGTGCCTGTTCAGGTACTTCTGCGTGTGCGGCCTGCTTCTGTGAGGGCTCCCTGAGTTGCTGGGCACCCCCCCTGTCTCCTCCACCAAGTGGCGACACCCTGGTCCCTCCTGGGCCACAGCAGCACCCAAAAACCTCTACCGCGACCCTTGCAGCTAGCAAGGCTTGTTTGCGGTCTTTCTGTGTGGGAACACCTCTACAAGCTTCATCACGACGTGGGACATCCATCCTCCAAAGGAGAAGTTCCTAGTCCTCTTCTTTCGTGCAGAACTCCAAGCTTCTTCCAACAGGTGGCAGCTTCCTTGCACCCTCAGCTGGCATTTCCTGGGCTCCTTCACACTCTTGACACTGTCGCGGCTATTGGACTTGGTCCCCTTGTCTTACAGGTACTCAGGTCTAGAAATCCACTGTTGTTGCATTGCTGGTGTTTGTTCTTCCTGCAGAATCCCCATATCACGACTTCTGTGCTCTCTGGGGGTAGTAGGTGCACTTTACACCTACCTTTCAGGGTCTTGGGGTGGGCTATTTTTCTAACCCTCACTGTTTTCTTACAGTCCCAGCGACCCTCTACAAGCTCACATAGGTTTGGAGTCCATTTGTGGTTCGCATTCCACTTTTGGAGTATTATGGTTTGTGTTGCCCCTATACTTATGTGCTCCTATTGCAATCTACTGTAACTTTACACTGCTTCCATTACTTTTCTTGCTATTACCTGCATAATTTTGGTTTGTGTACATATATCTTGTGTATATAACTTGTCCTCATACTGAGGGTACTCACTGAGATTCTTTTGGCATATTGTCAATTCACAAAGTACTAAAAATAAAGGTACTTTATTTTATGTGTTTTCTTATGATATTGTGCATATGACACCCGTGGTATAGTAGGAGCTTTACATGTCTCCTAGTTCAGCCTAAGCTGCTTTGCCATAGCTGCCTTCTATCAGCCTAAGCTGCTAGAAACACCTCTTCTACACTAATAAGCGATAACTGGACCTGGCACAAGGTGTAAGTACCTCTGGTACTCACTACAAGCCAGGCCAGCCTCCTACAACATGCTGTCAATCTTCTCAGCTATTGTACTGGAAATTACCAAAGGACAGCATTGGAGAATCACCCTCAAGAAGCACAATTTTCTGTATTTTTCAACATTTAGAAATAAATACAGTCAGAAAACATAGTGTATCTGTAAAAATCAGTGAAAACTGGGAGCCTTTCGCATATCAACAGGAGTCTTAAACAATGAGGGCTGATTCATCAACCTCAAAAGAGCTGAAAGGTACCCTTTAATTGTGCCCAGAACAAAGCCTTGTCGAGCTAGAGATAGAACAAGTAATAAAACGTCAGATAACTATGCCTGGCAGTGATCTGTCTAGCAAGTACTGCACCAAGCCACAAATCTCTCCCAGTGACAGGTGTATACAGTTTTTCTCCAGGGAAGCAAGGCAGCCAAGATGACATCAACCGCCTGAGGAAGAGCAAAGGTGTTAAGTTGTCACAGCTCAATTTCCAAGCATGAAGGTGAAAATTGCGAAGGCCTGAGTTCAGAAACCGACCCGGGTCTCATGAAAGCAGCCTGATCAGAGGAGAGATGCTTAAGCCAGGAGTTCTGGATCTGGGGCCTCTAGGATGACTTGTGCCTGGTTTGTCCTGATCTGTTTTTTTGAAAACTCTCGGCAGGAGTGTTATCGGCAGAAATGCATACAGGAGCCCAAGTCTCACTGAAGGTGTAATGTCTCTGAGCAAGCGACACCTTGGGAACCCCAACTTGCAGAAGCGCTGATATTGTGCATTCCCAGTGGTGGTGATCAGATCGATCCAAGGTACTCCCTAGTCACAGGAGGGACCTTGCGTCACTTACAGGTAACTGCCACTCATGATCAGCTAGGTATTCACCGCTGTGTTTGTCCACCCTGGCATTCAACAACCCTATCAGGTGGTTCACCATCAGGAAAATGACTTGGTGGTCCAGCCATTTCCAGAGTAACTGGGGCTCCTGGCACATGGTCTGTAACCTCATGCCGCCTTGCTAGTTGCATTAGCATATGGAGTTGGTGTTGCCTGTGAGCACCTGTATCAGACTCCCCCTGATGTATGAAAGGAAGGCTTACAATACCAAGCAGATGGGCCTCCACTCTATATAGTTGATGTGGAGCTTGGACTCTGTTGGAGACTGAAGGTCTATGATCTCCACCTCTCCCAGATGTCAATCCCACTGGTCACCACGGTCAGCTCTGGGTGGTGAACGGTGAGGGGTCTGTGACTTACCCAGTTGCAGTCCAGTATCCACCACTGTAGATCTTTTCTATTCTCCAACGAAATCTGAACATGTTTGGAGAGGTCCCCTTGATGTTGGGCCCACTGAAACTTCAAATCCTACTGCAGAGCCTGCATATTCCGGCCTGGTGTGCTCGACCAGCATGAAGCCAAGAGTCACAGCAGCCTCAGGGTTGACCTCAATGGAATCCAGTACTGAGGCTCAAAAATCTGGATCATAGTCCTAATGCCCTCTCTTCCTTTGGGGAAGGCGCAACACTGAACCATGTCCAGAATAGCACCGAAGAAGGCGAGAGTCTTAGGAGTCAGGTGTGACTTTGACATGTTGAAAGTGAACTCAGAAGATGACAGGAGGTTCGCCTGGAGGTGGTTGACATTCTGCATGGGGCTAACCCAGTTTCAGCAGCCAGTCATCAAGATATAGGAAGACTGGCATCCCTGACCTCCAAACATGTGTTGCCACCACCGCCATCACTTTTCGGGAACACCCCCAGGGCACTGGTGAAACCGAAGGGGAGCACAGCAAACTGAAAATGCTCCTGTCACACCACAAACCACTGGTAGTGCCGAATGTACTAGCAGGACCAGTATGTGGAAAAAGATGTCATGCAGGTCCAAAACTGCCATCCAGCTTCCAGGGGACAAGAGCAGACAAGGCCTAGGCCAGTGTGAGCATTTTGAGTTTCTCCTTTTGGAAGGAGGGGCATACACAGAGGTTTTTGCCTCATTTTAGATCTGTGACCTGTCTTTTTTTGCTATTCCTACCCAAAACAAAGGGAAGGACCTTCGTTAGTCGGTCATTGGAGGAACAGTTGAGGGTGCTGTGACTTGAAAAGAAAGGGTTGGGCATAGCACTTCCAAACAATTTGCAGGACCCACTTGTCTGATGTTATGGCCTGCCCACCTGGCAAAAATCGTCTGATCCTGGCTCCCAGCAGCTGGCTTTGCTCTGCGAATGCATGCTATAGGCATTTGGCATGTAGAGAGTTGCCGGGGAGTTGTGGTGGACTGGGTGGCCCGTTGGCCTTGACTGCGGCAGCAGTGGGGACCTCGACCCGCAAAATGGCTGAGTCCCATGTGGAGGTTGAATTGGCTATCGCTATGGGCCACCTCTGCTGAAGCTGCGAAAGGGGCTGTAAGGCTGATGCGGTTGGCAAGGTGGGACAGACAAGCACAGGGAGTGTGCTGAGGTCCTGCACTCCTTGAACTGGTATAGAGCATAGTCCGCCTCGTTCCCAAATAGACTAGTGGTGGAGCACGCATGGAAGCAGAAGTCAGTCTTCATCCGATGGACCTCGTAGTAGACTGGGAGGCAAGGGAGTAAAAAGATCGACAATTAACATTGTGTGACCAAATGGGTTTCACAAAATTGAGGACCGGGAATCACTATGACAGATTTAGTAGGTTTATTACAAATTAGTCCTTAATCCAATATAGGTACATATTAGAATCAAATTGTAAAGGTACAAAATCAGAACCAGCAAACTGAAATGCCGGAATAAATTCACACCCGTCACATGCCCGGGAAGCCACAAGGAAATACTCAGTTGCTGCGGCTGCATCTCTTTAGATGGGCCCGAGCTCTCCTGAGACTGCTTTGAGTCCTCACTGTGGTCAGCCCTGTTGATGCCTCCCCTCCCGGTGTGGTTGTTGATTCTGTTACTTTTTCTGTCTGCTGCCACTGCACCCGGCTGGCCTGTGTAGACGAGGGGGAATTGGGTGTATGGTAGGGCAGTAGGTGTTGTGCTGCGTTGCAGTTGTGGTTCTGTTTGCGGGGCCTCCCACAGCAGTTGTTGTGTCACAGGGATCATGGTTGGCTGCTGATATGGCTAATTGAGCAGAGCACTGATGCAGAGACTCCATCGGCTCCATTGACTTAATGCCCATCTTGGTGTGACATGGCTGTGGGTGGAGGCAGTGGCTTTTAGCATGATCAGGGGAGGAGGTAAGTGACTGCTGCCACTTGGCCGGTTATCGTTTGAATATTGCTTTTGGCTTCCACATTGCTAGTTGGATATTTTGTTGTAATCGCACCACCGTTGACTTTGCACTTGCTCCTGCTTTCACATCTATCCACATGATTTCTTCTCCATCAGTGCCGTGTGAGTGATTTAACAGGCCCAGCTTGACTTAGCTGGCTATAACTGGGTAATACCTGGGTAAGGGAGTTTCTGCCTGAGGCCTACCTTAAGCTTGCCTCTTGCTTGCTCTTGGTCTGGAGTTTTTTGCCCTTGGGTTTTGTATTCTATCACAAGACATCCCCACCTGCTACTGAAAACATGTGGAAAGGAAGACCACACTGGGGCTGCAGGAGGGGACATGAAAACCACCATTGTCACCTTCTTCGTGTGCGCAGCAGGAGTTCTCTCGTGGGAAATTTAACTCACTGAAAGATGCCTTTCCATGGAGGAAGTAAGGGGCCATTTACTTGCTTTAGTTGGTTTGGCTGACCCCTCAGGCCCTAACAGATGGGAAATGAGCGGACAGGTGGCATCTGTAGAACTAAGGTTGAACATTGCTTGCATACCCCATGCTGTTACTTTGCCTTGCACTGAGACACCAGTAAAAAAGAAGGGTGGCTCCTTGCACAAGAAGTTGACATAAGATTGTAATGGGGACAAATCCAAGCAGGATGGCACCCCAGCACTATTACCCCCTCCAATTTTGATGAAATAAATAGCAGGCGACAACGCATTGTTAAAGCGTATATTAGTCCGCTACATGACCGCCTTGAGTCCATTGGGGGAAAAGTTGTCAAAATTACTTATCAAGGCTAAGCCTAGTCCTTCTTCGGCTTCTGCCCACACCATCCAGAAGCCATGTAGTCTGAGTAGTTTGACCTCAAGTTTAAAAGCTACACAACCAACACCTCCAGTATGGGGATGGAAGCTAGAGTGAAGTGAAAAGGGAACCTAGTAAGGGATGCTGAAGTGTTACACCTCCCCCGCAGCAGCATGCCCATACATGGTAATTTTGGCAAATGTCCCCAGACTGAACCTGGTACTGATGGAGTCCACAGGTCAACTGATTTTAAAAAGTTCTTCACTGGCTAACAACTTAGCGGGCACGAGTATCCCCTATCTGAACAGATCTTGATGGCGAGGAGGGTGGAGTGGATTGGTCCTGCCCCCAAAACACTCCCAGGTGACTACGTAGTGGTAAACGTCAACAAACCTAGACTGTTCTTGGGCTTTCTAAGGTCTTTTCCTCCCCTCTTCTTTGAGAGACACTCAGATATCTGTTCTGTTCTTTTCTTTTCCCTCTCTCTCTGTCTTTTCTCTCCCTCCCCCCACTGGGAGGGCTCATAATGTTCAGGTTAGCCCACAGGGCCTTACATGGTTGACAGTAACAAATACCTCACCCCCCCCCCACCCTCCCCCCCCACCGGAAGACCTAGAGGGGTGCAACTGACTGATCACTCCTTCGAATCTGGTGGTATCTTCCAGCAAGAAGGCACAGAGCCTTGGGTTGACCGATGTTGAGGAATGTGTCAGTTGTTTTATGACTGCTAAGATCTTAACCTGGAATATTGCAGGGTTGAGAAAAAAGCTAGTGGACTCAGACTGGATCCCATGAGTGGTCAGGTACCAGGTGATTTGCTTAAAAGAAACTTGGGAGATTGACCCTAGTTACCTGGATGGGTTTAGCACATTTCACACCCCTACCATTCCTCTTCACCTGCTGGCAGAGCAAAAGGGGGTCTTCTCACGCTGATTGCAAACACTTTTCCTGGGGTGGTGATCAAGTTTATTAATGACCCCATATTTTCACTGCATAGTCTGTGACGTGGCCAGGGATTGCCATTTGTTAGTTGTTAACTATTATAATAATCGTTTTGATGGGCATGCCTCACAGGTTGCGGTCGATCTTGAGGCAGCCATAAGTTCCATTGGAAAGGATCAGTATAAGGCTCTGAAGCTGCTCTGGGTGGGTGATTTTAATGCCCATCACTGTCCAAAGGTTAATAAACCAGTCTGCGTTCTAAATGACAATGAGGGGAACACTTTGAGCATAACAAGTTTGGCAATGCGCTAATAGTCTCCTGGTGAAACTTGATCTTGTCATGGTGAATAAGAGGTCTGATAATGCAGACAGTTGTAACCCAACTTTTAGGCATGCAGATTGCTCCTCCACAATCGATTATGCCCTAGCTTCTGAGGCACTAGGTGCTGTAATAGATGGCTTCGAGGTTACTTTTTCAGGATTTTAGTGACCATGCAAAACTGTCCTATAGCCATTTGTTGGAGAGAACAAGTCAGCCTCATTCCAGGGTGGGTTATAAACCTGTCCTGGTGAAGAGAAATGGCTTCTCCATAGGATGGGACAGGGTAGATAAAGTGAAGTTTCTTCTTGTTGTCCTTAATCATTAACACACAGGAGTCCATGTTTGCTTAGACCCGGATACTGATCCATTGCAGGTTATGCCAGCCTTTTTGGATATCTTGGCCAACATAAAGCAAGCTCTGACTCTCAATCCTAGAAATGCCAACTTGCATTCCCAGGGGTGGTTTGACTTAGCTTGCACAAGAGCCCGGGCAAAGGTGCAAATGGCCCTACGTACCATACTGAGAGATAGGGAGCACATCAAAGGTTTATACACGTTTTATAAAGAGGCACAAGCAGTTAAACTAAAAAGATCTGGGCGAGGGACAGGGAGTCTCGTAGGGAAGCCAGTATGAAAAAAGACAAATCAGGGTTTTTGCGAGGACCTGCAGCTCCCTACATTAGGGAATCTATGGACCCCTTTACAGGCATGCACATACAGTAATCATGAAGGTTGATAATTTTTCCATGATCTACTTGAGTGATGCAGAGGCCACAGAAATTGTTGCTATTACTGAGTGTAGGGGGCTGGCTTGGTTTGTAGTGGGTACCTAAGGTACTTACACCTTTTACCAGGTCCAGTTATCCCTTATTAGTGAAATGTAGGCAGTGTTCTAGCAGCTTGGGCTGTTCAGAGGTAGCTGTGGCAGAGCAGCTTAGGCTGAACTAGGAGACATGCCAAGCTCCTGCAATACCACTATAGTTACACAGTACTTATACACAAATAAAGACAATACTCAGTGTTACCAAAAATATCTTAGAGGCAATACTCCTTCTGGAGGTATTTATTATACACAATATATACATTAGTAACCAAAATCAGGCAAGTGAACAGTCATAGAATAGTGAAAACTGTGGAAAATACAATAGATTACAATGGCCCTAGGGGCAACACAAACCATATACTAAAATAGTGGAAGGTGAATGTCAAATTCCCCCCTAGGCAAGTATAGTGTGTAGAGGGGCGCTGGGAGTGTAGGAAAACACCAAAGGTAAGTAAAGTACCCCACCCCAGAGCTCAGGAAAGCAGGAGTAAAGTACAGCAGGGTTTCCTCAGGACACACTACAAGTTGTGATAAAGGATTTTGCAAGAACCAAGCAAGACTGCAAGCAACAAACAATGGATTCCTCGACGTGAAGATCTGTGGAGAGAGGAGACCAAGTCCAGAAGTCAAAGAAGAGTTCGAGAAGGACAGGAGCCCCTGCCAACCTAGAAGAAGGTGCAAAAGTGGGTTCTCCGGTCAGAAGTAAAGTACAAAAGAGCACCAAAAAACACAGCTGCGTGATCCTGCTTGGTGCAGGAGATTTCCCACGTGGAGTTGTTGGATGCAGGCTGTTTGCGTCGCTGGATTTCGCCAACAAGCCTAAGTTCAAGCAAGCACGCGGTTTGCGTCGAAAAGGAGCTGCCTGGACCCAGGAGGGACCTGGGGGTCTCAACTCGGACTGGGGAGACAGAGGGGGCTCTCAGCACTTCAGAGAGCCCTCAGAAGACCAGGCAGCACCCACGGGAGTCCCAGAACACGGGGACAAGGAAGATGCAAAGTGCGGTTGTTGCAGCACTACAGTGGAAGGTCCCATGCCGCTGGAGAACAACTCTGGGAGATGTAAGTCGCAGGATGGAGTGCTGGGGACCTGGGCTACCCTGTGCCCAAAGGATTCTTGGAAGAAGTGCACAGAAGCCCAAGGAGCTGCAGATGACGCAGTGCATAGGGGTACCTTTGCAGCACGGGGAGGCAAGCTCTTACCTCCACCAAATCGGGACTGCTGGACCTTTGGACAGTCTGGGTCACTTCAGTCTACCACCTGTGTTCCAGGGAGCATGCTTGTCGTCAGGAGAGGAGTCCCAGAGTACTGGTTTTCATCGCAGAATGGTGCTTATAGAAGCAGGAAAGTGACTCTGTCACTCCACAGGAGATTCCTTCAGTTCTTATGGTACAGGGTGAAGACAGGCAGTCCTCAGAGCGTGCACACCTTGGTGTTTTGCTTTCACTAATAACCGAGCTGACAAAAATCTCTGGAATGCACCTTTTAGTTCAAAGAAAACATTTATTATTATTTCACAATGAGGTAGGTTCCTTAAAAGGAGATTAGCGTGTTGAAAGCATACATTTAAAAATAGTCACAGCAATGAAAGGAAGATATACCAAAATTATTCTCAACTGTAATGTACACAGCAAATATATGTAGTTATGTCATATTATGCAAAGCAAATAAGGATTAAAAATTCATCACCGTAGGGCCTGCCAAGCTCTTCATCTTTCTCATGCCAGGAAGACGATGACCCCATTCGACTGCGAGAAAAAGATTACCACCTTCACAGGACAGATACCAGGCATCCAACGTCAAGAATCCTAATTGAGGTCGGTCTCTCACTCTCTCACTCTCTCATTCGCTCTCTCTCACACTCACTCACTCTCTCTCAAAAAAAACAGAAGGAGCTTTCTGGAGAAACCCCCTCTTTTAGCAATTCAAACATGCTGGCTACTTTAGGTCAGAGTTGAAAGAAACAGGTTGGAACTGGCCAGTCCCAAGGTTTCTCTCCCAAGCCTAAGCTGTTCCCTGCTGTCCTTATCATGCTGACTGACTCTCACCAAAAACCTAGGACATATTATGGGGGAGTTAAAGAGTACAAAAAAAAGCACAGTTTACAATGTAGAAAAATACGAACACATTTAACATGGCAGTGTCTAACGCCACGATAAAGTCAATAGGTAGCTAAACTGAATACAAAATGTGGTCTGTAACTGGTGAACCCTAGACAGCTAATTCAGGTGCAAAGTGGTGCAACGCAAAGTCAGTGGTCAAAAACACATACTTCACTACACTTGGAAACTGTTGCAAATGCTGGCTGAAGCTGAAGTTGCAGGTCACAGGAGTCGTCCTGGATACTTTGTTTCAGTTACATCGCTTCCTGGAGCAGTCTGCTTCAGCTTCTGACTGTCGGATCAACCGCAGAGGAGTCTTGGAGGAATCTTACAAACAAAATCTGAAGAAACACCCAGAGGAGAGACCCTAAATAGCCCTGAGAGGTGGATTGGCTACCTACCCAGGAATGCATCTATCGGGGGGGGGGGGGCACTGATGTCACCTGCTGGCACCGGCCACTCAGAGGTCTCCAGAGGGTCCCCACACCTTGGAATCCAAGATGGCTAACAGCGGGGACACTCTGGAGGAGCTCAGGGCACCACCCCTGGGGTGGTGATGGACAGGGGAGTAGTCACTCCCCTTTCCTTTGTCCAGTTTGCGCCAGAGCAGGGACTGGGGGGGGTCCCTGAACTGGTGTAGACTGGACTATGCAAGGAGGGCACAGTTTGTGCCCTTCAAAGCATTTCCAGAGGCTCTGGGAAGCTACACCTCCAAAGCCTGTAACACCTATTTCCAAAGGGAGAGGGTGTAACACCCTTCTCCCAAAGGAAATACTTAGGTTTCTGCCCTCCTGGGGACTGAGCAGCTCAATCCCACGAAGGCAGTTCAGTCTGTGAGGTGGCAGCAGCTGGGGCTGCAGTGGAAACCTCAGAGAGCTGGTTTGGCAGTACTGGGGGTCCATGGTGGATCCCCCCAGGGTGCATAAGATTGCCCCCCCCAAACCAGATTTGGATTGGGGGGAAATTCCATGGTCTTAGACACCTCACATGGCCATATTCGGAGTTACTATTGTGAAGCTACATAAATGTATTGACATATATGTTGTGCACGCTTATAATGGTGTCCCCGCACTCATGAAGTCCGGGGAATTGGCCCTGGACAAAGTGGGGGCACCTTTGCTAGTGCAGGAGTGCCCTCACACACAGTAACTTTATGTCTAACCTTCATTTACTGAAGGCTAGGTGCATAGGGAACTTAGAAGTTACCTGGTGCAGTGAAAATGGCTGTGAAATAGTGCTTGCACTATTTCACTCCGGCTGCAGTGGCAGTCCTGAAGAAAGGTTTGGATGAGATCCTTATGGGTGGCAAAACAAATGCTGCAGCCCATAAGGATCTCCTGGAACCCCAATGCCCTGGGTACCTAGATACCATATACTAGGGACTTACATGGGGGGATGAGGGGGGGGGGGTCTAGTGTGGCAGTCAGAATCAGAATTGGAATATGGAGTCACTAAAGTCTAGTGACAAATTTGGTAAGTAGAGAGAGCATAAGCACTGGAATTCTGGTTAGCAGAACTTCAGTGACACAGTTAAGCATACTGACAACACATATAGGCCACAAACTATGAGCACTGGGGTCCTGGCTAGCAGGATCCCAGTGAGACAGGCAAAACACACTGACAAGCAGGCAGACATTGGGGGTAACATTCCTACACTGAGCAAGGCGGGTAAGTACCATCTTTCTTGGCATGTCTCCCCTTTAGGGTTTTTGATTATGGGAGATGCAGAGGGCGCTGGATGAATGTAGCAGTGGTAAAGCACCTGGTCCTGATGGGGTTCCTATGGATGTTCTTATTCCATGAAGCCGGGGGACCCACCTAGCCTGGCAGAGTATAAGTCAACTACTGTCCCAGTTTATAAAAAGGGCGACAAGTTGCTCCTGAAGAATTATAGACCCATATCCTTTATCGATTCAACTGCCAAAGTAATCAGTTGTATCTTCCTACGTAGATTAGAGGATTGGGCAGTGGCCAACAATATCCTAGCTGATACCTAGTATGGTTTTTAGATTTAGCTGGCATTTAGGGAGCTTTCAGTGGTGTTCGATCGTGTCTTACACTCCAAGCTCTGGGCACTTATGTTGGAGATGGGTATCAAGGATGCTATTATTAGTTTCATCATGGAGCTGTATTCTGAGGCGAACACCTGTGTCCTTTATGGTAAAGAGGGTGAGTGCACTCTGCAATTTAGGATTAAAAAGGGAGTTAGGCAAGAGTGTGTTCTTGCCCCCTTCCTTTTCTCCCTATGCACAAATAGAGTTGAATCATCACAGGTGGGGAGAGCTGTAGATATTCCATACTTTGGAACACGTCCTCTTCCAATACTCCTCTATGCTGCTAATGCAGTGCTAGTGGCAAGAACGGGGAGAGTGCTACAAGCCCTAATAGAGAACTATAGCACCTTTATGCAGGAGTTAGATCTGCGGGCCAATGGAAGCAAGACCTATACAATGAAATGTGGTAGGAAATTAAAGAGCCCTGTTTTTAAATATCAACAATTCTCAGATGGATGACACCCCGTTCTTCTCCCATTTGGGTATCCTCTTTGATGCCAAATATTCGTGGAAGCTGATGGTGTCAAATAGATTGGCCATGCTAGTAAAGACAATCTTAGCTCTGCATAATGTTAGCAAAAAACTGGGCCTGAAACCAGTGCATGAGCTGCTGACCATTTACTCTATAAAGTCTGTGGTGATAGCCACGTACGCTGCAGGTATCTGAGATAAGGCTGCCACCCACGAGATTCAGCTAGCTGAGAACGTTTTTATTAAAAAACGTCTGTCTGTCCTACGCATTGGTCCTAATTCTGTGTGCATGATAAACCGGGTATTCCCTACATGACAGATAAAATTAAGCTAGCCCCTCTCTTGCTGTTGCACTCAATTTGGACAAAGGCGACCATAACCCTAAATTGAAAAGTCCTTGAGGACTGCTTGGAGTTAGATGCACCTCTTGACATTTCTTGGATTTCATATTAAACAGACCTTGGAGGAAATAGGGCTCCCTGATCTATTTTCCTCACCCCTAGCCCTGTCTGCTTCAGCTTTGACTTACAACGTTCGCCAGAAATGTATGGTCTTCCGTGTTACAAAACTGGTGAGTAACAAAAAAATCTCCAGCTACTTCCTATGATTCAATTTCTATGTACATAGGTCTATAAAATTTCCTGACTGCCATCGAGAATCAAACGCATCCCTTTGTCCTTACCAGGTGCTGTTTTAAATATTTGCCTCTTTTGTGTTATCCCCAAACCTGTCATTCCTGTGAAGGAGCTAGACTTTTGTCCATGTGTTAGGACCTTCTGCCCAACCCACCTTACATATTGTGTTTTTTGTGTCCATTTTGCAATATCCCTAGGACAAGCATGATGGTACCACTTCTTAAAAGGCATAAATGTAGACAATACAGACCTGCGCTGCATTTTTATGTTACAACTTGACGCCCGTTGGTCTGCCATACTATGGCCCTCTTCATATGGCAATGTCTTAAAATAAGAAGAGGTGCACCGCCATGACAGGAGTTCAGAAGGGTTTACATTGCAAAATGTACTCTTTAATGTATGGGGTTTCAGGAATGTTTAGCGTTTTGTTTTATAAGCCTTGTTTTTTGATTGTGGAGCTTTTTTGGGTATATTAAGTCAGTGTAACTGCTTTTAAAACACAATAACTCTTTTGCTTGATGCTTAAAGTACACTTCCTGCACCCACGTTTTGGTGCACTTCCTTGGTTCTACTGCGCCCTCTAAGCAATTTATTAGTAAGTCAAGTGTATACAAGGGTTCTGTGGAATGATCTGTATTTTGTCCTGTAACTTCACTATGTCAGAATTTTCACGGCCTTAAGATCTCAGTCTAATTGTTCACCAAACCCTATGAAGTTCCAATTTCTGTTTAGTATTCCAATTTGTGCCTAAGGTTGAGTGCAACTCTTTGGCAGTACTGCACTTATACCATGGTACACAAATGTGTTCCCAAAATTACATCATGTCTACAGCCTCTAAGAGGCATGTCTCGCAGGACTGTACAACTGCACTTTACGGCTCAAGGTTGAAACGATTAAACTAGCCAAAGGAAACTTTTTTTAATGATTTTGGTTGCATGATTCTATTTTATGGGGATGGGGGGGGGGGGTTTAATTGGATTATCAAAGCACATCATTTGCTGTTTTTAACTGTTTTTATGGGGAAGAGTTGTATGTTTAAATTTCTGAACGTTTTCTTTTTTAATGTGTTTTATTTCACTTGCACTTTTATGCTATGGAAGCTTAATGAATAAAGTTTTTTTGACTGACTGACATCATATATGCTACTCTATGTGCCTTAATATAAATGTGTAACTGATATTGATAATGTTGTTTCTTTAACTTGCAGGGGTGAAGCCAGAAATACGCTGCTCTACTAGTCCTCTTGAATGTCCATGAGAGGTGACTGTGGCCACCGTTTTTTCAGGCAGTATTCAGTTAAGCATGGTGGCAAATAGAGACACTGGTACCAGTGGTCTACCCAATGGAACCGGTGATGTTGAAGCCACAATGAATTATGAACTTGGCCATGTCACAACCTTCCTCTATGGCTGGGGCAAGGACAGATTGAAGATCGTTAGCTCCTCCTGGGAGAGCTTGAGTCACCGAATCCCAAAGACATGGGAATAGAATCCCACCAGGCTACTGACATTCAGGGAGTGAAGCACCAGGTTGGTGGATGAGAAGACTCCTTTCCTAAACGTCTCCACCTATTTTGACTCCATATCGAGAGTAGGGAATGTGTTCGGTTTGGTCTTACTTTCAGATGCCTGCATCACTAAACTTTCAGGAGATGGGTGCGGAGATAAAAATGTACAAATTCAAGGTCATACAGGGCTGGGCGGTGGCACTGTGCAGTCTAGCGGTTGACTGGAGGCGTCAGATCAAGGTTTGGCCCATGCCCCCAAAAAAGTATCTGTAAGGCCCCTGCTCAAACGCAAGAGGAGCTCAATGCATATTTGTCCAGGCTGAAGAACGTCTGTAAAAACATTAGTCTTGACATCCAAGAAATAGAGCTGGAAGTGTCCCTAAAGGGGATTTGGAGAGTTCAACTGGCACAAGGGGTCAACTTGCTGGCATTATCCATGTGGAGAAGGTCCAGCTTAGATTTCTTGTGTTTTTTCTTTGGCTCACCCAAACACTTTTATCAAGGTGAAGACTGACCCTGGAACAACTTCTGCATCTACAATGGGTTGGGACTGAACTTTCAGCTTGGACCGTTCTCATCATGGAGTCTTCTGGCGATGTATAGTTTTGCCTTGTGTCTTAACATGCAGTCACTGCAAGCCTTAGCGTCAAAAGTCAGCCTTAGGTACCACAGGCAAATTTAATGAGGATGTTCATAGATGTTTGCTTGCAAAAGTCCTTTCAGGTCTTGAAACCGGTTGTTTTGGGGGATGACATCCCTTACCTTGATCACAAAAATTGTTTTACAGTGTGTAAGGGTCTCAAAGAGACCTGCATGCTGACATCAGTTCTTCTCTTTCCATGCCACCAGATACAGAGCTACCTCAGGAGTGGCGCCTGTATAGGCTCTGAACCTCACTTCTGGAGCTGGACAGTGTCAGTGCAGAGCTGCGTGGCGCCGGCTAGTGGAACAAAGAGTTACTGTTAAAATGTTCAGGATCCATTCTGACACGTGGAATATTGAAAAGGTGAGGACTCTACGGCTAGATGTTTCTATTAGAAATAGCTCCTGTCCCTTGATAAGAGTTCATATTCCTCTCCATAGTGGGGATTCAGGCAAGATTACAGTCTCCTCCCACTATTATGGCCCATTGATTGTCCTTTAGTTGTGTGCATGTGTCCTCAGTAGTTTTGGGGTACAAAGGTTTAGCATAGTGAGGAATAAATTACTTCTTTATATTCCCAGCTTAAGGAACAGACCATCCCTGCCTCTGCTTACTAAGATCAGTTTTGGGCATATATATGCTTTACACAGGATGGTAGCTTCTGTTGTTTTGGTAGAAGATGTCCAGTATTGATGGGCATGCATAGGGTGTTTGATTTGTGCCTAGTCTTTCTTGAGTAGATGAGTTTCCTGAAGGAATATGATGTATGGTCATAATGTAGGGGGAGATATGCCATCATTTGTTGGGAGCGGTGAGACTCCGTACATTGAGAGATAACACCTTAACAGTGGCAAGAATCCCCATTAGGAGAGAGAGTTGAACCTCAGGTAGTGCCATATAAAACATCTAGTGTCAAAGACCCTACAGATGCCTACCTCTATCCCTAAATTCCAAAATTCAATGAACACAAAAGAACAAACAAATAGGCCAAATGGCATAAGTAATACATCCCCTTCCCTTTGACTAGGACATATTTGAGGTATGACCCACCTCTAAGGTATGACCATCAGAGAAACAGGATACACAGCAAGCTTGTGGTTGCCAATTGACACTGCTGCCTGGGGGTGAAGGGACAGCAGAGAAAGGCATTGGCAGGAGAGACTGTTGTAAGATTGATAATCCAGTTCCCACAGGCCAGCAGGTAGGCACCTCCTGAGGCTTGTGCATATCTCAAACAGTCATTGGTTATCAGTAGATGTTCTCCCACCTGGGTAATATCTGGTTGTGCTTCTTTTTTCAAATTCTGCAGGTGGGTGATGAAGAGACCAAAGCAGACTTTAAGATAACTAGGCATTCCCTTGGTTGGCCTTGGACAGTGCCATACTGTCTACCACAATGGGTGCATCTCCCCTGACAAGGGCCCCCACCAGGGGAAGGGTCTACATTCTCTGCCGCCAAGCCCAAGAGACTTTTTGTTGCTGCCAAGGAGTGTAAAAGTCTTTGCCTACTGTTGGACTTGGCATGGTCTCCCCTAACTTTTTGCCTATCCTTCCCAGGTTGCTTCTGTGTGCTGGACTCTGTTTTTGCTGTTTTTGTTTTTGCTGTGGACACTTTAGCACTGGTCAGCAGTTGCAAAGTGTAAGTGTTCCCTGTATAAATTGTATGTGTACATTGGCTTATCCATGACTGACATATCTGATTTACTAGTAAGTCCCTAGTAAAGTGCACTAGAGGTGCCCAGGGCCTGTAAATCAAATGTTACTAGTGGGCCTGCACACTGGTTGTGCCACCCACATTAGTAGCCCTTTAAACATGGCTGAGGCCTGCCACTGTAGTGTGTGTGTGCTGTTTTATACTGCCGGTTCGACTTGGCAAGTGTACCCACTTGCCAGGCTTATACCTTCCCTTTTTATACATGTAAGGCACCCCTAAGGTAGGCCCTAGGTAGCCCCCGGGCAGGGTGCAGTGTATGTTAAAGGTGGGACATGTACTTATGTGTTTTACATGTCCTGACTGAAATACTGCCAAATGCGTTTTTCACTGCTGCAACGCCTATCTCTCTCATAGGTTAACATGGGGGCTGCCTTTAAATATTATTAAAGCACAGATTCCCTTTGGGAGCAGATAGACCTGGAGTTTGATGTCTCTGAACTCACAATTTAAAAATACATCTTTTAGTGAAGTCGGTTTTTAGATGGTGTGTTTGAAAATGCCTCTTTTAGAAAGTAGACATTTTCTTGCTTGAACCATTCTGTGGCGTTGCTTGTTTGTGGATTCCCTGTCCGGGTCAGTTTGACAGCTGTACTGTTTGCACCTCTGCTCTAGACAGTGACACAAAGGGAGCTGGGGTGTAGCCTGCATATCCTGATGGGCCATCTGAGCTGAGATGAGGGGAGGAGGGGTCACTTACACCTGAAGGGGCTGTGCCTGCCCTCACACAATGCGGTTTCCAACCACTTGGTGTGTGTCTGGGGCCTGGCCTGGGCAAGGTAGGATCTTGAAAACAACAGTGACTTCTCTTTGAAGTAGGCCTACTTCAAAGGCAGAAAGGGGTATAAGAAGAGCACCCAAAACTCCTGGAGATTAGATTACTTCTGCAACCAAGAGGAACCTCTCCCCGGCAGAAGATCTGGACGAGTACTTCCCCTTTTCCTGTGACTGTGGTTTGCTGGGTTGGCCTGCAGTAGATGCTTCTGCCTGAGAGAGGAAAAAGTCTGACTTTTGTGTTACTTCCTACTGGTGAAGAATCTCCAAGTGCTTGAACTGAGCTTGCCTCCTGTTGTTGAAGTCACTGGGACAACAAAGACTTCTCTCTTCCAGCACTTGGGCTTTCTGCTGAGAGTCCTGCCTTGCAAGTGGTGCCCTAACCTGTCTCTGGGCCCTTGAAAGGTGCAGCTGGTGGAAAAGGACAGAAATCCACGCAAAGAGCGCAGTGCGGGGAAACGTTTGACGCACCACTGATTCGTGGCTGCTAAACGACACGCTGCCGACGCAACATCGCTGGGCATGGAAAGTCAACGCAAAGCCTGTCCAGACCCAAGGTGCCCGTCCTGATCAATGCATCACTCTCTCGTGGGAGAGAAGAAGCGGCTCACGCTGACCCAACTGGAAGCGAAACAACGCACGTTCTTGCTTGCGAGTGAGAAATCAGTGCATTGCTGGCCTTTTCCCACGCACGCTCGCACTGCTTTATTTTGACGCTACCCAGGTACTTTTGTGCAATAACAGAGTTCTCACTGTTTTCTGAGGAGTAAGACTCTTATTCTTTTTAAAATTCATAACTTAAAAATCCAACATAAACAGTTATCATTTAGGTCTTGTTTTGGTTAGATACATTTGACCTATTTTGCTAAACCTGTGTTGTGTAATATTGTAGTGGGTTCACTGAGTTACTGTGTGTGTTGGTACAAATACTTTGCACCTTGCTTCTGAAGTAAAGTCTGCCTGCCCGTGCCAAGCTACAAAGCGGGTGAGCCGGGGTTAACTGAGTGTGATTCTTCTTTACCCTGACTAGAGTGAGGGTCCTTGCTTGGACAGGGGGTAACCTGACTGCCAACCAAAGACCCAATTTCTACCACCAACCATTCCAGTGGAAGACTATGTTCAAGTGGATGCTCCATTTCGTATCTGAGATTATGCCAATGGAGAAAGTCTTACAAGTGGAAGCCTCTACCTTTCTTTAGAGTGATAGGTGATTTTGCTGTCAAACTCTTTCAGGCTTAGTCTCAGAAGATAAGGTCTGCTTTCTCTTGGGCCACTTTCATAATGGCTTCATTATCCACAAAGAAGTGCACCTGTGTTAAGATGTCAGGAGGATTGTCCTCACAGGTTGTGAAGAAAGTTGTTCTATGGGCTTGGTCCAACTGGAATGGAGGAGTGTCTGGGTTCCCCCAGATCACCTGGAGGAGATTACTGGTGAATGTCATAATTTTATTTCCTTCTGTACTGTTAGGGACGCCTCAAATGCAGATGATATTGTGTCTGCTTCTATATTTTTATAGGTCCTCCTGCTTAGTTTGAAATAAAACATAGTGTTCCTCCAGAGCCTGGACCATGAGCCAGAACATCTCTTGATCCTCTGTATGAGCATCCACGAGTGTTCAAGGTCATACACTCTATTACCAATTTCAGATATATCTTTACAAATACTTTGGAAATAGGATTTGAAGTCGGATTTGATCAATCCAATCTCTGTTCAGATATTTTGGAGGAAGCATTCTGTGAATTCTCGAGTTATGAGTTTCTGCAGGCTGCCCAGCCCAATGAGTGGCCTTGTCTGCCCTCTTGGCACTCATTCCCATTGTAGATAAACCCAACATTTTGGCTACAGAGGTTAGCCTTTGGTGTTTGCCCAGCACTATGATGTACATGTGAAGTAGGGGGGAGAAAGGTAGCTTGTATTCTCAAGGGTGGGTTAGTTCTGAGGGCTAGCTGTTGGGATGGCTCTCGATTCAGTATCCAGGAGAGCAGCAGGAGTAAGGATAATGGTCATCAAAACTTAAGCTTTGTGGCCTGTCACACCTGAGGTGAGAGCACCAGTTGCTTCCCACCCTGTCCCTACAAATGTTGCTAAGCCTAAGCT
Source organism: Pleurodeles waltl (assembly GCF_031143425.1). NCBI lineage: Eukaryota > Metazoa > Chordata > Amphibia > Caudata > Salamandridae > Pleurodeles > Pleurodeles waltl. Next base: position 486,744,895 of record NC_090449.1, read on the forward strand.
TCAGGGAGGGAAGGGACCCAGGTACAAAGAGCTGTTTATAGTCAAAATCTTGGTGGGATCAATATGCCCAGGTGGTGAGGATACAGGATTTAGCGACAGGCCTAAATACCAGGTCATGCATCATAGTACCCAGCCCTTGCTGGTGAGATCCGTTCACCTGTTGTGCCACCGAACATTTTGCTCACATCAAGGGCAGTGAGGCAGATATGGAACAACAGACTGTTCATTGTCAACACAAATCTCTGTGTCATTTTCATCATTGCAGGTCAAAGTGCCAGACAGCTCTCAGATGGCGCAGCACGCAGGGGATGCAGTCTGCTGTCAGTGCCCTGTGTTTTTTTTTCTGTACTAGACAACACAACACCTCCTGAAGCCTCTTTGATGTGTTGCAGGTGGTTATCTGATGTGTCACACGTGGTAGATGATAAGGGTCTCAAAGCAATGTGTGTGAGAGGGTCCAAGGGACAGTGAGCATGTCACCAGCAGAGGTACTCCACGTCACCTCTCAGGGGTTTTTACAGGTGTTTCGTAGGTTAGGGCCTTTGAAATCCATTATGATTATTGAAGCTAAGAAGTTACTGAAAATGGCGACCAAAGTCTCTTGGGGGGCCATGCTGGCTGAAGTAGATACCAGCAAGTGGCTCAGGAAAAAAATTCACCAGCCCCAACCCCTGCTTAAATCTTTAGTAGCTATGGCTCCCACCGAAACAGCGGCACAGTAGTTGCTCAACCTGGTGAAGGTCATCAGATTTAGCCAATGTGGTTATGAAGCTCTAGTCTGGTTCAGGGCTTTGAAGGCTGCCAGTGATTAGATCCTCCCCACCAGAAGTGGGTAGCCACCCCTTTGCTGAAGTCAGCGCCATTACGGCTATTTCTCAATTTCTGCTCATCTGTCTGGAGGCTATGGGCCTCAGGACAGGGTGTTGCATGGAGATTTTAGGTTGGGATGTAGAAAGAGCCACAGGAGCACCTCCTAATCCAATCCCGGCTAGCCATGCCCCTCCAATAATTTGCTTTTAATATTACTGGAAAGTCTATCTAGAAATGAACTTTTTATATTTTATTCAATTTACTGTGTTTCTTTCCCTTACGTGAACTGGTTCCTAGTTAGTGTTCATGGTGAAGTTCCCTATTAAGGTTGAATCTGTGCTTGAAATCGGTATAACATCTCTTTCTGTGTTCATTTAAATGTGGTGTGTGTGAATTAATGTTTAGGTGTGATCTGGGGTTTTATGACTTAGGAATGGATGGAGGGAGGCATAGATAGGGGTTTTATGGTTCAGGGATGGATGGAGTTTAGGAGTGGTGAGGGTCTTTTAGGGTTCATGGGTGAGTGGAGTTTTAGGGTGTGATGTGTTTTGAAGGTTCACGGATGGGTGGAGTTGTAGGGGTGTTGAGGGTTCTAGAGTTCATTGGTGGAGTTTAGAGCTGGTGAGGGATTTTAAGGTGCAGTGATGGGTAGAGGTTAGGAGTGGTGAACAGTTTTTAGGGATTAGGACTGGGTGGATTTTAGGGTGATGAGGGCTTTTAAGGACTCAGGAATAGGTGTAATTTAGATGTAGAAAGTGATTTTAGGGTTAAGGGATGGGTTGTGTTTAAGGGAGCTGAGGGTTTGTTTAGGGTTTAGGGATGGGTGGAGTTTGGTTGTGGTGAGGGGTTTTGAGGGGCCAGGGATTGGTGGGGTGTAGGCATAGAAAGAAGTTTTAAGGTTCATGAATGGGTAGAGTTTGTTTAGTGAGGATTTTTGCAGTTGAGCCAGTACTTGCTCCCAACCATATATCTTGGCTGTCGTGGCCCTCCAGACATGTTTATCCGCCTCCAGGGAGTGGTGGTGTATTTCCTGTTTGACAAATTCAAGTTCTCGAGTCGTGGCCTCACTAGGTTCTCCCGTGGCCCTGGTCTCCAGGCGAAGGGAATGGGCCTCCAAAGTGGTAATTTGGAGTGAGTGTGCTCGCTCGCGTGTTTGAAGATAGCTCTTGGCAAAGCCCGTAGCATCACTTTACTGGCTGCCCACAATATTCAAGGAGACAAGACTGAGCTTTCATTACAACTAAAGTAATTTTGGATTTCTGCCCTGAGTGCCATTGCATATGTTTTGTCTTTAACATATCAGGCGTTGAGGCGCCATAAGGGCTGTAGCCCATCTCCCGGATGGCCCAGACACAGTAGTAGGGGTGCATGATAGGAGATCCCTCTCTGTAAAATTTGTATCTGGTTAAGATCGCTGCAGTGTAGTGTTGGCATAAAGATCAGGTTTATGCGTGACTGAGTGTGATGGGCCGTGGATGTGTGCATGTATTGCATGTGTTGTGGGTGCCAGGTCCACCACACATCATACCTCTCAGACTGGTACACCTCACTGGGATTGTGTCAGGCATTTGTGCAGAGAGGGTGTAGGACCTTCTTTGTTGTTGGACCTCACTTGTGTAATCAGGGACGAGAAGGTCCTTGGTACCTCCACAACGGAGTTCTGGGGGCTTATGGGCTTCACAAAGTGTGGTAGCTTGCATCTTAAACTTCAGGGATAGAGACATTATTGGTTTCAGAAGCACCGAGGAGGTGGTATTGGGTTTAATGCTCGGTGGGCTTGTTTGACCGCAAACCAAGTTGATAGGTGATTGGGTGGCATCCAACCCTTCATTCATGCTTCTATGAAGTCTGCGGCCTGTTGTGATTTAATCCCCGTGGGCATTCCCAGCACACGTATATTGTTGCACCTTGAATGACCCTTGCGTCCTCCACGCTGCAGTGGAGTTCCCTATTTCAGGTCATTAGGCCTGTCACTTTGGTTTTAAGGGTAGCTACTTCATCCTCCACTACTGAGATTCGGGACTGCTTCTGTGATTCTAGCTGAGGCGTTTGGATCCGGTCGGAGCAGGGCCAAGCCCTCACATACCTCACTTATTTTGGTTTCCACTGGCAGTTGAGAGGATTGTATTGTTGGAAGGGTAGTATTAAGGTCATTTGCGGTAATTAGCGACTTCCCTTCTGAGGGCTTCCTGGAGGAGGAGGTCATAGGGCCAGTGGTTTACTGATTCATTTGTGTTTGTGCAGTGGCTGAACAGGACGGTTTATCTTTGCACATTGTGTTTGCTTTTTTCAGTGAGGTACTAGCTTGCACGCCTCTTTGTTATGACCTCTGAAGTTGCCAGATCCGCCGGGTGATGGTCCTGGCCTCAAGTTTAGTGTCTGTGCTGCAGGGCTCATGGTAGGGTGGCTCGAAAGGTGCCATCAGTTATAGGTGCTTGACGGCCACAGGGTCAACCCGCACTGGGTTATCTCTTTGTCCTCGCTATGGAGCTGCCCTGCTAGTGGCTGGAATCAGTGCCTGGAGGGTCGCCCAGGCCTCCTCTCCCTGGGTTCACCTGGGCTGCACTTGCCTTTTGTAAGTGAATCCTGTTGTTAGTATTATGGGAGTCGCTGTTTGTGGGGACAGTAGAGAGTGTAGCTGCTGTGTGTAGCTGTGGAGTTCTGGGTCGGGGGAGTGGCCCCCCAATCTGCGGCTTCTTTCACCACCAGCAGGTGCGCCCGGGGCCCCACTGGCCACAGGCCTGCCTTCAAGCACCTCAAGTCCTGGGCGGCCGTTCTAAGTGAAAATCCCTCTGTTTGGCCCTGTTTACTAGTGGAGTTCAGGTTGCCGGGTGATTCGCAGCATGTCCTCCATCAGATTGGGGGTACCGCCACCACAGGGCAAGCCCCAGCTGCAGAGGATTCGGCTTCAACACTGGCCGTGGCAGACCATGTACCACCCTCCCTGGCACAGCATAGCCGATCAAGGACCCTAGGTAGCCTGCCGACGGTGGCCCCAGCCACGTGAGAGCAGTTATTTCTTCTCCGGGCCACCTCTCGTCAGTCCAATGAACTCCAGGCCTACTCTCTCTCTAGCCGCTCCAGGCCCCGAGTGTCAGGGCTTGGAGGTCAGGGGAGTCTTGCCTCGCACTCACTGGCCCTCTGTCGTGGCCACGCTTGGGCAGTTCATTGCACCAGATAGTCTTCAGGGACCCAAAGTCATCAGCAGGTCTCCGTTGACATGAGTCCTCGGCTGCATCATTCTTTCTGGCCTCCAGGGCGTTAAAGCGCAGTTAGAGTGCCCTGGCTGCCATGCTGGCCCCGCCAGCCATCACTCTACTAGTAGGATGCAGGCTGGGAATTTCGTCCACCAGGAGCTGCAAATGAGGCAAGCGAGCCTCCAACAGTCACATATGGGGCCAGTGACGAATTTTGGAGCTTTGATGGCTATCTTCTCCAACGGATTATGGAGGGGGATTAGGAGCACTTCTAAAGTGTGGTCGCTATGTTGGCGTCAAATTGGTTTCTATGAAATGGTAAATGTCATTAATTCTGAAAATTTCCATTAATCAGTGTAGGTGAAATGGTTTCTCAGCAATTGTAATCCATGAAACCAATTTTCTGCAACCACTTGAATGCCATTCTACACTTCAGATCTGCCTGAATATACAGGGATACAAAAATCCTTTTCAAGGCCTGTGTTGAGGTGGTTACAAGGTTGTCTCTTAGTGAGTCATTTCAATAATTTGTCCTTCTCCAATTAATGGAATGAGAGGTTTTAGCTTGGGTAAAACAAGCATTTATTTTTGTATCAAAGATCTGTCTCTAGGATGGGTGACTCCTCTACAGTTATTGTATTATGACATTTTATATCACTGAGTAGATCATGAAGCAGTTGGACTTGCATCGGAACACTGTTGCACTTTACACAGTCCAAGATTGAATGGGAAGTTTGTTGTGATTAGATGTATGCATGATGTGCTTTAACCCTTTTGCAGTTTTGATGTTCATAAGTGTGAAGTGTTCAGAAATCTAGTGAGACTAGTCACATGCGGATACCTACTCATTTATTTTGGGCTTAGTTATAACATAGTAGCTATGAATGTGATTTTTAATTCTGTCTGGAATTATGAATAATTCTTGAAGGCAGCATGTTCTCTGTTTTAGCTGTTTGAACTGAGGAGGTTCGATCAGTGCAATATTTGTTTTCTTAATTCTCATACCAAACCATTAGTCTGAGTTTTGTTGGATGCTAGGTGCAGCTTCTGCGGCAGAGTTTTAACTGACCAATCTCGTAATCCTGAAGTTTCATTGGGGAAAAAAGTAAACCATTCTAACTGGGCACTTTTGGAGCAAATTTAAGTCTATCTCATTCAATTGAAAGTTAAATGTCTATTAGCCAGTTGAGGTACGTATTGGTTTCTTAATCAAATCACTTTGTGTATGCCAAGTGACTGATAGAATGCACCCCTGATTGAGTGAGGAAATGTACAAAGCGGACGCACCAATGAGTTCCTGAAATTGAAAGATATGACCAGAATAAGAAAGCTGTCAACGAAATAAAAGAGCTTTGAGTGTTTTCTAATGGTGTAGTGATGACAGGTTATCTTAAAGCTAAGGTGAAGCTATTCCATAATGTGGCTGCTAGGTACCTGAAAGATCTGCACTTGTATATGATTCTCTTATTGGTGATACTTGAAGAACAATTTGTTTTAAAAACAATTATCTTAGTTTCATTAGCGCTGAGCTTTAAAAAGTTAAACACCATCCAACGCTGAACTCTCTTCAAGCAGTCATAAAATGAGTTTAATAAATATTTTTAAATTTAGTCTAAGCACACCAAAATCTGTGTCTCATGTGAATATGTGAAAGCTTTGCAGCCATAGGACTGAATTAAGGCAATCGAAGAATGGACGTACACATTAGAAAGTAGGGGAGACAGAGACGAGCCCTGCAGAGCTCCCAACATTATTGGCAGATTGTCAGAAAGCAAAGTAGCTAGCTTATTCTTTTGCACCCTCCTGTGAAGAAAAGTAAACCATGCAAGTATAGTTTGCCTCAGAGTGTCCCTTTTGAATCTGTGAAGGCTGCAGGAATTCTGTAGAAGAATCAAAGTCCTCCTAGTGCTATAAGTAAGGCTGATTCTGTGCTTTTGTTTCAACAGAAACCTGGTTAATGATCATCAAGGATGGTTGATTTATTAATATTCAGAGAATTGCTGGGGACTAATTTCTTGAGGGTTTTGCACAAAATGGGCAATGTAATGAGCTGTCCATGGTGTCTCAATGGTCCGTAATTTTATCTTTGAAGTGGTGAATAGCATACCCCTTTCCCAGACAGCCTGTTGCGCTCGTGGACAATAAAAATGTAAAGATGTTGGAGTGGCGTTGGTGGATTTAGGAGTAATGGGGTTCCAGATGCAAAATGGCATAATATAACGAAGCTCCATCCTGTACTGTAAAGCAAGTACCACTAAGAAGAAAAAACGTAAACTTTAGAGAAAATAACTAATAGTTTACCCCTTCGCTGCTAGGCCTTTTCCCCTCCTGTGCCGAGCCTTTTTTTGGCTATTTGGGGCAGTTCGCGCTTAGGCCCTCATAACGTTTTGTTCACATAAGCTACCGATGCCAAATTTGCGTCCTTTTTTTCCAATATCCTAGGGATTCTAGAGGTACCCAGACTTTGTGGGTTCCCCTGAAGGAGACCGAGAAATTAGCCAAAATACAGTGAAATGTTTTTTTTTTCAAACAAATGGGAAAAAAGGGCTGCAGAAGGCGGCTCGTGGTTTTTCCCCTGAAAATGGCATCAACAAAGGGTTTGCAGTGGCAAGATCACCATCTTCCCAGCTTTCAGGAACAGGCAGACTTGAATTTGAAAACCCCATTTTTCAATACAATTTTGACATTTTACTGGGACATACCCCATTTTTACTATTTTTTTGTGCTTTCAGCCTCCTTCCAGTTAGTGACTGAAATGGGTGAGAAACCAATGCTGGATCCTAGACAGCTAAACATTTCTGAAAAGTAGACAAAATTCTGAATTCAGCAAGGGGTCATTTGTGTAGATCCTACAAGTGTTTCCTACAGAAAATAACAGCTGAAATAAAAAAATATTGAAATTGAGGTAAAAAAACAGCCATTTTTCTCCACGTTTTACTCTGTAACTTTTTCCTGCGATGTCAGATTTTTGAAAGCAATATACCATTACGTCAGCTGGACTCTCCTGGTTGCGGGGATATATAGGACTTGTAGGTTCATCAAGAATCCTAGGTACCCAGAGCCAATAAATGAGCTGCACCTCGCAATGGGTTTTTATTCTATACCCAGTATACAGCAATTCATTTGCTGCAATATAAAAGGTGAAAAATAGGTATCAAGAAAACCTTTGTATTTCCAAAATGGCCACAAGATAAGGTGTTGAGAAGCAGTGGATATTTGCACATCTCAGAATTCCGGGGTGCCCATACTAGCATGTGAATTACAGGGCATTTCTCAAATAGACGTCTTTTTTACACACTCTACATTTTTTCCTTCCAAATGTAAGACAAAGACAAGGGGCAGTAACACTTGTTTTTCTATTCTGTGTTTTCCCACGTCTCCCGATAAAAATGGTACCTCACTTGCGTGGATAGGCCTAGCACCCTCGAAAGGAAATGCCCCAAAACACAACGTGGACACATCACATTTTCACAAAGAAAACAGAGGTGTTTTTTGCAAAGTGCCTAGCTGTGGATTTTGGCCTCTAGCTCAGCCGGCACCTAGGGAAACCTAGCAGACCTGCACAGTTTTGAAAACTAGACACCTAGGGAAATCCAAGATGGGGTGACTTGTGGGGCTCTGACCAGGTTCTGTTACCCAGAATCCTTTGCAAACCTCAAAGTTTGGCCCAATAAACACTTTGTCCTCTCATTTCAGTGACAGAAAGTTCTGGAATCTGAGAGGAGCCACAAATTTCCTTCCACCCAGCGTTCCCCCAAGTCTCCCATTAAAAATGGTACCTCACTTGTGGGGGTAGGGCTAGCGCGCGTGACAGGAAAAGCCCCAAAACACAACATGGACACATCAAATTTTCACAAAGAAAACAGAGCTGTTTTTTGCAAAGCACCTAGCTGTGGATTTTGGCCTCTACCTCAGTTGCACCTAGGGAAACCTAGCAAACCTGCACAGTTTTGAAAACTAGACACCTAGGGGAATCCAAGATGGGGTGACTTGTGGGGCTCTGACCAGGTTCTGTTACCCAGAATCCTTTGCAAACCTCAAAATTTGGCCGAAAAAACACCTTTTCCTCTCATTTCGGTGACAGAAAGTTCTAGAATCAGAGAGCAGCACAAATTTCCTTCCACCCAGCATTCCCCCAAGTCTCCCGATAAAAATGGTACCTCACTTTTGTGGGTGGGCCTACTGCCCGCAAAAGGAAATGCCCCAAAACACTATCTGGACACAACAAAATTATTAAATACAAAACAACCTTTTTGCGGGGGCACCTGCGTTTTTGGTCCTGGGCTCAGCAGCCTTCTAAGGAAACCTACCAAACCCAGACATTTCTGAATACTAGACACCCGATGGAGTCCAGTGAGGTGTGACTTGCGTGGATCCCCCAATGTTTTCTTACCCAGAATCCTCAGCAAAACTCAAATATAGCTAATAAAAATGACATTTTCCCCACATTTATGTGTGGGATCACTACACTGGGACACATTGCATACCACCCAATGTTCCCCTCAGTCTCCCTGTAAAAATGATACCTCATTGTGTAGGTGGGCCAAGTGCTTGTGAAAGGGAAGAACCAAAAACATGTCGATATTGAGGGGGAACCAAAGGGGGCCCAAAAGGGCAGTTTGCAAACAAAACATTTTTAGGCTGACAAATGCAGCAGAATTTTTATCTGTATAGATGAGACAATGCTGGGTGGTAGGAATTTTGTGGATTCCTGCAGATTCCGGAAGGTTCCATCACAAAAACGTGGGAAAAATGTGTGATTTCCAGCAAAGTTGGAGGTTTGCAGGGGATTGTGGGTACAAAAATGGTGCGGTGCATGTGAAACACACCACCCTGGAATCACCCAGATGTTTAGTTTTCAGATGTGTCTAGGTCTTGTGGGTTTTTCTACATAGCAGCGTCCAAAAGTCCATAAAGTCCAGCCCTCACCATTCCAAGTGGGATGATTTTGAGAGTTAGCCAAGCTCTCATGGCCCAAATGTAGAACCAAAACCCAAAATAATCAAATGTCCTCTTGCTTGCTGTGGGATAAGTTGTTTTAGAGTGCGGGGGAGAGCTGAAAGACTGTTACCCTCTTAAGTTGTGGTGGGGGCGTAACCAGACCCATACTGGTTGGTAGCCACCACCCCAATATATATATATTTTTTTAATTCCCTGGCATCTAGTAGACTTTCTGCCCCCCGGTGTGTGGATCAGGGGTAATTGCCCCATCTGCCCACTGGTGGGCAGAACAACTTTGGCCCCATTTATTTGGGGTGGGGGTATGGCCATACTCCCACTCTCTTATTTTTGAGAAAAAAACTTCCCTGGCCTCTGGTGGGCTTTCTGCCCCCCCTTGGGGGCAGATGGGCCTTCCACCAAAAATAAGCCCATCTGCCCCCAATGGGGGGCAGATATGGCCAACAGTAATGTTCCCCCATGGGGAGCGACCCTTACCCAAGAGGCTGCCCCCCAAAGAAAACACACGCATACACACACCAATCCCTGGTGCCTAAGTGATTTCTGCCCCCATGGGGGCAGATTGGCCTAACAAAAATCGGCCGATCTGCCCCAAGGGGGGCAGGAGAGGCCTAAAATAAATCCCCTCCACCCGGGAGCGACCCTTGCCTAAGGGGTCGCTCCCCACCTCTAAAAAACAAAACAAAAAAAAACAAAAAATGTGTCCCTGGCATCTAAAGGCTTTTGCCCCTCCTGGGGGCAGATTGGCCTAGTAACAATAGGCTGTTCTGCCCCTGGGGGGGGCAGAAACGTCCTAAAATAAATTTACCCCCACACACCCCCAGGGGAGCGACCCTTGCCTAAGGGGTCGCTCCCCTTGCGTGACATTGGCACAAAAAAAAAGATCCCCGGTGCCTAGTGGATTCTGCCCCCAGGGGGGCAAAAATGGCCTAAAATAAATGTGCCCCCCCCCAGGGGGAGCGACCCTTTCCTAAGGGGTCGCTTCCCATCTCTAAAAAAACCAACCAAAAAAAAAAAAATTAGCCCTGGAGCCTAGAGGATTCTGCCCCCCCCGCAGGCAGATTGGCCTAACGCAGGCAGAAAAGGCCTTGAAAAATATTGCCCCCCTGGGGAGGGACCCTTGCCCCAGGGGTCGCTCCCCTCATGCCAGATTAAATTTTGAAAGAAATCCCTGGTGTCTAGTGGGCATTTCAAAAGCTGGATTGCTTTACAATCCGGCTTTTGAAATGCTCTGAGAGACTTCAAAGGGAAGGAAATTCCCTTCCTTCCCTTTGAAGCCTCTCAGGCCCTCATCACCTAATCAGAAGAGATGGGGAAGTGGCCTCTGATGAGGTCAGTGCGCATTTGCGCGCTGATGTCATCAGGCGTCACTGGGGGGTAAGTGGGGGTCGAGGGGTCGGTGTGGAAGGGGAAGGGCTTCCCCTTCCATCCCTGCCTTGGGGGGGTGGGAGGGAACCCCACGGAGGGAGCACTAGCGCTTCCTCCGGGCTCCAGGCAGAGGACGTAATGGTTACGTCTTCGGCACAGGAGCACTGTGCCGCAGGACGTAACCATTACGTCCGCGGCACAGAAGCGGTTAATACTTGCATAAATTGCAAATGTTCCTTTAACTTTAAGTCGAACCCAATCTACCCAGCATGCCTGCACAGACCACCTGCATGTCCAACTCAAGCTATGGAATGTATCTGCTTTTACTATTTAAATGCCTAAAGTTTAAAAATGTGGTTGATGCTTACCGGGACTAGAAACTTCCTTGTAGCTGAATTTGGGGTTTCTCACATAAAAAACAGGACTTTCGATTTCTTTTTAATTGCTGAATGTGAGACATAAAAGTAGGACTAGAGCTATTTTCACAAAGGTGGAGGAAAACATTTTAATTGCCACCATCTTTAAATTTAGACAAAGTTATATATTTGAAAAAATATCTGCTTTTACTATTTTAATGCCTAAAGTGTAAAAATGTAGTTGACGCTTACCAAAGTTAGAAAACTTTCTCGTACGTTTTCTCAGTGGCGCAATGGATCCGCAGCCGAATTCGAATATATCACATTAGAAATAGGACTTTCGATTTCTAATTATTTACCAAAGATGAGACATAAAAACAGGACTAGAGTCATTTTTACAAGAGTGGAGGAAAACTTTCAGTTGCGGCCATCGTTAAATGTAGTTTTTTCTAGTAATTTATGACAGAAAGTCTTAATTTTATTAAAGACACGGAGGCAAGTATTATGCCTAATCTTTTCTTGTTTAATGAATAGCAGCAGTCAAGAAAAACAACAACTCCCAGAAGGCCAAAGGAACATGGGCCAATGGGAGGTGAATAGTAGTTCAAGCAACCCACCAATGACCGGTGATTTCACCCCTAAATACGTATCTTGACTGTGAACAGCCCTCTTTTCTTGAGCGAGAGTCAAATAGTATAAAACAAAGGTACAATAGAACAAACAATGCAGAAGGCCATAACTGAGGCTAAAAAGTCTTGCCAAAAGTTCAGTAATTGGATTTCACAAGAAGACAGGATGACATCCAAATGCAGATGATGTAGATGAAGCCGTGGAGCCAACGAAGATGGACACCGATGAACCTCTGAGGAATGACTATCACGATGAAGGTTGTGCAGTGGTAGTTGCTGCTGGAAGGGAAGGAGAAACAATGATAGTATTATATTGTTGAGATGGGATAATACTCGCCTCAGTGTCTTTGATAAAAAATAAGACTTTCCGTCATAAATTACTAGGAAAATCTACATTTTATGGCAAGACCGGAGGCTCATATTATGCAAGTTTAAAGCTTACTAATGACATCAAAGGCCACATGATGTACTGGTTTGCAATAAAACACCTTAAACACATTATCATTAGACCAATCAGCCGATCTGAGAATATCCTCTAAATGGGAACCGGCCCGAAAGGCTTTGAAAGCCATAGCCCCTCTAGCGGAGTGGGCGTCAAAACCAGAAGTGTCAATGCCAGCTATGGACATAATCCATCTAACCCAACGGGCCAAAGTTGGAGAAGAAACTGGTTTAAAGGGTTTTTCGAAGGAAATCAAGAGCTAGGAAGATGCAGAAGATCTTAAAGACGTTTAAGAGAAACAAAACATAGGAGCATGGCCAGTTTCGCAGAAATGTTTTTCAATGGAAGCATGGGATTGTCTGGCCAGGATAAAAACAGGTTAAACACAACATAGACATCCCACAAAGAACTGTATTTGGGTAAAGGAGGATTAGAAAACTTTACTCCCTTCAAAAGTCGACAAACCAAAGGGTGCTCCCCCGCAGGCTTACCGTTGATGTAATGGTGAGAAGAGGAGATCGCCGATCTGTACAAATTAATCGTGTGGTATGACTTACCTTTACTAGCTTCTGCTGCAAGGAAATTAACTATGAAAGTTACATCTGCTGAAAGGGGATCAATGTTTTTTCCCATGCACCAGCTACGCCATAAGGATAAGGCTGAACCGTAGGCCTTTTTTGTGCCTGAAGCCCAGGAACGTTCAATGAAGCTTGAAGCTTCTGCCGAAATCGACAGGATTGGAAGGGAATCCCTGACAGTTTCTACACTGAAAGGGAAAGAAGGTTGTCTAGAATCAAGCTGTGAGACATACCAAAATAGTTGGTAAGAAGTTCTGGTAAGGAGGGAAGAAGAAAGGGGGGTTCTATTGCTAATTCCAGTAGAGAAGGACACCATACCTGGGATTGCCAGAAGGGGGCCACTAGAACAACCAGGCTCATAGCGCACATCAGACGCCAATGAGCGGTGGTAATCATAATAAAAGGAGGAAAGGCGTAGTTGAGGGATGTTGACCAATCTGGGGAAAAAGCATTGAATGCTAGAGCAGACGGATCTGGTCGCCAACTGTAGAATTGGGGCAACTGAGGGCCATATTTATACTTTTTGATGGCGCAGTTTTGCGGCAAAAATATTACCGCCGGCTAACGCCATTTCGGTGCGCCGTGCAGGCATCAAATTTATACTTTGACGCATGGTGGCACAAACAACAGGTGTAAGTAATTTTTTTTTACGCACACCGCAGCGTCAAGTCGTAAAGCAAAATGACGTTAACGCGGCGGAAATGACTGTGGGTCGATTTACGACACTGCAAACTGGAAATGTGGCGTTTTTTTACGCAATAGCGTCAAAATTCCCCGCAAACACAACCATTTCAGCAGAGGAGAGCCAACATGGATCCCGGATGCCTATACAGACCCCAGGAAGATGACAACAGACCAGGAACCAGCCAGGAGGACCCACACAAGACCCAGGACAGTTAGAAGAAGAAAAGAAAGTGTCACTGCAGGTCAGAGGAACAGGAAATTCTGGTTAAAGAGGTGACGGAACACCAGCACCAACTGTTTGTCACCTCAGAGTTACCAATCAGTAGGAGAGAGGCAATATGGCAACAAACTGTTGACAAGATTAACAGTGTGGCAGAAGTACGCAGAACAGTCATTGAGTGCAAGAAACGCTGGCATGACTGCAAGCACAGAACCAGGGAAAAGATGGCCAGGAACAGGAAGGCAGCACTGCAGACTGGAGGTGGGATTCCAGCACACCAGGAGGCCCTGGACCACATGGAGGAGATGGTCACAGCCGTCATCCCTGAGGAGATCGTCACAGGGATTCAAGGACAGGACAGCGCAGACTACCAGGAGACAACACACATGCAGGGTAAGTCGCATGGGGAATTAAAATGCACTAATGTTAACTGTAAGCAGGGGGGTGGATACCGACCACAAAATGCATGGAAGCCATGATATACATGGAGTGGCATGGGTAAAGGGGTATGGCATGGGGGCATGGCCTGTACAGAGAGAAGCTGGGGCACACCATAACACAACACCAACAACAGTCCTATGGGTGTATGCTGCCATGCCAATGATGTGCCCTTCCCTCCTGGCGTGGCTTTACCTTTGCTACAACGTCAAACTGACATCCCGTCACACATCAGCCACTATACCCCCTACATTAACTAGGGCCCAATTAACAACCTCTAGCCATACCGACAACTGGAATGTAACAGAGCGGAGGTGGTAGTGGCAACTGTTGTCACTGTGTGCAGTTCAAGTAGTCAATGGCAGTAACGTCCCCATGGATCATACACACCTAAATTAGAGGGTTGAGGATGACAACTTTAACAATCCCCTGAAACAAGGCAAATGTTCCAGTCCTGTCAAATGTGAATGCCCATAGTTGACCCAAACATCAGCCAATGTCTTCAACATTAGGAGCTACACAACACTAAGGTCACACCCATGCTGCATATGCCAGGGTCCATCCTGTGCCTGGGTCACAATGCAACATACCAAATGTAATACTGCTCAGAAAACAACATTGAGGGGGAGGACACATGTAACTGGTCACTGACATACACCTGCACAGTCAGAGGAAGAACTAGGACTCTGCTACGACTATCAGGGCAATCCAAGCTCCACACATTCCCCTACATCAGCTGTACACATTACCAATGCTGACATCCATATTGTGCCATTACAATGCTATGCATAGGATACGCTACATTTCAATTACATGTAAGTGGACGTGAAAGATCAGGGACTGGGGCAGGTCCAGATTGTTAAGTGTGCTGCTAGAGCCATCAGAACACCCACAGCCAGTGAAATGCCTCGCCATTAGAATGGATGTAGACAGAGGGTTGAGTAGGACAAGAAGGTAGCAAATCACTATTTGGCCTAAAACAACACTAGAGGAGATGATGCCGACAAGTCTAATAATTTACCAAAGTACATGTGACATACAGGCGGGGCATAGGCCTGGGAGAATGCCCATCTGAAAGACTGGAGCAATGAACAGGAAACAAGATCACAATGTGAAATCATCACAAGGCAGGCATGTCACATCACCAATGCCACAACACAGACACACTAATTGTACCCTATTTCATTGCAGAGGACGATGGCTCTCCTGCGGATATACCTGTGTAGGCTACCCTGATGACATGGAGGGTCTGGTGGCTGATGTTTGTCAGCTTGTCATGCAAGATGTCCTTGGAACCCTCCAGACCCCACCTTCTGTCACAAGAAGGAGCTCAGAACAAGAGCCATCACAGAGGACCCACCCACAACACCAATTGTAAGACCAGCTCCATTACAGCTGAGGACTCAGATGACACAGGCACCAGCTTTGAGAGAATTGTAGTCGGAGTACAGCGGGAGCTGACCAAGGAGGTGCGGGTGGGGATGCAAACTATGGTAGCCAGCCTAGAGGGGGTGCGTTCGTGCATGATGTCAACTGAAGAACAGGCAGTAGTTATGCAAGGGCGAACAACTATCTTGCAGGAAGTAGAAAAAAGGCTGAAGGAAATCAGCACAGCTGTAATACAGTTGACCCAACACCTACAACAGCAATCCTGTCAATGCATGCGCGAATGCAACATTGAACCCCTCAGGGCCGACCTGGCTGCCTACCATAGTGATATGGCTGCTATTCTCAAGAACCAGCAGATCCTCCTTGCAGCAGTACTGCCCTTAAGATCTTCACAGGTAGCAGCGACCGGGATGTCTGACTCTACGTTACCCCTTCACAACCACCACCACCAAGGACAGAGGAGGCTACACACACATCAGAAGAAGAAGACGTGGAACAGATCACCTTCACATGGAAAAGTACCTGGAAGCACCAGTCCCTGCCACATGGCCAACTATTACCAAGGTCCAGCGCTTTGTAACATGCCAGTCTTACAACAACTGTACTCAATGACTGTTCTGCAAACCACTGTATATCTTGTCAGCCTGCCTAGTTCTTGTCTCTCACTTACTCATTGGCAAATCCTATCCCTCTGCACTGTCTTACACATCACCCCAGCATGTCAAATGCATTTTCCTTTGGCACTTGTGTAGGATCACAATGGAAGATGTCACTATAATGGACTCACAATCATGGACAATGTACATATAGCACTACAGCACTTTTTAATAAATAGCACTTACACAACCACTTTGTCTCTGTGTAATGTGACACATCAACCGTGCAGTAGATCGCTGAATTTTGCCTCCTGTCAAATTACATAGCTTGTCAATACAACTGTCCTGAAATTATGTAATCTGATAACTATGCACAGTGGCCTGGATTGCACCATACTCTGCCCTTCCTGAGGGTAATATCTGAGGAAAAGAAAAAAACATACACCATAATGCTGTGTTGGACAGAATAATGCTTCCTCAAGGGATATCTAAGCCATCAAATAGTATTGCATGTTGGCAACATTTTGTTGCCACTAACACATATAACATTGCCCACAAATCTAAGCAAAGGGTCAACAAACTGCATGAATAAAGGTGTCTGAGTTTACATCCAAATAAGTAATCATGCTGAACAGTGTCACAAATGATCTCTGTGAGTCATGAACACGATACTACAAGAGTGCTTACTACCATTCAGCTAATAAGGGTTTCCTTGAACATCACACAGCATGCAGACATAACACATTGTCCCCAATACCAAATCTGGAAGCACTGTATGTGACATTGAAAACATACGTAATGAAAAAAACACGTTGGGATCCATAGTAACTGTGATTGGTGGTTGCAATGAATGGTCGAATCTTTGCAAGGTAACTCTGGGGTAGCTGCCAATCTTACAGCTCAGTTGGGATTTGTTTGTAGCATAGGACACAAATGTAATCGAAAAGAATTAATGTACACTTATGCCAAGGCCCTGATCTACAAGCATTTCACACATACTGTAAAGGGTTCACTACATATTTATTAAACGGTAATAACAGGGAAAAGTCTTACCTACCCTAATCTACCCTGAGTTTCCTCTTCTAACTACTCATTACCCACAACTGTCCCTAACTAACCTAACCTAAACTTACTTATCACATGTAACGAAACGTTCAAACATCAACCCCCACCTCCCTTATGAGAGGGGACACATGGAGGACAACAGATACTAACCTAAACACATACTATCCTATACTAAACAATATATATTTATTTTTGTATATTTTCTTTTTTTAATTTTGTATATATATATTTTTTTTTTCTAAACACACAAGAACCCCAACATAGCCAACACACACTCAAAAAGAAATATTGAGATAATCAGGACCCCCCACCCACTAACACTAACTAAACTAACAGCCTGTACTAACCTAAAACTAAGCCCCCTAAGCCCACTAAGTATAAGAATAAGGAAAGAGGAGGGAGGGGAGGGAATCATGTCCATCAACAAAGTCTAGAGGTTGGCCCTCCGAAGGGTCCGCTTAATGTACCGCACACGCCTCTTGATATGGCGAACATCCCGCCGCAGGTGACTCATTTTCCTGAGGACACGGTCCATTTTGCGCTGCATGTCCACAAAAGCAGCAGGGTCAATTGTTGCAGCTGGGGTGGTCTGGGTACCAGATGAGGACGTGTGTGGCCGTGTATGGGCAATGACTGTTGGCTGCCCTGAGGGTGGTCCACTGCTAGGGCCTGGAGCACTTGCAGATGTTGTAGGCACAACGGTCACAGCTGTGGGTGGCGCCACCTGGGTGGTAGTGGTGGTCGTGCTGGTGGTGGCTGTGCTGGGCAAAGAAGGGCCACCCTGTGGGAAAGCCCTCCAGGCTCCGGAGGCACGTTCGGTCCTGTATCTTCGGGCCATCCTTCTGTACCCCGACTCGACCAGTAGGATATGCTGGTAACGCTTTGCCCGCCTCTGGAATTCACGGACCTGGGTGGGTGTCATTAGCAGCTGTGAAGACAAATGAAAAAACTTACATTTGGAACTGCATTGTGTGAAATGGCACAAGAAGTAAACCAGACAGTACATCTACTGTACTTGTAATAGCTCATGTCACCATACAGATCATTGAATGTCCCTGAGGAAGTACATGGCAGACCAGCCTACAAAGGTTGTATCACCCATCTTGTAGGGTTTGGATGTGCTATGTGTAACAACTGGCATGATTTTGGCATCATAGTTCTGCCAGTTGTCAGCTAACAATCATGCTGCACATCCTCCGCCAATGCCAGGGCTACAAATGTCAGTGTACGGGATGGAAATCTAGGGCCACATGACCTGCAAGTTGTAAATGGACTTGCTAGTATAGTACTCATGTGCTATACTTGAATGTGTATACATGGTTCTGACAAAAGATTCACTGATTTACATGTCTGTGTAACATACTTGTATTATCAGTCCTAGGTACACTATTCACAAACCCATGCCTGCGTTTGAGTGTGGGGGGTGGAGAAACAACTAACAATTTCAAACAACATGGACACCCAGGAAGCTTATGAAAGCTGGACATGTGTTTGGCTCAACACACTCACCACAGGTAAGGTGTATCTACAAATAGGAGACAGCAAACCCTTGACCAATCCCAGCGCCACACATGTCTTGCAATGCAGACCTTTGTTGTAAGTCATGGCTTACTGGAAGTATATGATGTGGACAAACACAGAGTTGCAAGAACACCCCTGGCCATGATTTGCATGCACACCTAGGCCACTGCACTCAAGTGCCACATACTTGTAGCACTACATGTGGAGCTACATGCTGCTAGGAAGTTCAACCTACAGTTTCATAAGTACATTAGTGAATAGGGAAGCAGAAGTCTGTGGGTAAGCATTTTTCAGCCCCATTCTGGGAGAATGTGGGTCTGACAGGCTGACTAAATCTGAGATTAGGTCCAGCGCGACTCTTGTTGATACAAGTGTTATCCACATGACTCAACCCAATTGAAATTGCGGGGCCTACAGGAATGACCTAGAGTCCCTAGATAAGACAATAAGCATTGGCAAACTCCAAAATGCTGAGAAAATGAAATCCCACTCATGGAACAAGACAAATGATGGGCCTGCGCATCACACCTTGCTATTTGTTCAACACACAGGAGTCCATCACACATCACCAGCAAACACAATACATACAGACATATTAACACTTACTGGAGTTGTCGGGGTCCTCAAATGAAGCCACCTCGCCCACAGTGTAGTGTGCGGGTCGACCTATAAGGCATGGAAGGAAGAAATGTGCTCAAAATCTGTGCACTGACCAACCATTCCAAAGACAAAAACTATGTGTAAGATTACATAAGTAAGTAAAGCCACTCAGCCGTACTATATCGGATGCAATATCATCATGTCTAACATGTACATACCATGGGTCTACTGTGACATTCACACACATATCTGCACACATGCAGTGGCCATAACTATCATGTGGTGGCAAACATGCTCCTTCATTAGTGAGCAGACATAATAATGGAGTGTATTCGTCTCATCATGTGCATCCAAGAGAGACATCCAAAGCCTGTTTCCTTGAGGAGTGCATTACCAGTCAAACAGCCATTGTGGCCATGACAAAATTATGACACATAGGTACAATGTACAGAGGGGCAGGGACATTTGTAAGCCCTCATGTTGTTACAGTTTCTTCATTTGATGTGGCCCAGCTATGATGAGTTGCACCAACCATAGAGATATGAACCCATGTGCATACCTTTGGCCTGCCATCCCTAAACGAAAGGTGGAACAGCAAATACCAAATACCAGTGCAAGATGTTAGCCACAATAATCCCTAACATTCACAGAACTTCCGTGAACGCTTTCTTTACACACTCACCAGACACACATGAGACATATGTGTGGGCCACATTCCTATCAACAATTGACGTGAAGCCTGCACTAATTTTCTGCATCATGTAGTGTTTCTAAAGTCAGTCTAGCTGTTGCGTCAACAAAGGTCGGTAATGCTTTGGAAAATCTCACTGGCAAATGTGACCTATACATACATGATTGTGTCAGACAGCAACACAAATTAGGAGCCAAAGGTGGCACCAACTTACATTAAGCAAAAGTATTCATTAAGTTTGCAGAGCACTTGCTTCCTGACAGCTAGCAATTGTGGTCCTTCACATAGTCCATCTATGACCCTGTATGTTTCCAGAGCATTCCACACACTCAACAACATAGCCAGCAGATATTGTACAAATCATCTGATGTCACTACAGAGCTTTAAATCATGCACATTTACATGATTTGTACTCACCAACAGGGCCACCAATCACAATTCCCAGGTGGTCCAGGAGATCTTGCTCCCTGGAGATGAGGTCAGCCCAGCGGTGCTTCAGCTGGTGGTCATTCCTCTGGCTCCGATACACACGTTGCAAGTGATGCAGGACCTTTCCCCATCGGATTCTACGTGCCTCAGTGTGATACCCCTGTATCACCCGCACCCTGCCTCTATCATAAGTGGGAGGAAATGGCACACCAGCCATATCGACCCCCCAAGCTCCTCCTCACCCATCTTGCCAAGACTTGGCCTACCCAGCATCTTAGCACCCAAAAAGGGGAACAGGGGATTAAGGAGAACAAAGGAGAAAAGGCGGAAAGTAGAATAAGAAAAAAGTAAACTTAACAACTAAAAGAGCCCAACTATCCCCAAACTAACACTACCCACAACAGACTCCCACAAACAACAAAGACAATACAATACTGGAAAACAGTACACATTAAACACTCAGACAGTTTGTGATTTAAAATTGTTGTTGTATACTAACAAGTAATGGAGCACACAGGAGACAAAAGCACAATTTCACTGGACAAAACTCAGAACACAGCCACACAGTCTAGAAGAATGACAGACACAAAGTGAAAGTGAAAGTACAGCCACTGTACATATTCTGTAAACAGGATATCCTATTACATCACTTCCTGCATAAAATGGCCACTGTTTTTATCGTTATGCGTCATAATTTTTGACGCATACAGTATGTACGTAATTTTTTCGACGCACAGCAGTAAAAATTAGGCCGCATCCATATATTTGGAAATAGTCTAACACTTAACCAAATTTAAGGGCATAATGTGTCGTTTTTCGGGCATAAGCATAATTTTTTTACGCGTATGCATCAGAATTTCTGGGCATTAACTGGGTTTGGGTCATTTTGCCATTTTAATGTAATGTTACATTTGTGACACAACTGAGATAGGCTGATTGCACCCAATTTGGTGTTGAAGGTGTATGGTCACATGTGAGACATCATACTGCTGCGGACCATGATCCACTACTTTCATAACAGGATTCTCGCGCTTGGCTGACGCACTAGATGGCCATATGTGCGGCCTACATATATGTATTGCACACATTAGGCATGTTTGGCATCAGGAGAGAATAGCAAAGTGACACACATAAGTACAATACCTCAATGCCTATGGTTCAATGTGTGTGCATTGGCTACTAATGTAGTTGTTGACCCACTGTGTGAGCATCACAAGATGCATCATTGCAAATATGCTTGTATTAAAGTGAAGTCAATGTGTCCCATCCTTAGATGCATGTCAGTGTGGAAATGAGAGAGGACATGTGTTAGACATGCATGTAGCAACATCTGCTGTGTGCACTTCCAAGATTTTGGGTAATGTAGCCACCACAAATGACAAAGCATGCACCGGATAGATGGCAGACGCTTGTTCATGTCAATGGTCCAAAAGTTGCCCATCCCATGTCCTAGAAATTTGGTAACTGCTTCCTAGGCACTTGTTGGTGAACCCACTGTGAATCTGGCACATGTACAGACTAAGTGGGTACCATGTTATTGGCACAGACAGCCAAAGGTGACCCCCAACTGTTATATCACGCCACAGTTGTGGTCATATGACTGAGCCACAACTCTCCAGTGGCAGTGGTGGACCAGCAGACGAGGCAGCACGTGGCCACATATTTCCAGTGCTCAATTGCACAGAGGTGTCTGGTTCATGTGTGTGGTCCAGTGTTGATCCTGTATATTTTTAGGAGTCTATGTTGTCACAGTCACATCCAGGTCTCATCATGAGTCAGTGGCGGCTATTCCTGTATCTACTGAGTAACCTTCGGAGATCAATGGAAGTAAAGTCAATGAGGATATAAGAACATACATGGGTATGGTCCCACCCTGTCACTGCAGACGTGTTATGAGACTGTCAACAGGGCAACCTTGGTGTGCTGAGTGAGATCATATCTCAGGAGTCATGTTCCGGCAGGTGTCATTACAACATTTGTACACAGGTTGGCCTGTAAAGTTCCCACTGCATCTGGGAACATCATAGCCTCTGTGTTGATTAATCTTGAAACTATTAAGCACTCACAGCCCATCAATATCTTGTGAGCAATGTGATTCAGCATGTGAACTGTCAGGGTCCTAACATGTGTGGACTTTTCATGCACATTATCAGAGGTAGCTGGTTCTGCTGGAGGTACCATACCCAATCCCTGCATACGGCCATGGTACACTGTCACACTTTGTCATTCATGCATACATGAGACCGAGACAAGGGATAGGCCATGATTTTGGTATTCAAAGACAATTTTACAAATATGGTACAATTAAAAAGCAGATGATGCTATACAATGTATTTGGGTATGCATTGGGGAAGCACATGACAAAATACCCCCTGAGGAATGTGAGGTTTGGTAAAGCAAGTGTGGTACATATGTAGCCACAAGGAACCTTTAGGGTAACGCACAGACAGGTGCCAGTCAGGCTGACAGGATGCAGGGTCAATCAGGATCCAGCAATTTCACGAGGTACATACTCAGTGGTCTGACTAAGACTGGTTGGAGGAAGAACAAGACAGTTCACATGGAAAACTGTGTTTGTCCTGTGTTTTTGAAGGTGACACATAAACCCAAGGGCTGTGTTACAGAGCTTAATTACTAGCAATGCATAACAGTGTATTTTACAAAATGGCAACTTCTATGCTGTTCCAATCATCTGCAGGGGCAGTGCATGTTCAAATGGGTGGTGTACATGGAGGTGATCACATGTGTGTGCTGCATCAGTTTCTCACAAGTCCTGTAGGAGAGATTCGAGTTCAAATGGCCAACAGTACCTTTCACACGGGAAGCAATCTACAGGTGATAACAGGACTTAGAAACTACAAGCCAGTGTAACAATTGACCTGACGTCCATGCAGTCAGAGGTACTATGACAACGGCATAACATAGGAAAGGGTGTAGCACACTGGATTACTATTGTTAGTCTGTGTGTGTAGAGGAGGGAATATCGGGGTACACATATTACCATTCCAGTGACCTCTTCAGACAGGTGGGTTGGGACCAGGAGCATGGGTGTGTCAGGTGTTAGGAAATGGGATGACATGTACATGGAATGTCATGTGCGCAATGCTTGTCATAGGTGTGGCACTTGTGCTGTCTATGTTCTGCTTATATGGAACTCTACAGTAGTCACAGATAGTCCTAGCAAAGATTGGTGCTGTACGATTTACTGCTGTCAAGGGTCTGGACATTCATTCCTGTTACCAATGCAATAGCACATCCACTGCCTCATGTATGAGGCATTTTTTTCCCTTATAGACTGATGGTGTCATAGTTGTGTGCCATATGCTGCGATGACCCGTGTTGCCAACATGTATGTGTGAAATAGGTGTGGTCCTCTGCTATTGCCCTTCAAAGGTGAAATGTACAGGATATTTGTAATTTCCAGTGTGTGTGAATGTGACTGAATAATACGCATCACAATTGCTCAGGAAATTTCTGTGTCATGATCAGTATATCAGCAATGCTCCATGAGGCTACACTCTTATTCTGATAGTTAGATATAAAGGTGAGCACAAATGATTAGCCATACCATGATATGGTGATTATTATCAGTGTTTATTTACATATGTTGCTACAGAGGTGATGGTGAGTTGTTTTAAAAGAAATTGTTCACAATATGTTGGCGTCTACGCAATCCAGCAGCTGTGTTTTGTTGTCCCCCCTCATGTTGCAGGCCAGCATCCTCCTCTTCCTCCTCTTCAGGCATTTGTGGCTCTGGTTCTAAGATGGCAATGTTCCTTTGTATGCAAATGTTGTGCAGGATGGCACATGTTAGAATGATCTTACAGACCATTTCTGGGGAATATAGGAGGCTGCCACCAGTGATGTTGAGGCACCTGAATCTCGACTTGAGGATGCCGAAGGTCCTCTCGACTGTGCTGCGTGTCCTACTATGTGCCTCATTGTAGGCACGCTCTTCTGCAGTGCGTGGGTTGCCAAATGGTTTCATAATCTATGGCTGGATCCCATACCCCTGATCAGCTGAAAAAGAAAATTTATGGGATCATGTTGATGTAGCTTGCCCCATTAATATCACCTTGCATGGCAGTAGTTGTCTTGTGTTGTCTGTGACTCTTTTGTGTTATTGTGTTGCTTCATAGGCTTCTAGGATGTACCATCTGCATTGGGTTGTTTCCTTGGCTGAACAAGTGTTTGGCTGCTGACTGGTTGTCAGCAGTATGTTTTGGGATTTGCAGTACAGTGTGCACTCCCTAGCATTGTGATTGTGATACAGGTGTCCCTGTGTCTTCACTGGGGGTGAGATGATAGTTCCATACACAGGTTCATTTTGAAAGTGGTGGTAACACATTAGCATCTATGTACCCTGGACATCCCATACCTTTAGACTTAGGCAATGGATTAATTTAAACATCAGTGAGACGCTTACATTTTGCAAGGTGACAATTAGCCAAACCTCTCCATACGTTGTGATCATTGACTTTTTAACATTTGACTGTACACTAATTTCAGATGTGTGACAGGTTCACTGCAGACCTATCAAACATGGCTAGCAATGTCACGACCTCTGTGTGTTCCTGTCCACATGTTGCTGTCGTGGGGTATGTGTTGTGTGTCCTAGAGGGTTGCTGTGCAGTGTGTGTATATAAGTAGGTTTTTGTACTTACCAGCAAGTAGTCCATTGCCATATCGTCCATCCTGGAAGTGTTGATTGATGGTACAGTGACGGAAGATGAATGAGTCATGTACACTCCAAGGATACTTTGCCACGATGTTGGTGATCAATCCTTGGTGATCGACAATGGCCAGCACATTGATGGAGTGTGTGTGCTTCCTGTTGCAGTACAGGTGTTCAGTTGCAGCAGGTGGCACAAGGCGTACATGTGTGCAGTCAATGGCACCAAGGATGTGTGGGAATCCATTAATGAGGTAAAACCCCTGTTTTGTTTCCTGCTGCTTCTGCAGTGTGTTTGGGAAGCAAATGTGGCGGGTGTGAGTCCAAATATGGCATTCAGTACTTTGGGCAAGAAGGCAGAAAATGATGGCTGTGATATTCCGCCAACCAGGGCGCCAGTGCTTTGAAAGGAGTCACTTGCCAACATGTGAAGTACAGCTAGCAGCTTGGTTTCTGTTGGGATGGTGCGGTGTGTCAGCAAGGTGGGTGCAAACTGTGGCTCTATGTTGCGCAGCAGCTGCTGAATGGCCTGCCAGTTCAACCTGTACCTCTGGATGATGTCATGTTCCCTGAGGCCATGAAGGGTTGTTCTGGTGTGGAATATCCTCTCCTGCCTTCTGCGCTGCCTTTGGGGTCCCTGCTGGTGTTGTGGTAGCTGCTGTTGTTGCTGTGCTCTGCGTCTGCGTGCATGCTGGATGAGTAGCACCTCCATGTCTCCCTTTTGCTGCTCTGCTGTTGCTTCTGTGTGTTCTGATTATATACAGGTGTGTGTGCCCCATTTTAACGCCTGCCCTGACCCAGGCGTTAATTTTTGACGCAAATCGGGCTGTGCGTCATTTTCTGACTCCGCCTCCCGGCCGTGCAGCATTTTTGCCCGGAAGCATAAATACTCAGCACAGGTGTTTAAGTAATTTTTTGGATGGGAACGCCTACCTTGCATATGATTAACGCAAGGCGGTTTCCCGCATCCAGAAAATGACGCACATGGCGTAATTTTGGCATCTGCGGGTCGGGCGTCAAAGGAGAAAGTTTTGGGCCGAATGTGCGTCAAACGTTTTGACGCACATTCGGCGCAGACAGAGTATAAATATGCCCCTGAGTGTTGAGACGTGATGCAAAAAGGTATATTTGAAATGGACCCCATTTGCGAGAAATAGCCTGAAAAAATCTGGGATGAAGCTTCCAATCGATGGAGTCTTGAAGGAAACGAGAATGCCAGTCCGCTACTGTGTTGAGATTGCCTGGAAAGTATTCCGCTCGGACTGAGATTTTTCTTTGAAGACAAAACTCCTAAAACCCTTTCGCTAATTCCACTAAAGGTTTGGGTCTTGTACCTCCCAGACGGTTTATATACCTGACCGCCGAAACGTTGTCCATTCTGAGAAGGACCGCACAAGATACTCGATCTCTTGCCAGACTTTTGACCGCAAAGAAGCCGGCAAGTATCTCTAAACAGTTGATGTGCAACTGTGACTCCTGTAGAGACCATGTACCCCCAGTTGAGATTGTGCCACATCGGGCTCCCCATCCCGAGAGGCTTGCATCGGATTCTAATACAAGATCTGGGACTGATGCAAAGATGGTCCTGCTGTTCCAGGCGTCTAAATGGTCTATTCACCATTGGAGTTCTGCACATGAATCGTGGTCTAAAACTACGTTGTCTGAATAAGACAGTCCCCTTTAAAGATGACGTATTTTGAGTCTTTGGAGGGCTCTGTAATGAAGAGGGCCTGGAAAGATAGCCTGGATGGAAGCAGAGAGAAGGCGTACGATCCTTGCCAGAGATCTGAGGGATATAAAGGATTTGCGTAGGATGAGGGTAATTTCTGATTTTATAGACTTCACTTTTGCCGGTGGAAGCTGAAGAGTAGCTGACACTGAATCTATGAGAAAACCTAGAAACTCTATACGTTGGACTGGAACAAGAGAGGACTTTTCGTTGTTGATTAAGAAACCGAGATCGGTGAGAAGAGAGGAAGTTAGAAGCAGATGGGATTGCAGGACAGTATAGTCCTGGTTCATAATGAGTATATCGTCTAGATAAATGATTAGTCCAATACCCTGTGCTCTGGGAAAGGCCACTACCGGCCTCATGAGTTTCGTGAAACACCAGGGTGCTGAAGAAAGACCGCAAGGAAGGGAAGAAAAATGATAGGATTGATTCATTCATTCGAATTGAAGGTATTTTCTGGAATCTGGATGCATAGGAACAGACAGATAAGTGTGCTGGAGATCCAAACGAACCATCCAATCACCCTGAAGAAGAGAATACCTGAGATGGAGAATAGTCTTGATTTTAAAGTGACGATAGACCACAAAATGGTTGAAGTGTTTCAAATTGATAACTGGGCGCATCTTTTTGTTCTTTCTCTGGACGAGAAAAATCTAACTGAAAAAACCTGAGGGGTCTGGGTGGCAGGGTAGGATGGCATGGTTTTGTAATAGAGCTTGTATTTCTGCTGAAATCGCCCTAGTCATTTCCTGGGAAAGCTTGGGAGGCTGAGGAAAAAAAGGTCTGGAAAGGTTTTGAATAGAGCTCTATGTTGTAACCTCGAACAGTGTTTATAACCCCTGGATCTGAAGTTAACAACTGCCATTTTGGAAGGAACAACGAAAGTCGGCCCCCTACATTAGGAGGGCCAGAACATTGACTTACCGGTCTGGGCTTGAATTCTGGAAGCTCGGCTGCCTCTGTTGTGGAAACCATGTCCTCTTTGGGGATAGAACTGTGGTATGTACTCTTGATAAGAGGTGTTGACGGCACCGCGGGAACCTTATTGATTATACGAGCGGCCGGCAAAGTGGTTCCTGCCTCTGCCGGCCCTGGCTAAAACCCAATTGTGGAACATCTTTTTCAGCGATTGTTGGGCTTTGTCCAGTGAAGCAAAAGTGGAAACAATATTTGCTTGGTTCTTTGATAAAAGTATCGCCAAAAAGTAGTCCTTCCACCTTGATCCCAGGGTCCAATCCAGCCAGATTGACCAATTTAGGATCTAATTTGAGGAGGAGGCCCTTCCTGCGCTCATGGGTGATCGCCGCGTTGGCATTGCCTAAAAGGCAAAAGGCTCTTTGCACTCATAGGGATAAATCAACCGGATCAATTGGACAGTCATTAAGGCGGGCAGATTCGGCCAAGTCAAAAATACGGGTGAGAGGACCCACTACGTCCAGCAGCTTGTCCTGGCAAGTGGACCAGGCTTTATCAACACCCTTGCGAGGGTCCTTACCAAACTTTGTAAAAAAGGTGATTAAAGAAGGATCAATAGCTGGAGTGGTTGTAATCTTGGAACCTAAAGAAGGACAAGGGCATTCGGAACGGAGCTTGGCTCTAGTTTGTTTGTCTAATACAGTGCGTAGTCTAGATGCCACATAATCACCCACATGGTCCGCAGGGACCACTCCGTTGAATTGGGATGATGTATATCTATTGGGCTAAACATAGGAACCCCCTCCGCATCAGCCACTACTAGAGGCTGGGTAGTCTCATGCGCCATCATTTTTGTTTTCTTTTGAAGAGGAGGAGAAAAAACAGAATCATCATCATCTGAAAAATTTGTGTCAGTGACGGAATCCATACCATCATTATCAGTATCTAAAATACTGGAGATCACAATAGGCGCAGCAATCTTTTTTGTTTTTTTTAGTACACTTGAGCAATGGTTGAGAATGTAAAACCTTAGAAGCCTCCTTTATAGGAGCCTTATGAGGAACCTCGTCCTCTGGCTTGTGTGAGGAAACTGCACTAATCAACGCCTATTTTGAAATATTTTTTTAAATTGGGCGTTTTCTGCCTTCCCCCGCAGAATGGGCCACAACCGTCTTGGAAAACAAATTTAAAATTGAATTTTCTAAATTTTTCGATAAGTTATTTATAGAGGATGAGACAGCTTGTTCAAAAGAACTCTGGATAAAACCAGAAAGCTGCTCATTGATTTGTTCCTCCTCCTCAAGGGCATTTTTATTAAAGGAGCCCTCCATTTCTATAGAAGAAAAAATAAAAAATAATAAGGAAACAAAAATATGCAGTGAAAGGGTTAATGTCTCTGTGACAGAGAGAGGAAACTCCCAAGCTCCGCCTATGGGCGGGGAACATATGCCAGAGGGAAAACCTGAGTGACGGAGGAAACCGGAGCTGAGCTGCGGTAAGGAAAAATGCTTAAGAGTACAAATATGAATACCGGCCTGAAACTGCAGTTTCTGAGACGCGCTGACAAGAAAATGAAGTCGCGCTGTTCAGAAACTGCAGTTTAGAATGCCGAACACACGAAGGATCACACGCGCGCGAGTAGAGGCGCGCAAAAGAACAATGCAGCTACACGCTGCTTAAACAGAAAACGGGAATAAACGGCATTGAAAAGCAGCGTTAGTACCTAAAACTAAATACATTCATAATGAAATCGATTAAACAAAATGACAGAGTGTAAATGTAAAATACTTATCTTGACTGCGGGCAGCAAGAAAAGAGGGCTGTTCACAGTCAAGATACGTATTTAGGGGTGAGATCACCTGTCATTGGTGGGTTGCTTGAACTACTATTTGCCTCCCATTGGCCCGTTTTCCTTTGGCCTTCTCAGAGTTGTTGTTTTTCGTGGCTGCTGCTATTCATTAAACAAGAAAAGATTAGGCATAATATGAGCCTCCGGTCTTGGCATAAAATATAGACACAATTATACATTTATGGGTTCAAAACATAAGGAGACATTAAACCTATGAGATATGTATAATCTACATTTAGGTGGTCATTACAACCCTGGCGGTCGGTGTTAAAGCGGCGGTAAGACCGCCAAAAGGCTGATGGCAAAAAAAATTGAATCACGACCGTGGCAGAAACCGCCAACAAAGACAGCCACTTTAACACTCCGACCGCCACGGCGGTACAAACAAACAGCGCAGCTGTCACCGCCAACAGACAGGCGGGAGACAATGTACCGCCCACAGTATCACAACCTACCAATCTGCCACCTTTTCCGGGGCGGATTCACCGCAAACAAAAACACGGTGGAAACTGGACTTTGAAAGGAAAACGCTCACCTCTACACACCCCACGAGGAACCAGGACGCCATGGAACCAGAGCTCAACATTTTTCCATCCGTTATCTTCTTGCTCCTCTACCAGGAGCATGAACGCCGGCGGCGAAGACCACAGTGAGTAATGCACCTACGACACAGGGGAGGGGGGAGGGAAAAAACAGGGGCACACGCACGCAACACCCCCACCCCTACCCTCACCCACGACAACACACACACTAATACAGCATGATAAATTACAGTTACACCCCCTAACCCCCCTGGAAGAATGCAAAGACAAAAGAAAATGAGTGTAACCATTGTAATCTATTAAAATCCAGTATGCAAAAATATATATACACTATAAACAAATATATACACCAAGAATAGAAGTCCAGGTATTGCACCATTTAAGTCAGTGGACCACTGGGCCCACACTGCATGGGCGAGGGCCACACAAGATACCCGAGCATTACGGAGAGAACACTGCAGGGGCATCAGATAGAAATAAAACAAGCACCTCAGGGGGAAGGGAAAGGGTGGGCACCTCAGCCGGATGAGTGCACAACGCCAAATCTACAAGGGGGCCACATGCCCACTGTTCAATCCTGAGGAGTGCAAAGCCACAGTCTCTACATTGTATGGTTTGCCCACTGTTCAATCCTGGGGAGTGCAAAGCCACAGTCTCACAAGTCTCTACAGTGGGTGGTTTGCCCACTGTTCAATCCTGGGGATTGCAAAGCCACAGTCTCACAAGTCTTTACAGTAGGTGGTTTGCCCACTGCTTTATCCTGGAGAGTGCAAAGCCACAGTCTCTCAAGTCTCTCCAGTGGGTGGTTTGCCCACTGCTTTATCCTGGGGAGTGCAAAGCCACAGTCTCTCAAGTGGATAACAGTCTCCACTGGTTCTGGAGGGGGCATTGTGCCCAGAGTGCTTCATCCTGCCAAGGACAGAGGTTGTGGATGTAAATCTCCACTGGTTCTGGAGGGGGCTTTGTGCCCAGAGTGCTTCATCCTGCCAAGGACAGAGGTAGTGGATGCCTTTCTCCACTGGTTCTGGAGGCACAACGCCCAGAGTGCTTTATCCTGCCAAGGACAGAGGTAGTGGATGTAAATCTCCACTGGTTCTTGAGGGGGCCTGTTGCCCAGAGTGCTTCATCCTGCTCGTGGCGGACTCAGTAGCGTCAGTGCTCTTGGCGCTCATGGGCCAACGGTGCTTGTGGTAGCGGTGTCCTTGGCAGCGGTGCCTGTGGCGGCGGTGTCCTTGGTAGTGGTGCTTGTGGCGGCGGTGTCCTTGGCAGTGGTGCTTTTGGCGGTGGTGTCCTTGGCAGCTGTGCTTGTGGCAGCAGTTTCCTTGGCAGCGACTCAGCTGCTGGCGGTCCTGTCTGGGCCAGCGGGGCTGGTGCTGGCGGTCCTGTCTGGGCCTGCGGGGCTGGTGCTGGCGGTCCTGTCAGGGCCAGCAGGGCTGGTGCTGGCAGTCGCCTCCTGGCCTGCGGGGCTGGTGCTGGCGGTCCTGTCTGGGCCTGCGGGGCTAGTGCTGGCAGTCCTGTCTGCGCCTGCGGGGCTGCTGCTGGCGGTTCTGTCTGG
This sequence comes from Pleurodeles waltl, assembly GCF_031143425.1. Classification (NCBI taxonomy): domain Eukaryota; kingdom Metazoa; phylum Chordata; class Amphibia; order Caudata; family Salamandridae; genus Pleurodeles; species Pleurodeles waltl. Next base: position 486,776,132 of record NC_090449.1, read on the forward strand.
GCCTACGGGGCTGCTGCTGGCCGGATCCTGGCCAGCAGGGCTGATGGCGGTCTTCTCCACCGTGCTGCTCTTCCCAGACTTGCCGGGTTTCTTGTGCCCCTTCCCCACCTTGGAAGGTGTCGCAGTTGACTCCACACTCCCACCTGTACCCCTGGGAGCAGCTTTGGTGGCTGTTGTTTTCCCCCTCTCCCGCCGGGCACTGGGCAACTTTTGATGCTTGACAGGTGGGGGACTGTCCGTGCTGTGGCTCCTTGCCACACTGGCTGCCCTGCTGCCTGCCCTGCTGCCTGGTGCACTCCAGAATCCGGTGACTACTGGCACCACTGGTCCCGCCGCTGTTGTGGCTGAGCTGCTAGGTTGGGACCAGGAGAGTCAGGCCCTAGGAGACTGACAGGGTGGGGGAGATGAGGGAAAGCGGTCAAGGGTGGACAAGAAAAGTTTCTTAGGAACACTGGGACGGGTAGCTGGAGGGGGTTTGGGAGTGGAGGAAGAGGTTGTGGTTGTAGGAGGTTTCAGTTTGGTGACTTTGGGTGAAGGCGCATGCACTGGAGGCTGTCGTGAGGTGGATGGCTGTTGGGTGGGTGGGTGTGTAGCTGCGTTTGTGTACCTTGGGAGGTGGCATCATAGACACACTGGGAGAGGACACAGGGGATGTGTGAATGGTAGTGGGGTGGTGAGTGAACGTGAGCGGGGTGTGGTGGTGGGTGTGCTGGTGATGGAAGTAGTGGCTGTAGATGTAGTGCATGCAGGTGTGAGTGGAGACGAGACTGGGAGGGAGGAGGGAGACGATGAGGAGGCGACACAGTGTAGGTAGTGGATGTTGCTGTGTCTGCATGTGTGTGATGCTTGCGTGAGTGCCTGTGGGATGTGTGGTGCTTATGTTTGCCTGAGCTTCCTTTGTGTGTTGAGGTGTGTGCATGCTGGTCGGATGGTGTGCTTGGGATAGGCTGAGGTACAGGGGATTAGGTCTGGGTGGAGGAAGTTGGAGGGGGGAGGCTAGAGACAGGGACAATGGCTGCCATCAGTGCTGAGGCCAGAGTCTGAAAAGCTCGCTAGAGGGCTGCCTGACCAGAATGAATGCCCTACAGGAATGCATTGGTTTGTTGCAACTGCCTCTCTACACCCTGGATAGCATTCAAAATGGTAGACTGCCCAACAGTGAGGGACCTGAGGATGTCAATGGCCTACTCACTGAGGGCAGCATGGGTGACTGGGGCAGAGCCTGAGGTGCCTGAGGTGAAGGAGATGCCCACCCTCCTGGGTGAGCGGGCACGGGGCAAAGGCTGAGGGGCTGGTGGGAGGGCAGTGCTGGAGGGGGGTGGCGGCTGTACCTGTAGATGCGGGGGGCACAGATGGGGCTGCCACCACAAGGGAGCTCCCATCAGAGGACGAGTCTGTATCACTGGTGTCAGCTCCTGTCCCCGCTGTGAAGCTCCACTCGCCCTCCGTCCCACTGGTGGCTTCAGACTCCGTTGTCTCTCCCTCCAGGGCCATGTGGGATGCAGCTCCCTCCTGCTCCGGTGCCGCTGCTCCCCAGCCTGATGATGCTAATGCACACATGTACAGGGAGACCACAAAAAGGGGGGGGAGACAGAAGAAAGACATGTTCAGTGCATGCATTACCGCTACCGTTGGCGGACACGACAGACACAGAAGCCTCCTGCACTACGCTGTGCACTTGGGGTCCACTATACAATCCCTGGGACATGGCCTACAAGGCTATGGCCGATATCTGCAAACATGGATGTCACAGGAGTCTGACTAGGTGTAGTTGGCACTGTACCCAGGTGGGGTGGGGTGCCCCAGGGTCTGCCTGAAAAAGGGGACTTAACTAGCACACTCGCCCTGGCCTAGGGAAAGACACAGGCCACCACCCCCACTCAGACACCTCCACTGCACGCTGAATCAGCAGAATGAGTGTGTACTCACCCCCTTGTTGCTGCTGTGATGCCCTCAAGCGCCCATCCAACTCCGGGTACGCCACCGCCCGGATCCTGAACATCAGGGGGCTCATGGTGCGACGGGCACCCCTCCCACGTTGGGAGGCCATCCCCAGCTGGGTCTCCACCGTCTTCTTGCTCCAGCGGCGAATGTCCTCCCATCTCTTACGTTAGTGGATGCTCCGTCTGTGATAGACCCCCAGGGTCCGGACGTCCTTGGCGATGGGACGCCAAATGTCCTTCTTCTGGTGGGTGCTGACCTACATGAATTGTACAGGGGAAAAAGAAAAGTTATTACCAACTGCACCGTCACAGTCATTGGCCCCCATCCCTACCCTTGCCATGTGGCACATGCACTCACTGTTGTTACATGCACGCCTCAATCTCCCCCCCCATCTTTCATCCACCCCACTCAACACAGGCATAGCCATACAGCATGCTCCCAGTGTACTTACCTGTTTGTCTGGAGGACCGTAGAGTAGCGTGTACCGGGGGAGGACCCCATCCACGAGTTTCTCCAACTCCTCCGATGTGAAGGCAGGGGCCCTTTCCCCAGACGCACAAGCCATTTTCTCTTCCAGACTGAGGTCACAGCAGCACTTGCAGTGTAGGTCCTCTGCTGTCGAAGATCAGGTATCGAGTGATTGAACAGATAGAAAATGGCAGTAACGTCCTCGGCGGTGCGTACCGTCACCGCCGGCGTACATCGTCATTGGCTCCTGGGACCCATAGGGTCCAATGTTAACCAATGCAGAATTGCGCAGCGGTCTTCGACCGCCTACCGCGATGGTGTACAACGCCAGAGCAGTTAGCTCACATCCCATTGTCCACCTTTACAGGTCAGGCAGCTGCCATTTCAGGGGCCCACATGGCTTTATTTTAACTGTGTCACACATACCTAGGCCTTGCCTCAACACTCATACAGGGAAAAATCGGGTTATGAATGGTTTTCTGAGTAAGCTGTGTTTACGTACCTCTGAGTTGGTTGACTCTGTGTTCGCTGTTGTCCTTAATAGGCAACGTCCGCTGGGACATGTGAGGAGATGGCGGCATCCTCCGGTGTACATACCGCTGGTGGACCTGTCGACAATGGAGGAAAGACATGCAATCATCACCTACAGGCTTAATCGTGCCACAATCCTGGAACTGTGAGCCCAGTTGGAGCCAGACCTGATGTCACCTATCCGCCATCCCACAGGAATCCCCCCTCAAGTGCAGGTGCTGTCAGTACTCCATTTCCTTACAAGTGGGTCTTTTCAAACTACAGTGGCCATAGCATCAGGCATGTCCCAGCCTATGTTTTCCAACGTGTTGTCCAGAGTGTTGTCTGCCCTGCTGAAACACATAGGGAGCTACATCGTTTTACCTCAGGTGGAGGATTTGTCCATAGTGAAAGGTGACTTCTATGCCCTGGGACATGTCCCCAACATCATAGGTGCCACTGATGGGACACATTTGGCCTTGGTCCCCCCATGCAGGATTGAACAGGTAACCGGAAGAGTTATCATTCGATGAATGTGCAGATGGTGTGTTTGGCAGACCAGTACATCTCCCATGTTAATACCAAATTCCCTGGCTCAGTGCATGACGCTTACATCCTGCGGAATAGCAGCATCCCTTATGTGATGGGGCAACTCCAGAGGCACCGTGTGTGGCTATTAGGTGAGCACCTGGAAGCAAGTCAGTGGGAATAGTTGTCTGGGTCTGGGGATATCCCTACAGGTTAGTGTGTGTCTAACAGTTGTCCCTCACCATTTTCAGGTGACTCTGGTTACCCCAACCTGTCATGGCTACTGACCCCAGTGAGGAATCCCAGGACAAGGGCAGAGGAACGCTACAATGAGGCCCATGAGCGAACTAGGAGGATTATAGAACGGACCTTCGGCCTTCCGAAGGCCAGGTTCTGGTGCCTCCATATGACAGGTGGTTACCTGTTCTACTCACCAAAGAAGGTGTGCCAGATCATCGTGGCCTGCTGTATGCTTCACAACTTGGCTTTGCGACAACAGGTGCCTTTTCTGCAGGAGGATGGTCCAGATAGAGGTGTTGTGGCAGCTGTGGAGCCTGTGGACAGTGACGACGAGGAAGCAGAAGAAGAGGACATCGACAACAGGAACTCGGTGATCCTGCAATACTTCCAGTGAGACACAGGTAAGAAGACAAAACTGCCTACTACATGTACTTTAACACTACTACCTCTCTACTGTCTGTCCTTTTTACCCAGTGTATGGTCACTGAGTTGTCACTTTCCCTTACGATTTCACAGATGTGGGTCCCACTGTGTGACATCTACTTTGTTTCCTCATGGACTAGAGCTGTGTGACATAGGTATGTTGACATTACAATTGTAAGAGCATTTTGTCACTGTAATTGCTAATACACTATTTCAAAATCACAGACAGACTCCAGATTGTTTTGTGCTTTAAGGGTGTTTATTTAAGTGCTCAATAATGGAGGGTGCTGTAAAATGGTGAGGGGTGATGGTGGAAGAATGTCCATGGCAGAGTCCAGTCTATTAGTCTCACAGGTGCATTGCCAATAGGGGCATAGGAAGTGGAGCAGGGGCAGTTTGAGGATGGGCAGTGTGACAAGGTGGGACAAAAGGATGACATTCAGGGCGGTCTAATTTCTTGGCGGGGTCTTGGCATCATTCTCTGTCTTTGTCCTGGATCTCAGGGACCGTTTGCAGGGTGGTTCTCCCTCTGCAGGGGGAGAGGTGCTGGTGTGGTGATCCTGTGGCGGTGCCTCCTGTCCACTAGCACCAGCGGAGGTGGTGGGCAGTTCATCGTCCAGGCTAGTGTCAGGGGCCCCTTGTTGTGCCACAGTGTCCCTCCTGGTGTTGAGGACTTCCTTTCAGCACCCCTATGATGGTGCCCAGGGTGGAATTGATGGATCTGAGTTCCTCCCTGAAGCCCAAATACTGTCTCTCTTGCAGCCACTGGGTCTCCTGAAACTTGGCCAGTAACGTTGCCATTGTCTCCTGGGAATGATGGTATGCTCCCATGATGTTGGAGAGGGCCTCGTGGAGAGTGAGTTCCCTGGGTCTGTCCTCCCCCTGTCGCACAGCAGCCCTCCCAGTTCCCCTGTTTCCCTGGGCCTCTGTCCCCTGAACGGTGTGCCCACTGCCACTGCCCCCAGGTCCCTGTTGTTGGGGTGGTGGGTTAGCCTGGGTTCCCTGTAGTGGTGGACACACTGCTGCTTGATGTGTCCTGGGGTCAGAGGTATGGGCCCGCTGGGTGGGTGCTGTGCTGGTGTTTCCAGAGGGGGGAAGCTCTGTGGTGGCCTGTGACTGTGTCAGGGGAACCGACTGTCCCGAGGTCCCAGATGGGCCGGGCTGGTCGTCTAGATCCAGTTGGACAGAGCTGCTGTCATCACTGTGGGCCTCTTCTGTTGGTGGTGTGGACATGTGTGTACCCTCCTGTACGGTGACATTGGGTAGAGGTCCTGCAGGGGTGTAAAAGCATGATTATTGCATCTGGGTGTACTATGGTGTGCAATGGGTGGGTGACCATGCACCCCAGTGCTTGCATTCCTGTGTAGGACCTTGTGTGATGATGGTTTGGGGGGGGCTGTATGGGTATGTGCTGTGGCCATGCATTGGTGATGAGTGTCCATGCTTTGTTGTTGCATGCAGGGCTTGGTGTTGGGATGTGTGGTTTGTGATATTGGGACATTTGTGAGGAGTAGGAGTGATGGGGTGAGGGCGAGGGTGGTGGTATGTGATGGCATGCATGTAGGGTGGGGGATATAGTAGTTAAGGTTTGACTTACCAGAGTCCATTCCTCCAGCTAGTCCTTCGAGGCCCTAAGGATGCAGAATTGCCAAGACTTGCTCCTCCCATTTTGTTAGTTGTGGGGTAGGAGGTGGGGGTCCGCCGCCAGTCCTCTGAACCGCAAGGTGGTGTCTGGAGACCACGGAACGCACCTTCCCTCGTAGGTCGTTCCACCTCTTCCTGATGTCATCCCTATTTCTTGGGTGCTGTCCCACTGCGTTGACCCTGTCCACTATTCTTCACCATAGCTCCATCTTCCTAGCTATGGAGGTGTGCTGCACCTGTGATTCGAATAGCTATGGCTCTACCCGGATGATTTCCTCCACCATGACCCTGAGCTGCTCCTCAGAGAATCTGGGGTGTCTTTGCCGTGCCATGGGGTGGTGTGTATTGTGATATGTGGGGTGATATTTAGTGGTGTGTTGTGAAGGGTGCGTGGATGTTATGTGGGTGATGGTGTTGTGTGCCTGTGGATGCTTGGTTGTAGATTGTAGTCTCTCTCTCTGGCCTTCTGTCGCAATTGTGGTCGTAGGGGTTTGTGGGTGATGTGGGTGTGTGTTGTATATTGTATTGGGTGTGTGGGAGTGGTGTGTGTATGTGTATCAGGTGTGTGTATTTGGAATTGTCCAATGTGGTAGTGTTTTGTAAGAGTGTGTGTATTTTGAACGCGGCGCTGTGTACCGCCAGTGGAATACCGCGGTCGAAAGACCGCCGCGTGGATTCGTGGGTCGTGATAGTGTGGGCGTATTTCTGTTGGCGTGACGGTGGAGGTTTTGTTTTCGCCAGTTTATCGCTGACCTTTGGTGTGGCAGACTTGTGTGGGTGTCTCAATTTTGGCGGATTCCGAGCTGTGGGTCATAATGGCCGTGGCGGAATTCCGCGGCCACGGCGGTGTGTTGGCTGTCTTCTGCAGGACGGTAAGCGGCTTTTACCGCCAATGTTGTAATGAGGGCCTTAGTTCTTTAGTATACTTTGGTTGTTTTGTATTCAGTTATTGTGATTATAGATATCTAGTCATTCTTTATTTATGTATTTTATTGTTTTCATCCATAAAAGTTTGTTTATGTTTAGATGTAGTATTTGTATATTGTCTTGTTTGAATGATGGAGCAATTGGTTGTTTTGTGTGTTAGGAGATAGTATGTTAAGATTATATTAAAAAGGAAATTGTCTCAATCTTTTGTCTAATAAACTATATTGTATAATAAACTATATATTATAACTTTACTATTTTCTATGAGCTTCATATAGTTCCCAGAGCATTCTTTATGACTTTATATGAATTCAGGTAAGATATATATATTTTCATTTAGAAAAATGTTGGAGAGACAAACTAGTTACTCTAGATTGATTTTCCCTGGTTGTTCTCTCCAGATATGTTCAGGGGCCCTTCATGTTTTTCTTAACTTCAAGATTTGAGCCGTAAAGAAGTCAGATTTTTTATTTATAATCAAGTTTTTTTTTATTTCTTTAATTGTGCCTTGTACATTTGAAGGTTGCCTCCGCTTATTGCCTGTGCTATAAATTTTCCACTTGATTTGTTTTTAGTTTTTCAATTTTAAGTTAGTCCATAAACCACTTGTGAAGGTGTGTTGGACATATCCTATAATGTGTTAGTGGCTCATGACTGTGCAGTAGATCTGTGACTAAATTATTAAATTTATCCACACTGAAATGTAGTTAATTATAAACAGGATTAAGTAGTTTTCTAGATCTTTATTCTCATTTTCAATGTTGAGCTTATTCCATCTGATTTGAGTAGCATTAGGACAAAATCTATTAGACTAAGTTCTGCAGCTTGTTTTTAACCTGACTTGAATTAAGAGAAGGTTTCTCCAGCTCAGATGGGTTACTCGGAGACTGTAAGGACTTCTAGTTGAGCAAAAGTTAAGTCATTTGCATGGTTCGCTCGGTGTGTGGCCCACTCAAGCAGTTAAATATAATCACTTCCATGCATTTAGTAAAGTTGAATGCATTAATCTTTAACATAATGTCATGAAAAATAAAATTGCTTGGTGCTTATAGTCATAAATATGTTTTTCTTTTAACAAACAAAACCATAAAGATAATAATACATATATAAAAGAAATACAATACATCCCTGCAAAAAGTGCCCAAGAATCCAAAGAATCCAAAGAAATACCTCTGCAAACACAAGGATGGTGTTTTCACCTAGTCATTAATTGATTAATGTATACAAACCTAAAACATGATGGCCAACAATAAAAGTATACAAACCTGAACCATGATGGCCAACAATAAAAAAACAAGGCATAAACATTTAAAATCAACGAAAGAGCAGTATCCTGTCACAATCCCAAAATCAAGAACTAAGCGATTTTCTAATGGCCCTTGCAGAAGATACAAAAGTTGCAACCAAATTACTGGTTATCTCATTGCTTAAAAATTGTAGGAACACCTAGCTGGGCACACCTTTTTAAAATGCATCTGTTTTTTTAGGAGAGGTAATGAAAGCTCTATCTAGATTACTGTAAAAACCACAAAACATAAGAAAGTGTGTCAGTTCTTGTCGGGACACAGGCTCACAATCGCACAGAGTTACATATTTCCCAACATGCCAATCTTTTTCTTTGACAAAGCCAATTTTATGTCAAGACAGGAGGTTCCTTTTATGCTTTTATTTTCTTGCTTTCATTCAACAGCAGCAGCCAAGAACAATAAATAAACTACAAATCCCAGATGGCGAAAGTTACAAGCCAATGGGAAGTGAAACGTAGTCCTTAAGTGGTAGCCAGTCAGCATAGTATACACAGTATAATGACATCACTTGACTGCGCACAGTCCTCTTTTCTTGCTGCTCGCAGTCAAGTTAAGTACTTCATCCTATGTTATTTAATATTTATTGGCATTAATGCTTGTATATTTCAGTATTTGTCTTTAGCGATAGCTTTGCTGTTTCATGCTGCGCACTGTCTTTATCTCGCTTTTCCCTTTTGCCTAGCCGGCTCGTTGCCGCACTGTCCCTTGTGCTCTCCCCCTTGCGCTCATTTGTTTCAGGCCGTTTATTTAGTTCCTCAGACAGCTGTCGCCATTTTATGCTACTTCTGGGGAACAAACTAGCCAGGTTTTCTGCTGTTTTGTGACATTCTGGCTCATATTTGCAGGATTCTCCCTCATCTTTTCATATCGAGCCTCCTGCTTCGGCCCCGGCAGTGAGAGCTCATACAAACACGCCCATTCAACTCCCCTTTCCTGTATATTAACAGCCCATAGGCGGAGCTTAGCCTCTGCATTCCACTCCTTTGCGATTTAACCCTTTCCCTGCTGAATTTTTCTACAATACAGTAACACTTTGTTTTATCATGAAAAGTGATAGGTCTCCTCTGATTCAGGAGGCTCCGGATGAGGAGAATAATATTAACGGGGAGTTTAATATTTTTATTCAAGCCTCTGTACAACAGGCAGTTTCTGCTTGTATTAATAAAATATCGAAAATTTGGAAAACACTTTTCAAAATGCTGTCAAAGACAATTTTGGCCAAATCAGTGGAGGAAAGCAGAAAGCGCCCTTCAGCCAATTTCAATCTAAAAAACAAGAAAACTTATTGGTTGGTGAGGTTTCCTCACTCATGGCAGAGGACGTGGCTCCTCGCAAGCCTCTTTCTAAGGGGGGTAATTTACATGAAAAACAAAAAATGTCTACCAAATGTTCAGAAAAAGTGAAACACATCACATCCCCTATTTTGGTCTCCTCTATTCCGGATACGAATGATGATTTGGCTGATGTGGATTCAGACGATGACTTATCTGACAATGATAATGGAGGATTGTTATCTCCACCTCCAGCAAAGGAACCTAAAATATCACATGATATTTCGAAACCTAAGGTTGTCATGGACTCGGATGGAGTCCCTATGTTTGATCCCAACCATATCCACCATCGGAACTCTACAGAGTGGGTCCCTGCAGATCATGTTGATTACGTATCTTCCAGATTATGTTCTCCCTTTGACAAACAAACCACGTCCAAGTTAGGATCTGAATGCCCTTGTTCTTCTCTCCCTCAAAAGATCACTGATACCCCTACCATTGATCCTGCTCTCTTAAACTTTGTTTTACCCAATTTGGCAAAGACCCATGCAAGGGTGTGGCTAAAGCATAGTCCTCTTGTCAGGAAAAACTTTTAAATGTGGTTGGACCATTTACTCAAATTTTTGACCTGGCAGAGGCTGCTAGGTTGGAGAACATTACCATTGATCCTGAAGAACTTTTGCTTTAGGTCCAAAGTGCATTTTGCTTACTGGGTAATGCTATTTCTACCCTCACACATGAACACAGAAAAGGACTTCTGCTTAAATTAGGTCTGAAATTGGTTAACCTCGCAACAGTGGATCCTGGTATAAAGGCGGAAGGCATTCTTTTCGGTGACTCTTTCATCAAAGAGTTGAGCAAATACGTTTCCACCTTTGCTTCATGGATAAAGCCCAACAATAGCTGAAGAAAATGTTTTCCCAATGGGTTTTTGCCAGGGCTGGCAGAGGTAGGAACCACTTTGCCAGCCGTAGTTACAACAACCAAGGTTCCAGAGGATCCTACAATGCCTCCTATGAGGAATATAAGCCTCAATTCTACCCACAAAGAGGCAGGGGTTTCCATGCCAGAGGTTCCAGAGGTTCCAAATAGTTAAACCAAACAGGTGATTGTACATTCTTGCCTTCCTCCTGTAGAGGGTCGTCTTTGCTTTTTTCTTCCAAAATGGTTGTCAATCACAGCAGAGCCTTGGGTCTTAAACACGATTCAAGGTTATGCTATCGAGCTTTATTCAAAACCTTTTCAGTCTTTCCCTCCTCTTCCGCCAAGGTTTTCAACAGACAATTTTGACCTCATTTCTCTAGAAGTAGAGTCCCTTCTCCAAAAACAAGCTATTGCCCATTGTCAACCCGACTCGTCAGGTTTTACCAGCTCCAGCTTCTTAGTTCAGAAGAAAAACAAAAAGATGCAGCCAGTAATCAACCTCAGATACTTCAACCAATTTGTAGTTTATTGCCATTTCAAAATGGAAACGGTTCTTCATCTCACCCTTCTTCAAAACGATTGGATGGTTCCTTTGGATTTGCAAGACGCATATCTCACTGTTCCTATACATCTGAATTACAGGAACTTTCTTCAATTTCAGTGGTTAGACAAATACTTCCATTTTGCCTCCCTTCCATTCAGTCTCTCTTCAGCACCTTGGTGTTTTACCAAGTTAATTAAACCAGTGGTAGCTCTTTTCAGAGCTCAAGGTGTCAGACTCATAATTTATCGGGATGATATACTCATAATGAACCAGAGTATTTTATCCCTTCAATCCCACATCTCTCTTACCTGCTCCCTTTTAAAAGATCTAGGAACGTTGTAGGAAGTGGTCTCTGTATGTACTATTTCAAAGTAAGAAATAGCATGCACAGAGTCCAAGGGTTCCCCTTAGAGGTAAGATAATAGCAAAAGTATATAATTCTAATGCTCTATTTTGTGGTAGTGTGGTCGAGCAGTAGGCTTATCAAAGGGTAGTGTTAAGCATTTGTTGTACACACACAGGCAATAAATGAGGAACACACACTCTAAGACTTACTCCAGGCCAATGGGTTTTTATATTGAAAAATATATTTTCTTAGTTTATTTTAAGAACCACAGGTTCAAGATTTGCATTAAACACTTTAAACGTAAGGTACTTCACTTAGATACTTTAGGAACTTTGAATGAAAACAATATCATGTACAGTCTTTGTAAAAATGGCAATAAGCTATTTTCAAAGTGGACACGGTGCAAAAATCAATAGTTCCTGGGGGAGGTAAGTAAAGGTTGGATTAGGAGGTAAGTAAAACACTTACAAGTCTCAGTCCTGGGGCATAGGCAGCCCACCGTTGGGCGTTCAAGGCAACCCCAAAGTTACGACACCAGCAGCTCAGGGCCGGTCAGGTGCAGAGGTCAAAGATGTGCCCAAAAACACCTGGGAGCCTATGGAGAACAGGGGTGCTCCAGTTCCAGTCTGCCGGCAGGTAAGTACCTGCATCCTTGGGGGCAGACCAGGGGGAGTTTTGTAGAGCACTGGGGGGATACAAGTAGGCACAAAAAAACACACACTCAGCGGCACAGGGGCGGCCAGCTGCAGTGTACAAAGCAGGCGTTGGGTTTCAGATATAAAACAATGGAGGACCCGGGGGTCACTCTAGCGGTGCAGGCAGGCACAGGGGGGGCTTCTCGGGACGGCCACCACCTGGGCTAGGCAGAGGGTCGCCTGGGGGTCACTCCTGCATTGAAGGTCGGTTCCTTCAGTTCCTGGGGGCTGCGGGTGCAGTGTTGGTTCCAGGTGTTGGGTCTCTTGTTACAGGCAGTCGCGGTCAGGGGGAGCCTCTGGATTCTCTCTGCAGGCGTCGCAGTGGGGGCTAAGGGGGGTCGTCTCTGGTTACTCACGGGCTCGCAGTCGCTGAGGAGTTCTCTCTGAGGTGTTTGTTCTCTGGATCTCGAGCTGGGGGCGTCGGGTGCAGAGTGTGAAGTCTCACGCTTCCAGCAGGAAACGTGCAGTCTTTGAAAGTTGCTTCTTTGTTTCAAAGAAGTAGCTGGTGTTGAACAGGGCCGCTGTTCTCAGGAATTTCTTGGTCCTTTAGTCCAGATCAGTCCTCTGAGGCTTGAGAGGTCGTTGGTCCCTGTCGGATGCGTCGCTGGAGCAGGTTTTCGAAGCTGGAGACAGGCCGGTAGGGCTGGGGCCAAAGCAGTTGTCGTCTTCCTCCTTCTCTGCAGGCTTGTAGGTCAGCAGTCCTTCTTTCTTCAGGTTGCAGGAATCTGATTTCCTGGGATCTGGGGAGCCCCTAAATACTGAATTTAGGGGAGTGTTTAGGTCTGGGAGGGCAGTAGCCAATGGCTACTGTCCTTGAGGGTAGCTACACCCTCTTTGTGCCTCCTCCCTGTGGGGGGGGCACATCCCTAATCCTATTGGGGGAATCCTCCAAACTCAAGATGGAGGATTTCTCAAGGTAGGGGTCACCTCAGCTCAGGACACCTTAGGGGCTGTCCTTACTGGTGGGTGACTCCTCCTTGTTTTTCTCATTATCACCTCCAGCCTTGCCGCCAACAGTGGGGGCAGTGGCCGTAGGGGAGGGCATCTCCACTAGCTGGGATGCCCTGGGGCGCTGTAACAAAAGGGGTGAGCCTTTGTGGCTTACCATCAGGTGTTACAGTTCCTGCAGGGGGAGGTGAGAAGCACCTCCACACAGTACAGACTTTGTTCCTGGCCACAGAGTGAAAAAGGCACTCTCCCCATGTGGTCAGCAACATGTCTGGTGTGTGGCAGACTGGCAGAAACTGGTCAGCCTACACTAGAAGTCGGATTGGTATTCAGAGGGCATCTCTAAGATGCCCTCTGGGTGTATGTTACAATAAATTGCACACTGGGATCAGTGTGCATTTATTGTGCTGAGAAGGTGGATACCAAACTTCCCAGTTTTCATTGTAGCCATTATGGAACTGTGGAGTTCGTGTTTGCCAGACTCCCAGACCATATACTCTTATGGCTACCCTGCACTTACAATGTCTAAGGTTTTGCTTAGACACTGTAGGGGCATAGTGCTCATGCACGTATGCCCTCACCTGTGGTATAGTGCACCCTGCCTTAGGGTTGTATGGCCTGCTAGAGGGGTGACTTACCTATGTCACAGGCAGTGTGAGGTTGGCATGCCACTCTGAGGGGAGTGCCATGTCGACATAGTCTTTTTCTCCCCACCAGCACACACAAGCTGTAAAGCATTGTACATGTGCTGAGTGAGGGGTCCCCAGGGTGGCATAAGACATGCTGCAGCCCTTAGAGACCTTCCCTGGTATCAGGGCCCTTGGTACCAGGGGTACCAGTTACAAGGGACTTACCTGAGTGCCAGGGTTGTGCCAATTGTGGAGACAAAGGTACAGTTTAGGGAAAGAACACTGGTGCTGGGGCCTGGTTAGCAGGGTCCCAGCACACTTTCAAATCATAACTTAGCATCAGCAAAGGCAAAAAGTTAGGGGGTAACCATGCCAAGGAGGCATTTCCTTACACAACCCCCCCAAACGAAAGAGGATGAGACTAACCTTTCCCAAGAGAGTCTTCATTTTCTAAGTGGAAGAACCTGGAAAGGCCATCTGCATTGGCATGGACAGTCCCAGGTCTGTGTTCCACTATACAGTCCATTCCCTGTAGGGATATGGACCACCTCAACAGTTTAGGGTTTTCTCCTTTCATTTGCATTAGCCATCTGAGAGGTCTGTGGTCAGTTTGAACTATGAATTGAGTACCAAAAAGGTATGGTCTCAACTTCTTCAGGGACCAGACCACAGCAAAGGCCTCCCTCTCAATGGCACTCCAACGCTGCTCCCTGGGGAGTAACCTCCTGCTAATGAAAGCAAGAGGCTGGTCAAGACCATCATCATTTGTTTCGGACAGGACTGCTACTTTCCCATGTTCAGAGACATCTATCTGCACAATGAACTGCTTAGAGTAATCTGGAGCTTTCAAAACTGGTGCTGTGCACATATGCCCTCACCTGTGGTATAGTGCACCCTGCCTTAGGGTTGTAAGGCCTGCTAGAGGGGTGACTTAATTATGCCACAGGCAGTGTGAGGTTGGCATGGCACTCTGAGGGGAGTGCCATGTCGACTTAGCCTTTTTCTCCCCACCAGCACACACAAGCTGTAAAGCAGTGTGCATGTGCTGAGTGAGGGGTCCCCAGGGTGGCATAAGACATGCTGCAGCCCTTAGAGACCTTATCTGGCATCAGGGCCCTTGGTGCCAGGGGTACCAGTTACAAGGGACTTACCTCAGTGCCAGGGTTGTGCCAATTGTGGAGACAAAGGTACAGTTTAGGGAAAGAACACTGGTTCTGGGGCCTGGTTAGCAGGGTCCCAGCACACTTTCAAATCATAACTTAGCATCAGCAAAAGCAAAAAGTTAGGAGGTAACCATGCCAAGGAGGCATTTCCTTACAATAGTCAACAAAGAAAAATATTTTCTGTCTCCAACCCAACAAATAGAATTCTTGGGTTTCTGCCACTCTTCATCTCCCATTGGCAAAGGTAAAATCCATAAAATCAGAAATTCTTCAGATTCTAAGCATTTCTTTCATTTCTCTCAGATCTGTTACTCTATTAGTAGGTCTCCTCTCCTCCTCTATCCAAGCCATCTTTCCAGGTCCTCTGAATTATCGTGCTCTGCAGAGATTAAAAATCCAACATTTAAGAAAGGGGCTCGCAAATTCAGGCTCTATTTCCCTAGATCAAGACACTTGCGTAGAACTTCAAGCCGCATGGGTTGGGGGGGCCTGCTGTGGTCCAATATCAACTGGAGGTACATGGTCACTAGAGGAGTCCAGGTTGCATATCAATTGTTTAGAGATGCTTGCCAGCTCCTTTACAATCAGAAGCCTTGCAAAGAAAAGAGTTTGTTGTGCTATCCTCCTCAGGATGTACAACATTTCAACAATAGGGTATATAAACCATTTAGGGGGAACAAAATCCAAACCTTTAGCGGAGCTAGCCAAAGCCTTCTGGGAATATTGCCTTTTAAACAAAAGTCTGGTTCATGCGGAGTATCTTCCAGGCGATCTCAATACTGTAGCCGAATGGCACTCACGACTTTTTTGGGATTTAAGTGACTGGAAACTCCATCCCTAGATTTTCCAGTCAATTCAGGTCAAATGGGTCCGTTGATAATGGATCTTTTCGCCTCTTGTCTCAACTCACAACTTCCTCAGTTTTACAGCTGGCACCCAGATCCATTAGTATTAGCCTCAGATGCCTTTTAACAGGATTAGTCTCTTCCCCTAAATTATGCCTTTCCTCATGATTAGCAGATTACTCGCGCAGGTCAGTTGTCGACAGACAACACTAGTGCTCCTAGCTCTGTTTTGGCAGTCCCGGTATAGTTCTCAATCCTTTTTGAGTTGTCCATAGACTTTCCCTTTTTCCTCCCTTCCTTTCCCCATCTCCTTTTGGACCCCCTGAATCATCCTCACAACCTAGTTTTGGACGATCTTCTTGCTCTTTGTGTTTGGAAGATTTCCGTAATAATCAATCTTTCCCTCTCATTTCATTAGAAGCTTCAGAATATATCAAACAGTCCTGGGCTCCAGGAACTACAAATGCCTACAACTCAGCTTGGTGTTTATGGCACAGCTGGTGTCTGGGGAATGATATCAATCCCCTCTCAGTGGATGTAATCTTTGTTATCAACTTCCTTGCAGCAGAAGCTAGCAAAGGAAAATCTTTTCGCACTATAAACCTCTATAAGTCAGTAATCTTTTTCGAATCATTCTTATATCAATGGAAAATGAGTGGGAGAAGATCCTCTCGTTTGCCGACTTTTGAAGGGAGTGACATTTTCTAATCCCCCTCTCCCCAAATACAGTCAATTATGGGATGTCAATATTGTTTTGAATTTGTTTTTGTCATAGCCTGATAATTCTCTTCTTTCACTAAAAATACTTTCTGCAAAACTAACAATGTTGTTATGTTTCATTTCGATTAAAAGGCTGTCTTATTAACTTCTCGAGCAAGAAAACAGGGCTGTTCGCAGTCAAGTGATGTCATTATACTGTGCATACTTTGCTGATTGGCTACCCCTGAAGGACTACGTTTCTCTTCCCATTGGCTTGTAACTTTCGCCATCAGGGATTTGTAGTTTATTCATTGTTATTGACTGCTGCTAATGAATTAAAGCAAGAAAAGAAAAGCATAAAACTTGCCTCCATGTCTTTAATAAAATTAAGTCTTTCCTTCATAAATTACTAGGAAAAACTACATTGTATTTGGTTCATTCTAAAATGTGTTAATAGAAAACAATGTCTAGGGTCAGTGACCAGGAATACATATGGCTCGGCATGGGCTACCAAAGCTTTGGAAAGTTCTAGGTCTTCCCTATTGCCTGGTGCCACAAAATGAAAGATTCATTAGCCCACACCAAGTCAGATTTGGTGATTTTCTCGAGCTTTACAAATAACTCCTGCGACCTAGTTGGGTAAACATGCTGTCTAGACATTTTAACCAAGGAATAAGCTCTGCTTTGTCTAAGGAAAGACAGTCCAGCAATATGGCTTGATTCACTTTTGTCTCACTATTTAAACAAATAGAAAGCCATCGTAAAAGTGGACACAAGGCCAAGATGTCAGAAAAAAATAAAGACCCAGTTCTTGGTGGGCGATATACATGGGTGGCTGTGGGATATTCAATATTCAGATTACACATTTATTTTCCACAACCTGCAATGAAGAGGAGTCCGTGTACCTCCAGATGTCGCTACCGAGGGACACTTCGGAAACACTCTTCACCTGATCGATAGCCAATAAAGCCGTCACAGATTTTTCCCTAATCTAGAAGCAACATCAAAGATACAACCGTTAATATGTCAAAATAATTTTTTTTCGCTTTTAAAAGATGGGACCAGGTTCCATCTGAATCAGATAAGACACCACGGTAGGTGAAAGGATTTACTCTAGTTAAGTCCTGGACCTGGTAGACTGAGGACAAACTATCATTACATGGGGCTAACTGTAGTTTGTTTCTCAAATTCAAATGTATTGGTTATTGTGTCAGCATTCTGCCATGCAATAATAAAAATAATACTAATAATAATCATAAATCAATAAATACAGAAAATCATATAAATCAGTAACTTATTAGTCTGCAGAAACCTGCTACACTCATAACATCAATAACTGCAGGTTTACGTCCCCGTAAAGTGCGAGTGTGTGTACAGTAATGTATGGAAACAAAAAGCTTAAGCACCATGTCATCCACCTCATCCTTCTGCTTAGCAATAGCTTGTTGGTATGGTTCCAGGTTACATAAGGAACCCATAAACCAACGGCCTCCTACCAATCATGTTGGTTAGTAGTTGATGCACTACTGGGCACTACTGATCATGTCCTGAGATCTATTCTGAGTTTGTGTACAGCTTTTATAAAAAGTTGTTGAGCGGCAAGGTGTCCATAATTGTATACATTCCGAAAAGAGCTCAGTCGGATTTATTGGTAAGGTCCAGGCTATTCATAAATGGCACAAAAGAATTCAGAAGGTTTTAACGCCCCAACAAAGTCACTAGAAGCAGAACCGTGTGGTTCGTATACAGTAACACAAGGAGTGGGTGGTTGTCTACTTTTTGGGATCTGTAAGCCTTTAATAAGCAAGGATCTTTCCAGCTCAAATTTGTAAAGAGCGAACACAAATGGGGCCAGAATACATACTTGGTGCACTCCCTCCCAATCCAGAAGCCTTCCAGTGGCCCTTCACTGCTATAATGACCTGATGCAGACATATTGGTGTGCAGATCTCGCACAAAAGAATACACTCAGAGGAACAAAAAGGAGTCTCCACAGTTTATCTCTTGTAACCCTGTCAAATGCGAAGGAGAGGACAATAAAGGCCAATTGGATTGAGTCTGCTTTGACAGTAGTATACTGATGAACAATGAGAAACAGGACAATGATCAGCTGTGCTCTTTCCCGGTCTAAACCTGCAATGCAGATCTGAGAGGATATCTATCTATCTATCTATCTATCTATCTATCTATCTATCTATCTATCTATCTATCTATCTATCTATCTATCTATTTCCAACCTCCACAGTTCGATGCACAGCTAATTGCTCTACATATTATATCATTGATGAGATCTTGTATGTCAGTTCTGATTTTAGTACTGCAAGATTTGCAATAAAATTATTGATAAGAAAGCTGTGCATGGCACGGGCGCAAATTATAGTTACCTTAGGGGGTGAGTCATAGTTACTTGAAAGAACTCTAACTATGACTGCTGAATTTCTATGATTTTGTATGAGTAAATTCAGAACCTAACTATAACCTCGCTGTAACCTTTGTTTTTTTCAGTGAATATAAATATATATATATATATATATATATATATATATATATATGGAGTGCGGTCAAAGGAAGCAGTGCGCTTCTCAGCTGGTGCCAGCATTGGGTCCGACTGATGTCCCTGTTTCAATATAACACAAAGGGATGCTGCACTCCAGTCTTTATTTGCTGAAGACAATCAGTGTTCCATTTCCCGAAGTGCAGTGTTCCATTGAAAAAGCATTTTTTGACTTGCCTATATCTGACGCCATTTGAAGAATCTTCACAAATTTTTTGAAAAAAGTGTTCCTGAGAATCTGTACATGGGAAATTTCAGGGTGATCCATCAAGTGGGGGCCGAGAAAATGTGTGTGTGGGGGGGGGGGGGGGGGGGGAGTGCATTTCCCATAGGGATTTTGAACATGACTACAGACCGAACCCCGAACGCCTGGACAGAATTACACCAAATTTGGCAGAAAGGTAGCTTTTAGTCTAGAAAGAAGCCTTTTTGTTTGGTGTAAATCCGTTCAGTAGTTTTTGAGATTTATAAGGAAAAGAAATTATAGACGTCTAGAGGTGCGAAGGTTTCCCAAATACTCACAAAATCGTGCTGAGATCTGATTGGCTGCCAACACTTCAACCATGAAGTGTTGGTAGCCTTCATTGATGTTATTTGAGATGTCATCAGTTATGTCACTGACCATTTCATGAGTGATGTAATATGTGAGGTCATATGCAGTGCATTGCAAGGGCGTAACTTATAGTTAGCTCAGGTAACTATAACTGCTGAATTTCACTGGTTTTGTATGAGTGAAATGTGAGCCTAATTATAACGTCCCTGTAACCTTTTTTTTTTTTTCCAGTGGTGGAAAAAATATATATATATCCACTCACCTAACCGTGCACAGTGCAAGGTCTGGCCAATTTTTTTTTACTTTACTTTAAAAAAACATAGAAATCCACTGGAAAAAAACCAAAGGTTACAGGGATGTTATAGTTAGAAAATAGAATAAAAAAAATAAAAATTAACTTATAAAAAAAGTTAGGTTCTGAATTTACTCCCACAAAACCATAGAAATTCAGCAGTTATAGTTGTATTAAGTAACTATAACTCACGCCCTAAGGTAACTATAACTCATGCCCCCCGCCATGCACAGTTTTTTCTTCAATAATTTAACTTCTAATGTTTCATTGATATGTTTACTAACGTTATAAAAGTTTTCATGAGTGCGTGAATATCTGGGGTAATTAGCACTGCATGGCGGGGGTGCAAGTTATAGTTACCTTAGGGTGTGGTGGGGGTTGGCCGCATAGCCTGGCCTGTGGCAATTCTCTGCAGCCAAACCTGTTAACCACTCAACCCCGCACTGCGCACGGCCTTTGGCCATGCGCAGTGGGAGTTGGCTGCAGGGCCTGACTCTCTGGGTGTGAGAGTGGCTGTGAGAGTGTCTGTCTGGGTGTGATAGAGGGTATGAGAAAGGTCTATGTGGGTGTGAGAGTTGATGTGAGTGTCTGGTTGTGCTCCAATAGATGAAAGATGCATCCACCTCCACAAAGTGTTTAAGATTGTTTTTCAATATAGAATCGCTGAGTAAGCACAATTGCTTTGCCTTCACCAAGCCTAGGAGTTAGTATAATTTGTCCTTTCCAGAAGTGTAGCTTCAGCTGGGACCACTGCTACGTTTATATTTGTAAGTGCTTCCTGTTGAAGTTTAATTTCTGTGAAATGAGCATCATGTGCTACCTTGTTGGGTAAATGTCCACTGTTGGGGAGGGGTGCTGCGCGGCCCCCTCCCTGGGCCAATTTCGACCCAGGGGACCCCATGCCCTGGGGACCGGAC
The DNA here is from genome assembly GCF_031143425.1 of Pleurodeles waltl. Taxonomy (NCBI): domain Eukaryota; kingdom Metazoa; phylum Chordata; class Amphibia; order Caudata; family Salamandridae; genus Pleurodeles; species Pleurodeles waltl. The sequence continues at coordinate 486,796,503 of NC_090449.1, forward strand.
ATCTCTCCTGGGTGCAATGGGACTGTGGGGGGAGCCTGAAGGCCCCCATGGTCCCAGCAGGCTCTCCGCCTCCTGTGGGAGCCGGCATTGCTGTCAGGTGTCTGTGAGAGCAATTGTTTTCTCTGTGCCCCTGCCTGCATCTTTGCAGGCAGGGAAACAGGGGAAACCTCCGCTTGCCAGGAGCTGTCAAAGCTTTCATCAAGTCAGAGCAAAAAACTATGGGCCTCATTACGACCCTGGCGGGCGGCGGAGGCCGCCTGCCAGGATGCCGCCCTCCATAATACCGCTCCGCGGTCAGAAGACCGCAGAGGGTATTATGAGTTTTTCCATGGGCTGGCGGGCGGTCTCCAAAAGACCGCCCGCCAGACCAGGGAAAAACTCCCTTCCCACGAGGATGCCGGCTCGTAATCGAGCCGGCGGAGTGGGAAGGTGCGACGGGTGCTACTGCACCCGTCGCGTATTTCACTGTCTGCTACGCAGACAGTGAAATACTAGCGGGGCCCTCTTACGGGGGCCCCTGCAGTGCCCATGCCATTGGCATGGGCACTGCAGGGGCCCCCAGGGGCCCCACAACAATCCTTACCGCCATCCTGTTCCTGGCGGGCGAGCCGCCAGGAACAGGATGGCGTTAAGGATTGTCAGAATCCCCTCGGCGGCGCAGCGAGCTGCGCCGCCTTGGAGGATTCTTAGGGGCAGTGGAAAACCGGCGGGAGACCACCGGTTTTCCCTTTCTGACCGCGGCCAAAGCGCCGCGGTCAGAATGCCCAAGGGAGCACCGCCGGCCTGTCGGCGGTGCTCCCGCCCCCGTTGGCCCTGGCGGTTCTCTACCGCCAGGGTCATAATGAGGCCCAATGTCTCGGGGGTGGGCACCCAAGGACATAGCAGGATCCGGCCCTGTTGGGTGGTGGTCCCCCAGGCCATTATTGGCTCCTCAACGTTAGAACTTGCCCTGGGGTGGTGGTGGTCCCTGGGGCACTGACTCCATTCATTCCAGCTGTGGGAATGTGGTGGTCCGCAGGGCTGTGGAGGGGCATGCGGCCCCCTGCATTTCAGTCAACATTTGCCCAATGGAGGTGGCAGTCCCCAGGACTGTAGGGGGCCATGTGCCCCCCCCTTGTTAATTTATTCTTTAGTCCCGTGGAGGTGGCTTTCCCCCAAGGCTCTGGAGTCGGCAAAACGGCCCTCCCCCACATCAAATTATAGTTTTGTCGTGGAGAGGTGGTGGTCCCCAGGGCCTGGGGGGCACAAGGCCCCCCACATATTAATCTCTGATCACCTCGAGGAGGTGGTGGCCTCTGGGACAAATACAAGCCGTGGGGGGGGGGGGTCCCATGGCCCCCCTCCTTTTTAATGCCCCCGGACCTGACCCACCCAGAGGCAATAAAAAAAAAAGGTGGGAAAATCTGCAGATCTGCAGTTTTTCCTAACATTTAAAAAAAAATGCTTTTTATCCTTCGCTGGGATCCATAAGGGACCCCTAGACCAAGGCAATGGGCTCAGGGTCATCCTACACTGTCCCTTTTCCTTTTCCTTTTTTTTTCTTTTTTATGGGCGTCGGCTGAAGCCAAGTCCCAATATGGCTTCCCTATTTAAGTGTTGGTAGCCAATCAGATATCAGCACAGGACAAATTGGATGAGTGGAGTATCTGCATGCCCAGATAAACATATTTTTTGCCCTTTAATAGTTCTAAAACTACTGAACACCAGGAAATCACAAAAAGTGTGCTTTCTGAATCAAGCACTAGGGCCCGTATTTATACTTTTTTTAGCGCCGCATTTGCGCCACTTTTTGACGCAAAACGGCGCAAACCTACAAAATACAATGGTATTTTGCAAGTTTGCGCCGTTTTTGCGTCAAAAAATGACGCAAAAGCGGCGCAAAAAAAGTATAAATACGGGCCTAGGTTTCTGCCAATTCCGGTATAATTCCGTCCAGCAGTGTGGGCTGAAGTTGCGTTGAAATATTAGAAAAATCCCAGTGACAGAGAATGGGGAAAAAGTGTTTTGGGACCACCCCTTTTTCTATGCTCCGCTTGGCGCATTACCCCGAAACGTTCAACACAGCAGCTGAGCTGATTAAAGTATACGTTTTGAAGATGTTACAAAGATTCGTCAAGCTGCTCCAAAGTTACTGGCAATACAAAAAACACTATGTCTATGGATAAAATAGTCCTAACTGTAACTCCCAACTGCCAGTAGGGAATATATATATCTATATATATATATATATATATATATATATATATATATAAACACACACACGCACACACACACTGCATATGCCACATGTCTACCATCTGCAGATTATGCAATAGACGGTAGATTTATGTGGCATATGCTGCATAATTTGCCTTTTCATGCTGCATATTTTATGCATGTTAGTCAACCCATTAAATAATTTGGTGCTCGCCTGCCACATAGTTGCATTGACCCTAGTGATAGCACCGGAAATTTAACAAGGAGCACTGCTGTGCATAAATTTGCAGTGGATACTATGTGAATCTGTGCTTCTTGAGATCACAGGGAGATTTGTACCTTCAGGGAAATTAATTTTATTTTGGCAATAGCCCAGCAGGTCCCCCAAAAATAAAGATTTGCATATTCCATAGCAAAAGTATGCTGTGGTACTGGGTATTTGGCAAAGTGAAGTAATACTGTGTCTTTTTAGAGCAAGCGTAGCAATGCGCAAGCGCTGCTTTTTGACCTGTTGTAATCTATTATGTGGGCTTTAACCACACCCATCACTTTCATTTGTTCCTGGGCCTGCCTTTCAAAAATCATTTTATTTAGAAGAGAAATCATGGCAAGTAGTTAGGGTGCTTCCATTCGGAGGGGGGCGTAGCTCACCTTAAACTTCAGTTTCTCAACTAGAGTCACCTACCTTTAGACAATACCAGTTCAAATCACCATGAATATGACAACTTCCTTGCTCAATGTTTCCACAAAAGTCTTTTGTCTACATGCCTTGTTTTTGCGCACAATGAGTTTGCTGAAGTTGTTATTACGTTTATATAGCTCTTACTACGGCAGACAAAGCGTTGAAGTGCTTTGCGTCAAGCTGCTCCAGAAGCCAAGTATAGTGGTTAGTCCAGTTTTCTTACTTATTATGCACTCTAGCAAACTACTGCATGCATGTTGTCAAATTTATTTGCTGCACATTAAAATTAATTTGAGTTTGATGTGATAATTATTGTAAACGTGGGGTGGAGGTATGTCAGTTCGGGCTCACCATTTAGTTTTTTTCCCTTCAGAAGGAGTAAATTCTTTTGTTTGCCTTATAACTTCTTTGTATAGTTCTCCTTTCCGTTTGCCTTTTTTTATTACAAAAACATACATAGAATGAACATAACAGTTGTTTTTTGTATGCAGAAATACGTTTATAACTGGTTCTGTGTGTTTAAGAAAAATACAGTCTTTTGATTTCTTTGGTTTACCTCCTACTTTTAGCTGGTAGGTTTTACGTGCCAACCACTTTAGGCATCCTTTGTCACTAGTATTGCTGAACTAGGTCTGTTCTCCCCATTTTAAAACGTAGGGGCATATTTATACTCCGTTTGCGCCGAATTTGCGTCGTTTTTTTCAACGCAAATTCGGCGCAAAACTAACGCCATATTTATACTTTGGCGTTAGACGCGTCTAGCGCCAAAGTATGGGCAAATAGCGTCATTTTTTAGCGTGAACGCCTTCCTTGCGTTAATGAGATGCAAGGAAGGCATTCCCGTCTAAAAACAGACGCACATAGCGGTGCGTGGTATTTATGCTCCAGGGCAAAAATCACTTCCGCGCGGCAGGCGGCGCAAAAAAATGGCGCAAAGCACGAATAGCGTGAAATTTTAACGCCTGGGTCAGGGCAGGCGTTCAAATGGGGCAAACACACCTGTACTTAATCAGAACACACAGAACAAACAACAGAGCAGCAACAGGGAGACATGGAGGTGCTTTTTCTTCAACGTGCACGTAGACGCAGAGCCCTGCAGCAACAACAGCAGCCACAACAACAACAGCAGGGACCCCAAAGACAGCGCAGAAGGCAGGAGAGGATATTCCGCCCACGAACAACCCTGCATGGCCTCAGGGAACGAGACATCATCCAGAGGTACCGGTTGAACAAATATTGAACAGCAATTGGCCCCCACTTTAGTGACTCCACGCACTATCCCAACCGAAACAAAGCTGCTTGCCGTACTTCACCTGCTGGCAAGTGGCTCCTTTCAGACAACTGGTGCCCTGGTTGGTGGAATCTCACAACCATCTTTCTCCGCATTCCTGCCTAAAGTACTGGATGCCATCATTGGACTGACACCCCGCCACATCTGCTTCCCTAACACAGTGCAGAAGCAGCAGGAAACAAAACAGGGGTTCTACGCCATCAGTGGCTTTCCGCACGTCCTTGGTGCAATCGACTGCACACACGTACGCCTCGTGCCACCTGCTGCGAGTGAACACCTCTACCGCAACAGGAAGCACACACATTCCATCAACGTGCAGGCCATAGTCGATCACCAAGGACTGATCAGCAACATTGTGGCTAAATATCCTGGGAGTGTACATGACGCATTCATCTTCCGTCACTGCACCATCAACCAACACTTCAAGGATGGACGGTATGGCAATGGACTACTTGTTGGTAAGGACAAAAATCTACTTATATACTCACTGCACAGAAACCCTCTAGGATAAACAACCCATACACCACAATAGCAACACCTAGACAGGAACACACTGAGGTACTCACATCACTAGCCATGTGTCACAAGTCACCATTGAACCTCTCACACATTTGAATTTACTCCACAGCTTAGTGTGAAGACATTCATGACTGTGGTTGCCTAAATGTCACCTTGCAAATTGGAAGTCTCACAATAACCTGTACACTAATACAATGCATAACTTTTAAGGGATGGGATGGCCTGGCTATGTTCATATGAACGTTTCTGATACCCTTTCATGTTTCAACTCTGCATGGAACTATCATCACACCCCCAGTGAGGACACACGGACACCTGTGTCACAAGTCACAATGCAAGGGACGGCACACTGTACTTGAGAAACCAATTCATCCTGCTGACAAACAGTTAGACAACAAACACTTGCTCAGCCAAGGAAAAAAAACAATGCCAAAGTTTCCACCAACAACCATAGGTTGTCACATTAGTACACAAAATAGTCACAGACAACACAACACAACTACTGCCATCAAAGATACGTACAACAGTGCCTCCTACATCTAATTGATACCATTCTGTGTTTCTCTTTCAGCTGATCAGGGGTATGGCATCCAGCCTTGGCTAATGACACCATATGGGAACCCAAATACTGCTGCTGAGCGGGCATACAATGACGCCCACAAGAGGACCCGCAGCATTGTGGAGAGGACCTTTGGGATCCTAAAGTCAAGGTTCCGCTGCCTTGACATCACTGGCGGAAGCCTACTATACTCCCCAGAGATGCTATGCAAAATCATACTCACTTGTGCCATATTACACAATATTTGTGTACAAAGGAACATTCCCCTCCTTGAACCGGATCCAGACATGCCTGAGGATGATGATGAGGAGGATGCTGGCCTGCAACAGGAGGGGGAACAACCTAACACCGCAGCAGGAGTGCGTAGGCGCCAACAGCTTGTGAACAATTTTTTTACTTAACTTATTATAATCACTTGTATTCCACACTTGTAAATAAACACAGATCACAAACACCACATCATGCTTTGGCCTATTCATTTCTGACCACCTTTAGTTTGAAATAGCTGAAGATGAATGTCGTCTCATTGATCAAGAATGCCATTAAAATTCATCACACCAAAAATAAACATCACAACTGTATGCACAGAGGGTAGGATGTGACATGTTACATTACCATACACAGAGCCCAACAAGAGTACAAATGTGACAATTACACATGCCGGATCCAAACAACTGAAACAGTCTCTCATCCAGCCCAAAATTGGAGATCATTTGAAAGTCACATCACACGTGTTCAGAGACAGGGTGGGACCATCCATGTGTACGTGAACATGTCATCAATGGCTTCTCTCAAGTGTATGATGTGAGCAATACACAATTGCAACAACATCAGCTGCCACTAACTCAGGAGGAGACCTTGAAGTTACAGTGACAACATACACACAGACAGGTCATACTGGATCCACATTCCCACACACATGTACACAGATGTCATACAACCAACCTAATATTTGAAAGTAGACCATCACAGTTGTGTCCCAGTTTGAACCTAGCAGGAAGATTGTAACATGACACTAAACCAGTTTATGCAGAAAGGGACACAGACAAGCAAAACAATCTTCGCATTATCACATCGTGAACGCTGAGAGTCTTGCAAACTTAGGGGGTCATTCTGACCCTGGCGGTAATTACCGCCAATGCGGAGGTCGGCGGTAGCACCGCCAACAGGCTGGCGGTGCACCGATGGGCATTCTGACCGCGGCGGTTCAGCCGCGGCCAGAAACGGGAAGTCGGCGGTGTACCGCCGACTTCCCGCTGCCCTTGAGAATCCGCCATGGCGGCGGAGCGCGCTCCGCCGCCATGGGGATTCTGACACCCCGTACCGCCATCCTGTTCCTGGCGGGTCTCCTGCCAGGAACAGGATGGCGGTAGGGGGTGCCGCGGGGCCTCTGCAGTGCCCATGCCAATGACATGGGCACTGCAGGGGCCCCCGTAAGAGGGCCCCACAAAGAATTTCAGTGTCTGCTTTGCAGACACTGAAATTCGCGACGGGTGCAACTGCACCCGTCGCACCTTCCCACTCCGCTGGCTCCATTCTGAGCTGGCGTCCTCGTGGGAAGGGTGTTTCCCGCTGGGCTGGCGGGCGGACTTTTGGCGGTCGCCCGCCAGCCCAGTGGGAAAGCCAGAATGACCGCCGCGGTCTTTCGGCGGGAACCGCTTGGCGGGCGGCGACCGCCGACCGCCGCGGTCAGAATGACCCCCTTAGTCATATGAAAATGGTATGCAACTTAGCTCCAAATCATCATTACTGCAAACGTCAAATGGGCTAATGAGATGAATGAATGGTCAACAGTCATTCATACCATATGGCCTTACATTCGCCCGCTGCTGCAGGTTTGACAGGATATGATAAAAATACTCCATGGATACAGTAGCTATTCTGGATGGTCAAATCCTAGGGTGCTGGGGGCCTAACTCCACCTCTACCACCCCCAAAACATACAAGAATCATGTACTTGTGAACTAAACACATGCATAAGGCACATGTGTGGCCTCCATGTCACAAGTCTTACACAAATATGAAACACAAAATCATAATGGGACATGGTCAGCCCCATAAAAACTGAAAGTGACTCTCCCACTCCCTGTTAGGACTACAGATAAAAGCATCCCCATCATAAAGGTGGGGACATTTTGGAGACGGAATACATAATGGTATCAAAAACATCATTTCAAAATAGCCATCAGCAATTACACCAAATATGTTGTCAAATATGGTCAATACATTAGTTAACGTATCCCAAACATCACAGTGTGAAGGCCGTCTATACATAAAAGTACGGACATTTGTCATATACAAACACAAATGTGTCTCACATCGCACCGTTTTACCATGACAAATCACCTTTCCAAAGCTAAACACATGAAGACTTTTGGATAAATTTGCTCCATATTCTACGCATACAGCATGGCCGTCATAATTTGTTCACGTACATGAGTGCACACAATGCAGAGTCAGATACAAATGTATCCAAAAGTGTCTTGATATTTCACCTTCAAATTATTATTTACATCCACAATATTTTTGACTCTGCATCGTGTGCACTACTGTACGTGTAAAAAAAAACACGCCCATGATGTATGCTTCGTGAAATTGATGCTACATGCACAATATATTGGTCATTTCATGTACAGTATTAATTATTAATATTCATATCATATTTTTTCACTCAGCATCATGTGCACCACTGTACGTGTAAAAAAAATGACGCCCATGATGTATGCGTGCTAAAAATGATGCTACATGGACAATATGTTGGTCGTTTCATGTACAGTATTAATTATTAATATTCATATCATATTTTTTCACTCCGCATCATGTGCACCACTGTACGTGTAAAAAAAACGACGCCCATGATGTATGCGTGGTGAAATTGACGCTACATGCACAATATATTGGTCATTTCATGTACAATTTGAAATATTAATATTCATATCATTTTTTTTCACTCCGCATCCTGTGCACTACTGTACGTGTAAAAAAAATGACGCCCATGATGTATGCGTAGTAAAAATGACGCTACATGGACAATATGTTGGTCATCTCATGTACAATTAGAAATAGTGATATTCATATCATATTTTTACACTCCGCATCATGTGCACTGTAATGCGTAAAAAAAATATGACGCACATCTGTGTATGCGTGAAAATATGACGCATTACGCGAAAAGAAAAACAGCGGCCATTTTATGCAGGAAGTGATGTAATAGGATATCCTGTTTACCAAATCTGTACTGGGAGTTGACTTTCACTTTCACTTTGCAGTCTCAGAGTTATCTAGACTGTGTGGTTGTGTGAAAGGTGTTGTCCTGTGTTTTACTGCTTTAGTGTCCTGTGTGCCTTGTATTTTGTCTTTGTGTCAATCTTTTATTGTTGTCTAACATTGTCTCAGGCTGTTTAGTGTTATTTTGTCTATACCTGTGATAGTTTGTATTGTCTGTGGGAGTCTGTTGTGGGTAGCATAGTTTGGGGGGTTAGTTGGGCTATTTTTCTCCTTCTTCTTTTTCTTTCACACCTCTACCTTTCCCCATTTCCCACTTTTTCTTTCATTTTTCGTTTGTACTTTTTTACACCTCTCATCATGTCAGGTAGGCCTCGCCTGTCCAGGATGGGTGAGGACGAATTGGGGGGCTTCATATGGCTCGTAAGCCATTTCCTCCCACTGATGCTGGAGGCTGGGGGCCGTGTGATACAGGGGTATCACACGGAGGCGAGGAAAATCCGTTGGGAGAAGGTGCGCCATCACCTGGTCCGGGTCTACGGGAGTCTGAGGAATATCCATCAACTCAAGCACCGCTGGGCAGATCTGATCAGCAGGGAACAGGACCTGCTGGACCACCTGGGACTCCGGATTGGCGGCTATGTTGGTGAGTACTAATCAATTACATGGGAATAATAGGAATGTGTGCGTGAACATGTGATGATTGGTAGCCAATCTACAAAATAAGTAGCTGACTGCGTGTTATGCTAGGGAAACCTAGGCCCATGGGTATACACATAAATCCCCATTTTTGCTACACATGTACACCCAATAACAGCAGTAAAATGCAACATCTATTTGTATTTTGCTAAGTAGCCCCCTCTCTGCGTCACAAAATGATGCAAATGCTGCGCTACAAAGGTATACATATGTGTCCAAATGTGTATTTGTTGCAGGATGTGTATGAAGACCTATGCTACCAGGCCGATGCCTCATTTTTGCAACACATACCAGATGGCTGTAGCTGCATGGAATGTACTGTTGCATTTGTGTCTGAAAAGCAACACGTGAACTGCTCTATTTGTACTCTACTGGTCATAATGGCCAGTGAGTACGTCATGTAGAAACAACATACCTACATATGTAGACGCCATAGCTAGACCGAAAATTGCAAACACATGATGATGCTACACATGTGTGTTGCTTTCACGTCACATGAAGTTAGTCATGTTGTCCACACATATGTCACATGTGTGTCTGGTTGCTGTGTGTTGAACCTGTCCACATAGCCTGTTTGATTGTGAGTGGTCATGCAGTTCTCATGGAACCAGTTGTGGAATGTTTCTCTCTGGGATGCACATGCTGAGATGTATGGATCACATGATTGTTGGGGCCTACTAATGGAGGATTAACTTGGACGACACATGACTGTCCTGGCCACTGCATGAGTGTAGTAGGGTGTGTCACTGTAGCAGGAGACTCTTCCAATGATAATCTAGAATACAAAGTCAGCCAGGCAGGATGAGCATGTGTGAAAGTGTATCATTACCATGTAATATTCACACACTGTCATTGTAACAGAAATTATTTGTCTGTTCACCCAGTCTGAGTATAATCTTCCTTTCATGCATAACAGGTGGACCAGCCCCGTACACCGTTGGTGAGGTGGCCCATTTTGACGACCCCGATACCTACAGTGAGTGTTGCCTAAGTGCTATTTACATTGTTTGGAAATGAAGCATGATGGATTACTGTGTGTTCAGGATAATTCATGATTTGATGTGCTGGCCGTTCATTGGCTTTGTTGTTTTGGTGTGATATCAAATTGGAATAATGTTTCTGTAAAGCAATACCTAGTCATCTCTCAGATTGAGGGGCAGTAGGTCATTCAATTAGTGCGACAATTGGGAATGGCATGACTCATTTTGAATACACTGGTCAATGTTAGACTTGGTCAGGAACTTGCCATTAACTGAGTCAGCATATCAGACTGACAGTCTCCCAGATAGCTTAGGCACATGGCTTCGATGACAAGTGCTTCTTCCTACTTGAGGATGGACTGTGTACACTGTAGGTCGGATCTTCCGGGGGCATGTACTTCCACAAGGTGACCTCGAAGTGTGTGTGACTTGAGTGCAATGGCCTAGGTGTTCTGTTGAATCATGTGAATGGGTGTTCTACCTCCTCTGTGTGTGTTGTAAAACATGCCTCACTAATAGTATGTTATGTTGGGCTAAGTCATATCATTTTGACATGTGTGGACCTGGGATGTGACAAGGTTGGGCTGACTCCAACGTGTTGCTAGCCCTTCATAGGTGTTGTGTGTGAAGGCACATGCTTGTTGAACTTTCTGTACACTCCTGGTTGTGCATTGATCATGGGATTGTTGTTTGTTCTTCCCACACCACCCACAAAGACTGGGATGTTACTGTGAAACAGGGTACCTAGGACTGTAGCAACCGGTATGTTACACGTACTTAACACCTTTTGTGACTTGAGTTTGTACCTAGGTCCAGATGTAGCAAAATGTCTACACATTGCAAATAGCATAATTTGATGTTAGTGAGTTGCAAACGTCTGTTTCCTAATCCGAAATGTTTTTGGTGGTCATGTACATATTCGCAAAATGCTTTTCTAAATGAAAAAAATAAAGGAGTTTACCAGCCCTACTTGCAAATCACAGTGGTAGGCAATCCCATTTGCTAACGAGTACGTGGTTGCAAAGTGAGTAGCTGTTATCATCCACTTGAAGTGGATGCTAACCAACTTGCTGACTGGAAGGGGTCCTCATTGTGAACCTTCACCTTTGTGAGTGGACCAAAATACTCCTGCACAAAACAGCCAGTGGTCTAGGGGAGCAATAATTATTGTGTAAATTACGAAAAATCAATTGTTGTGAATTTAAACAAATCGCAGCTCATTTTCCTTTCAGATAAAGGGCATACACTTGGTGAAAAATAACTTGCTTCATTTAAAAGCAGTCACGTCTATGGAGTTCTGCTGTTCCCAGCAGGCCTCCATCCCCGTGAGTGCCCATAGTTGCTAAGGTGGTGCAAGTTGGAACCCACATCATTGATGTTCATGAGGTGGGATTTAGGGACCCCATAGTGACTCGCAGACGGTGTCAGAGACACCGTTCAGCTTTGCAATTTGCTAGTTGATTTCCCATCAATTCCTACATCTGGCCCATAGTGTCGACATATGATTCATGGCCAGGGGTTCAATCTTAGCACACAACTATTTCGAAATGCCATTGAGTGAGGAGTGTGATTCTTATCACATAGAATGACATATGTAGTGAAGTCAGTATGCGGACGAGCTGGTGCGATAATGTATAATGCCTTAGGTATGAATTGTATGAGTAGTTTAGGGTGATGTCATCCATCATGTAGAGACATGGATATGCTATATGTGATATGCCCTTCAGTATGCATGATTCACATGTACTTCCTCTGAGCCTTCCCGTGAACTATGTTGTAACAATTGCTGCAACCAATACATTGCTAGTAATGGACAAATTACCCATTGTGGTATTCAACCCACTGTAAATTCTATGCTCAATATTTGCCTTTTCTCTTCACAGCTGCAAACCTGAGTGCCGCAGCTCGCAACCAGTTTGAGCGCCGGGCAATGAGGTACAGCCACATCCTGCAGGTGCAGTGTGGGTATCGGAGGATGGCCCGCAGATACAATTCGGAACGGGCCTCCGGGGCGTGGTATGCCACACCACAGGCTCCCCCAACGGTGCCCCCAACAACCCCCGCCACTACATCCACCAGGTCTGGCCAAGTGGACCCAGCAACGGACCAGGCATCCTCATCCAGACCTGGACCCAGCCGTGTGGTGGGAGCAGGGCAGTCCCGTGCCCACACCACTCCACCAACACAATCCACCTCCACCGGCACCCAGACCTGCACTGACCCTCCGATCAACCCAGCGGACTTCCACGCATTGTCAAGGAAATTGGACAGGTTGATTGCAAAAGTTGACACCCTGACGGAGGACATGGCTGAGGTGAAGAGGAAGGTGCGCTCCATCCGGCGAACACTACGGAGGCCAAATCAGTAGACATTTTGCCCTCCAGAACTTTTACCCCTCCCCTCTCACCTCTTTCCTATTTCATACTGTTAGTTGGGTTTGGGGGGTTAGTTATAGGATAAGTGTAGGAAATTAGCTTAGTTAGTGTTAGGTAAGAGGGTGGGGGGTCCTTTGTTCTTTATATCTTATCTTTTTGTGTCGGGCAATGTTGGGATTCCTGTTTAAAAAAAAATAAAAATAAATAATAATAAAAAATATATATGTTTGTTTAGGATAGTGTAGTATGTGTGTAGGTTAGTAAGTGTTGTCCTGCATGTGTCTTGTCTCATAATGGTGGGTGGGGGGTTGATGTTTAGATCGTTTCGTTACATGTGTAGAGTAAGTTTAGCTTAGGTTAGTTAGGGACAGTTGTGGGTTAGTAGTAGTCAGGTTAGATTAGTGTAGGTTTATCTTTCCCTTAGTTGCCTCTTTTATTACTTATTGGAAATAAAAATTTGGTTAACCCTTTACCTGATGCGTTAGGTGCTACCTTTTCATGGCCTTGACATCAGTGTAGCAGAAAGTTTTAGTATGACATTTGTGTCCTATGCTCGCTATCCCCAGGCTATTGAGGTTTAACATGCCAGCTACCCGTGTGCTAACTTGGTAAGTATCCACCATGTGGGAGAGCCACCATTGGTAGTGTGCATAGATCATCAAGATTTGGGGTTGGTATGTATCCTACTTCACAAAGAGTGCTTCCAGAGTTGATTTTGTAGGTAAATAGATAGGTCGGACAGCATTGTGAAGTTCAGGGAGAGCTTTGTAGATGAGTATTTGTTCACACTCTTGTCTTGTTGCTGTCATTGCTGACCTACATCATGTGTGTACTGCTTGAGCATGACTTTCCTTCATGGTAGTATACGCTGTAAGGGTGATTGATGCAGTGTAATTTGGTTATCATTCCTTTCATTTTACAGCATAATTTCTTGTTTTAGTATTGCAAGGTGCCTACATTTCTCAGCCACCATTAGTTGTCTAGAATAGCTATGGATGGGGCCTCATTCTGTCCAACACAGCATGATTGTGTGTGCTTAGTCCCTACATCAGTTATTTTCCTCAGTCTAGTAAAGCTATGATGCAATCCTGGCCCCTGCACAGATGTTTCAGTATACATGAAATCAGGACAGTAGTATAGAGAATCGACATGGTTGCCACACAGCCACTTTGGAGTTATGTACTGCACAGTTGAAGTGTGAAATGACACAGAGACACAATAGGTGTGCAAGTGATATTTATTTTTAGGTGGAGTAGTGCAAAAAGTCCATTAACAATGTTAGGTGAGTCCGTTCTGGTGCATTCTTAAATGGTGATCCTATTTACAGGGTGTGGATGATGCTCCTGACATGCTGGGGTGATGTCACAGACGGTGCAGAGGAACAGGAATTGCCAAATGGTAGGAGAGAAACATTTACAGCCAATGTGGACAAGTTAAACAGTGGATTGCCGAACAGTCATTGAGGGTAGTTGGAGTGAGGCTGGCATGTGTCAAAACGTAGGACCTTGGTCAGAGTAGGGCATGGTGCAGGGACTAGGGCTTCCGGGTACTCTTGCGAGTGAATGTTATCTGTTCCATGTCTTCTTCTTCTGATGTGTGTGTTGCCTGGTGTGTCCTTGTTGTTGTTGGTTGTGAAGGGGCAACACACACCTCAGTGTCAGAAGACATGGAGGCAGACATCACGGGGGCTGATCCCTGTCCAGTTATGAAGGGCAGTACTGCAGCAAGGAGGGCGTGCTGGTTTTTCAGAATGGCAGCCACATCCCGATGGTAGGCAGCCAGGTCGGCCCGAGGGGTTCGATGTTGCATTCGTGCACACGCTGACTGGCTTGCTGTTGGAGTTGTTTGGTCAACTGGATGACAGCTGTGCAGATTGCCTTCTGTGTTACTAAAAGTTCCTCCAACAGCGATGTTCTGGCTTGCATTGCAGCTGCCTGATCAGCAGTTGACAGCATGCACGAATGCACCCCCTCAAGGCTGGCTGCCATAGTTTGCATCCCCACCCGCACCTCCTTGGCCAGCTCCCGCTGGACCCCAACGACTGTTCTTTCGAAGCTGGTGCCAGTGTCGTCAGAGTCCTCAGCTGTGTTGGAGCTGGCAGGTCTTACAATTGGGGTGGCGGGTGGTTCTACTGTGGTGGCTGCTTCTTCTTGGCTCCTCCTTGTTACTGAAGGGGGGGTTTGGAGGCTTTCGAGGACCATGTCAATGGTCTCTTGTGTGAGGTTGATGGTCTCGTCATCCATGTCATCAGGGAACTCATGGACAGGCATATCGGCAGGAGATCCGTGTTCCTCTGCAAAGAAACAGGGTACAATTAGTGTGTCTGTGTTGAGATCATTTTGCACTAAGATACAAGCCTTTGGATGCCTTAACTTTGTACTCTGATTTTGTCTTGGTATCTGCTGTCCGTCATAGGGCATTGTTGTAGGCCTATGGCCCACCTGTGTGTCACATGTATGATATGGAGCTATCAGACATGCCTGCCAGGTCATCTCTAGGTGTTGATTTGTAATTATTTCGGAATATGCATTTTTTTGTCCTACTCCTCCCTCGGTGTTTCACTATTGTTATGGAGGGACATTTGTTTGGGTGGGCTCTCATTATCCTACATGTGATTCTTGGCTTTCTAGGCAGCAGGATAGCTAATGGTGTGGGGGACTAAGTTTGACCCACTTGTAAATAACTCTGTCACCCAGATATTCTATTTAGCTCAGACAGACTAGCAGTGCCTCTGGTCTCCCACAACAGAGGAATGTTTAGAAGTCCAAGCCCATGACATCTTTGGGACTTCTCAGGGAAGTGGTGGTCACTCAGGTCCTACACATTTCTATCTTTTCCGGTATGTTCCCATACACAAATGACACAGACAGTATTTGTTTGATATGAAGTTTCATTGTACAACTGACTTGTAGGAATTTAGGTGTGAGCCCCAATAACCAAAACAATACACACAGTTAGAACTGAAATAGTCCGCAGGAGAGTAATACATTGGTACACAGCTATCATGGTGCCTAACAGTTTCTACTCTCCCTCTGCTTGTTCTATATATAGCACAGCATGTTAAGTTTGGAGCTTGGCTGTCTGAATCACAGGGGAGACATCATCCCTCATATCAGAGGAATGGGCTGGGATCTGGTTGTGCATCAGCAGCAAGGCAGGCAGCATCTAGATGTGATTTTCTGTTTGTAAACTCCCCCATGCGTGTCTTGGGACGAGGAAGTGAATTTAAAAGACATATGTCATTGTGATGACAAAGTTTCCCTACGCAGGAATGGCAAACCTTAACCCCTACCACATCTATCATCAACGAACCTGACGGTATCCTTGACTGGGGCACAGAGTGAATATGTTCTGGCAAACTCCAGTGCAGAAGTAGGCAAAACAGGGTGATTTGACTAATTGCCAACACCTTAGGACTGACTATTTGCTACATTAACTGATAGGAAGGGCAATGAGATTCATTTAGTGCAAAGTGCTCTGAGGCACTTAGATGTGAGCAAATGAGTATAAGTACATTCAGGGTAAGATGCACAAAGGCCTCCAGCCTGAGGCTATTGCGCAAAGTATACGTTTCACTTGCCACGCTACACTTTGACTGACTGTGGGTGTTGTGACTGCCCTGCCAGCACACTTGCCTCACAGGCCCTGCACCATACACTTTTTATTCACATTGCATGATCTGTACATGTTAGGTGGCATGACCTATGTATGTCAATGTTAGGATGTGGTATGGATGTAAACATTGTTGATGTTTGTATCTGATGGGGTCTCATGTGTGTCTTACTGGATTGGCCTGTTTATCGTATGAATCCTATTTTTTGGTTAGACTGTGCAGATGTGTTTCATTGACCAGTTGCCTGTGTCCCCTCGTCAATGTTGTTGTCTGAGCAGTATGACATTTGTGATGTAGCATTGTTAGGCAGGCACGTGAGGGACCCTGACGTATGCAGAATGTGTGTGTCGTTAGTGCTGTGTGGCTCCTATTGCTGTTTACTTAGGCTTATGTATGTGTCAGTTATGGACATTCGGCATTTAAGTGTACTGGTACCTTTGTCTTATTTCTAGGAGTAGTTGCAGATGTCATCCTCACCCCCTAATTTAGGTATGTATGTTCCAGGGTGGGGTTCCTGCCATTTGGTACTATAGCTGCCCAGAGATGAGAGGTGTTATTGTCAACTGTGGTGGCAGTTAAGTTGCAGTTGTTGTATTTGCTACTGCATTACAGGTAGGGACCTAGTTGATGGGGAATAGTTTGTGCAAAACAAGTGCCTGGATGTGGATTCAGGGTAGTGTCCTTCCCACCTGTCACTGGTTTCCCTTGGCTCTCTTGTTGTAATTACAGGATGTCCCCGTGGGACTGTAGTGGTGGCAGTATTTTGTCCTGCCCCAGCTATGGTCAGTACTGGCCATTCCCCCCTGCCGTGCCCCTTTCCCCATGCCACTTCATATATGTGCTAAGTTACATGCATTGTGTAGTAGGTATCCCCCCCCTGCTTACAGTCCCCATTATTGCATTGTAATTCCCCATGCGACTTACCCTGCATGTGCGTAGTGTCGTGGTAGTCTGCGCTGTCCAGTCCTTGTATCCCTGTGACGATCTCCTCCGGGATGACGGCTGCGACCATCTCCTCCATGTGGTCCAGGGCCTCCTGTTGTGCTGGACTCCCCCCTCCAGTCTGCATTGCTGCCTTCCTGTTCCTGGCCATTTTCTCTTTGGTCCTACGTTTACAGTCATGCCAGCGTTTCTTACACTCGGTGACTGTCCGGCGTTCTTCAGCCACACTGTTTATCTTGTCCACAATTTGTTTCCATATGGCCTCTCTCCTACTGAGTGGCAATTTTGAGGATATGAAAAGTTGGTGCTGGTGTTCCGTCACCTCTTTCACCAGGATTTCCTGCTCCTCTGCACTGAAGCGACACTTTCTTTTTTTCTTTAACATGTCCTGGTTCCTGTATGCTTCCTCCTGGCTGGTTCCTGGTCTGCTCTCATCCTCCTGGGGTCTGTTGGGGCATCTAGGATCCATTTTGGGTCTCCTCTCCTGTAAGTGCAGTTTTCGCGCAAAAATGTCACGCAATAGCGTGAAAAAAACCGGCGTTTTCACGATTGCGCTGTCGTAAATCGACCCACAGTGATTTGCGTCACTTTTACGTGGGTTTCCCTTACGACAGACCGAAGCTGTGTGCGTCATGAAATAATGACTCCCACCTGTTGGTTGCGCCGCCGTACGTCAAAGTATAAATTTGACGCCCGAATGGCGCATCCAAATGGCGTTAGACGGCGCAAATTTTTTTGACGCAAAACTGCGATAGCGCAGTTTTGCGTCAAAAAGTATAAATATGGCCCGTAGTTTTTCTCTCCACTATAATTGCTACGAGTACTGTTTTGAATTTAAAGTGTTTTGCCGGGCTCTGCAGTCAGCAACTTTATTCCCGATGTCCAGCACAACGGTGCAGATTAAAAAGGTTTTGGTAAGTCAAAACCATTTCAAGTACACGGCATAGCATTCGTTGTATTTGTTATACTACACTGTTCAGGAAGCCTTTCTGAAATGTTGCTTAAATAGAGCAAAACATAAAAAAGTAAATGGAAGTGCTTTAGTTATATGCAGGGCCCCGGGAATTATGTCTCATGAAAGGACCAAATTATGAGGGAGGGTTGACCAGTTTATGTGGCAGAAAAAGTCCTATCATGCTTTTACAATGCCAATAGCTCTAAATGCAAGACATATTGCATTGCTAATCCTTGTTTGGCTTTTTTAGTAGTTTTGGAGAACCTGCAGATCCAGGAAAGAAGATAAGGGAAGGTGACACTGTCTTCATTTACTGTTGCACACATCTCTCACATACACACCCACCGAGTGTTTTAGAACAACCAATCTCCCTTCTACGTAGGATAGTGTCTTAGAAGGATGGTTTTAACCATTAACAGAGATGACTGCTGCCCAAGCCCTAACTTAGGTCATGGAGAACAGCTCTGAGGTGGGATCAGAGACTGAGACAGCAGATACTGCGGCAGCATCTGAGGGAGAGGAAAATAGAGCAGAATCTGGAAGTGATTTTTCAGTCAGCAAAGTCTACTCTGAGGACTCATCTTCCAGCGATTCTGAGGTACACAATGATGGCAGTTGTCTGTCCCTTTACAAGTACAGCCTATGGAGCTGGGTCGACCATAGCAGGTTAGACCAACCCAGAGAGCAGGCACGTGCGGTGGCAAGCACAGGCCGAGTGCTCTGTTAGCATCCCTCCAATTTAGTTCAGCCCCAAATTCCACCTTTCACTGGTGACACTGGATATAAAGTCGATATGGCCAACCTTTTGCCAGTTCACCAAATCCATCTCTTTTTGGAAGTTGACTTCCTTGAGCCATTTATGCAGCAAACAAATTTGCGTGCAGAGCAATTTCTGAGGGAGCACGCTAGGGCCTCATTCTAGGGCAGTGGACCCTCACCAGTGGACTCCCACTTCACTTGAGGAGTTGAAGATGTCTTTAGGCCTTACGTGCAAAATGGACTTGGTGCAGGAACCAACCTTGCAGTCCTACTGATCTAATCGCAAGGTTTGGGTAACCCCCATCTTCGCACCGTACATGAGAAGAGATTGTTTTTTGCTATTGCAGTACCTGCTGGAATTCAATGACAATTCTGTTGCATTGCCCTGGGACTAACCTGACCATGACTGGTTGTTCAAAATTCGGACTGTCATGGAACATTTGTCTGCCAGGTTTTTAGAGATTTATACTCCTGGAAGGAATATAACCATTGATGAGTCCTTGATCCTGTGCAAAGGACTGCTGTTGTTCAGAGAGTATATTGCAAGCAAAAGAGCTTGCTATGGCATCAAGCTGTACATGCTATTTAAAAGCTCTATGGGCTATGTGTAGAGCTTGAGAGTGTTTACAGGGAAGGACTCCACTCTAAACCGTGTAGGTTGTCCTCCTTCACTAGGAGTCACAGGAAAGATTCCTCTCCTTATAACCTTCATGTAGACAATTTCTATATGGGAGCAGAGCTGTTCTTGAGCTGTACAGAGCTGACACTGTGGCCTGCAGTACAGTTCATTGTTGCTGCAAACGATTCCTGCAGGAGCTTGTTTGTAAGACGGTCCAGAAATCCCAGAGCACTGTGTTGCCTTCCAACAAACTGCTCACAGTCAAGTTCTCGGATAGACATGACGTGTAAGTCCTCACTGCAATTCATGATGAGAGCACTTCCACCGTCACAGTTTGGTGACAAGACTGCAGGAGTGACACTTTTCTCATCTTCTTCCTGAAACACCTAAAAAGGCTTGACCATGTAATTGTTGTAAAGTCTGTTCTAAGCAGGGAAAGAGGCAGGAGAGTCTTGTTTACTGTCCCCAGTGCGCATCTCAGCCAGCCCTGTGTTTTTCTACTTGCCTTATGTTGTATCATACAAAAGTGAAGTACTGACAAATTACCTAACCGCAGCTCCACTTCAGTCAAACCTTTCAGTGGCTGTCCGTGGTTACCTACCTTCCATTGGCCACTATTTCGCTAGGCAACAGCAGCAGAATTTTTGTTCCTCTACTTGAGGAAAGCATGGACTTCCTTACGCCCTTCTCAACACCTTTATCAGCCATGCTTGAAACCCGTCTGTTTGGGCAGCACCAAGTCTCATAACACTCCCACCAGGTGCATTGTCAAAATCGTAGCTAGAATTTTGTACTCTCTGTTGAGCTATGAGATGGACCAGTACAAAGAGCCAAGGTTCAGCAGCTTCCCCGGTTTTGGGATAACTACAGTGAGGGCATGGTTGCGGTCCAGTGGCAAAGCACCCTCACCTCTCACTGTGGTGAACACATTTAGCAGATGTTTGGAGAAGAGAGAGACCTTTCTCCACCGCGAAATCATTAGCACTCTGTGGTTTCCATGACTGCTGTGTATGTATTATTATTCAATGAAAAAGTTATAAGTTAGTTATGGTTCTGCAAATGCAAACCCATAAAGCTCTTGAAATTCTCCAGCTTTGGTAAGCAGTGCATGAGTTGCACATAACTCATGTCAATTGCCATTGTTTATGCTTTATTGACAACATTTTTTTTTCTGTGCCTTTGACACATACATCTTTGCACAGCGGACAACCTGAGTTATGTTTTGAATTTTGTGTGATGCATAATTTGAAGTGGTGTTCATTTGTATTGGGAGATATGTGAGAACGCTTGGTAGTAGGAATTTTGTGAATCCCGAAAGATTAAAGAACCTTCTCTCTCAGAAATGTGAGGACAATGCTTGATTTTAGCCAAAGTTTGAAGTTTGCATGCCATTCTGGGTATGGAACTGTTGTGTAGCCCACATAAGTCACACCATACTGGACTCTGTGGGGTGTCTACTTTTCAAAAATGTCTAGGTTTAGTAGGATTCTCTGGGTGGCAGCTAAGCCCAGCCCAAACACCACAGCTGCACAAATCACCAAAATACAGTCGGTTTTTCACAGTGAAACTTTGATGACTCTGATGTGTTTTGCTGTCTATTGAGTTGTGGGCAAGTACTAGTGATCATGAGCATCTCACCACAGTTTCTCATGCAGCCAAGGCATGGCAACTCTCTCTATTGCAACTCCAGCACCCTTGCCAGAGGTGCATCTGTCTAATGGCCATAACCCTAGCTACGGAGCTCCAGCTCCTTAGGAAAGCCCAAGAGGTCTGGAAGGTGGGATCAGTGAAATAACAGCAATCCAACAAATATCAAGAAATTAAATATTGAGAACAAAAATATTGACACTGTATATATAACTGTAAAAGTCACTACTATCGAGCACACAAATATCATTGAGAAAAATACATTTTTTTACATATATTGATAACAAAAATATCAGAAACATAAATATTGTCACCTATAAATAAACATATAACAGGTCAGAAAACAACGATTACCACAATATTGACTACACAATTATCATCATGACAACTAATAAATCCATAAAAAGTACACCAAAAATCCAGTTTTAAAACAAACCAATTACTTCAAATACACACTAAACTTCCATTAAACTCTAAGATTAAATTCAAATGTGTTACATCACCCAAAAATTAAACATTCACCCCAATAAAATAGTGAACCTAAAAGAGTACAATAAATACACCAAAAACATCATCATTAGGTATAAACATTTGAATAAAAAATATATTATATAAAAACAAATTCATATTTAAATAAAACAATTAAATATAATACTACATAAAGATAACATAATTTCATGTTTACCAAACAAGGATAAAAAAAATTAAATTATTCTAAGCCATCACTATAAACAACTTTAACCAATAAAATGGCTCAAACAATTAAACAAACAATATAAAAGGCACTCTAATTAAAGGAAATAAATACTCTAAAAATGACAGAAACTCTGCCAGAATTTTGATTATAAATGAAAATATACATCTCTACAACTACATATTCAAGTATGTAATACTTTTATTTAAACTAAAAAACATTTATTAAACTAAAACAAAATAATTAACAAGTAAATAGTAACACTCTGTAACCTTTACCATTTTACACAAACTACCTAAAAGAAAAAAAAAAGAATTTCCAAACCAACAAACTGGTTGAAAATTACAACTACAGCAAAGCACCAAGAATATATAATAAAATAAGTATACATAAAAATAAATTAGAAACTCACCCAAACGGCAACCAAAAATAAGCTTAATTCCCTAAACCTCGACAAACTAGCAAAAAATACCATTTGAAATTACTCTTTTTCCTTTTTCAAAAGAAAATAAACACCTGCTCCATGTTAAAATTAGCTTAAAGGAAAAGCTGCACAACCATGCAGAGAATCTCAACAAATAATGCAATTACTTTGATTTTATTGACCTACTTGTATTTTTTAATTAATTAAAAACAAATTTGCAAAAGTTAAAATATAATATGTATTTATATTATTAAACTATTTACAGATATAATGACAGAAGGAGCCACATTTATCACTTCACAAAAAGGAAAACAATTATTAAGGCATATGGGCTTTACCTATAGCCAAAAAAGAGTATCAATAGAAACTGTAAACTGGAAATGTACTAAATATTATTATAATGCATGCTGTGGAAGGGCAACTACAAAATAAAATGTTGTACTTAATGTAAAAGAGCACAAGCATCCCACAAATGTTACAGAAATATAAGTTAGAGACATTTTATATGATATAAGAGAGGCAAGCATTAGTTCTCAGGAACCCACAAGCAAAATCCCTAAAGACATACTATCCAAAGTCCTCGAACACATAACAGTCCAACTCCCACTTTAAAATGATATATCCACACTTAAAACATTTAATTACACACACTAAAAAAAACACCAGCAATACCCCACCTGCTCCTAGAAGATACCAAGACATGGACATACCAGACCATTTAACAATTACACATAGTGAGGAACCCTTCCTTTTACATGACAATCAAAATAATGAAAAACGAATCCTAATCTTGTCCAATGCAAACAACTTAATTAAACCTACCTAATGCCTAACCTAGGTGATTAATGGGACCTTCAAAATGTGCCCCAAACCACTCACTCAGATATACACCATATTTGGTGATTATTAAATCACGAATATCCCTTTTGTATATGCTTTACTCCCAAATAAACAAAGGAGTACCTACAATGAACTCCTAAACTATATCAAGCAACAAACAAATAACTACGACACCCCAAAATAACTATAGACATTGAACAAGCCATGATCCAACCAATACTAAAAATATACCCCAACGCAGCTATACAAGGTTGTTACTATCACTTTACTCAAAATATATGGCAACACCTCCAAAAATCTACAATAAGGGTCTCATTGCGACTTGGCAGTCATAAAACAGCCAATCTTGCAGTAGGTGTCTGATCGCCGCAATCCTGGCAGTCCGACTGCCAGATTACAACACTGGCTCTCGGACAGCCAGGAGATTGCCGCCACAACCAGGATCACAGATCCTGACAGGGTGGCAGCGGTCGAATTCGTGGGCAGCCACAGCTGTGCCCATTGTGGCACAGCCATGCTGATCATCAGTTCGCTTTCCGCCAGCCTTTTTTATGGCAGTTTCACCACCATGGAAGGGCTGGCAGAAAGCCAGTGTTGGAAGACGCGGGATGTAGGTGGCCTGCACTGCCCATGCCTATGGCAGGAGCAGTACAGGGGCCTCCCTTCCAGCAACCTTGGAATGCGCACTGTCTGCTATGCAGACAGTGAGCATTCCGAGGGTGCTGGTGTGCGACGGCATTGGCCTCGGCTCCCCAATGCAGTTGCACTGTTTCTGCCAGGCTTACTGGTGGAAACGTCGGACTATGGTGTTTCCGCCGGTCAGCCTGGTGGAAACATGGATATGGGGGGTGAGGCCATCGCTATGATGGTAGCCTCACCCCTGCGGCTTTGGCTGTCCGTCAGTCGGACCGCCAAAGTCATAATGAGGGCCTAAGTGTAGAATATTACACTAACACCTAATTAACCTTCAAAGTCAAAAAAATGATAACACTAGCCTACATCCCTGTCACATAGGTAGTCAATCACTATAACTTATTAATAGAAAGCCCTTTATACCAAGAATATGAAGATAAACTTAGGGCCTCCTTACGAGTTTGGCAGTCCATGCACTGCCATGGTAGTGGTTCGGACTACTGTATTACGAGTCATTCGGGCTTCTGGGGTAAAGACAGCCACAGTCTCACTGGCACCGCCAGGCAGCGTAGACTGCCTCGGTCATGAGGCCTCACAAATAGGCAGGTGGAGCCAGTGTTTCTGCTGGAAACATTGAGTTTGCACACCGGCAGTGTGACTGTGGCGATCCTACCACCACATCTCAGCAGGCAGAAACGGAGAGTATAAAGGGAGCAATTCGCCTACAAGCAGGTTATTGTTAGAAATGGGGTATTTGGTTGACAGTCAGGTTACCCCCTGTTCAAGCAAGGACCCTCACTCTAGTCAAGGTAAAAGAGAATCACCCTCAGCTAACCCCTGCTTACCCCCTTGGTAGCTTGGCACCAGCAGTAGGCATAACTTCAGGGTGCTAGGTGTAAAGTATTTGTACCAACACACAAAGTAACTTAATGTAATTTTAAACACACACTAACACTGTACCTTGTGCGCATCAAAAAAAAACCCGCTCGGCTGCGTCAAAAAGGGCTTGCGATGCATCGATTTCACTCATGAGTGAGAGCTTGTGTCATTTCTCCTTCAGTCGGGTCGTGCCGTTTCTTCTCTCTGCTGGAAAGTGATGCACCGATCCGGTCAGCACTCTTGGGTCTGGACGGGCTGGCGTCATTTTTACACGCCCAGCGGTGTTTGTGTTGGAAATCCTGCTGCACAATGATCTGAAAACCACGCAGTGCGGGTTGCGATCTCACCAGCCTCCGTCAGCGATGCTGTACGTCGTTTCTCCAGCCCCGGGTGTCGATCTTTGGGTCGCATTGCGGGCGAGTGTCGATTTTCAGCTGCGAAGCCTGCGACACAGTGATTCTTCAGTCGCAGATTGGAGTTGCGTCGATCTTTTCCCCGCACAGCGTTCTGTGTGTGGATTTCTTCCTCTTAGGCTTCCTCTTAGGCTGCCAGCTTCTCCTTTCAGGGTCCCAGGAACTGGATGGGCACCACTCGGCAGGGTGGGAGTCTCTCCAGAGACTCCAGGTGCTGGCTGAAAGAAGTCATTGCTGTCCCTGAGTCTTCAAACTAACGCAGGCAAGCTCTAAACCAAGCCCTTGGACACCTTCACAAGATGGATGGCACACAAAGTCCAGTCTTTGCCTTCTTACTCTGGCAGAAGCAGCAACTGCAGGATAGTTCCACAAAGCACAGTCACAAGCAGGGCAGCTCTTCTTCCTCAGCTCTTCAGCTTTTCTCCAGGCAGAGGTTCCTCTTGGTTTCCAGAAGTGTTCAAAAGTCTGTGGTTTGGGGTGCCCTTCTTATACCCATTTTCTCCTTTGAAGTAGTCCTAATTCAAGGCAAAGCCTCTCTTGATTGTGAAATCCTGCCTTGCCCAGGCCAGGCTCCAGACACTCACCAGGGGGTTGGAGACTGCATTGTGTGAGGGCAGGCACAGCCCTTTCAGGTGTGAGTGACCACTCCTCCCCTCCCTCCTAGCAGAGATGGCTCATCAGGAAATGCAGACTACACCGCAGCTCCCTTCGTGTCACTGTCTAGTGTGGGGTGCAACCAGCCCAACTGTCAAATTGACTTAGACAGGAAATCCACAAACAGGCAGAGCCACAGAAATGGTATAAGCAAGAACATGCTCACTTTCTAAAAGTGGCATTTTCAAACACACAATCTTAAAATCAACTTTACTAAAAGATGTATTTTTAAATTGTGAGCTCAGAGACCCCAAACTCCACATGTCTATCCGCTCCCAAAGGGAATCTACACTTTAATCATATTTAAAGGTAGCCTCCATGTTAACCTATGAGAGGGATAGGCCTTGCAACAGTGAAAAACGAATTCAGCAATATTTCACTGTCAGGACATATAAAACATATTAGTATATGTCCTACCTTAACCATACACTGCACCCTGCCCTTGGGGCTACCTAGGGCCTACCTTAGGGGTGTCTTACATGTAAGAGAAGGGAAGGTTTAGGCCTGGCAAGTGGGTACACTTGCCAAGTCGAATTTACAGTTAAAACTGCACACACAGGCACTGCAGTGGCAGGTCTGAGACATGATTATAGAGCTACTCATATGGGTGGCACAACCAGTGCTGCAGGCCCACTAGTAGCATTTGGTTTACAGGCCCTGGGCACCTCTAATGCACTATACTAGGGACTTACTAGTAAATCAAATATGCCAATCATGGATAAGCCAGTTACATACCCATTTTGTAAAGGAGCACTTGCACTTTAGCACTGGTTAGCAGTGGTAAAGTGCCCAGAGTAACAAAAACAACAAAAACAGAGTCCAGCACACATCAACAACCTGGGAAATAAGAGGCAAAAAGTTAAGGGAAACCACGCCACGAATGAAAAGTCTAAAAGTCTGTGCCTCCATGGAGCCCATCACACACATCCTGCCACTGCTGCTTCCCATTGAGCGAGCACAAAATCCATGGTGGCATGGATGCAACTGACAGTAAGAACAACCACCTAACTATGTTGTTCATTGCGTCGTCATCCACATGATATGGTGGTCACGCTACAGGCACCAAGTGCCTGTGTCATTGTGTACACAGTCTGAGTCAAGGCCGACATGATTGTGGCAACCGGGCGCATGACAAGAAGACTCCTCAGGGGAATTGTGGTCGATCAGATCCCATCCCTCTGTCTCAGTTACCAAAAGTCTCATACAGGCAAAGACAACAGAGGCAGGATATAGTTCAATAAGGATTTATTGAAGTAACTGCATCTTAGAGAAAAAGGCATGTATTGCAATAACTAGGACGATAAAACACAATAAAAGCAAACAGGTGACTAATAAAGTAAAACACAAGAATAGTCCTACTATTGTCACTAGGAGTGATGTATATGTTTCTCCTACCTAAACTATATCTGAGCACAGCGTAATAAGCCTAACCTGCCCTTCAGGTTTCCCCCTTGGGGGTACATCATCCCTCATATCTGGAGGAAGAAGCCTGTGGTCTAGAAAGACACCGTCCCCATGTGGATCAGGAGTCCGGCCGTCTATGCAGGTAGCTGCAGCGAAGCGGTCAGCAATCAGCATGCAGTCGTAGTCATCTGGCTGGAATCTCCCTCTAACTTTTCTGGGACAAAGGGGTGTTTTTTATAATAAAACAGCTGACATTCTAAGTAATAGTCCCCACGTATAAGTGTGTGTTTTCTCTGAATGTTGGAGAAACAGCATACCATGTTTGTCGGCAAACCTATCTGACGGTAGCCTTGGAGAAAGCATAAAGTGAAATAAATGTCTTACTAAGAACTTAGGCCCATATTTATACTCTGTTTGCATCGAATTAGTGTCATTTTCTTTACGCTAATTCGACGCAAACCTAACTCCATATTTATACTTTGGTGCTAGACCCGTGTGGCGCCAAAGGTATGGAGTTAGCGTCATTTTCTTACTGTGAAAACCTACCTTGCATCAATGAGATTCAAGGTAGGCGTTCCCGAGCAAATAATTACTCAAAGGCCTTAGCGCCTTATTTATACTCCCTTGCAAAAAGCACACACGGGAGGAGGAGGGCCGTAAATAATGGCACTAAGCCTGCTTAGCACCATTATTTAACACCTGGGTCAGGGTAGGCGTTAGGGAGCCTGTAGGCTCATTTCCATGGTCAGAGACCATGGAAAGAGCCCACAGGTGCCCTTACCTGCCCCCAGGGACACCTCCACCCACCCGCACCCACACCTGGAGGAAACTTAAGGGTGGGGGGACCCACCCCAGGTAAGTCCAGGTGAGGGTGGAGGGACCCACCCCAGGTACGTCCAGGTGAGTATTTAAAAAATGTTTCTAAAGTGCCATGGGGGGGAGCTAACTTGGGCCCCCCTACATGGCACTGTGCCCAATGGCCATGCCCAGGGGACATAAGACCCCTGGGCATGGCCATTGGGCTGTGAGGCATGACTCCTGTCTTTAATAAGACAGGAGTCATGCCCATGGGGGTTGTGTGTCGTAAAAAATTACGCTAGTCAGGTTAGAGTAATTTTTTTTACTCTAACCTGACTAGCGCACAACCTCCAGTTTTCCCTACGCCTCCCCTACCTAGTTAGCATCATGTATTTTGACGCTTACCGGGCCTTAGCGCCGGCTTGCACCATTCCTTAAATATGGCGTCCGGCTGATGTCCTGGAATGGTGCTAGCCGGCGCTATACTTTTTGAAGCAAAACTGCGCTAAGTATAAATATGGGTCTAACTGCTTACCTAGGCGAAAGTACAATGAGATAAAGAAAATAAAACAGCACTGTTGCTATCACTAAGAAAATAAAGCAATGCTGAGTAAATGTCACAGAGCTAAATTGCACAGCGGAAGGCCTAGTTAACATAAAACATGTCTAAAACACGGCTAAAATAGCTATACAAAAGACTGTCAGAAGGGGTTGGGGATTTGGAGGTTGAGGGAGTGGTTGTCTGGTGTGTCGGTGTTGATGTCTTGGGTGTGTGCATGTGTGAGGTGTGCTTATGTTTGGGTGGTGTCATTGCATGTGTGAGTGTGGGAGTTTGCATGTCTTGGGGGCTGGGACGTGCTGGGTGATGTGGAAGTAGTAAATGTGTGTGCGTCTGTTGGGGTGGTGTCTGCAGGTATGCTTGTAATGGATGTGTGTGTGTGTCTGTTGGGGGTGGGGTCTGCAGGTATGGTAGATGTGGTGGTCTATTGGGGTAGTGTCTGCAGATATGGTGGGTGTGGTGGATGTCTCTGTGTCTGCTGGGGTGGTGTCTGTGGGTGTGGTAGGTGTATCACAGATTGTTGTGGTGGTGCATGTGGGTATGCTTGATGTGGTGTGTGGGCCGGTAGGGGTGGTGTGGTGTCTAGGGAAGTGGTGGCTGATGTGTGTGTGGGTGGGTGTATGTTGAATGCTTGTGTGCCAGTGTGTTTTGTGGTGTTTGTGTTTGTGTGTGCTGCTTGTGTGTGTTGAGGTGGGTCCATGAGGATCTGTCTGTGTGCTTGGGATAGGTAGGGGGATGGGGGATTATTTAAATTGGGAAGAGGGAGGTTGAGGGGGACGGAATGTGGAGATGACTGGCTGCTGTCGTGAGGAGTCCAGAACCTGAAAAGATCTCTGTAGGCCAGACATGGCAGTATGAATACCTTCCTGAAAAACATTGGTCTACTGGAGTTGGCAGGCCAATCCCTGGATGGCATTCACAATGGCAGTCTGACCTACAGAGATACTCTTCAGGAGGTCAATAGCCTGCTCACTCAGTCCAACGGGGGAACAGGGGCTGGGGCAGAGGTGCCTGCAGCAAAGGAGAAACCCACCCTTTTGGGTAAGTGGGCACAGCCAGCTGGGTGGGGAGCAACTGGGAAGGTGGTGATAGAACTCAGGTGATGGACAAAGATGGTACTGTAGTATGTCCTGATGGGTCCGCCACCACAAGGGAGTGGCTACTGGAGGAAGAATCCATTGATGATGTAGATCCAGTCTCATCGGTGGCACTTCCTTCACCCTCCGGGAGACTAGGTCCCTCTGTGTCGGTGGTGTCTTGACCCAAGGTCTCATGGCCAGATGCTTCCCCACTCGGCTGGGCCCTGTCGCCTTTGCTCCTGATGCTGCAAGTACAAAGAGAGATAGCCTCACTGCATGCTCCTGATCACACTTGAACAAGAGCTGTGATTAGCAAACTTTACCATGATATCAAGTAGGCCCCAGCAACAAACTCAGCCTAAGTGGCCCCTTCAGGTACCATGCCATATGCATACATTCCATCTGAACTGCCAACAGTTGCCCAAAGAAAAATCAAGATCTCAGACGACTGCAATTGAATGGGTGAAGTTGTGCAATCACAGTAACAATTGAACAAGGAGGAGACCACATCACCTTTATTGCTTTTCCTCATGGAGCATACATCACATACCTGTTGTCATACAATAGTAGGCCAATGCAACTACATTCCCACAGATCCCACACAAGGTCAGGCAGACATTTTTTGTCACAAACATAATAACACTACATAAGAAATGATGCTCCCAGAACAACCCATGTTGCTGACAACAGTACAGTAGCTTTGAGAAGATGACATGGAAATACTCATATAACACTGGAAACATATCCACAGTGCACACTTCAGCAAGTGAAATTTGTCCCAGTGCAGTCATGTAGGTAGTACCAATGGTGCTCTGATAGGCCACACATTTGGCATGGAAATGTACACTGTAGACATCATGTGCAAATTGTCAGGGAGATATGTCCCTAACAATCACAATACAATGAATCATCAAGCCCCAGGGAAATCACTACTAATGTCTACCACCCCTTACAATTACATACTTTGATTGCTTCAGTAGACGAAAATTGGTCCTTTGTATGTTGGAGAGATGTAAAGATTTGCAAGTACCTGTAGAAGGCCCTTAACATGTTGCCCAATGGTTAAGCTACATCGCTGTCTCGATTTTGGTCCTGCAAACTCAGACATCTGTGGATGAACGGTTTTACCCAAACACATGTGATTTCAACATAACTGCAAGTCATTCCATGATGCATGCCAACAGTCTGGTAGAAACCCTTACCCATCACGCATGTGCAGTGCATTTTGCTACACGATGCCACATCAATGGCCTGGAAATGCACATTGTGGCTAAAACAATCTAGTCATACACATTTGTCCCTCATTGCTACTGCAGTTGTACATGCCAAATGACATGCAATGATGGCTGAGGGTATGCATGAGCCAACATTCAATGGTGAAACACTCCTTTCTGTGGAACCACATGAAATATACTTCCATTGCAAATGCTCTATTCCAAACACAGGTTGGCAAAAACATATATGTGAGGGAATACAGGAATCATCTCATTTACACAGGTAGACAATGCATGAAACAGCAGCGTACACAGTTTGTCAAAGAGAAAGAGACACATGGTAGCATGTAGGCACAAGGAATGTTAGCAGCAGTGATGGCACACAAATCATATCCATGGACATTCCCCACTTACCAAAGGAAGGTATTGATCTGTAGCTGCACCCAAAGATAAGTATATGCTCTATCACATGTATGATGGCCCTCTTCACATAATAGACAGTAGTGAGGTGCCAGCACCCGTCACACAGTAAATACAAGTAGCCTCTGGGTGGCAGATGCCAATATACTAATTTAACCACATGGCTGAGGGCAGCGATCCATCATTTCCTTTACTTTGGCATGTAACACTGAGGAGCAGTGGTCTGTTGCATAGAATTTACAACCAATACAACAACAAACAGTACTTGATTGATCAATGTACACAGCCATATGTTGTCCCTGGAGAGAAAATTGTTTGTGGATTTTACACAGTTGTGTCCTAGGTTCCTGGGCCAATAGGCAAAGCACATCAGTATGCACTGCATTACATATCTACACAAATAGTCACTCATCTACTGTTTCGCACATGGCACATCCCTAATCGTCAGAGGGAAATGTCAGAACCTAACACATTAACATGGCAATGTGACAGGCAGGATTATGCCCTGTACTCACCCCCTTGTGGCTGCTGTGCTCCCCTCAAATGCCCATCAGGGCCTGGGTATGCCACCACCAGGATTCGTGACAGTGGGGGGGGGGTCATAGTCCGACATGTGCCCCACCCACGTTCGCCCCAGCTGGACCTCCGCTATCTTTCGGAACCAGTGTCTCGGGTCCTCCCAACTCTTGTGACAGTGGCAGCTCCGCCGGCTGTGGACCCCCCAGGGTCCACACCTTCTGGGCGATAGCACTCCTTATCCCTTTCTTCTGATGGACTTTGACCTGCGTGGATGCAAAAGACAAATCAAGAGATTACAATCACACAATTTCAAACAAACGGTTGAGTCACACAGGTCAGAAAAACCAAGCTGGAAATTTTAAATTTGTTAACACACTGCAAGTGTAAAACACACAAGCCAATAAGTACAAATGCATGACTACACACTTTTGTATCAATCTGCAGACTAAACCACTACCCTGATCATGGCCCTACAATGAATAAGCAAGCCTACTCGCATCAGGTAGCCCATGCTCTAGCAACATGTACTGTGATGTGAGCTAAAATGAAACACTACACACATAGGAGTTTACCCTTCAGATACCATATGAGTCCTGATTGGACCAACACATTCACACTGATTGAAGTCTGTACTATGGCAGTTGCCTGTAGGGACAGTATGCAGTGAGTCAATCTCACCCTTACACTTGAGTGACAATGAAGGGGCTGGCATGGTGGGTACAGAAAGTGCCTTCTCTGTGCATGTGTGGACATGTGGCCTACCAAATGCAGATTCATACCACTTCAGGGGGTGTGTTCTGTGGTATGTACCTGTACCACAGAACACTCCTTTGTATATATTTATCTATCCCACAGAGATGGCATCAAACATACAAAGTATACATTGTACAATTTCAGCTATGTGACCAAGCTACTGAGTCATATTTCATGGCCTCCCAGGAATCAACACACTGTCTGCACTGTGGGGCTGTCATCAGTGCACTAAGCCAGTACAGGAAAAATATGACTTCTCTGAAGGCGACAACAGAGGTGTGGGAGTAAAGGACCTGTCATGTGTCAAAGACACACATTGACTATGATGCAAAATGAACATATACACTAGTTCATGGATTAACCTCAGTATCCATTCCTAATCTAGTCAATTGACGGAGCCATTCATGGCAAGTGTTGCCACTAGCGCATCATATTAGCCACATGACATGATCTACTGGTGTACAGGGAGTGGGTACAGTGCCACAGTTGCATAGCCGCACAGACTCTACACCAGTCTGGAACATATCTCATACTGGGAGATATATTTAACAGGCCCTGGTCTCTGCAGGCTGAGCATACAGAACCTACATGTCACTCCATCCCCATCAATTCCATGTATGACAGTACATCATGTGGGCATCAGTAATTTGGCATTTGGTGTGTGCGGCAACCTAAAGGGCAGAGTGAGTCAGGATATACCTTCTAGACTACAGTTTGGCAGCGCTAGATGTGGGGTGAAAGATCTGTGGTACTATACACATTGCTTACAAGATCCTCAAATGACTCTTACAAAATGTATACACAGCTCATGCTGTCAAGCACATACATGTTGTCTAACATTTACAAACATTGTAAAGAAAAAGATGTCAGTGGATGGCAGTAAAGTATCCTTACCTAGTTATGTGCATCCAACAGAAGGAGGATCTAGGACCACAAAAACCTCACACAACACAATGTGACTGAACTTAACATAAGTTACTGGCCACCAATACCTGCACCATGTACATCCAATTGATGCTACACAGACTACAACAACAGGCACAGAAAAAGTCTAACTGGCACACAGGGGCACATTGTAGCCTGCGAGGAGGGACAGGATGGTGTCGAACAGTATCAATTGTGCCAATGCGATTCTTACCTGCTCCTCTGGTGAGCCATGGAGCTGTTCATATAGGTTTAGGGCCTCATAGATTAGCCTCTCCAGCTCCACTAGAAAGAAGGCATGGGCCCTATCACTTGCTGGATGTGGCATGATTGCTCCCAGAGGTGGCACACTGCAGCTCAGGTGATGGAGGTGTTGCTGGCAGCAGTGTCAGGAGTCTTGTGAGTGAATCTGCACAACATGGCGGTCACATCCGCAGTTGTCACCACCAACTACCTTCCTGATGACTTCCGCCGGCGCTCTTGGGTGGTTCCTAATGTCCAGTTCAGTAGATCAGGCATCTGCCATTTTGGCAGGCAGAAGTGCTTTATTTGGCTTTATACACTGAGTTACACCTACAATATATTTTTAGTTTCATCAGAAACATCCTTATTCTGTCTTGTCATATAGATCATTCTACTCAACCATAGTAGTTTGTTGCAGGGCCCAGATGGCATTTAACAGCTGTGCACAGGCTACCACCGCCAACAGTCTTTTTGGTGGTCGGAATATACAGTCACATTTCAAGGGGTAATTATGTAGCACGTGTTTAAGTTTCATCCAAATCCATGTTCTGGACACATGTTTTGAAAACCATGATATTGTCTGCATGCATCATGTATGTTGCTGGGGACACACTGACTAATGTAACAAATCATGTCTTGTCACACATCTGTGCCCTGAGAGAGGGAGGATGTGACAACCTCTTGTCTGCCGTCCACTGCTAAACCTTCAGACCATGGGAGAACGCCACGTCATATAGCTTTACCGTCTGAATAGGCAAACAATACTGGATGTATTCCATCATTTGGAGCCAGATCTAAATGCCAGCTATTAGTTATCCTACCAGCATACCACTCATTGCACAAGTCACGTCAGTACTTTACTTCCTGGCAACAGCATCCTTCAAAATACAGTGGCTTTATCTGCTGGTATGTCCCAACCTATGTTCAGTATGGTGTTGAAGGATTTCCTCTCAGCAATGTCAAAACACATTGACAGCTATATGAGATTTCCCCAACATGAGGATTTGACCAATGTGAAGGCATGGTTTTGCCAGCCTCTCACAAGTGGTGGGGGCATTGATGACACACATGTTGGACTGATGTCACTGAAGGCAACTGAGCAAGCCTATCTCAACAGAAAGAACTTTCATTCCATCCACGTGCAAGCTGTCTGTTCAGCCAAAGCAAGGGGTAGTCCACTTCAGTGAGGCCCAAGGAAGAACACAGCGGCCATGGAGTGGCATTTTGGGCACCTGAAGGCCGGATTCGGCTTTCTGGATCGGACTGGTGGAGCCCTCCTCTACATACCCGGGAAAATGTGTCAGTTCACTGTGGCATGCTGCATGCTCCATAACATCGCTCTGTGGAGGAATGTCTCGTACATCTCAGAGGAGGGGGAGCCTGCAGTGCCACCTGGTGAGACTCCTGAAATGCCAAGGGAGGATGACAGTGGTGAAGAGGAAGCAGCTGACATGGGGGAAGATCTCCTCAACAGCTACTTTTCATGAGTGTAAGTATATCATGTGATGTAGTGACTGTGACTGTACGATGAACTGTAGTTGTGAGAATGTGTGGAGTTGAGTGCTATAGAAACAGCTAGAAAGCTGATACTCTGCAATGTTCAGCCAAAGGCTGCTTGATAAGATAGCGGTTGACACATCCCCACTTTGACGATGTAGTTTTGTATGTGTCAGTTTGCTTGCAATGTACTTTATTTTCCATTTGCTTGCTATGTGACTTGTGTCATAGGTATGGTTTCAAGCCTATTCTCCTTGTTTGTTCTTTGTACAGGTAGCTTCACCATGGCATCTTCATGTGGGCATTTCAGAGTTGTGACATTGGCAGGTATCTCATGCTGTTCTGACATACAAAGCGGGCATGGACTGTTCCAGGTAATTAAGTTGCAGAATTTGGATTTATGAGACCTGTACCAAGACAGTTGGCACAGTGCTTGGGTAGAGGTAAAGAAGTGCACATTGCACTTGCTTTGTGTCTTGTGGTGTTATTTGTGTCATCATGTGGTCTGAAAACATGTAGTCTTAGCTTTTAATCAAATCAGTTTTCCTTCACATTGGCTAAACACTCTTTGTGTATGGCCTGTATCTAGCTGTAGATGTGTTTCACACAGTGCCTGTGCCACAACATTGTCTTATGTTTGTGATATATCATCAGATGCATGGGAATTGGATTATGATGGGCCTGTGATCAGGGACTGTTGTACTGCCATCTGTATCTTGGATTATGTGATGTTGGATTACTTTGGTGTGGTATGTGATATGGCACAAGCTGTTGACATCAACCACTTAAATGTTTTCCTATACTACAGGAAAATGTCTGGCAAAGCCCTTCCTACCATGGTCTGGCGGTTCGTACCTTGAAATATGTACTCAGTATGAGCCACACATTCTTGTTCCTAAGAGTCGAGACATATTGACAGCCTATGTGCTGTACACTGTACAGCACATAAATCTTTGGTTTGGCCAAACACTTGTACTAATGTGTTGGTGTGCAATGTATGTAATCCTGAGCTGGACACTGTGTACCTGTAACATATCCCTGCTTGCACAAGTAGCTTGTGTCTTCATCGTTTGGTTCACATGGTCTTACATCTCTACGTAGCGAAATGTAAAAATTAAGAAAGCAGACAATGAGTTTGTCATGGGTAAATTTATTACAATGTGAATTCTGAAAATAACATTTGGACAGAAACATACAGAAGATGTAAAGTGAAGGGGTCAGTCATGGTGAATGAAATCATTGAAATAGATGCCATACCATTGGGAGTCCCATTGGAACTGGTATGTGGTTCAGGATCAGTCAACAGAGTGAATGTGTGGCACACAAAGCAGGTCCTTTAGAAAGAGGTCACTTGCTGGCAGTGGTGGATGTCTTGCCATCTGCATCTCCTGGATTCTTTGCTGGACCCCCCTGCTTCGGGGGGGGGGAGCTGCTGCTACAGATGCAGAGGTGTCAGGTTCTTCCTCTGACACTGCCTCCCTTCCAGTGACTGGCACCAATGTTGATGTGCTTGGTGTTGATGAGCCAAAGCAAGGGGTAGACTGTTGTTGAAAAGCCCTGCTCAAAGTTGTGTGAACATCCCTCCGCACCCGTTAGGGAGGCCATTTTGGTATTATGGGCCTCCATCTGTTCCCCCATGTCTCCATGCATATCCCCTCTGTAGCGACTTGATTTCCCAGAGTTCGTCAAGACCTGGCCCGTCACACCTTGGGGCTCCTGATAGGCCCCCCAAGACGTGGCTGATGGTGTCCTGGCCAAGATCAGCCCCAGTGGCCTTACCCCACTGGCCCACAGCATCCCTCCCATATACACTACTCCCATGGGCCTATGCCCTTGCCACATGGTGCCCTCTCCAACTTGTTCCTGGACCCTCATTGTTGGAAGTGTTGCACTGCAACTCAGGATCCAGGTCTCGGGGGCACAAGATGATAGACACTGTGCTCAGGATCCAGGTTGGGGGATGAATGGCTGCCTGTGATGTTGAGGTAACTGGGCTGGGGGGTGATGTAGTGTCCACAGTGAGGCTCACAGTTGCCATCTGACCAGGTTGCCCAGATGGGCCATAACTGTCCTCTACATCCAGACATCCAGGAATGTCATTGTCACTGAGGGCTTCATCGAGGGGGGTAGTGGCAGTCTGTTCTGTGGTCTCTGTGTGCCCAGTGGCAGCTCTGCCTGTTGATGTAAAACGTACAATGTTACTGGTTGTATTGTGACATCTACCTCCAACAGTTTAGTGTTACAGTAAGCAGAGTCCTTGTACAAAACTAAGTTGCAGTTAATCCTATTGTGACACGTAACAATGGTATTGGGCGTATTGACATGACATGTGTGAAGCATGCCAAATCATTGCTGCTGAAATGTGCAGATCATTAGCACTGGGGGGGGGTGGCCTAAATATGCCATCTTGCCACCAGTGCAGGCAAAACAGTGGCTCAGCAAGATATGGCTTTGCCCATTGGGAGGCCTAGTTGAGTGTGATGCAGGCAGACCCAGAACCTTTTTGTATATGTAACTGGAGTCATCATGTGCACAGTAGAGTCTGAATGTGTCTGCTGCCAATACCAATCTAGTGATGCATCTTGAGGCCTTATGAATACTTGTTATATACAGTGTTTAAGGTATCATTCCTGTCTTCCAATATTTCATCTTGGGTTAGCAAGTCAAGACGGAACTATGTTGACTGATTTGTCTGTGATTTGGGCATGATCTGTGCTTGTTCAGTCCCAGGTGTGTATAATTACTTTGATAGATAGTTGACAAACAAGGGCATTTGGGCAAGTGGCCACTGTGCTGGTGGTTGGAGTTAGAGTTACAGGGCCCATTGGGCTTTGCAGTCATGTCAATCCCTCTTCTTCCCAACACTTTGAAGTGTACTCACCTGGGAGGATACCGTTTGCAATTTAGAATTGTCAAACAGGGGTATGTGGGCAAGTGAACACTGGGCTGGTGAGTGGAGTAACAGTAACAGAGCCTCCTGGCCTCAGCAGTCATGTTGCTCCCTGTACTCCACACACTATACAAATGTGATCTCCACAGGTGAGTACACTTCATTTGTGGTTTACCAAACAATGGTATTTGGACAGGAGAACACTGGGCTGGTGAGTGGATTTACATACAGAGGGCCTTCCTGGCTTTATCAGTCAGGTCACTCCCTTTAGTTCCCACACTTGACTAATGGTATCCTCCCAGGTGAGTGAAGTTCATTTGTGATTTGCCAAACAGGGTTATTTGGACAAGTGACCATTGGGCTGGTGTTTGGAGTTAGAGAAACAGTGCCTCTTGGGAGTTGCAGTCAGGTAACTCTATACAAATGTTACCCTCCCAGATGAGTACACTTCAATTGAGAGTTACCAAACAGGGGTATGTGTACAAGTGCACAGTGGTCTGGTGTTTGGATTTTCTAAAACAGTGCCTCCTGGGAATTGCAGTCAGGTCACGCTCTATACTACAGACACTTAACCAATGTTGCAGTCAGATAACTATCTCTTTTACACACTATATATTTATGTTATCCTCTCCGGTAAGTCCACTTCAATTGAGAGTTATGAAAGAGGGGTATTTGGCCAAGTGTACACAGTGTGGGTGGTTGGATTTACAGACACAGGGCCTTTGTGGCCTTAGCAGTCATGTCACTCCCTCTACTTCCTAAACTTGGCAAATGGTATCCTCTTAGATGAGAGTTACCAAACAGGGGAATGTATGCAAGTGCACAGTGGTCTGGTGTTTGGATGTGCTGAAACAGTGCCTCCTGGGAGGTGCAGTCAGGTCACCCTCTCTACTACAAGCACTTTACAAAGGTTCTCCCTGCAGGTGAGTAAACTTCATTTGAGAGTTCACTAACAGATGTATTGGGGCAAGTGACCACTGGGCTGGTATTTGGAGTTTCAGAAACAGTGCCTCCTGGGAGCTGCAGTCAGGTAACTCTTTGTATTACACACACTATGCAAATGTTGGGTATTACATATCTGTATGCACACTGTATTAAGGTTTGGGCATACATTTACCTGCTGAGACATACCATGTGTCCTTGGATTATTATTGCATATTGAAAGACCTACAGGCTTCATTTGGACCAATGGCATGTGCTGAACCTTAGTAGCTGTGCTTTTGGGTCCAACAATACAGATTGACAGTGTTTACACTCAGATACTCTGGGTATCGAATGTTGGTGGGGTGCATAAACAAGACAGTGGCTAAAGGTGAGCTGTGAGCATGCATGACTGCATTTTGGTGACACTTTTTGTGTTGTGACTTACCAGACTGCACTCCCCCACGAATTCCTGTCAAGCCCTCTGGATCCAGGACCAGGATGGCCAAGACTTTCTCCTTCCAAGGAAAGAGATGTAATGGGGCACTGGGAGGGCCCCGCCTGACTTCTTGGCCTGCAGCCTGTAGACCAGGGAACGGACTTTGCCCCTGAGGTTGTTCACCTGTTTTTGATGTCCTCCTTTATGGCCAGGGTGGTGCCTACCGTATTGACTCTGTTGAATATCCTGTCCCACATTTTCATTTTCCTACGAAGAGGAGTCTGCTGGACTTGTGCTTCAAGCAATTGTGGCTCTATTCTTATGATTTCATCCACCATGACTCTTAACCCATCTTCTGAAAAATGTGATTTGTTTGACTATGACATGGTGGAAAAAAAGAAAACAGGTGTGGCAGTGGCTTAACAGGGGAAGTGCAAAAGGGTATGAATGGACAAAAGTGTGTGCAGGGTGTTCTTTGGGATGGTGAAAAAAAGAAGTGCCTAATCTATGAAGTGTTTTAGAAATAAGGTGCTCTGGCTTCTGTGTTTTGCTTAGAAAATGCAAAAGATTGTGGTTTGTGAAGAGGTGTGTTTTATAGTGTCCTTTGCAGGTGTGTCCACTGTGGCAATGTGTGTCAGCTGTGTTGTTTACAAATTCATCCAGTGTGCAGCTGTATGTTACTTAGCTGACCACAAATCGCTGTGGTTCGGTCCGCCATGGGCTGACCGCCATGAGGGTCTGCCACAGCAACTCTGCTTATAATATGCTCGATAGTTGGTCATGGTCCTGATGGTGCTGGAGGGTGAACTGCCTATTACAAGGCTGCCTCGCTGCTGGCGGTCTGCCTTTTTTGCTTGGTGGTCAGCGGTCCTGCCTGTTTAACTCGTAATAGGGCAGATTAAAAGATCGCCAGCATGGAATGTCAACATGGTGGTCTGGTGGTCCGACCACCAAACTCAAAATCGGGCACTTAGTCCCCTGATGGAAAAAAAACAGAAACCATGGTGGAATGTCGATGACAACACCCTGGCACAGGAAGCCAAAACAAACAATGCAGTGGAAGGATGGTACAATGCCTTCCCACCCACCGTGGGCAAAACACAGCCTACTTTATACAAATCGAACCATTACACAAAGAACAAAGCTACCAGGAACTGAGGATACAACAATCTGTTACCCAAAATGCCCCTAAACTTAGCAAACAACTAAAAAAATTATGATATGCTACAATCTAAAGTCAAAATCTTCAAATAACAAAGGACTAGACTTCTTATTAATA
Source organism: Pleurodeles waltl (assembly GCF_031143425.1). Taxonomy (NCBI): domain Eukaryota; kingdom Metazoa; phylum Chordata; class Amphibia; order Caudata; family Salamandridae; genus Pleurodeles; species Pleurodeles waltl. The sequence continues at coordinate 486,837,040 of NC_090449.1, forward strand.
ATAGCCAAATCTGTCCTCTAAAATGCATATAAACGTACCAAAAAAACTTTCAAAATCTACAACAAATATTTGTTTAATAATATGAATATTTTATTACCTCAGTGAAAATATTATATAAAAAATAATCATTAGGAATATAAATATTAATGAAATTTTATATATATATATATATATATATATATATATATATATACTAATTAACTTAAAAACAAATTCAACACATTTTTTTTTTTTTTTTAAGAACTGCTACAGGAGATCTAGAAAAAGGAAATCGAAGTAAAAACAATTGGTTTATAACAAACCAAAACAGATTTTCTTAAACAAATTATAAACTCCAAATTCCCATCTACATAGTTAGTAGACAAAAAAATGTCAAAGAAATGTTAAACACCCACCTGCACAATACATTACAGTCCCAAATATGTACGTACATAACATTTAATCATCAACACATAAGTAACATCACACATTTTAAAATAACATAATCACACCTTCATAATGGAATTTTAAAAAAGCAACACAACAACATAATGTAAATCTCTAACAAAAAGCTATCTAAACCTACCAAAAACCCTTTAACATCCTAAATCTCCACTACCCTCAAAACCCTTAAAAATCCCTAAAAATTGACTTAACTGTTACAAGAAATAGCAGCACCTAACCACAAATTTGCTCCTGGAAAGAAGACTGAAAATAACACCAATAGCCAGAAAAATTAAAACTAGCGGTATAAATAAATGGCCACCAAATTAAACAAAAAAAAATCTAGAAATCCATGAAAAATATAGTAAAACTGTTTACTAAAAGTAAACATTATTAAAAATGTTAAACATGTCAAACTATTTGTACAAATGTTCCAAATTTTTTAAATTATAAATAAAATAATAGTATAAAATGTATGCAATTATTTAATATATACTAATTATAAATATGTTAAATTATATTTAAAAAGTATGTAAAAATGTTTTACAAAAATACAATTATGTTGTAAAAAAACAGGTGAAAATTTATATTACACAAATATGTATAAAATCGATTTCTTTCTTTTTTTACAATTAAAAAAAATCATTTCATTTACTTCCCCTTAAAATTCAGATTATGCTTATTAACAAATATGTATTTGACAACATGTGAAAATATTCAATACATTTAACTTGTCAAAAAATAAAAAGTAAAAAACTGTGTGACATATTTTTCATATACTAAATTTGGGGAAAATCTTACACACTAAAGGACTCAGGGAAGGTGTTGGACACTAAAGGGGTGACATTTACAATTCCTACTCCAGTATAATCCAACTTGGGAAATGTGTTGGACATGGAAGGGGTGGCATTTACTATTCCCACTCCAATCTAAATAAACTCCCACTCTAAAGTAAACAAATTTGGAGAAGGTGTTGGACATTTAAGCGTTAACATTTTCTATTCCCACTCCAATATAAACCAACTCAGGGAAGGTTTTGGGCACTAAAGGGGTGACATTTACTATTCCCACTCCTATCTAAACAAATCTGAGGAAAGAGTAGGACACCAAAGAGGCAGCATTTACTATTCCCAGTCTAATCTAAACCTATTTGAGGAAGGTGTTGGACACTAAAATGGTGAAATGTATAGTTCCCACTCAAATATAAACCAACTCGGAGAAGGTGGGTGACACTAAGGGGGTGACATTTACTATTCCCACTCCAATCTGAACCAAGTTGAAGAAGGTGTTGGACACTAAAATGGTGTCATTTACAATCCCCACTCCAATATAAACCAACTCATGGAAGGTGCTGGACACTAAAGGTGTGACATTTACCATTCCCACTCCAATCTGAATAAACTTGGGGAAGGTGTAAAAAAAAAAAAAAAAACAAGTTAAAAAATGCAATCCAAAATAAAACTTTTCACCTAGATTATTATGTTTTAAAAATGCTAAATACACAATAAATGCATCCTATTATCACAGTTTAGTGAAGTTTACTGTTTTCAAAAATATTATACAACAATACACTGATTTAACACCTTGGGTGCCATGGACGAGCTGGTGGAGCTATGCGGAGACAGAGCAGTTCACTGACCAGGTCAGTGAGGTTGCTCTTCTTACCGCCCAGCGGCCACCATTAAGTAGGACAGCTGAGAGGCAGGAGTGGGAACAGCGTGAAAAAGGGGGGCGGGGACGCGGGGGCAGCAGCGGCGGGGAGAATGCGAGAGGAGAGAGAGAAAATGAGAGGAGTGAGGAGAAAAATGAGGAAAAGAAGAGGGAAGGGCAGAAAGCGAAAAAGGCACAGAGACAGCACACTAAAAGAAAAGGAGGTGAAAAGGGAAAGAGGCGAAGAAAGAGGAAAGCGCCACAGTGAAAGGCACAAAAACAGTACACTAAAGAAAAAGGAGGAAAAAAGAGGCAGAGGACATCCCAGTAGAAGAGCAGAGCTCTCCCACTAGGCACCAGGGATGAGGTGCAGGCAGAAGCCTGCGGGAGGAGGAGGGCTTCGAACTTCTGACAGAGGTCAGGGTTCGAGTCATGACGGGCTTCCACTTACTGGTGGAGCTATACGGAGGAAGAGCAGTTAACTGACCAGGTCAGTGAGATTGCTCTTCCTACCGCGCTGCGGCCGCCATTAAGTGGGGGGGGGGAGGAGAGGACAACTGGGAAGCAGGAGTGGGAACGGTGCGAAAAAGGGGGGTGGGGCCACAGGGGCAGAAGCGACAGGGAGAATACGAGGGAGGAGGAGGGTGGGGCTGCAGGGGCAGCAGCAGTGGGGAGAATGCGAGAGAGGAGAGAGAGAGAAAATGAGAGGATTGAGGAGAAAAATGAGGAAAAGAAGAGGGAAGCGCAGAAAGCGAAAAAGGCACAGAGACAGCACACTAAAAAAAAGGAGGAGAAAAGGGAATGAGGTAAATAAAGAGGAAAGTGCCAAAGCGAAAGGCACAAAAACATCATACTAAAGAAAAAGGAGGAGAAAAGAGAAAAGAGACAGTGGGCAGCCCAGGAGAAAAGGGGAGCTCTCCCACTAGGCACCAGGGATGAGGTGCAGGCAGAAGCCTGCGGGTGGAGGATGGCCTTGAACTTCTAACAGAGGTCAGGGTTAGAATCAGGATGGGCTTCCACTTACTGGTGGAGCTATGCAGAGGCAGAGCAGTTTACTGACCAGGTCAGTGAGGTTGCAATCTGATGACGTCAGCGAGCTCACAGTGCGCTGTCATCAAATGCTGTTGGGGACACGCTGGAAGCCATTTGCTTCGAGCGTGTTTGGGGAGAGGCCCTTCCTTTGATAAGTCCTTCTCCTTGGGGGGAGTTTTGGGGGGAAAACAGACACAGGGGGAAAGGAAAGAGTTTTTCCTTTCCCCTGTGCCTGTTTTCAATGGATTCCTGCTCCACGATCGAGGGCGAGGCTGCGATCGTGGAGCAGGAATCCAGTCACTAGGCACCAGGGATTTTTTGTGTTTATTTTGGAGGGTGACCCGTTAGGCAAGGGTCACTCCCCTGGGGTCAATATTCGATCTGGGGGCTAGATCAGCCATTTTATTGGTCGATCTGGCCCCCGGGGGGTCAAAACCCACTAAGCACCAGGGATTTGTGTTTTTTAATATTTTAGGGAAGCGACCCCTTCGGCAATGGTTGCTGCCCTGGGGACAAACTATTTTTCCATGTTTCGGCCCACCCTGGGGCTAGATCGGCCATTTTGTTTCTGCCAATCTGCCTCCTGGGAGGTTGTAACCCATTAGATACCAGGGATTGTTGTTGTGTGTGCTTTTCTGTTTATTTTGGGGAGCGACACCTTAGGCAAGGGTCACTCCCTGGGGGGCAATACCAGATCCAGGTTTTGGCCCTCCTGGGGGCTAGATAAGCCATTTTTTCGGCCGATGTAGCCCCATGGGGGAGTCAAAGCCCACTAGACACCAGGGATTCATTTTAATTGTATTTTTAGGGCAGCAAACCCTTGGGCAAGGGTCGCTGCCCTGGGGGCAATACATTTTGTAATGTTTTGCCCCTCCCCTGGGCTAGATCGGCCATTTTTTTGGCTGATCTGGCCCCTGGGGGTAATGAGGGGGGTCGAAACCTACTAGGTCCCAGGGATTGTTGTGTGTGTGGTATGTGTTTGTGTACTTTTTTTTCTTGGGCCACCCCTTGGGCAAGCGTCACGCACCAAAAGAGGCATATGACTGTTGGCCATTTCTGCTCCCCTTGGGGGCAGATCAGCCTAATATTTTCTTGGGGGCAGATGCCCCAAAGACAACAAGTTTTTTTTAAAGTTTTTTTTTTGTTAGGAGGGGGTGACCCCTTGGGCAAGGGTCGCTCCCCAAAAGGGGTACACAACTGTTGGCCCTTTCTGCCACTCTTGGGGGCAGATCGGCCTATTGTTTTAGGCCCATTTGCCCCCTAGGGGTGTAGAATCCTCTAAGACGCCAGGGATTGTTTTTGTTTCTATTTTTTTGTCTTTGGGGGCCAGCCCCTTGGGAAAGGTTTGTCCCCCCAAATGGGACTCATGACTGTTAGGCCAATCTGCCCCCAAAGGTGGCAGAAATGACCATTATTAAGAAGCCACTAAGGCTCCAGGGAAAACTTCTAACTGTTTGGTGGCTGGGTATTTGTCAACCGGCAAAGTATTTGCATTTGTGATTATAGCGGTTTATTTCTCCTTTTTGTCTTAGCTCAAAGCTTTGGCTTTCGTTCCTGTGACTTCTTGTGATTTTGGCAGTGATGGATCTGCAGTTTGTGTAGTTGCCTGTTTTAGGTAAGAAAAAACTATTTACTCCAAATTAATTGTGTTGCCGTGCATGGATGACTTTTTTGTAACTGGTGTACTAAATGCAGGTTTGTGTGTGAAATTGTCCTCAGATTTGTGCACCATGATATTTGTGTTCTACTAGGTGTAATTTTCTCTTCTTTTTCCTTTTTAGTGGGATATCATTGGTGATTGCTGTGTCTGTGCAGAGTAGTTGGTAGTGAGTCTAGCTTTTTCAGGCAAGTGAGTGGTATAGTTTTTGAGTTTGTAACTTTTTGTGACAAAGCTACACTTTGTTTACTACTTATCTTATACAGTTCTGGTTGTTGGTGGTGCATTTGTCCAGTTACTTTTTATAGGAAGGATCATGGCTAGCCGCAGGATGACTGCTCAGAAGGTTGTTGGTATGCTTTTTGAGTCGTCTTCTGACCATTATTATGAGACTGACTCTGCATCTGAGGAAGAGGAGGAAGTGCAAGATTCAGGAAGTGAATTTTCTGTCAAAGAGGAATCATCTGATGATGAAGCCACTCTCAGTGCTGATGAAGTGCCTGTTTTAGAGAAGGACACTGACATGCCAATAGTGCAGCAGCCAGCGGCTGAAAGGCTTCATATTGGATCTGAACTCCGGGTTGCCCCAAAAATGGTGCAGCCAGAGTGCAGAGTGAATATGGAAAACTTTTTGCCTATCAATTTCTTTCAATTGTTTATGGATGATGTATTTTTGGAAGAGATTGTTGAGCAGACTAATTTGTATGCTGAGCAGTACTTGAGGGACAACAGTGCTAGACCTAGGTCACACTCTAGAGCTACCCAGTGGATTCCCACAAATTTGGAAGAGATGAAACAGTTCTTGGGTTTGACTTTTTTGATGGGTTTGATAAGGAAGCTGTCCCTGTCTTCTTATTGGTCCACTAGTCCCTTGATGGCTACAGCTATATTTTCTTCAACCATGAGTCGTGATCGGTATTTTCTTCTTCTGATGATGCATTTTGTGGATAATGCTTTAGCCCTGCCACAGGATCACTCTGATTCTGACCTTCTTTTTGAGATTAGGCCTGCCCTTGATCATTTAGTAGATAGGTTTTTCAGAGGCTTATGTTCCAGGCAAAGAAATAGCTGTGGATGAGTCTTTGGTCCTGTTCAAGGGCCATTTGGTTTTTAGGCAGTACATTCCTAGCAAGAGGGCATGGTATGGAATTAAAATGTATATGCTGTCTGAAAGTAGTACAGGATATGTTTATAATTTCCAGGTCTACACTGGTAGGGATTCCAGTATTGACCCCCCTGGTTGTCCGCCCAATTTTGGAGTTAGTGAGAAAATTGTGTGGGAACTTGGTAGATGACTGTTTAACAAAGCTCACCATTTGTATGTAGATAACGTCTACACTGGAGTGCATTTGTACAGGGAATTGTAGCTTGTGGCACAATCCGCTCTGACCAGAAAGGCTATCCAATGAAGCTTGTCTGTAAAACAAATTGAGAGAGGACAGTGCAGCGCCTTGTGGAATGATGAGCTGCTAGCTATGAAATTCGCAGACAGGAGGGATGTGTACATGCTGGCTACCATCCATGATGAGCGTACTTCCCCTTTGGCTGTTTGGGGTCAGGTGGTGGAGGATGCGTCTAGATTGAAAGATCGCCACTGTCCTCATCACATTCCTCCCACTCCCAAAAAAGACTTTCCCACTAAGTAATGTAGGGTCTGTGCCCGAAGAGGTATCCGAAGGGTGACTTAGATGTACAGCCCCGGTTGTCCCTCAAAGCCTTGGCTGTGTGTGGCCGGCTGTTTTAGGAGTTACCACACCCAAACTATTTTTGGGGAACTACCGTGAGTGTAAACTGCCTGTTTCATATTTTTATGTTTCACGGTTGGCATTACTGTCATGTATTTAGTTAGAGCCTATGTCTTTGTAGTTTTGTACTTATTTATAATTAGTTAGTGGTTTCTTTGTTGTTTAAAAAACATGATGGCTGTGATGGCTGTGTGTGGCGCTTGGCTGTCAGTGGACATGGAGTGGCACCTGGCTGGCGGTGTGCGTGGAGTGACACTTGGCTGGTGGTGTGCGTGGAGTGGTGCTTGGCAGGCAGTGTGCGTGGAGTGGCGCTTGACTGGCAGTGTAAATAGTGACTTGCTGTTGGCCACTGCAACACACTGCTAGCCAAACGCCAGTCCACGGACTCCTATCAGCTGGTGTGATTGCTGTGTCAGGCATGTGGGCACATGAAAGTGATGGGTCCTTGAATGGCTCTGTCTGTTGATGTGAGTGTTGTAATGTGCTGGGCCCGCGGCTGGCGGTGTGAATGGTCTTGTGCATGTCATGTATAAAAGCTGTGTGAATGGACTGTAAAACAAATGGTGACTTGTTGCAGCTTTACAGCTCACGAGCTATGAATCATTGGCTCAGTTTCTTGGCCTTTCAGTTATTAACAGTGCATTTCATTTTTGTGAAATCTCTTGTTAATAAAATTTGATCTACTGAACCATCACTTACCCTCATGCCAAATCCAACCAGTATGTGTCGTAAAAATGAAAAAAACCTGCTTGCTGTAATCAGGCGTCAAAGCACACCCGTGACATACTAGGTGTCTCGGGTGGGACCCGATGATGAAGCATGCCACCAACTTGGTTGGTGGGTACGGAGTCTTTTTAACATAACCTAAGTGTGAAATCTCCAGGTTTGCTAGATTCCCCTTGGTGCCGGATGAGCTAGAGGCCAAAATCCACAGCTAGGCACTTTGGAAAAAACAGGTCAGTTTTCTTTGGGAAAATGTGATGTGTCCATGTTGTGTTTTGGAGCATTTCCTGTTGCGTGCACTAGGCCCACCCACACAAGGGAGGTAATATCTTCATCAGGACACTTGGGGGAATGCGGGGTGGAAGGAAATTTGTGACTCCTTTCAGATTCCAGAACTTTCTATCACCAAAATGCAAGGAAAAACTGTTTTGTTTTTTTTTGCAAAATTGTGAGGTTTGCAAAGGATTCTGGGTAACAAAATCTGATGAGAGCCCTCTATGTCACCCCATTTTGAATTCCCCTAGGTATCTAGTTTTCAAAAATATATAGGTTTGCTAGGTTTCCCTAGATGCCGACTGAGCTAGAGACCAAAATTCACAGGTAGGCACTTGGCAAAAAACAGGCCAGTTTCTTTGGGAAAATGTGATGTGTCCATGTTGTGTTTTGGGGCATTTCCTGTTGCAGGCACTTTGCCTAACCTCAGAAGGTAGGTACCATTTCTATTGATAAACTTGGGGGAAGGCTGGGTGGAAGGGAATTTGTGGCTCCTCTCAGATTCCAGAACTTTCTATCACCAAAATGCAAGGAAAAAGTGTATTTTTCCAAATTGTGAGGTTTGCAAGGTATTCTGGGTAACACAACCTGGCGAGAGCCCACAAGTCACCCAATCCTGAATTTCCCTAGGTCTCTAGTTTTCAAAAATATATAGGTTTGCTAGGTTTCCATTGGTGCCGGCTGAGCTACAGGCCAAAATGTGATGAGTCCATGTTGTGTTTTGGGGCATTTCCTGTCACGGGCACTAGGCCTACCCACACAAGTGAGGTACCATTTTTATTGGGAGACTTTGGGAAATGCTAGGTGGAAGGAAATTTGTGGCTCCTCTCAGATTCCAGAACGGTGTATCACCGAAATGTGAGGAAAGAGTGTTTTCTTTTGCAACAATTATGAGGTTTGCAAAGGATTCTGGGTTACAGAACCTGGTTAGGGTGCCACAGGTTACCCCATCCTGGTTTTCCCTAGGTGTCTAGTTTTCAGAAATGTCCAGGTTTGCTAGGTTCTCCTAGGTGCAGGATGAGCTAGAGGCCAAAATCCACAGGTAGGCACTTTGCAAAAAACAGGCAAGTTTTCGGAGGAAAATTGTGATGTGTCCATGTTGTGTTTTGGGGCATTTCCTGCACGAGCACCAGGCCCACCCACACAAGTGAGGTACCATTTTTATCAGGAGACTTGGGGAAATGCCGAGTGGAAGGACATTTGTGGCTCCTCTCAGATTCCAGAACTTTCTATCACCCAAATGTGAGGAAAACGTGTTTTTTTCCCAAATCTTGAGGTTTGCAAAGGGTTCTGGGTAACAGATCCTGGTGAGACCCCCACGAGTCACCCTATCTTAGATTCCCCTAGGTGTCTAGTTTTGAAAAATGCACTGGTTTGGTAGATTTCCCTAGGTGTCGGCTGAGGTAGAGGCCAATATCACCAGCTACACACTTTGCAAAAAACATGTCAAATTACAATGTAAAAATGTGATCAGTCCATGTTGTGTTTCCTGTCATGGGCGTTAGGCTTACCCATGCAAGTGACGTACCATTTTTATCGGAAGACTTGGGGAAATGCTGGGTGGAAGTTAATTTGTGGCTCTTCTCAGATTCCAGAACTGTTTAGCACTGACATGTTAGGGAAAAGTGTTTTTTTTTTACCAAATTGTGACGTTTGCAAAGGATTTTGGGTAACAGAATCTGGGGAGAGCGCCACAAGTTACACCATCCTGGGTTCCCTTAGGTGTCTAGTTTTCAGAAATGTCCAGGTTTGCTAGTTTTTCCTAGGGGCCGGCTGAACTAGAGGTCAAAATCCACAGCTTGGCACTTTGGAAAAAACTGGTCACTTTTCTTTGGGAAAATGTGATGCGTTCCTGTTGTGTTTTGGGGCATTTCCTGTCGCTGGCACTAGGCCTACTCACACAAGTGAGATACCATCTTCATCAGGACCCGTGGGGGAATGTTAGGTCGAAGGAAATTTGTGGCTCCTCTCAGATTCCAGAACTTTCTATCACCAAAATGTGAGGAAAGTGTTATTTTGGCAAATTGTGAGGTTTGCTAAGGATGCAAGGTAACAGAAACTGGGAGAGCCCCACAAGTCACCCCATTCTGAATTCCTCTAGGTATTTAGTTTTCAAAAATATATAGGTTTGCTAGGTTTCCGTAGGTGCGGGCTGAGCTAGAGATCACAATTCGCAGCTTGGAACTTTGCAAAAAATAGGTCAGTTTTCTTTTGGAAAATGTGATGTTTCCATATTGTGTTTTGTGGCCTTTCCTGTCACAGGCAAAAGGCCAACCCACACAAGTGAGGTACCTTTCTTATCGGGAGACTTGGGGGAATGCTGGGTGGAAGGAAATTTGTGGCTCTTCTCAGATTGCAGAACTTTCTATCACTGACATGTTAGAAAAAAGTGTTTTTTTTTTTACCAAATTGTGACGTTTGCAAAGGATTCTGGGTAACAGAACCTGGTGAGAGCCTCACATGTCACCCCATCCTGGGGGCCCCTAGGTGCCTAGTTGTCATAAATGTCCAGATTTGCTAGGTTTTCGTAGGTGCTGGCTGAGCTAGAGGCCAAAATCCACAGCTAGGCACTTTGCATAAAACAGGTCACTTTTCTTTGGGAAAATGTGATGTGTCCCTGTTGTGTTTTGGGGCATTTCCTGTCGCGGGCACTAGGCCTACCCCAACAAGTGAGGTACCATCTCTATCAGGACACTTGGGGGAATGCTGGGTGGAAGGAAATTTGTGGCTCCTCTCAGATTCAAGAACTTTCTATCACCAAAATGCAAGGAAAAAGTGTTGTTTTGTTTTGCCAAATTGTGAAGTTTGCAAAGGATTCTGGGTGACAGAACCTGGCGGAAGCCTACAAGTCACCCCATTTTGAATTCCCTTACATATCTAGTTTGTAAAAACATATAGGTTTGCTAGGTTTCCTTAGGTGCCGGCTGAGCTAGAGACCAAAATTCACAGCTAGGCACTTGGCAAAAACATTGTCAGTTTTCAAAAGAAAAATGTGATGTGTCCATGTTGTGTTTTGAGGCATTTCCCGTCACGGGGACTAGGGCCACCCACACAAGTGAGGTACCATTTTTATCAGGAGACTTGGGGAAAAGCTGGTTGGAAGGACATTTGTGGCTCCTCTCAGATTCCAGAACTTTCCAGAAATGTGAGGAAAAAGTGTTTTTTCCCACATTTTGAGGTTTGCAAAGGTTTCTGGGTAGCAGAACTTGGCGAGAGCCCCACACGTCACCACATCCTGGGTTCCTCTAGCTGTCTAGTTTTCAGAAATTTCCATGTTTGCTATGTTTTCCAAGTTGCCGGCTGAGCTAGAGGCCAAAATCCACAGTTAGGCACTTTGCAAAAAACAGCTCCATTTTCTATGAGAATTTGTGATGTGTCCATGTTGTTTTTTGGGGCATTTCCTGTTGCAGGCACTCGGCCTAACCTCACAAGGTAGGTACCATTTCCATTGATATACTTGGGGGAATGCCGGGTGGTAGGGAATTTGTGGCTCCTCTCAGATTCCAGAACATTCTACCACTGAAATGTGAGGAAAAAGTGCTTTTTATTACACATTTGGAGGTTTACAAAGCATTCTGGGTAACAGAACCTAGCGAGAACCCCACAAGTCACCCCATTATGAATTTCCCTAGGTCTCTAGTTTTCAAAAATATATAGGTTTGCTAGGTTTCCCTCGGTTCTGGCTGAGCTAAAGGCCAAAATCCACAACTAGGCATTTTGCAAAAAACCGTCCAGTTTTCTTTGGGAAAATATGATGTGTCCATGTTGTGTTTTGGGGCCTTTCCTGTCGCGGGCACTAGACCTACCCACACAAGTGAGGTACCATCTTTATCAGCACACTTGGGGGAATGCTGGGTGGAAGTAAATTTGTGGCTCCTCTCAGATTCAAGAACTTTCTATCACCAAAATGCAATGAAAAAGTGTTGTTTTTTTTGCCAAATTGTGAGGTTTGCAAAGGATTCTGGGTAACAGAATCTGGTGAGACCCCACAAGTCACCCCATGTTGAATTCCCCTAGGTATCTAGTTTGGTAAAATATATAGGTTTGCTAGGTTTCCCTAGGTGCCATTTTTACCGGGAGACTTGGCGGAATGCTGGGTGGAAGGAAATTTGTGGCTTCTCTCAGATTCCAGAACGTTGTATCTCCAAAATGTGAGGACAAAGTGTTTTTTGTTGGCCAAATTTTGAGGTATGCAAAGGATTCTGGGTTACAGAACCTGGTTAGAGCGCCACAGGTTACCCCATCCTGGTTTTCCTTAGGTTTCTAGTTTTCAGAAATGTCCAGGTTTGCTAGGTGCTCCTAGGAGCATGATGAGCAAGAGGCAAAAATCCACAAGTAGGCACTTTGCAAAACACAGGTCAGTTTTCAGAAGAAAATTGTGATCTGTCCATGTTGCGTTTTGGGACATTTCCTGTCACGAGCACTAGGCCCACCCACACAAGTGAGATACAATTTTTATCAGGAGATTGGGGAAATGGTGGTTGTAAGCAAGTTTGTGGCTTCTCTCTAATTCCATAACGTTGTATCACCAAAATGTGAGGAAAAAGTGTTTTTTTGCCAAATTTTGAGGTTTACAAAGGATTCTGGGTAACAGAACCTGGTTAGAGCGCCACAGGTTACCCCATCCTGGATTTCCCTAGGTCTCTAGTTTTCATAAATGTCCAGGTTTTCTAGGTTCTCCTAGGTGCAGGGTGAGCTAGAGGCCAAAATCCACAGCTAGGCACTTTGCAAGAAACAGGTCAGTTTTCATATGAAAAATGTGATGTGTCCATGTTGTGTTTCGAGGTGTTAGACTTTTCATCCTTGGCGTGGTCTCCCTTAACTTTTTGCCTCTGTTCCCCAGGTTGTTGATGTGTGCTGGACTCTGATTTTACTGTTTTTGTTCCATTGCAAAATGTGTGTATTAATTGCGTATCCATGATTGTCATATTTGATTTATTAGTAAGTCCTTATTATATTGCACTAGAGGTGCCCAGGGCCTATAAATCAAATGCTACTAGTGGGCCTGCAGCACTGGTTGTGCCACCCACATAAGTAGCTCTGTAATCATGTCTCAGACCTGCCACTGCAGTGTCTTTGTGTGCAGTTTTCACTGTAAATTCGACTTGGCAAGTGTACCCATTTGCCAGGTCTAAACCTTCCCTTTTCTTTTCTTACATGTCAGACACCCCTAAGGTAGGCCCTAGGTAGCCCCAAGGGCAGGGTGCAGTGTACGGTTGAGGTAGTGATAGCGCGTCAGAACCTTGATAAGTAAACTTACAAGGAGACACGCCTAGGCCGATAAACCTTTTGACCACGTTCGGAGACTTCCCAGTACTAGGTATCTTTCTGGCATCACAAAATCAATACATCAATAACCTAATCAACATGTTAATCAATAACGTTTAATAAATAAAAACCACCATGACCTTTCTGCCATGAATAACCACACAAATCTAGTTAAGTGTTAGGATATTTATTCCCTATTGATTACAATCTAAAAGTCATCTCTGTTAATCTCATTTGCAATCAATCTCATTAGTAACTCTTCAGATACATAATTTGAACACAGTTAATCAACGCATAGAGAATATTCATTAAGCATTAACGCATCATTAATAAGAAGCAGCTTAGCAGAGTCTCTGAGTGCACGGTTCAACAAAGCAAGAACTCAGTCATTTGTCTATTTGCATCCGGTATTTATGAACACCTTAACTAACCTTCAATTAGCATCAGCATGTTGGACTTCATGCAAAACAATTTAGCAAACACAAATTTGGAAAACATATAACTATGGCCTCTATCAAAAGAGCAGTTGGTACCTAGAAAGAAAAGGCAAACAGACAATTACAAATTTCATCAGATAGTTACCCCTCCAAATGAATCAGCAAACAGCGTCAGTCTTCGTCCTCATGACATCAGTCGATTCACCATCAGCAAAGATAGGACAGGGCAAAGTCTCAGTATGGCATAGCTAAAGAATAAGGCTCTTCCCTCATATGGAGGAGAAGTAAGCATCAGTAAGGACTTAGATAGAGGATGGTTTAAATTATCAGGAAGAATAACGGCAAAGGCTCAAAAGAGCAACGGCAAAGTATGGCTTAAGGCAGAATGTCAGAATAATGGCCAATAATGTCCGATTTCTTCTTGGGTCATGAGGTTATATCAAAACTTTCAAACTAGCCCTTAATTCCCCATTGGATAACATTTGGTGCATCATTATCTCTGTCCAATAATTCTTCACACACCTCACTAGAATTTTCCACAGAACACAGTTCTCATGCCGTTGATTGGCCCATGTTATTGACGTCTTCATCGGGTGGAATGTCAGGTAAGAAAAGTTACACTTTATGCTCCAGTCAGTAGTCCCATTGTTTTCTCCTACTCCAGGCAGCCTTGCACCTGTTACGAATTACACTGTTACATTCAGCAAGAATGTCTCCTGAGCAAGTCGGGTCCCATGAGAAAGAATTTACTATGGCTACACACACATCTCTAGCTTCTGGAAAAGTACAGTTTCGTGTCCTTCAGGAAGACAGAACATTGCACATTAGGAAAAACACAGTTTAACATGAGACCAGACAGCTAGGCCCAGACCCTTGCTAACTAAGGCCTAGAAATGTAGTTAACAAACCCCTAATACATGACTCTAATTATAATATGTTAATACAGATTCATAACATTAGTACACTAATTTAGTCATCATTAATAAGTTTCATTAGTCTTCGTATACATTGGTGGCCACTCCCCGTGGGCACATTTCAAACGCACACATTATTTTCTATGTTATCACATTTTCTATGCAGCTTCATTACACAATATATTGCAAGCCTTTCGTGTTAATAATAATTTTAAAAGACACACTCCAACAATCCCTCCTCTGATGACTTTTGTCATCACACAAACCTTTCCCCTCGAATTTTACATTCTAAAATTCCTTCATTTCAATCTCTTCTCTTAACCTTTCCCCCTGTGATTTTGCCCTGAATAATTTTTCCCTTTGTTTTTCTTCCCTCCTCTTATTATTTTTCGCCATTTTTTGATTTTATTCTTTTACTTAATTTACTAGCCACCCACAATCCAAATAAGCAAGCTATAACAATGATTTCTCCCTGTATTATTTTCGCCAATAACCCATGTCAAATATTACTAAACCAATTTCCCACTGAAGCAAATCCTTTCCGAACCTTTTCCCAAACACCTTGGTCTTTCAATTCCTTCAAATCTGTACTATCGCTAGTTAAGTTAGTAAGCATACTTCTAATCTCATTACTATTGTCTGGTACGTAAGCACAGCAGTGACGCTCATTAAGTATCTTACAGACACTGCCATTTTTTGCTAAAAGAATGTCTAAAGCAAGCCTGTTTTGAAGAATCATAGCCCTCTCTGCAGTAAGTTCAGTATCCATCAGGAGTATAGCCCCTGTAAAATTTGTCAGCATGTTATCCACAATAGTAGACAACTTTCAAATCTTTATGGAGTTTAAGATAACTCCCACTGAAGGAATTATCGCCCCAAATATGTCTCCTACTACACCAGCAGCAGTCTCTCTCTTTTGTCTACTACAATGTAATTCAGACATTTTAGGAAACTTTTTCAAATTGTCAAGTTGATATATCTTTGGGAAACTATCCACAAATAACATGTCCCATACCATCAGTTTGGAGGACGGTAATAAGCATTAAGTCCACATATATAATAGATTCCAGGGATCGCTGGATCCTGTCGATTTAACATGAACGTCCACTTACTCTGAAACAAAAACGCAAGGTTACATTCACTCATTCCCACAAACACATTATCATAATATGATTTTGGCCTAGATATGCCTAGATATGCAAAGCTTACCTATGTGTAGTGCATCTAAAGCTAGCTTCACCTGTTCCCTAATTGCACTATAACCCTCACTACTAACAAAAGCTAACCGCTGCAACCCTTTCTCGAATTTACCCTTCAATGCCCTTCTTCTACCTTCCGTGTGATCTAAAAAGCTATTCTCTACAGGTGTAAGCAAGCATGTCAAATTATTGGGGTGTGCATAAGATGTACTAATTGTTAATGTCGCCTCGAAGTTCAGGTTAGCAGCTTGTCTAAATCGGGTTTCAAAAGTCAATTCAGGTTATCAGTGTCTCATCTGGTAAGTTATCAGTCTCTCTTTCTCAAAAATGTTCTTTAATTCAGTTCTTATGCCAACTCAGTCTCTTCGGCCAGACTCAGGTGCCGAAGTACTGACCTGGGATCTCTCTATCAAAGCAAAACACCAAGAACTCTTGTTGCCATTCAGCTGACGTTGCATACCCCCATTCAGGACCCGCGTACCTTCTGTTTGATACTCTCTTTCTTTTTTGTTAGTATTACTTGATATGGCCACTTCCAACGTGGCTCCAAACATGACTTCCTTACGTGTTTCTTGATGACAACCCAGTCACCAGCTTTCAGGTTGTCTCCTGGATCATTTATGAGTGGCAGGGTGGTAGCTTCCACCTGGTGAGAAAAAGAGCAGACCACTTCAGCCAGACCCTTACAGTAGTCCAACACCATGTCATCCGTGATATTCACAAGAGCATTTGCAGGCACTGCGGGAAGTCTCATTGCTCGACCCATGAGAATCTCATGAGGGGACAGTTTTCTTGTTAGGTATATTTTTCATTAACATTAACACCAAAGGCAATGCATCGGGCCATTTCAAATTCGTAGCTGCACACATTTTTGCCATTCTCGACTTCAGGGTACCATTCATCTGTTCCACTAGTCCTGATGCTTCAGGGCGGTAACTACAATGCAACTTATGTTCAATGTTCAATGCTGCACACAATAGCTTAACCACCTCGCTGTTGAAGTGACTTCTCCTATCTCATTCTAAAGAGATCGGAAACCCGAAACGTGGTATCAATTCCCTAAGCAGCAGCTTCGCTACTGTGAGACTGTCATTCCTACATGTAGGGTATGCTTCGATCCAGTGACTAAAGATACACACAATCACCAACACATATCTCAATCCTCCACACACGGGCATCTCAATAAAATCAAATTGAATTCTGCTAAATGGACCTCCTGCTCTCCCAATGTGGCTCAAATTCACCACTGTTCCTTTCCCCGCATTCATCTGTTGACAGATGATACACCTATGACACATCACTTCTGCAGCTTGTCTGAATTTCGGATTAAACCAGTCAATCTTGAACAACCTGATCATGGCATCCCTCCCAATATGTGCTTGACCATGATAAAACCTGTCAAACTGTGACAGGAGACTGTTCGGCAAGACCATTTTCCATTCATCTGAGACCCACAAGTCATCTGGTCTTTGTACACATTGCATCCTAACCCAAGAACGCTTCTGATCTTTGCTGGCACATCCCTGCAACAATCTCAATTCTTCTAACATGCCAATCACCCTTAATGCGTAACCTGTGTATGTCTCATTTTCTGTTTCAGGTAACAATTCCCACTGATCTTTAAAAGATATACAGTTCAATGCGCAAAACCTTGCGACTTGATCCGCATATCCATTTCCCATTGAAACAAAGTCTTGTGATTTCAAATGAGCACTGCATTTCACCACGGCAATTTCATGAGGTAACTGAATCACGTGCAGCAACTCCTTAATTCTTTCACCATGTTTTACTGGAGAACCAGAAGAGGTCAGACAACCCCTCTGTGACCATAGTTGGCCAAAATCATGGACAATTCTGAATCCGTATCAGCTGTCAGTATAGATAGTCACTCTCAGCTGGGCAGCGGCATGGCAAGCTCTAGTAAGAGCACCCAATTCAGCCACTTGAGAAGAATATACTGTTTCAAGCCACGAAGCTTCAAGGATACCAGAGATTGTACATACCGTGTATCCGACTCTCAACACTCCTACTGAGTCTCTTAAACATGAGCCATCTACAAAGATAATTTTATCATTTTCTTCCAATTGGGTATCTTTAATATCAGGCCTCAGTTTGGTGCACATTTCTGTTACCTCAAGACAATCATGTTCTACATCTTCAACATCTTTGACTTCTGTGTTTTCATTTGGAAGAAAAGTTCCTGGGTTCAACACTGTACATCTTTTCAACGTTACATTTGGCAGCCCCAATATTATCGTTTCATATTTTGTCAGTCTTGTATTTGTCATGTGTTGCGTTTTGGTTCGGGTCAACAGGATCTCAACTGAGTGAGGGACCATGACTGTTAAAGGATGTCCCATCACTATGCCCTCACACTGTGTGAGGCTTTGACCAACTGCTGCTACTGCACGCAGGCAACCCAGTAAGGCTGCTGCAGCTGGGTCCAAAGTAGCTGAAAAATATGCTACTGGTCGGTTTACACCTCCATGGACCTGTGTCAGGACAAAGAACATGCATCACGTTCGTGCCAAAACAGAACAAAAGGCTTTGCGTAATCAGGCATACCTAAAGCTGGAGCCCTGCACATGTTCTCCCTTATCACAGTAAACGCCTTCATTTATTTTTCTGTCAGCACTATGACATCTGGCCCTTTCTTGACCGTCAGTCTCACCAATGGCTTGGAGATGACTTAAAAATTCGGTATCCACTGACGACAGTAGCCCACCATTCCCAGAAACATCCTTACATCTGTCTGTGTGGTTGGGGGATTCATCTGTAACAATGCAGTCACTCTTTCCCTGGACAACTTCCTCGACCCTTTCTCAATTTGATGACCCAAATACTTCACCTCTTTCTGGCAATATTGCAGCTTCTTTGGGGACACCTTGTGCCTGTTCTTCCCCAAGTGGTTCAGTAAGGCAATCGAATCATACTTGCACTCATCCCTCATTTCAGATGCAATCAACAGATCATCAATGTACTGCACTAGAGTCGACTGGAAAGGCAATTCCAACGGCTCCAAATCCTTCTTCAGTATCTGATTGAAGATGGAAGGTGATTCCGAAAACCTTTGAGGCTTACCAATGGCTTGGAGATGACTGAGAAGCTTGCTGAGGTGTTCCCACGCGGAAAGACCACAAACAAGCCTTGCTAGCTGCAAGGGTTGCAGTTAGGGTTTTTGGATGCTGCTGTTGCCCAGGAGGGACCAGGATGTCACCACTTGGATGAGGAGACAGAGGGGGCGCCCAGCAAGTCAGGGAGCCCTCCCAGAAGCAGGCAGCTCCCACAGAAGTTCCTGAACAGGCACTTGGAAGAAGAGTGAACCGGAGTCCACTCAAAGTCACAAAAGGGAGTCCCACGACGCCGGAGGACAACTCAGAAGGTTGTGCACTGCAGGTTAGAGTGTCGGGGACCCAGGCATGGCTGTGCACAAAGGAAATCCTGGAAGAATGCACAGGTGCCGGAGCGGCTGCAAATCACGCGGTACCCAGCAATGCAGTCTAGCGTGGGGAGGCAAGGACTTACCTCCACCAAACTTGGACTGAAGAGTCACTGGACTGTGGGAGTCACTTGGACAGAGTTGCTGAGTTCCAGGGGCCACGCTCGTCGTGCTGAGAGGGGACCCAGAGGACCAGTGATGCAGTCTTTTAGTGCCTGTGGTTGCAGGGGGAAGATTGTCGACCCACTGGAGATTTCTTCAGAGTTCCTGGTGCAGAGAGGATGCAGGCTACCCCCAGAGCATGCACCACCTGGAAACAGTCGAGAAAGCCAACAGGATGAAGCGACACAAGGTTGCTAGTAGTCATCTTGCTACTTTGTTGCGGTTTTGCAGGCGTCCTGAGCAGTCAGCGGTCGATCCTTTGGCAGAAGGTGAAGAGGGAGATGCAGAGGAACTCTGATGAGCTCTTGCATTCATTATCTGGTGAGATCCCCAAAGCATAGACCCTAAATAGCCAGAAAAGGAGGTTTGGCTACCTAGGAAGGAGGATTGGCTACCAAGAGAGGTAAGAGCCTATCAGAAGGAGCCTCTGACGTCACCTGCTGGCACTGGCCACTCAGAGCAGTCCAGTGGGCCACAGACACCTCTGTTTCCAAGATGCGAGAGGTCTGGGACACACTGGAGGAGCTCTGGGCACCTCCCCTGGGAGGTGCAGGTCAGGGGAGTGGTCACTCTCCTTTCCTTTGTCCAGTTTCGCACCAGAGCAGGGCTAGGGGAACCCTGAACCGGTGTAGACTGGCTTATGCAGAGATGGGCACCATCTGTGCCCATCAAAGCATTTCCAGAGGCTGGGGGAGGTGGCTACTCCCCAGCCCTCACACCTATTTCCAAAGTGTTACACCCTCTCTCAGAGGAAGTCCTTTGTTCTGCCTTCCTGGGACAGGGCTGCCTGGACCCCAGGAGGGCAGAAACCTGTCTGAGGGGTTGGCAGCAGCTGCAGTGGAGACCCCGGAAAGGCAGTTTGGCAGTACCCTGGTTCTGTGCTAGAGACCCGGGGGATCATGGAATTATCACCCATTGGGGTGACAATTCCATGATCTTAGACATGTTACATGGCCATATTCGGAGTTACCATTGTGACGCTGTACATAGGTAGTGACCTATGTACAGTGCACACGTGTAATGGTGTCCCCGCACTCACAAAGTCCGGGGAATTTGCCCTGAACGATGTGGGGGCACCTTGGCTAGTGCCAGGGTGCGCCCACACTAAGTAACTTTGCACCCAACCTTCACTAGGCGAAGGTTAGACATATGGGTGACTGATAAGTTACTTAAGTGCAGTGGTAAATGGCTGTGAAATAACGTGGACGTTATTTCACTCAGGCTGCACTGGCAGGCCTGTGTAAGAATTGTCAGAGCTCCCTATGGGTGGCAAAAGAAATGCTGCAGCCCATAGGAATCTCCTGGAACCCCAATACCCTGGGTGCCTCAGTACCATATACTAGGGCATTATATGGGTGTCCCAGTATGCCAATGTGAATTGGTAAATTTAGTCACTAGCCTGTTAGTGACAAATTTGAAAAGCAGAGGGAGCATAACCACTGAGGTTCTGGTTAGCAGAGCCTCAGTGAGACAATTAGGCATCGCACAGGGAACACATTCAGGGCACATACTTAAGAGCACTGGGGCCCTGCCTGGCAGGGTCCCAGTGACACAGACTAAAACAACATATATACAGTGAAATATGGGGGTAACATGCCAGGCAAGATGGTACTTTCCTACAGATAGCCTTTCAAACATGACTCAGGCCTGCCATAGCCAAGCCTGTTTGTGCAGTTTAAACTGCCATTTCGACCCCAACCTTCCTTTTTATTACATTTTCAGACACCCAAAAGGTAGGCCCTGGTTAGCCCCAAGGGCAGGGTGCAGTGTATGTAAAAAGTTAGACATGTACTTTTAAGTTTAACATGTTTAGGTAGTGAAAAACTCTTACATTCATTTTCAATATTACAAGGACTATGGCTCCCGTAGGTTAGTATGGGGATTGCCTTAAAACATCTTTTAAGTGTAATTTCCCACTGAGAAAAGATAGAAACATGGAGTTTGGTGTCTCTGGACTCACAACAAAAACATATCTTTTGGTAAAGGTGTTTTTTTAAGTTGCTGGTCTGAAAATGCCACTTATGGAAAGTTGGCATTTTCTTACTTTAACCATTCTGTGCCTAGCCTGCCTCCAATCCGTGTCTGCTTTGTGTGGTCTGCATCTGTGCATTCCATCCAGACAACCATACAACACAGGACACTCCACTGCCCCTGCATTCTATTTGCATACCGATGGGTCTTCCTGGGCAGAAAGGGTGGAGGGGCTTTTCACCCTTCAAAGAGTAGTGACCTGACCCCACACATAGGACTGATAACCCTCCACAGACTTCATAGCAGACAGGCCTGGGCTAAAAGGAAACACAGGCACTTCAAAACCACTCTGAGGACCCCCCACTTCAAATACACATATGGGTAGTACTGGGCCTCTGAAACCATATAGAAGGAACACTTCTAGAGTGAGGACATTCTAACAGGAAGAAGGATCGTTGTGCTGTTTGCCCTGCTGTGTAGGCCTGCTGCCTGCTATACGCTTGGGAGTGAGGACTGAACCTAGCTCTCTACATCCTGCAATCTAAAGTTTCTCCAAGGGCCTGCCTGAACTTGCATCCTGTTTTGGAAGTCTCAAGGACATCAAAGACTTCACCTGCATCTTGCTACCAGCACCTGGCCTCATCTGCTTAGAGTCCTGCTCTGCCAAGTGGTGCCAAATCCATTACTGGGCCCTTGGAGGTGAGTGTGCTGCTGCAACAGAAGAACTGAGATGACACCAGGACGTCACTTGGAACCGACGCATCCCGCTGCACAAACGCCTCTTTACCACAGTCTGCACCGAAGCTGTGGATACCGCTCACCAACTGTGCAACACAACAACCCCAACTTACAACACAGCCCGGGCTTTGCCGACACAGCACCAACACATCGGAACCAGTACTCATTGCTTCTGGACAACGAAGCATCAACAATGTTGCCCAATCAGGAAACAATGCATTGCCTGCAAGCGCGGCGCATCCCATCTTCAGCATCAACGCATCAACACAACAGAGGTAATGTCAGCAGGTCTGCGTGACTCCTGTACCCAGCCCACACTATATTAGTGTTGGACTGCCCTTTTGAATTTACCCTGCCCAGGGGACCCAGATAATTCCAGTTGGAGTAGGTATCTTCTAAGCACTGTATTTTGATTGCATCATTGAAAATTCATAACTTGACCTGTGCATGTTGGATTTTTATTGTTTTGGTCTTGTTTGACGCAAATAACTATTGGTTACTTTTCTAAACTGGTGTGGCATCCTTTTGTGGTATTTTCACTGTGCTACTGTGTGTGTGCACAAATACTTTACAAATGACCTCTTTAGTTTAGCCTGACTGCTCTATGCCAAGCTACCAGAGGGTGAGCACAGGCAAACATTTATTGCTGCTTACTTGCCCTGAGTAGGACTGTGGTCCCTATTTAAACAGAGTGCAAACCTCTGAGAACTAAAGATCCAATTTCTAACAAAGCTCTAAGGGGCATATTTATACTCTGTTTGCGCCGGATTTGCGTCGGTTTTTTTTACGCAAATCCGCCGCAAAGCTAACTCCATATTTATACTGTGACGCTAGACCCGTCTAGCGCCAAAGATCTTGGAGTTTGCGTCATTTTTTAGCGTGGACACCTACCTTGCGTTAATGAGATGCAGGGTAGGCGTTTCCACGCCAAAAATGACTCTAAGGCATTTGCGCCTTACTTAAACTCCCGTGCAAAAATGACGCACGGGAGTGGGCGGGCCTTAATAAATGACGTCCAGCCGCATTTGCGTCATTTTTTAACGCCTGGTCAGGGCAGGCGTTAAGGGATCTGTGGGCTCGGAAGGAGCCCGGAGGTGCCCTCCCATGCCCCCAGGGACACCCCCTGCCACCCTTGCCCACCCCAGGACGACACCCAAGGATGGAGGGACCCATCCCAGGGAAGGAAAGGTAAGTTGGGGTAAGTATTTTTTACGTTTTTTTTTGTGGCATAGGGGGGCCTGATTTGGGCCCCCCTACATGCCACTATGCCCAATGACCATGCCCAGGGGACATAAGTCCCCTGGGCATGGCCATTGGGCAAGGGGGCATGACTCCTGTCTTTGCTAAGACAGGAGTCATGTCAATGGAGGTTGGGCGTAAAAAAAAATGGCGCAAATCGGATTGAGGCAAGAATTTTGCCTCAGACCTGACTTGCCCCATTTTTTGGCGCCCAAGCCCCATTTTCCCATACGCCAGTGCTGCCTGGTGTGAGTCATTTTTTTTTACGCACACCAGTCCACAGCACCGGCTAACGTCATTCAATAAATAAGGCGCCCGCATGGCGCTTTGGAATGGCGTTAGCCGGCGTTAAATTTTTTGACGCAAAACTGCGTTAGCGCAGTTTTGCGTCAAAAAGTATAAATATGGCCCTAAGAGCGCTATTTGATTGTAAGCACCATTTTGCATTTATTTTTTGAAAATTCATATTTTGCTTTCTACACAGTGGATTATTTTCGTTCTGGTCTTAATTTATTGATGAAGGCATAATCTATTTTTCTAATCTGGTGTGGAGTCTTGTTGTGGTGTTTTCACTGTGTTAATGTATGAGTTATTGCACAAATACTTTACACATTGCCTTCTAACTTAGCCTGCCTGCTCTGTGCCAAGCTACCATAGGGTGAGCAGATGATAATTTAGGTAGTGTTGTGACTTATCTTGACTAGGATTGTGGTCAAGTAGTGGGTTGTTCCTAGTTGTTATATCAAGATGGATAAAAGAATGGACCTGGCCACTCTTTATGATATGAGGATGTTATTATTTATTTGGTTTCTATGTGCAGAGATCAGTCTTAATCAATCAATTTCTTGCTTAGTTGTCCTTCTTTGTTTCTTCCTGTTGACTTTTACTCTGTCTGTTCTCGTCTATGGTTTTTCTTCTATTTTTTCTTCTCTTTTCGCCTTTTAGATGTCGTCTCAGGGATCAGAAGTAGCTTGCACCACCACAGGCTGGATTCCAGGGAACAGATTCAAAAGAAAATGTAAGTGGACCGTATTTTCTTGTTCATATATTTTAGTTTTTAAAGGGGTGGAGAGAATGAGGAAAAGGAAGACCCGGAAAAGAAGAATTTAAAAGGGAGAGAAAAGCCCCTGCAGAAAGAAAAATAAAATCTCCTCTTGATATAGTGAAGGATAGTGCTCAGATCTGGTAGTACTGTCTCTTCATTTAAGTTGATATGATTTATAAACCTGTGCTGGTGAAATGTGGAGCCCAGTAATGATGGTGCCCAATGTTTTAAAACAGCCACTTCTTCTCTATGTTAAGCTTCTCCCTCTCCCTCCCTCAGCCTGTCGCCCCTCCTCCCCACCTCCATAAGTACTTTGTAGAATTATGTATGCAGGCACGTACCTGTATGACACGTGGCAGGTTCTCTCGTTTCCTCTCACCTCTGGTCCCTCTCCCGTTGGGATGATGGGTACACTTGTCCTTTCTTTGTGGCGTGCGTCTCCTTCTCCAGCACTCGGTCTCTTCAGTGTTCTCCCTACCGGATATTCGGGTTTGCGTGGATGGTCCAGCTCCTTTGACTTTCAAAAGTGCTCCAGGGGTACAGAGTTGTCGGCCCGTGCTCGCACTATCCAGTAGGTGCCGAACAACTCTGTTACAGGTCCCTACTTGGACAGGATGCATACCTTTGCCAATTAGAGATCCCATTTCTAAGAGTGATTTATGTTTAAAGATTCAGGTTTTGTTTGTGCGTCAAATGTATAGATAAAGGGATGACAGGGACAACCTTTGTCGAAGGAAGCTGGTGGGTTCCATGTCCTGTCTGTCACATGATTGGCTACCTGTTACTACATGTTCTGCATGAATAAATGTTGTAAGGAGTCACTGTAAGAGAGCAGATGTGGTGGCAGGGCCTCATGTCTGAGGAGATCATAAGGCTTGCACATCTGGACTACTGTGCAATGGTAGTCAAAAACTAGTTGTTGCCTCAATTCTTTGTCTTACATGAGGTGTGGGAAGTCTCAGGTTTGACCCGTAGTAGGGTTTCTGTGACTGCTAACTATATTTTTGCTGTGTCTCCATGGGCACTGGAGAGTTTTGTTTGTTTTTGGGTGACTGTATAAGCTAGATATGTTGGTGATTGAGTGGTTGCAAATAATTGTCTCTGCTCCATTTGTGCAAACTAATCACTTTTATATTTAGTCGTTTGTAAGGAATAGAGGTGCTAGTACCCAGAGTGTCTGCATTCCTTATATATCTGAGCTGGTGTTTGGAATGCTGTGAGTGAATGATGTAAAATAATGTTGGTATGTAGTGTGGAATGTATGCAAGGAGATAGTGACAGCTGGAGGAAGGATAGAGCCCTGACAGGGTCTACCAGCTGCTATTGTAACCCTAAGGGTCTAGCTTGAAATGAAGAACTTACCTTCTTCCGGGGTTGTTGCATTTGCAAAGAACATTGATTTTAAATTACACAGAAAACAAGATGCCTGTAGGAATGGTGTATTTTTTTTTTTTTAAAGTTCACTGGTTATCAATATATTTGGTGTGGAATGATGGAGGAAATTGTCACAGATGCAGGTAAGGTTCAAGGATTTGGTTTTATAGGGTAGGGGCAGTGCTGTACTAAACTGTGGCCTGAGGACTGATTGTGATAAGAACACAGCAGTATGACCTTGCACAGGGTACAGTTGTGTACAAAACTGTGGCCTGAGGACTAGCTGTGGAAAAGGACACAGCATTATGACCTTGCATTCCTAGCCAGCTATGGAGTTTGCACATTGGTGAACAATGTCACTGGGGAAAAAAGTGATGATCCATGTAGAAAAAAAAGTGTTTGCTGATACAAAATGAACAAGGGGCACCTGTACATATAAATATAGTTATATTACAGTGTTTGAAGTGCAACATTCAGTTTAGGGAAAGCGCATCTCAAAAATGGATAACAAGACGGCTGATACACAATCCCATTCACAGGAAACAAGAGTCCCTTACACAGTATAAAAAGTAATAGCCTAAGTGGCTCAAGAGCTCTGGATGGGGGGCATCAAAAGACATTGTAATGAGGTGAAGGCTTCTTTTTATTCTCTGATGAGATTATATAAAGTAATTGAAAACAAATTACAATGGGATAAGAAATCGCTACAGGTACTACTTCAAAAAATTATGTATGTTGTTTCATTGGATACTATTTATCTCTAAAAAGAGTCCACAGGCAAGCTGAGCCACGTTGATGGGTGTAAACACCAGCTTAAGAGGAATGAATAGGGAAATCAAAAGAGCAATGACAGCCAAGTTCTAGCTGAAACATCTGACAATATGGAGTAATGACTGCTCCTTCAGTTTGGAGGAGTATTAGTTCCATTCATTTTTCACATTTTAGTTTTTGGTGTACTTATGGCAATAGATTTAGTGGCAATGTGTCTAGAAGAGGAGACCGTCTTCATGGATCCTGGTTGTGGGAAATAAATGTGTGGGCTTGGTTGGTTAAGTAAAAAATTGATGAGATAATGCTTGACCATGTTCAGCGCTCAGCTGTCTTTTGAATAAGTTTGCACTATAAATATACCATATAAATACATTTTGGCTATAATGTCACCTTGAGAACCTCAGTGATGAGGCACTGTGAGCTGTTGTGACTGCAATTACAGTCTACAGTAGGGAGGAATCCAGCACTAGATATTTGCAGTTCAGCATGGGCTGAAGTAAAGAGTAACCAGACCCTGGTTATTGTAAGTATGTGTCAGAGAAGGATCAAGGTAGAACCAAGGTCTACAGAACTATTGTTTCAGGAACCGAGTATCCACCAAGAGGGCAACAACTATAATGAACAAAGATAAAGTTATGAGTGGGCAAGAGTAGGTAAAACAGGTCCAGGTGCAATGTATGCCTTGTGTTTGTGTGAGAGGATCATGTACAGTCACAATAGGATTGTATTTTTCCACTTATAGACTTTGTGCCCAGTAAAAAAGAAAAGGCAACGAAAACAAGGTGATAGATGGAATGCTGGAATGAATCAGAGCCATGGGCAATTGGTTGTGCCTGCACCACAATGCACTGTTTTTTCACCCACCATTTCACCTCAGTTTGCACCCAGCTATATGCAAATCAGGCTTGACCCTTCTCAAATGGGAACAGTCCAGTAGGCCAAACTGGCAGGCCAGGTCTCTCTGGTATGGAACACAAGCCACCTAGAACTGGTTTTGCCTTTATTAGGGCTCATCAACAAGGTATAGCTTGGTTCCATTGGCACAGTGAGCATGGGACCCATGTCTGAGCATACCAGTGACACTTAGGGTAACAAAAACAAGGTGATGGATAGAATGTTGGAATTAATCTTAGCCAATGGCAATCGCTCGGGCCGCATCCTAGTCCATTGTTTTTCACCCACCATGCCCCCTCAGTTTGAACTCGTCTTGTGTGACGCAACAACAATGCAAAGGCATAGTACATCTGCACTGCTCTCCCTGCTTTTTGGAAAGCATTACAATGATGTAAAACAGAGAGGTGCTACTATATGATCTACACTAAGGTGAAAGTTGTACAGAACCTTTTTTATAATGTATTTTGATATCATTAATATTCTCTCATTAAATCTGATATGAGTATATTGAACACAGAGAATAAGGTTAGATGTAACTTATTTGTTGATAAGGAAAGTTTTTTATGCTTCAAACAGAACAACAAATATTTGAGTAAAGACAATGCCTGAAATTCTATGTCAGGACCGGAGGCTCAGATTATGCTTTCTCTTTCTTTACTGACTTAAACAGCAGCCAATCAAATACAAGTAACAGAAAAAACTACAACACCCAGGATACCTAACATCCTGTCACATGGTCCAATCACTGTCCATGTCCTCTGCTATGAGTCCTTTGACCTATGAAGTCACTTCCTCTTTCTTTGCTGCTTCGCAGCAGATAAGTACACGTTTATTTTCTCTCCTGCATTCTGAATGTATTACGAGTGTTTTTAATTGTGTAATTGGTTTAAATAAGCGTCGCAATTCAGCGCGCTTTCATGCTATTGATGTAAGCGCCCTCGCGCTTAATATTTTGGCATTTTGCCAATTTGTGTAGCCCGTCTTTTGGGTGGAGCGGGAGCTGAGCTGCCCTCTGGCAGTCTTTTTTCTATTTTTAGCGCGCACACGCGCGCGCATTATCGAGCCGATCTCTTTCCAGATTGGAAATCGATCGGCTCATGTATGCTGCGTGTTAGTCTGTGCCCAATTCCCTCAGCTAAATATTGCTCCCTGACGCCCAGCAGTTATTAAAGGCTGGCTGGGTTGTAAAATAAAGAACAGGCTTCTGCGTAGAGTGCTTTTCAGGTCGCTCCCTCCACACTTTAATTAAGGGCTCCTTTTCCTGGCCTGAACTTGGGGTTTTTGCACTCCCCCGATTGGACCCTTGGTTTATAACAATTTTTCCTCCTCAGTATTGTTACTATCCTTGAACCATGGCTCAATGGGATGAGCAGGAAACCGAATACTACACAGAAGAGTTGGGTAATCAACTTGAGGTTGATCTGGTGGAAGCCCTTGATACCAGGGTCCAACAATCAGTTAATGAGGCTCTAATGAAAGCTCTGGGCCCTTTTTCTGAGCAAATATTTGACCTCGCCCGATCCCAGGGTTGGTCTCAGGGACAACAAGAACCCAAAAAATAAAAAGATAAAGCCAAAAATCTGGAACAAGGAGCAGAGGTCAGTGCTATTCATGCTGACGCTTTCGAGAAACTGCGAAAAAAACGCAGTGGCGAACACAGTTACAGTTCGAAAAAAGGAATCCCCCTTTCTTCCTCTTCCTCTGATAAGACTTCCTCCTCTGATGATTCAGATGGTTCCGATGACCCTGCACCGAGCAAGAAAAGTAAGAAAACGCCCCCCCACTCCAGGTTCTGGACTTTGATCCTACAGAAATTATTCATCCCAGGTCCTCCAATTGGGTTCCCTCTCCCGAAGTAGCGCAATATGTTCAAGCCAATTTGCGAAAAAGCTTCGATAAAGAAGTTAGGTCACGCCTGAAGGCGGAATGCCCCAGATCTGACCTGGAAGGCAAGGTGTCTGAATCTCCGGAGATAGACCTCACCATGGTCACCTTCATGAAAAAAATAGCTAAAGATCCCAAAAAAGGCTTAGACCGCTCATGGCGCAGCTGCCAAGACAAACTATTGGACCTTTCAGGACCCCTGACTAAGATCCTGGAATTGGCATATGTAGCCAAAGAATCTGGTTCTCCGGTGGACACCGATGTCCTTATCTGGTGGGCACAAAGAGCTGTGTGTCTTTTAGGTAACTCTAACTGTGCCATTTCAGCAGAACGAAGGAAATCGGTGCTTATGCGCATTGATCCCAAATTATCGGATCTTGCGTCTTCTGAAGCGGGACCTTCGGCCGAAGGACTGCTCTTTGGATCCTCATTCATTAAAGACCTAGCTAAGTTTTGCTCCACTTTTTCTTCCCTTGACAAAGCACAAATGTCACTTAAAAAGGTTTTCAAACAAGGCCTTTTTGGCAGGGCCGGTCGTTACGGGGGACGTATGTCCGGCCGCAGCTCCTTTACCAGTCCCCAAAACTACTATCCAAGAGGCAGAGGTGGTTGGTACGGAGATCAAGACTCCACCGTCTACCCCACGCGACCCAGAGGGGGTCGACCCCGCTTCCGCAGGGGTCATCGCAGGGGACAACAAGGAGCTATTCAAGACTCAAGTTTCACAGGTGAGCATTATTCATTTTTCCAAGGTCAAACTTGGGGGCAGAATTGCATCTTGCTTAGCAAATTGGAAACGGATATCCAGAGATCCATGGGTTCTCCAAACAGTAGAGGGATTTTGACTGGAGTTTGTCAGTACCCCCAAACAACTCTCCCCCCCTTCACTAATGTGTTTTTCCCAAGCAAATCAAGATTTTATATACAAAGAAGTGCAAGCTCTCTTAGACAAAGGAGCCGTACAATTTGCTTCCCCTCATCCTTTCGGTTTCCTCAGCCCTATTTTTGTAGTAGACAAAAAGGGAGGAGGTCACCACTTAGTCTTAAACCTAAAGGATTTCAACCACTGGATTCTGTACAGATATTTCAAGATGGAGGGTATCCACATGTTAAGGGACATCCTGTTAGAAGGGGATTGGATGATGTGTCTGGATCTAAAAGATGCCTATTTGTTGATTCCAATTTTTCCTCCCCACAGACGATTTCTACAATTTCAGTGGAAGGGTCAATGCCTGGAGTTCCTGGCACTCCCATTCGGTCTATCGTCAGCCCCTTGGTGCTTCATGAAGCTACTGAGACCAGTGATGGAATGTCTCAGAACCAAGGGTGTCAGATTGATTATATATCTGGAGGATATTCTGCTGATGGCTCAGTCCCCTCAAGTCCTAGTCTCGCACTTGGATTGGACCATCAGTCTCCTACAGGATTTAGGTTTTCTGATTAATGTACAGAAGTCATTGTTGAAACCCACACAGATAATAGAGTTTCTGGGCTTCCAGATAAATTCCACGTTATGTCAAAATCTCCTTCCATCTCAGAAGATACGCAATATCAAGAGAGAATTGAGATCGGTTTTAACCTGTCAGACCGTATCATTGAGGAATATAGCCAGAATAGTGGGCTTATTAGCTTCATCTATTCAGGCGATATTCCCGGCACCCATACATTATCGGACACTTCAGAGGCTCAAGATCAGACATTTACAACAGGGTCTGAGTTACTCAGAACAAATCCCATTGACTACCGAAGTAAGATCGGAGTTTCAATGGTGGCTTCATCATATGGAAGCTTGGAATGGCAGAGCGATTTTCGGCTCTCGCCCGGAGGTAGTGATAGAATCCGATGCCAGCAGATGGGGTTGGGGAGCTCGTTGCAACTCCCTAGTGACGGGGGGCAGATGGTCAGAATGAGAACAATCCCTTCACATCAATTGTCTGGAACTTCTAGTGGGTTCATATGCCATAAAGAGTCTCTCCCCGCAGAAAACAGAATGTTGCATACTATTACGGATGGACAATATATCGGCCGTGAGGTATGTCAACAAACTGGGAGGCACGAAGTCCAGAATCCTGGCGGAGATTGCCAAGGATTTCTGGCATTATTGCCTATCTCAACGTCTAGTAGTCATAGCGGAATACCTGCCTGGGGACCAGAATATCATAGCAGACTGGAACTCCAGATACCTATCAGACTCCAGCAATTGGAAGTTAGATCCACGGATTTTTGCTCAGATAGTCAAGGAAAGGGGCAATTGCGAAGTGGACCTGTTTGCATCACGTCTCAATTGCCAATTTCAAAAATTTTACAGTTGGCGTCCAGACCCTTATGCATTAAAGACAGATGCCTTTCTTCAGGACTGGTCCCAGTTTCGAGGCTATGCATTCCCTACTTTTCTGATGATTGCCAGAGTTCTGTCTCATGTGTGGAGACAGAAAACAGAGGTTGTTCTGGTGACTCCGTT